>NC_047557.1:33653507-34253507 GCF_012275295.1 Melopsittacus undulatus | reverse complement strand
CCTCACACTAGACCATATCACAATATGGCCACCTTGACTGGCTGAAGGGAAAACCCTGTGGTGCTTCTTCCTAACCCGAGTGCTTTGCACTGATAACACCATTCATCGGCTTCTTGTGCCTGATCTTAACTGACAGCAACATCTTTCAAGTTTTATACTATATAATATAGAGATAATCCACATCGTGAAGGAAAACTCTGGTTTTGGTTTGTAGCAGATATTCCAGCTCACTGGCTGTGAAGCATCACCAGTAGTATCAGAGATTCATGCCTGGTGAAAGCACATCTTCAACCCATGTGGAAATACTCTGTGACTGAAAGGGAGACTTTCACAGGTTTCTATAGGCTTACTATCTGCCCCTGAGCAATACAGTACTTTACTAGGTACCTAACTTTATGCATGTGCCCAAATTGAAGAGCTTTCTAGAATCTAATTTCTTAATGCCACATCTGATCCAAGTCAATTTAAAAGACAAAGCTCTTATGGTTAATAAGCAGAGCTAATATACAAGATGCAAACTAATATGACATAGCTGATATAGGTTCCTAAAGTTCAAATTGCAATTATTTGCCAGTCTGGCTAAATTTTGCCTTATTTCCTGCTAATGTGAAGAATGCAGTTCAACATGGAGTTCTTCATCCACAGGTTCCTCTTGATCAGGCGGTCTGTAACATACCCCACAGTAATGTGTCCCATCACCGATTTCCCCTTAACCCTGACCCGCCAACAGGGAAGGGCTCGTTGGAAATGTTACTCTCCAGGGAAGTTTTGGATGCAGTGATCACGAGATGGTCGAATTTGAGGTCCTCAAGACAATGAGAAGAGCATGCAGCAAGCTCACTGCCCTGGACTTCAAGAGAGCAGACTTTGGGCTCTTCAGGAACCTGCTTAGCAAGGTTCCATGGGATATAGCCCTAGAGGGTAAGGGGGCCCAAGACTCTAGGTTAACACTCAAGGATCACCTGCTACAAGCTCAGGAGTGTTGCATCCCGACTAGAAGGAAGTGCAGCAGGAGGGCCAGGAGACCTCCTTGGATGGATAAGGAGCTGCTGAGAAAAATTCACAGGAAAAAAAGAGGCTTATAAAAGGTGGAAACAAGGACAGGTGGCCTGGCATGAATACAGAGATGTTGTCCGGGTAGTTAGGGACCAAGTTAGGAAAGCTAAGACCCAATTGGAGCTAAACTTGGCAAGGGATGTTAAAGATAATAGGAAGGGAAAATATAGGTATGTAGCGGCTAAAAAACAGACTAAGGACAATGTAGGCCCCCTCCAGAAACTTTCAGGAGAACTGGCTACACAGGACTTGGAGAAGGCTGAGGTTCTGAATGGTTTCTTTGCCTCGGTCTTCACTGGTAAAGGCTCTGACCACAGCACCCAAGTCTTGGAAGGCGGACGCAGGGACTGTGAAAACCTAGACTTTGGGCACACTGTACATGAGGATCTGGTTCAAGACCATCTTAAGAACCTGAATGTACACAAGTCCATGGGCCCTGATGAAATCCATCCACAGGTCCTGAAGAAGCTGGCGAATGAAGTTGCTAAGACACTGGCCATCATATCTGAAAAGTCACGTCAGTCAGGTGAAGTTCCTGATGACTGGAAAAAGGGAAATATAACCCCCATTTTCAAGAAGGGGAAAATGGATGACCCAGGGAATTACAGACCAGTCAGTCTCACCTCTGTGCCTGGCAAAATCTGGGAGCAGATTCTCCTGGAAGGCATGCTAGGGCCCATGAAAAAGAGAAAGGTGCTTGGTGACAGCCAGCATGGCTTCACTAAGGGGAAAATCCTGCCTGACCAATTTGGTGGCCTTCTATGATGGGGCTACAAAAGTGATGGACAGGGGTGGAGCAGTTGACGTCATCTACCTGGACTTGTGCAAAGCATTTGACACTGTCCCACATGACATCCTTGTCTCTAAATTGGAGAGACATCAATTTGATAGGTGGACCACTCGGTGGATAAAGAACTGGATGGATGGTCGCCCTCAAAGAGTTGTGGTCAACGGTTCAATGTCCAGCTGGAGATCAGTAACGAGGGATCGGTGCTGGGACCGGTCTTGTTTAATATTTTTGTCGCTGACAAGGACAGTGGGATTGAGTGTGCCCTCAGCAAGTTTGCCAATGACACCAAGCTGTGTGGTTCGGTTGATACGCTAGAGGGAAGGAATGCCATTCAGAGGGACCTTGACAAGCTTGTGAGGTGGGCTGATGCCAACCTCATGAAGTTTAACCATGCCAAGTGCAAGGTCCTACACCTGGGTGGGAGCAATCCCAGGCACAGCTACAGGTTGGGCAAAAAGGAAATTCATGGTAGTCCTGCGGAGAAGGACTTGGGGGTGTTAGTCAATGAGAAAACGAACATGAGCTGGCTTCAATGTGTGCTTGCAGGCCAGAAAGCCAACCATATCCTGGGCTGCATCAAAAGGAGTGTGACCAGTGGTCAAAGGAGGTGATCCTGCCCCTCTACTCTGCTCTTGTGAGATCTCACTTGGAGTACTGTGTGCAGTTCTGGTGTCCTCAACATAAAAAGGACATGGTACTGTTAGAACATGTCCAGAGGAGGGCCATGAGGATGATTAGGGGACTGGAGCACCTCCCATATGAAGACAGACTGAGAAAGTTGGGGCTGTTCAGCCTGGAGAAGAGAAGGCTGTGTGGAGACCTCATAGCAGCGTTCCAGGACTGTAGTGATAGGACAAGGGGTAATGAGTTGAAACTTAAACAGCAGAGGTTTAGACTGGATATAAGGAAAAAATTCTTTACTGTGAGGGTGGTGAGGCACTGGAATGGGTTGCCCAGGGAGGTAGTGAATGCTCCATCCCTGGCAGTGTTCAAGACCAGGTTGAATGAAGCCTTGGGTGGCATGGTCTAGTGTGAGGTGTCCCTGCCCATGGCAGGGGGGTTGGAACTAGATGATCTTGGGGTCCTTTCCAACCCTAACTATTCTATGAATCTATGATAACATGGAGACTTTAAGTATGTAACAACAGATAATATGGTTGATAAAATCACTAAATGTCTCTGAACTTGTTTTTCAATAAATCATAAATTGGATTGTCAGAGGATTACATGTAGCTACCACCACAGTATGTATCACTTGCAGAGAATCTCTCCTGTAGTTTGCATAAGAAAATAAATCCTATTAAACATCAGTACATACTCATTCTTTCTATTTCATTGATGTATTAAACCAGTACTGTTTAATACCTTCATCAACAACATAGACAGTATGATTGAGTGTGCCATCAGCAAGTTTCCATATGACATGAAGATGAGTGGTGCTGTTGACACACTGGAGGGAAGGGATGTCCCCCAAAGGAACCTGAACAAGCTCAAGAAGTGATCCTATGGGAACTACATGAGGTTCCAAAAAGCCAAGTACAGGGTCCTCCCCTGGATCAGGACAACACCCAGTATCAGTACAGTCTGGGGGATTCCCTGAGAAAGACTTGGGGGTACTGATGGATGAAAGACTGAACCATGAGCCGGCGCTGTGCACTTGCAGCCAGAAGGCCAGTTGTATCTTGTGCTGCATGTAAAGAAGTGTGGCAGCAGGGCAAGGGAGGTGATTCTACCTCTTTTCTCTGGTGAGACTGCCCCTGGAGTATTGTGTCCAGCTCTGGAGTCCTCAGTACAGGAAAGACATGGACTTGTTGGAAAGGGGCCAGAGGAAGGTTACAAAAATGATCAGAATGGTGAAACACCTCTCCTATGAGGAAAGCTGAGAGAGTTAGACCTGTTCAACCTGAAGAAGACTCCATGGGGATGTTACTGGGCCTTCCAGCACTTAAAAGGGGCTTAAGAAAGATGGGAGAGACTTTCCAGCAGGGTCTGTTGCAACAGGACAAGGGGTGATGGTTTTACACTTAAAGACGGGAGATTCAGGCTGGATGTGAGGAAGAAATTGTATTACAGTGAGGGTGGTACAATATTGGAACAGGTTGTTAGAGAGGTGATAGATGCACCATCCCTGGAGATGGTCCATTCAGGGTCAAGCTGGATGTGGTTCTGGGCAACATGATCTAGTTGAAGATGTCCCTGCTCATTGCAGGGATGACTTGGACTAGATGACCTCTGAAGGTCCCTTCCAACCCAAATTATTCTATGATTCTATGATTCTGGAGTTAAATTTTCTGTGGTTTTTTTCACCACTTCTGTCATGCCATTAGAAAGGAACTGTAAATGTCAGAGCAGCAAATTAAAAAACAGGATCTTTGGAAAGATCCCCTGCTGAAACAGATGACATAATGTTTCCGTTTTATATATATTGTATTTTAAATAAGACATACTTTGAATTTTACATTAAAAATATTGCTGTGCTGGAATCAAACTGGAGATTGAAGCAGTTTGCCTATTCCAGTGAAATTAGTGCAGGACCTGGGTCATTTAACAACAGCATTCAGAAAATATAATGTGATTAAACCAGAAGTCCACTCTGTGAGCACCAAGTCTACTCTTTACAGATGTGCGTACAAGACAGGAATGTGACCATTCTTGATTATTTGCATAGTCCTCCTCACTTCAGTAGGAGGAGTTGCAGGCACAGGTTTCTGCAGGACTGCCATTCAGATGTATTCTGCTCCACGAGTAGGCTGATTACTAATTTTAGCAACATCTGAGGATACCTGGCATGATACGACAGCCACAGATCACATTGTGGTAGTTGAGGTAGAAATACAACCAGTCTCTCTTCCTTAACTGAAAGGACATTTTTAAAACTTACAGACTTAATTTTAATTGGTGTTTTAGCATCATTCCTGCAAGAGAGGCTGAAGTTCACTTCAATGTTTTCGGGAGATGATCAACTTTTAAACTTCAAGTTTACTGTGGCAGACAGAAAACTTCAAGCACAGTGAGATTTAAATAGGTCTTGGCATGAGAGATTTGATGATTTTAAGGACCTGTGACTAAAATGAAAACAATAACATAAGTCAATATAACATAGCAGTAGATGAAACTTTTTGCAATCCATATTATTCCATCACTTGCATTGAAAAAATAAACAATGCTTAGTAAATCAAAACAGCTGTTTTTAAATTTACCGGTGTAACTTATCAGAGGAAAGATTCTCTGGCAGTATCATCTCCTTCTGTTAGAAAACTGAAAAAAATACAATACTGTTATATAAAAAACAAAGGACCATATGAAATTCTATTTCCTCATGATAATGGTAGAGATAATATTTTTTTAGTAGTCCAAATCACTAATGCATCCTCATTCCTTTACATTTACAAGTAATCAATGAGAAGTAGAATAACAATCAGAAGTTAAGGTTAATGAAATCAAATGAAGAACTTTTATAAAGTCAGATCTGTTATTGATATGCCTAAATATTGACTCTAGCCCCTATGAAGAGATCGATAGGGCTTAATGTCAGAATGGACTAGTTGTAACAAAAAAACAACAAAAGTCTACTAAGAAATGCCTGCTTTTGCCAATGTATGGTCTTGAATGACCACGCATTTTTTAAGGAAAAAATAAAAGAACTCTTGAGCAAAATAATTCCCCACAGCTATCCATGATTACACCATTACCCCTGCTGTTCCAGTGAATATCCCTTCAAAGAGCTGTCTTCATGTTAGCCAAAATTTGTCAGACTTCGAATTCCTATCTCTTAATTTTGTTAGGAGTTTGGCTAATGAGAAAATGGCCCTACAAAGGAATCTGCATGCCATCCCAAACTGCAGCTAACCCTCAGGGCCTGGCATCACCTGTGGCCTCTCCCTGAACCCTCTCCATGGCTCAGCTCTTGTACTGTGGGAGTATGCTCAGTGTCAGGTGTACAGGTGCTGAATACAGCACAACCTTCTTTCCTCCTAACAACCACAAATGACTGTGGCTTTTTTCCACAATGGAGTGCCTCAATTAAAATACTACCTTTAATGAAATTGCCATAGAAATGTATATTGTTTCCTTTCATCCCACCAATACCAAAAAAACTGATATTGTTATTTGCTGTCCCCCCATTCTTAACAGAACAAGTGGCTATTTACCAGCAACAGCTACGGTCATTACTCAGGGAAATGTTAAACAGGGTAAGTCTGGGTCAAATGTCTGTGGCCTGAGGAAAGGAGGCATTTGTAATTACCTTCTTGAGACCTGCCTCTTGCTCCTTATCTGAGTGCAGTGTTGGCTTGACACTGTTCTAGGCTTTCAACCACATGGCATGTTAATACAGAATAATACGTGCCAATGATTTCTTAGCTTACTGGATCAACACGTTGCTCCTATAAAACAGTACTTTAAAATGTCACAAATACACCATTTATGTCCCCAGACCCATTCTCTCAACCCATTGCGACTGCTGTTACTTAAAATATCATCCTTTTTTTTAGGGTGTATGCTGATTTTCCATTATTTTTTGTGGCACTAATGTCTGAAACAGCAGGCTGAGTAGCCCCTTTGTATTCTGGCCCAATGTTTGCTTTACTCTTTTGGACATGTTAGGGAAAAAAGACAGTGCTAGTGCCCCAGAGGAGTTCTCAGCCATTTTGTTTAAAATTTGCTAGTATAAGTTCTTTCAACAGGTGATCAAACAATCTGATTTTCAAATATGTTCTTTAAGATCATCTTTAATTATCACTGGAACTAAGTCTTCAGTACTACACAACAGAAGTAAAGGCTCTTACCACATCTTAAACAAAGATATTTATTGCATTGTTATGTCTTCTGCACTATAGAGTAACTGTACCAATGAGCAATGGGTCACTGAAGACTTCTTTTGTTTCTTAGTGTATTTTTCTATAGACATCCTTTTGTAAACTTTTGATTATCTTATCATTTTTTTTCCTGCCTTTTAACTAATATTCACTGATCTTATTTTCCATTTTTATAATAATTTTTATACCTTTAGGGAAAAAAAGTATAGTTATTTTCAAGTCATGACTAACTTTTCAGAAAAGAACAACAATAATAATAATTTCAGAAACTAGAGCATAATAGCATTTTAGACTATGAGTTTGCGGGGCAGCTACTGAAATACTCATAACAAATAAGAGGATTCTTTTTCCTAGATGATCTCAACTAAAATTGTTTTCAAGTCATAACAAAATAAGTCATAATAAAATGTAATTTGACAAAAATGAGATTTTATTAAAAATTTCACAAAGGAGTGGTTTTCAACAGGACAATAGGCACTGAAATTCTGGAAAGTTCTACTGTCAGCATTATTCACCTGAACAAACCTGTTCATCTGATCTAAGATGTGCATATATACTACTTTTTGGTTGGCATTGCATAGTCATATAAAAGGTATGCAAGATATTAATTTTTTTAACTCAAATAAGGAAAATCAGAATCCAAAGAGGTTACATTACTTCCTCCCAGTGCCATATATAAAGTTGAAAAGCCAGGACTGGCTCCTTGAGGGCTGAATAGCAAGTCCAGATTGCAAATGACACTGCAGGTTGAGACTGTATGTTTCTTTGTTCACATTTATATGCCATATACAACCAAAACCCCTTTTTCACATCAGAAAAGTGTAAATTTAATTTTAAATACTTAGTAACTTCCTGTCTCACCAATGGAGATGTTGGGTATTCAGAACTTCAGAAACTTAATGTGATGTCCCAACATCAGGCATGTGCTTAAAGCTGCTGAACTTGCTTGAAGATCTCAGCTTTGCTAAAGATAGCACAAACTTCCTTGGTTTAAACCAAGCAAGTCACTTCTCTGAGGTTACTAGGTTAACCTGTTCAGTATTTTAGAATATGCATTGCAATGAATTTCCCATCAAAGCTGTCACTTGCTGTCTTAGGAAGATAAATATAGAGCATCGCTATAGGAAAACTCTAACTTGTTTCTCCATTCTGAGGTAGGTGCTATCTACACTATAATACATCCTGCATCATCCCTCATGAGACAGGAATGCTTAGCAAAACAAGCAAACAGCAATTCTTCATTTGCCAGAAGCCCTTTGGTGTTACACTCAAAAACTTGCCATGGGGCAAAAGGGGCAGCCAACCTTCTAAGGGAAGCCTGGAATTTTTTGTTAGTGTAATTAAAATCCTACGACTGTAACTAACTCAACAACAAGTAGTTCTAACAAGTAACCCAGCTAGATAATTCTGACACTCATCATCCAGATGATCTAATTAACACAGAATAGAACTCCTTAATAATACAGTTTAAAAACCTTTATAGAAAACCTCCCACTACCTTTCTCTTTCTCTGGTATTATACTGACCTTTCATACTGACCCTCCCATGGCTCCTGCGTGTCCTCAGGTCAGCAGCAGCACCTGTGTGACACACTTCCACACTTTGCTCTCTCTTTATTGGCCTGGTGCTCATGTTCCATCCCAATTTACCATGTATGGTTTATCTACACTTGGTAGACAGCTGTTGCTTACTGCTCTTTTGCTATAAGTCTGCTCAGGTCCCATGTCTGTGTCTCTTTATGACAGTAGTATGTCATTTATACTACTGGAGTGTTCAGTGCCAGCCTGCTCCCTCCCTCATATCACCCACGGCTGTACACCTCTATGCTCTGTCCCCATTCCCAAGGCCTCTGCTGTCATACCAGTCGTGCATATAATAATGATGACATCATTATATTAGGGTTATAAACTGTGCATTCTGTGCAGAGTGACTCTACTAAAAAATATGAAATGATGGTTAATGTATAAAATACTTTTACACTATAAAGTATACAGTTATTCTTTGATTGCATGAAGATAAGCAAAAGTAAAACAAATTAGGCAACAGTCACCCAATTGTTGGAAGAACTGTTACAGCTAAATTAACTACAACAAAGTTCCAGGCAGGTCCAGAAGACCCCACACAAAGCCTGGCAATCTTGCCTGAGTCCTGAGACCTTGCAAAGTTACTGCAAAGTCTGCAGTCTTTACTGGGTTATACGTGACTACTGAGAGTTTCTTGTCAAGAAAGGAAAAAAAATTTCCCCAGAGGAAGAGGCATCATTCCAACAAAATGTTTCACGTTAGTGTAATGGGAAATATAAACACATAAGTGTGTTATCGGGAAAATAGGAGCTGAACTGACACTGACCTGGTTGGTTGCCATTCATACTCTCCATGATGCGAGGAAGATTATTTGCAACAGCCAGCCTCTGTTTCCACCCCAAGACACACATTCACACTCCACACTTCAGATTTTACTCTATATTTCCTTTGGCATATTAATGAGCAAAAGCAGAATGGCCTATAAATACATTTCTGAAACAGTGTTTGTATTGCAAGGGCACTCAGCTTCTACTCCGCTAATACATTATGAAATAGATTCTTCTGAATGTGCTGGAAGTGATGAAGATACTAAACAACTTTTTTAAAGCCTCTTTTTTTTTGGTTAAAGGAGAGAGTGCCCATTTACAATAGTCCTTTTTATCACCAAAATGTTACTTTGTTCTACTCCATGCTTTGTAATGAGACTTGTCACTTTTAGGCTTGAACAGACCATGTCATTTGGCTTTAGCAGGATGCAGTTCCACACATCACCACGCATACAGCTTCACAGATCACTGGTAGATAGCAATTTGCATTCCTATAACTTACAGATGCATACACTTTTTTCTTTCCATTTTTCAGAAAGCTCCCTATCAGATTCTGTACAGATGAGAGTCCACTCAGATATACATAAGCAAACATATGTATCTTGGGTGGAGAAATTTGTAAAGAGGGTTTTACCACAAAGTAATTTTTTAAAATCAGGATTAAAAGTATCCAGAGTTGGAGATCCTAGTGGAAATAGTGGAATAGCAAATCTCAAGCCGCACTGAAAGGTCTCTTCTGTAGAACAGGAGTAACATTCAGAAAGAGAAACTATGTTACAGCAATACCCCACAACTCCTATTTGTACTTCTAACAGAAGTTTTGGGTGAGAAATGGAAACAGTAAACAGCAGTTCAAAATTTCTACTGGCAGTATTAACATCAATGACTTGTAAAACCAATGGTGTAAATCCTATTCTCAGCACCGCAGCACATTAATTAATCAGGCCTGCCATCCTCATTTGCCCTTCCCTGGGTTTCACTGATGATTACCCAGTGGAAAATTCAGCCCTTAATGCAAACAATGTCCTTTTAAAAAATTTCTTTCCAGTGGCTGGTTTTTGGGGGTGGCAGAGGCATTGTCAGTGAAGGGGGCTGGAAGTCCATTCTTGGATTCCCTTCTGCTATTTAACCCTTCATAAGGGTTACAAACCAAATTGGAAGGGGCTGCTTTCTTTCTACAGCCAGAACAGCTTTTCCTTCAAGACGTCTTTTCTTTTCCTCTCAGCTTTAGTGATAGGATTACAGCCAAATATTTATGCATCCTGTGAATGTGAGGCTAGAGATGTATTAAGTGCTAAATTATTCTAATTTATTCTGTTAAAGGAAGCATGTGCAGTAGCACAAAGCCCTTCCTGGTTCTGAATTTTAGGCCACTCACAAGTTTCACTTGTAAAGGACACCAGAATTATATTTTCTTGTTCTTAGTGGTACCCAGGAATGAGAGAAAAAAAAAATGCCTAAGAAATGAAAACCCTTGTAAATAAAATATAATTCACAGACAGGAGCAGAATTTTCCTCTGGGTCATTATTAGTGAAACCCAGTGAGGGGATAATAAGGACATAAGACCTGATTAATTAAACATTTGCACTACTGTGTGTAATTATAGATTTGTGAATCATCCCATGGACATCTGTTTAAGAAGGACCACGGGACCTGCCATGCTGGGCTTCACCAGGACCTCAGGCAGAGCCCAGCATGAGGCACCCAGCCGCCAGAGCCCCACGGCTCCTTCCGCAGACCAAACAACCCTTCTGCCTGCCTAGGCCACACATCACAGCCTGCTAGCCTGGCCACGTGCTCCCGGCAGCCTCTTCCCAGAGGAAGTCTCTAAGCTGGCCTGGCTTGGTGCTTTGAGCTGATCCACTCACACCCATCAGTATGCATATTTGCAGCAATGCCTCTAAGTTTATACATTTGGTTATGTGTGTTCACTGTGGCATCCTCCTCACATGTGGGATGCATTCCCGTTTATCTTACACTTCAGTCTGTGTTCAAGCCATATACATCTCACATGAATTGATATGCTGGGCCTTTCACTTGGAATGGTTTTTTTGAAAGGCCCGTGCCATGCTAGCTTTTTTACAGCTTTTAGATGTTAATTCACTTATCTCAGATTTTGCAACATTTTGACAAAAAAGCTCCTGAAGTGTAGTAAGAACCCTGGTGCCAGCATTATCAGCTAGGTGGTAAGGTGTTACTAAGAAAGACAGAGTCAGCCTGCCTAAATTAACTGCGGTAGAAATATTAAATTGTCATAGCTCACATACATACACTTCTTGGTAACTCTAAGTCACAGTACATTTCCACTTCGAACTGTGACTGTGACAACAGCATTTTAGGGATCTGCTTCTCAAACACGGCTGGGATTGACAGTGCTCCAAACAGCCCTGTCATGGCAAAATGATCTCTCTTCCTGGGGAGGCTGGGAACTGCTCTGCTGCTTCTTGGAGACGTTATATCCACCTCTCCTGGGATGGGAAAGGGTAACTATTGCTGAAGGCCATTTTCAAGCATTTCTGGAGAGATAAAGGAACTTGTGGGAGAAAGCTCAATATTTTGATTCATTCTCTGCCTTCCAATTCCCGATGCAGTCTGGGGTGTCTGAAAATACCATACATTACTAGAAATGAGGCTCCTAGACAGAGTACCCCTAAGGGAGAAGCAGACACTGTGGGGGTAACATAGACGAAGAAAACCCAGTTTCATATACTAACATTATTTATTTTTTTCTTATTATTTTCTGATTCGTGACTTTCCAATCTCTCACCCTCTCTTTCAACTGACAATTATCCTCGACTGTTTTTACAGTACCTGTAGCTCTCCTTCCTCTGTCCTGATAAGAACAGATACTAAATAAGAATATGCAGCCCTGTGGAGAAGGACTTGGGGGTGTTGGTTGATGAGAAAATGAATATGAGCTGGCTTCAGTGTGCGCTTGCAGCCCAGAAAACCAACCATATCCTGGGCTGCATCAAAAGGAGCGTGACCAGCAGGTTGAAGGAGGTGATCCTGCCCCTTTACTCTGCTCTTGTGAGATCTCACTTGGAGTATTGTGTGCAGTTCTGGTGTCCTCAACATAAAAAGGACATGGAACTGTTGGAACAAGTCCAGAGGAGGGTCACGAGGATGATCAGGGGTCTGGAGCACCTCCCATATGAAGACAGGCTGAGAAAGTTGGGGCTGTTCAGCCTGGAGAAGAGAAGGCTGCATGGAGACCTCATAGCAGCCTTCCAGTATCTGAAGGGGGCCTACAGGGATGCTGGTGGGGGACTACTCATTAGGGACTGTAGTGATAGGACAAGGGGTAATGGGTTCAAACTTAAACAGGGGAAGTTTAGATTGGATATAAGGAAGAAATTCTTTACTGTTAGGGCAGTGAGGTACTGGAATGGGTTGCCCAGGGAGGTAGTGAATGCTCCATCCCTGGCAGTGTTCAAGACCAGGTTGGATGAAGCCTTGGGTGATATGGTTTAGTGTGAGGTATCCCTGCCCATGGCAGGGGGGTTGGAACTAGATGATCTTGAGGTCCTTTCCAGCCCTAACTATTCTATGATTTTTGAAGAATCCCGACAAAGTTGAAAGCATGAATAGCCGAGCTAAACAAGCTACCACTTAACAGGATAGTTGAAAGGCAGAAAAGGCTTTTACAGCAGCAGAGACCTAGATGTGCATGACCAGAAGGGGAGAAAGAAAGTTGCACAGAGGAAAAGTTCCGCTGCATTTTCTGTTGTAAAAGGAACAGGTGTAAAAACCTTATTAGCAAAATCGTGCCAGGCACTGTGGATGTCAGCATCTTGTGCATGCAAACAGATAGCTGGATTGTGTTCAGTGCCACAGAAATCCAACTGTCACAAGTCAAAGAGACATGATGAGTTGGCTCAACACGAGTTTAGAAAGTCACTGCTGTTGATTTTTCCTTGCAGTGAAAAACTGTTTGCCACAGCACCACCTCATTTTTGCATTAAATGATAACATTCTTATCTGATTAGTGACAGGTTTTCCTTCCATGTGTCTTCTTGCCTGTGTTCCATGTAGCCAGTCCTGTCATCCTGCCACAAAACAAACACACTCTGGACACCCTTCAGGTCTGCCCACTAGTGTAACTTGTTCCTGTGTCAGCACAACAGATAGGAAAAAGCATCTTCCAAGCTTTAGAAGATGGGGACATGACAGGAGGGCTGGCACTGAAAGGCAAAAATAGACCTGGATCCTCGAGTCACATCTTCAGATAGACAGTCACTACACCTACAGCATCTTTGCAAGGAAAGACAGCACCCACGAGCAACTCTTATGTCTTCTCATTCTTTCGCTATTCTTCCCTCAGACAAGATGATTTAGTTCTACATGTCTCTTCCTCTGAACTGTGTGATGCCTATTAAAGAAATAAATCAGTTGTGAACACCGATTTTATTTATTTATTTTTTAAACAATAATTCCTGTCTGGTTTTAGTGATTTGAAAGATTTCATCCTAAGTACTCCTAATTATTTCTTGCATTAGCCTGATGAAATGTAGGCATATATTTTCAGTAAAATTAAGAATACAATATGCCTGATCATCTCCAGTGGGACAAGCTGCAGTGTGTTCCTAGTACAAGAGGGTAGCTTGACAGATACCAGCAGCACAGGACACTTCTTAACATGACAGGATAAGGAACCAAACAAAAAAGGAGAACTGGTGCCAATTTTGCAAGTGAACTTAAAGGGCAAGTAAGTTCACTTTTCTCACTTCCAAAAATATTTATTCAGTCATCATTTTCAGGCTGTTTATCATAAAAAGTCAGATTACACATGTTTTTTCCACCCAGACCTCCTGGTGCTCTTCACAAGAAACTAGCTGAACTGATCCACTAGGAATGACACAGTAAGCATGACCCTGGTTTCCTCCTTTACAGAAATACATTTAAAAAAAAGAAGAATGGAGAATTAAGATGTTTTACAAATTATAACAAGGCTTTGCCAAGAACCTTGTTCTCTGAACCACCAAAGAAAAAGGGACTGTTTTCATTAACAGGTTGCCAGGGCTCAATTTTGCCTTTCATTTAGCTGTTTGGTTGAAATATTCATCTCCAAGGCCAGCTACCATTCCATTTTGATTGAAACCAACTAGGACGAAAATACTGAATTTTCTTAGACCTCAGATTACTACTGACTTTCTTGCTTTTTTTTTTTTTAATTAGCAGAAAGCAGGTGAAATAGCAACACAAAAACCATAGTGCAATTTGGGGTCTTGAGAACCTGGACTCCATAAGTTTGTGTTAAAATTTACTCTTGACCAGTATTTAAGGCCAGCCACTCAATCACTCTGTTCCTCAGATTACTTTTGCAAATGACAGGTTTTATTATTTCACTGACTGTAATGTACTAGTAGACTTTCTAGATGAAAAAACACCAAGTAATCACGTTGTTATGATAGCAAAACCACAGTAAACCTGTTCAACTGCCTCATGAGGAAGGGCTGATAATTTGCTAATTGATGCCTTTGGAAATACATGCCTGAGGACCATCAGTACAAAGCTCCTCTGCCTGATACACCTTGACACAATACAGACCAGTGCTAAGTCCTGAAACAGATATTCAACTTCCTCACTTTTTCAAGGAGCTTTGACAAGAGAAACAGAGAGAAATCTGCATAGTGATGCTACTGCAGCTTTGCTATTGAGAACATCTGCTTTGCCAGAAACCGCACTGAAGCTTACGCAAAAATAAACAGCAGGGAATCCTGAGTGGATTATAGACAACCCAGGGAGTAACTAGGGCAGCATTTTTTTTTCCTGCCTAGACCTTGCACTCTGCAGTGTTGATCGGGTGATGCAGCAGCAGAAATCAATTGAAAATTCTAATAAGGGCATCAGATACAACCGAAAGGAAGCAGGTGAAAAGGATTGTAGATGACATAGCACTGCTGTCTGAATATGTGATAGGAATGCAAGAAATGAGTAGCAGTTCACAGTGGTGTCAGTCCAGTCAGGCCTCACCAATACTAGAGCAATACAATCCTGTACAGGAAAGCCAGCACTTCGGAGATGACCAGATGGCCAAGACAGCCACAGGCTCCTACATGCAATGATCTCTAAAAGCAAAAATGCATCAGGGCTTGACTGGAAAAGTGACTAAATGAAAAAGGGCAAAAAGTGTGGCTGTCACAAATGCCAGTCAATGCTTGCAGTAGCCACTGCAGAAGCCTTTAGTGGTCGGGGTAGCAGCTCTCTGGGCAAGGTGAGTTGGTGCACCAGTAAAGGCAACAGAGGGAGGCTGCAGCTCTTCTGCCCTCTCTGGACCTGTGCTGTGGGGATGGCGAGACTGCAGCTCAGTTCCTGACATTCTGGAACACCTAATCTTTGTTCAAATTCAAAAACAAGTACCCAAACTAGCTAGTACATAAAGCTGAGTCAACCTTACTTACACAGGTTGAGTTTCAATTAAATCTTTTTATTTAAGGGATCTGATAAACTTTGTAAATCCTTCTATACTTTCAGCTGATGGATATATATATATATATATATATATATAACCTGCATACAAGATGAGAACACCGAGTAGGGATTGTCACAAGGCAGACACTCTTCATTGAATGCCTCTAACCCAAGTTTCATTCTTCTGATTTTTAAATTTCATATGAGAACAAAATCTGAGACAACCATGGAAAAGGAAAATGGAATCCATATACGGTAAGGAGGCAGAATATTTCACTCTATTTCCTGCACAGTAGGGAGTGTTTTAGCTTACACAAGTCCTTTAAAACTTCTTTGAGCCACAGTTGCAGCAGTCTTAAAATGAGCTAAAGGCACTTTATAAAGGCTTTCAAAGTCTCAGAGAAAAGAAGTGCTGAGTATTGTTACTGTTCTTCCTATCAAAAAGAGGAGAAACACTGAGAAGCATATGCTGCCTGAGTAACATTCCTTGGAGCACTGGGCATCCTAGCAGGCTAGTAATCCATCTTGGGTGTAATATAGGTCTTGGTGAACAAAAGACCAAAATTCCTATTCACTTCCATAGGGGAGGATTTCACAGGGGAGGCATCCCACCATAGTCCCTGTATGGTTTATTAGTCCTGCTTCCCAAGCACCACCCTTACTGTCCTTAATCAACAGGACCCTGATGCCTCCATGTTTGCAGGTTTCATCCAAATATTTTATAACACCTGGTTATCAACAGCTGATTAAATTGACACACTTGCCTTTTCTGTGTTGTCTCCTGATGAAAGATACACTAGATATTTCTGGCAAAGCTTTACACTTTAGGACCTATCATCTTATCAATCCACCCACTGTGTTGCCTATTAGATCAGCAGGAAAACTCAGAATGAAAATCATGCAGCAGAAAACCTCATGTCTTTTAGGTCCCCTGAGCTGCAGGGAAAGACGCTTCTAAAGGTGATTTCTGGTTTACATGGCTTATACCTTTGAAGTACACTCAATCTGGAATCAATAGAGGAATTTACAGATATGGGTTATCAGACCTTGTTTATTCACAATGATGAGAAGAGTTTAATTAATACTACGCATATTAGTCAGTCCTTTGCTTTTAAACCTTACCTTTTGCCCATCAGCCAATCAATATGTATTTTAATCTTCTCCCCTTTTCAGACATGGTTTTAACATCTCACAGAACAGAGCAGCAGACTTCACAATCATTAATTGCTATTACCAGCCCTTTCATTTTCTGAACATCAGCAGTTTCTATAAATTCCACTTTCATCTATGTGTTATACTGTCCATTCTTATTCACCGCTTGTTTCTGAAGTATTCTTTTTTAAAACTGCAGAGAGGTTCTATTAACCAGTAATGCAAAATAATTTTTATACAATTTCCTTACTATTCTTAGAATTTCTCATTTGACATGGAAAAGCAGATAAGAGTAAACTTCAGCTGCAGATACACTTCCATATTTATCTGCAAAACCTAAAATATGGATAAGGAAAATGCAGCCGTTTCCTCTGCTACAATTAAGCCATTTATTTTGAGTCATAATATAACTTCTAAACCCAAGGCAGTGCAGCTGACAAATCCATCAAAATGAAAGTGTTTGAAGGTCTGGCAGTTCAGAGCCTACCACCAAGCAGCCTTATTTCTGCTGAACTTTGTTCACACATAAGACATAGTAACAGTTAATATGACTTTATATTTATCCCCCTCTCTGTCAATCAACAAAATCAGCAGTTACAGGTAGACACAGAAGAACAGTTCTCACTAACCTCTCATTTCCATTTTATTCACTCAGTTGAAGTCAGGCACAAAAAGGAAGTGGACAAGAGGTGGGAGCAGGGTCAACTGACCCAGGAGGAATGTAGTGTTGCTGTCCAGTCATGCAGGGATGGGGTTAGGAAAGCCAAGGCCCAGCTGAAGTTGAATCTGGCGAGGAATGTGAAGGACCACAGGGAAGTATTCTACAAGTATATGAACAATAAAAAGGAAAATGTGAGCCCACTGCTGACTGGAGCCGGAAAGCTGGTGACAGCTGACATAGGGAAGGATGAGGTGCTCAATGCCTTCTTTGCCTCAGTCTTTACCAGTAAAAACTGCTCTCAGGAATACCACACCCCTGAGCAAAAATCTGGAGCAAGGAAGATTTTTTTTAACCTCAGTGAGGAAGGACCAGATTAGGGAGCACATAAACAAAGCGGTTGCACATAATCTCCAAAGTGCTAAGGGAGCTGCTGGTGTCACTGTGATTCACAGATATTTTTTGAATGGTCATGGCAACAAGCAGAGGTTCCTGAAAAGTGGAACAGAGTAAACATCACTCCAACCTTCAAGAATGGCAGTAAGGAAGACCTGGAGAACTACAGGCCCTTCGGCATCACCTCAATCTCCAGCGAGGTGAGAGACACCTGCTCCTGGAAACTATTTCCAAGACAAGAAGGTGACTGGGAATAGCAGCATGGTTTTATGAAGAGAAGATCATGCTTGACTAACGTTACTGTCTTCTACAATGGGGTGACTAGCTTGGCAGATGAAGGAAGAACAGTGAATGGTGTTTACTTTGAGTTCGGCAAAGTCTTTGACCCTGTCTCCTGTAACATCATCATCAGAGACAAGCTGACAAAGCACAGGTTACGTAAGGGGACAGTAGATTAAAAAGTGCACAACCAAGCCCAGTGCTGTTCAACATCTTCATTAATGGAGAATGGGATCAAGTGCATCCTCAGCAGGTTCACAGATGATATAAGCAGCAAGTTCTTTACTGTTAGGGTGGTGAGGCACTGGAATCGGTTGCCCAGGGAGGTTGTGAATGCTCCATCTCTGGCAGTGTTCAAGGCCAGGTTGGACAGAGTCTTGGGTGACATGGTTTAGTGTGAGGTGTCCCTGCTCATGGCAGGGGATTGGAACTAGATGATCTTAAGGTCCTTTCTAACCCTAACTATTCTATAATTCTATGATATAAAACCATGAAGTGTGATTGATACAACAGAGCATTTTACTGCCATTCAGAGGGATTTCAACAAGCTAGAGAACTGCACAGAGAGGAAACTCCAGAATTTTAACCAGGAGAAATGGAATAACCGCAGGCACTAAAACATGCTGGTCACCGAGCTGGAAAGCAGCTTTGCAGAAAAGGATTTGGGGGTTCTGATGGACAACAAGCTGACCATGAGGAAGCAATGCATTCTCCCAGCATAAATGGCCAACAGTGTCATGAGCTGCTTTAGGCAGAGTGGTTAGAAGGTGGAGGAAGGGGATCCTTCCACTCTGTTCAGCACTGGTGAGGCCATATCCAAAGTAGTGTCCAGTTCTGGGCTCCCTGGTACAAAAGAGACATGGATACACTGGAACTCCTGTGCAGGGCAACAAAGAGGATCAAGATACTGGAGCACCTTTCATAGGAGAGGCTGCGAGCTGGGCCTGTTGAGTCTGAAGAAAAGCAGGCTCAAGGGAATCTTACCCATGTGTATAAATACCTGACATGAGGGAAAGAAGACAAGGGAGTCAGACTCTTCTCTGTGGTTCCTACTGACAAGAGGCAGTGGGCACAGACTCGAACATGGAAGGTTCCCTCAATATCAGGAAACACTTCTTTCCTGTGAGAGTGATGGAGCATCTGTACAGGTTGCCCAGGAACCTTATCGGGTCTCCATTCCTGGAGATACTCAAAACCCATCTGAACACAGTCCTGAAAAACCTGTTGTAGCTGATCCTGATCTGAGCAGGGTGTTCTGAGGTTCCTTCCTACCTCAGCCATTCTCTAATTCCATGATTTGCAAGCTACTGGCTTTCTTGCTGTTACTCACTGCAACAATTTATGAATTTTATTACTTCATTCTGTGACCCATGAGAATGAACACATCACTTGTGGTGGTATGCTGGAATAGATGAAGAAATCATCATAAAAAAGGCACAGCTCAACAAACCAAACGCTCTTAATTACTGTAAGTTACAGACAGAGAGAACGAATTATGGAAGTTCAGAGTATATGCTCATTCTCATTTGCTGTGGTTTCAGTTCTCAGAATTATGAAGTTCCCCCTCCAACCTTTCATTAGACTGAGACACACAGCCTGTGTGTTTGTCAGTCTCATCATTACTGTGCATTGCTCACTGTATTTTTCATATATTTGCCAAGTGAATGGATTGATTTTAATGACTTCCATTTTTCTACAGTTCCCGTCTAGAAACTTTTAGTTAACATGTATATGGCATAATTTATTTGATTGTTTTAAGAAAAACAGCTGATCCTAAAATAGTGCTGTCCTTGGGGACAGGACATGTCCTTTTAGACAAAACCCTCAGAATATGAATAACTGGGACAAAGAAAATGTGTTAAAATACCACTTAGGATTGACTTATGTTGGTAGACAGAACAAGAAAACTGGGATATCAGGGTTACAACACAGTTAAGTAACCCTGTATTTCTGACAGAATGTTTAAGCTCTGCTCTAATACAGGGTCAATTTTAGAAACACTCAAACACTGTGCTACCTGGACATACTTTCTTCTTTCCTTTGTTCTCACAGAGAACTCCTTCATTCTGGAACAGGTAAAATTTTGGCTGTAAAAATAAACATACATACACATACACAATAAAAGGAACAAAGCAGAGGTACAGGAAACTTAGGACTGGAAATTGAAGAAAACAATCCTAAACCCATGCAGAAATTTCTGTCATACCACTTTCCTCAGGACTACAGTCCAGATTCCAGTCTCAGGCCAACCCAAGCAGCTCTTCAAATTCCATCTTCATGTCCTTAAGACCTGTATCTTTGTGGGATACTCAGACTTGTCTCTAAAAGTAGAGTCTCTAAAATGGATGTGAATTAGTCAAGTGGTTTAATGGAAAAGATGACTAGCAGCTGCTCAAAAAAAAAAAAGTTTGCATTTGGCTAGCTCACATGGTGAACTGCAAATACTCTATGAACTTTGTAAGAGATTCTTGTAGAGTCGAACAGAGGTAGAAACCATTTCAGTTATTAAAAGAATCCAAGCCTTTTTTGTGCAGCACCAAAAAAGAGGAAACTCCTCCCTTTCAAATTGCAAATCTTTATAGTGCAATTCTTTATGGCTAGGAAGAGGACTTCAGATACTTTTCAAATAACCCCAACTGTTTAATCTGTACCCTTCAGGAAGTCAAGCTGTGTGTGTACGTGAGATAGAAACATTTTTGCTGAAATAGGAAGAATCATACAGTTCTGTTCTGTAAAACTAGCTGCTTCTGATTCGGGAAGGAACATACTTTTCCTTTGGAGAGAATGGCATCATACAGCTCGTGAATCCGGTCAGCACCTGTGACCAAAGGGGACCACTGTAGGCAAATTTCTCCCAAAGAGAAAATGGACAGTAGATCCATTAACAAAATATTGATTTTATTTACATACAAAGCCATCAGCTTCTAAGTTTAATTTACAAGAAAATGAGTCTGAGCCATTCATAAAAAGTCCTATTTATCACTTCCTTTTAAATTTACTATTACTCCAGAGTCAGTTCAGTCAGGGTGTTCTCTGTTAGGTTTTAAGCAATTTGTTTGAAATTCTAGAAAATCCAATATCCCAGTAGTCACATTTATTGATTTCCCCACCTGTCCCTGTGCAGTGATAGCCAATCATACAGGTACAAAACTGTAACACAAACAACTATTCCACAGCACTTAAAGAAGACTTCTGATGTAGTTACAGTTGTAAAGGTGTGTCACACTGGATGAAATTTGCATTTTCAGTAAGTCATTCATAGACTGCAGGACATTAATACAGTAGATATGACAATGAATGGATTTTGCAGATGGATAATATTTTTCAACTAAGAATAAACAGGTTTTTAAAGTACTGGAGAAAAAGGGTAAACATTCATACTTAAGAGAAATTATAATCATGCTCCTACACAAAAAGATTCCATCTTGAAGGGTAAGCTTCTTGTTTGATTCTTTGTATTTTGTTGAGGTTTCTTTTTCAGTAGCAGCTGACATGAAAGATAAAGACTTTCTTGCTCTTTTTGTTATAGAAAGCCACAACCAGCATTTGGTGTCCAAATCCTAATTTATTGCTAAAATGGTACATACTTCCTATAGAAATAAACAAAGCATTTTGCTATAGAACAAAACTACAATTTACCTGACATCCTCTTAAGCTATGCAGAGATTCCCAGGTCTTTTCTTTCTGATCTTTCACAATTAAAGTTGCTTCTAGCTGTTCTCCCCTTCTATATATTATTTTCCTAAATTAGGATGTCCAGTAGGAAAATATTAGCACAGTTTTCCTAACTGATCAATTTTATATGCATTCTTGGAGTTTTTGACCAAGTAGCTAGTACTGGCTTTGCAGTTAGCCCAAGATTGTGATTAAACTTCTTTACAGGGGGATTTATTTATAATGCCAGACAATAATTTTTCCTCAATTTATTGATGACCAAGTTTTCCGCCCTCTCTTGCTAATAATTTAACACAGTCTGCTTTAACAGAAGCTCAAGAGTTTACCAAGCAACAGTTTGTTCTACCTGATTGTTGTAAGTGCTTCAGGGTAAAAAGAGAAGTACATATGCACAATATGTGTAACAGCACATACACCACAGAGTGCTAAAGAATACATTAAATAAAATATAGCATTAATATGTGCAAAAAAACAACACCCAACTCAAATGCTCATGTACACACACACTGCACAATTAGACTGAGCTACAGCAGGTTACTGCAAGTCTCCTTATGGTTTTATCCTTTTGTATTGCTCAGTGCTCTTTGCAGAATGGTTGTAAGTTCCTAGAAGTGGGAGGGATTCAGGTTTTCCACTTGACTCAGTGGCAGACATGAAAGTTGAGCTCTCACAGGTCAGAGCCCTGCAGGCCTTGCCTCCTGAACTATACTGCTCCCTGTAGTGTGCAAGGGACTCCATGCAGATCTTGGAAGAAGACATCTACAAACTTCAACAGTAATTCCTACTGCAAAGTAGTTAATCTGCTTCCAAACACTTTCATGATATCTTAGACATTAGGAGGAAGCTAAATATATATATTATATATGTATATGTATACTTAAACACATAAAATCAGGTACTTAAATGGGCTGCTGCTTCTAAGAAGCCTTGACATAAGATTCAAACACTTTGCTATTCCCTTAGGAGCCCAGTTGTGATGTGCCAGTGCCACCTACTAAGACAGGATCACACAGAATCACAGAATCCTGAGGGTTGGAAAGGACCTCAAAAGATCATCCAGTCCAACCCCCCTGCAAGAGCAGGGTAACCTAGAGTACATCACACAGGAACTTGTCCAGGCGGGCCTTGAATATCTCCAATGTAGGAGACTCCACAACCTCTCTGGGCAACCTGTTCCACTGCTCTGTCACTCTTACAGTAAAGAAGTTCTTCCTGATGTTAACATGGAACCTCCTATGCTCCAGTTTACACCCACTGTCCCTTGTCCTATCACTAGATATCACTGAAAAAACCCTAGATCCATCATCCTGACACCCACCCTTTACATATTTGTAAACACTGATGAGGTCACCCCTCAGTCTCCTCTCCTCCAAGCTAAAGAGACCCAGCTCCCTCAGCCTCTCCTCATAAGGGAGGTGTTCCACTCCCTTCATCATTTTTGTGGCTCTGCGCTGGACTCTTTCAAGCAATTCCCTGTCCTTCTTGAACTGAGGGGCCCAGAACTGGACACAATATTCCAGATGCGGCCTCACCGAGGCAGAGTAGAGGGGGAGGAGAACCTCTCTTGCCCTACTAACCACACCCTTTCTAATGCACCCTAGGATGCCATTTGCCTTCTTGGCCACAAGGGCACATTGCTGGCTCATGGTCATCCTCCTCTCCACCAGGACCCCTAGGTCCCTTTCCCCTTCACTCATTTCCAGCAGGTCAACCCCCAACCTGTACTGGTACATGGGGTTGTTCTTCCCCACGTGCAAGACTCTACACTTGCTCTTGTTGAATTTCATCACGTTTCTCCCTGCCCAACTCTCCAGCCTGTCCAGGTCTCGCTGAATGGCAACACAGCCTTCTGGTGTGTCAGCCACTCCTCCCGGTTTAGTGTCATCAGTGAACTTGCTGAGGGTACACTCAGTTCCCTCATCCAGGTCGTTGATGAAGATATTAAACAGCACTGGTCCCAGCGCTGACCCCTGAGGGACTCCACTGGTCACAGACCTCCAGCTAGATTCTGTGCCATTGACCACAACTCTCTGCCTTCTTCCTTTCAAACAGTTCTTGATCCACCTCACTACCTGATCATCAAGCCCACACTTTCTTAGCTTATCTATGAGAATGCTGTGGGAGACAGTATCAAATACCTTACTGAAATCAAGAAAAACCACATCTACCACTCTATCATCATCCCTCCACCTAGTCACTTCCTCATAGAAGGCTATAAGGTTGGTCAAACATGACTTCCCCCTCATAAAACCATGTTGGCTGTTCTTAATAACCCCCTCATCCTTGATATGCCTAGAGATGGAGTCAAGAATAAGTTGTTCCATCACCTTTCCAGGGACGGAGGTAAGGCTGACCCGTCTATAATTACCCGGGAATGAGGAAGTTCACTCAATGCATTGGAAGTTTCACATAAGCTAGGTCCATTTGTTGTTGCAGGCTTCAACCAGGCTGGTTGACATCAACTTGAAAAATGACATTGGCTTGCAAAAAATAAAAAAAGGAAAAAGTTGTAACTCGTGAGCATTTGCAAACTCATTTTCAAGACAGAATTCTAATGACTTCCAGAAAGCATCCTGCAGTCATAAGAAAAAACCTGGACAGCACAGAGCCCAAAAGCATAAAAAAGCCCTGTGGGACTAGACAACACACAGAGTACTTCAGCCAAAATAAGAAAGTATACAACAGCTGTCCATATGAGGGCAGTTATTTTGGAATAGTTACTCTACAGTGAAAAAGTATAATATGAAATACACCCCACCCATTGTGCAAACAAGCTCTTCTAAGCTCACCGGTGTTTATTGCTTCCCATATTCAACTTCAAAGCTTTTGTTTGTTTGAGTTCAAAATTTACAGTACTTTCTACTCTCGTCAAGCCATCCTCTTTTCCCCTTGAGGGTTTTAGACTGAAATAGAGACTTAACACTGAGAAGTATCCAGAGAAAGAACATAAAGTTATTTTTTCCAAACTTACACAAAGACAAGATGAAAAGCCATTGGTGTGTCCTAAGGCAAGCTTACGTAAGTTATGAGAGGTGCTCCTATAACAAATCTTCCTTCTAGAGTTGGCTTCATACTTTTCAAGGTACATTTACTAACTTGTGTGATACACCCCACAAGAAAAATCTTGATATTTATTTATCTAAGGACCCCACAAGTTGGTCTTATCAGTCCTCTCAAGAGGCAGTCTGAAAACATACACAAGCAAAAAAGAAAACGTAGTTCACATTTCCTGTCAGTGTATAATTAATGTTACCACCATTTAGACAGTTTAGGATTCCTACTCCAGCAGAGTATGACTCCTCCATCTTGCACACTATTTTCCTATAGCAGCATGATATGTCAGTGTATACTCTGCTGAAGAGAACTTTCTGTCAACAATCAGTGTTTCACTGGCATTAATGTGCAGTAAAAGACAATGAAGCATGACTCAATCAAACTACCAAATACTGCATTTAAATAACATTAATGTCTGACATTTTAAAAGAATTGTGCAGGATTTAGCTGCAAGATTCTTGTTAAGGTCAGTGCTTTACTATATACAGCTTCCCATGCCAAGCGTCTGACATAAACTTATATCAGTAAGCCAATTGAGAATGAAGTCTGAAAGCAGGATTTATCTTCTACTGCAAACATATTGCAACTAAGATTTCTCCAATGCTATTGTATATAGAAACAAATTTTATTAACCTTTACATGGCATAGACATAGAAAAGGATTTTATATTTAATCCCTAATTCCCTTGCTTTTTTTTTTTTTTTTTTTAATAATTACCTTGTTATCTGAAGACTTGGAAATTAAAGTTTTTTATGCAGTAAAAATCTCAATTGCTGTCCGAATGTCACAGGATGGGGTATAGCTTTGGGTGTCTCCCCATGTATGCCAGTAGAATCCCATGTGTTAGAAAGCCTTTATGTATGAAGGCAGGATGGGATGGCAAATCAACACAGCATACACTGAAAGTTAGTGAAACTCTTGCCTGATTCAGAAAAAAAGTTGTCACCATTTGGCCTTGTATAGCTATGTACATGTGACAGATTCTTACAACTAACAGTGTTTTCTATGTAAAGTGTAAAATGTGTACACTTCACTTAACAGACTATTGTTCACAAGTACACAGTGTATGATGCTTGTTGCCAGGACTTACATGACCACACAACTCCTGTGAACTAACCTATTCAAATGTCTATGAGACAACAGTTAGTGGGGCTGCTACAAGGGTTAGCTGTGTATCAAGCAAAAAGGAATGTAAATACATTTATGCATTACACATAATTAGCATTGTTGTTTTCATTTTGAATAATATCCCTATTACCATTATCAAGTGGAAGATTAAAAAATGCTTACAGTGAAAAATAAAAGCATATTCACACAGTAAAACTCACACTTGGTGCATAAAGTAAATCTGATGTTCTTAATTTTTTAATAAGTGACTTCCATTGAATAAGTCAAAATAAAATCCAACAAATTCTGAAGCTTTTATCACGCACAGCAGAGCCATGAGAAGGCAATCTAATATCAATAATGATTATTAGTACTATTAGCTTATTAAGAGACAGGAAGCATGGTAAAGTAGAACTGGCAAACAAAAAACTGAAGCAAAATTATTCAGTGGATCTCCCTTTCTCCTCCTGAGCATTCCTTGGAAACAATTTAGTTTTTAGACACTTCC
Source organism: Melopsittacus undulatus (assembly GCF_012275295.1). Classification (NCBI taxonomy): domain Eukaryota; kingdom Metazoa; phylum Chordata; class Aves; order Psittaciformes; family Psittaculidae; genus Melopsittacus; species Melopsittacus undulatus. The sequence goes on along the minus strand of NC_047557.1, from coordinate 34,227,250 downwards.
TCATATTTTGCTCTGTCCTTGTTCAATTTTATTCATCAGTCACTGGACACCAGAAACAGCAGACAAAGATCCAGTTTAATGCACATTGCTGAATGACTGGTTCATAAAGTAAGAATCTTTTTTTTTCTAACATTAGCATTGAACATAAAATTATATAAACTGCATGAAATCACGCCATGATGCCCCCCATGACAGTGATCAGATCCACGTTAGCATGACAAAGAGCATGTCACCTTCCATCTTCCACTGATATTGAAGGACAATTTGCAGAGACTTAATTGAAAGCCAAGGCCACATTTGTAAAACCAAAGACACAGCAGAGATAGAGAACCTATCAGGGAATGTAATTATACCAGTTTTAATCCCAGAACACTGTACCTATGGGGTTAAATAATTCAGTTTTAATGTAAGTAAAATCACTGTGCATTGCAATGGTTTAGTGAATATTCAGCAAAGAGGAAAGAAGACAATTGAATACCTTCCAAATAAATACTGTAGGTACATTTTGGGGCCAGAGAGCATTATGTGAAATTATCATCAAAAAAGGATTAGATTATGAAGACCATAGTAAACCCAAATTAGGCAAAATCTATTCCACATTGGGCAAGATGAAAGTTGAAAAGATGGGAAAGAATGTCCTGAAAGATTCATTTTGTGAGTTTGGATTTCAAGGTAAATCAACAAAAAGATGGAGAGAGTTCATCACCAGCAATGGAAGAAAGATGCTTTTCTTATTAAAATTTGTTCTAAACTGTGATACTGCCAAGGGCTTCTTGGATTTTACTCACTAGAGAATAATCAAACAACAACAAAAAACATCAGGAGAAAAACGCTACTAAAGCAATTTTGTTATTTCAAAAGAGAGTTACGATAATTTTTAGGAGCTAAGTTGTACCACTGAACATGCAGATTTATATAAAATTTAGCACCTTGGAAAACCTTCACGTATAGGATGACAGCAGTGTGATCAGATGCTGCTGTGAATGATCAAATGATCAAACTAACTTAACTGACAAAAAGATACATAAAATACTGCATTTCACCTAATCCAGGGCTTTAGCAGTGTTTGGCAATTTTGAGAGCCGTTTATACAGCAAAATGGCCTTGATACAGCGAATGGAGTAAGGAAATATGGACTAGCTACATGGACAGTAAGCTGGTTTCAAAACTGTCTGAACTGGTGGGCTCAAACGGTTGTGATCAGGCACAGAATGTACACCTGGAGTTTGGTCACTAGTGGCATACTGCAGGGTGCAATGATGGGACCAATACTGCCAGCATGGCAAAGGAGGTGATCGTTCCCCACCAGTCAGCTCTGGTGACACTGTATTTGGAGTAATGGCTCCAGTCCTGAGCTCCCTAGTGCATGACAGGCACGGACATACTTATGTGAGTCCTGTGAAGGATCATACAGGTTACTGATACAATGGCTGTATACACATATATATATATATATGTATACATATATATATATATATACATATCTATATATGTATATATGCCTGAGAAGCAGAGGGAGACACACTATTCTCTGTGATGCTCAGTAACAGGACAAGAAGCAATGGCACAAACCTGAAATACACGAAATTCCATCTAAACATAAGAACAAAACACCTTTGAGGTTGACTGAACACTGGAACAGGTTGTCAAAAGCAGCTCCATCCTTGCAGATATTTAAACTCAACTGAAGATGAGGCTCAGCAGTCCATTGTAGCTTACTGTGTTCTGAGCAGGGGTGCTACACTACATGATCTCCAGAGATGCCTTCCAATCTCAGCTGCCCTGGATTAACTTGGTGAAGGCAAACAAGGTCTTTTCCAGCAATGGAAACTGTATACCATGTAACTGTGTATAATACATAATTGTATATCAAACTTTACTTACAGTAAATCTTGTGCTGAATTTGCAAATATGTGTGGGAGGAAGCGGGAGCCAAAAAGCCCTTCTGTACTACTGGTGTTGTAGGACCTGCTTACTATATGTAGTGATAATACAGTAAGCCAAATAACCAAAGTCTTTGCTGAGAAGCATGCACACATGTGCACACAGGCACATACACAATTTGTACTAAGCTGCAAAACTTCCTCTTGCAGTGAATAAATCATATATTTCACAGCCTCTTTCTCACAGATGACTTGCTTGGTGAGAAAATAATCTAATGTGAATTTTGAGACTGACCAGAAGGCAGATCTGTGACCAATTATTTAATGTACCACATTTATAAACCATAAACAATATTCTAGTTCCACCAATCATAGGCTTTCTTCTAAGGAAACAGGTTGTTCTCATGAAGCCATGCTGCTGATGGAGCTGATGTTATCCAAGTAGAAGCAGTCCTCTTGAAATCCAAGGCCCAACACATGAAACCCTCCAAAAGTAAGGATCAAGGTCTCAAGCTCAGCGATCTTTGAAGCAAGCCAGAGAGAGAAGGTCATATAAAACAGCCAGGATGCTCATTTGGCAGCTAGTGTGACTGTGTTGCCACATTCTACGCAAGCATGATTTTAACTTGTCCCCCAAAAGGGAAAGAAATGCTTTGGTAGGATCATTTGTACACTACAAACAGAAGATTTCGCCAGCTGGATTTCTTCTGTTCATTTGGAATTTATCACAAACTTCAATTTATCAGATGCCTAGAAAAGCAACACAGGAGTATTTGACTGATGATGATCTGGTTTAGTATTCAACAACTTCTTCATTACATGAGAAAGAGTTTTCCTTTACAAATGGAACATCCAAACATAAGGTATCTCAAAGTCCCTTCAAAGTGGGTGAGTTTAAAAAAACAGTCTGTAACTCAGAGTTGCTCAATATTTAAACAGAGTAAATGAGTTAGATGTTCCCCTTTCAATGACAACATATAAGCTTGTTCTTGTAAGAATAGCTCACTAGATTATTCTCACTAACTACATTCAGTTTGCCACTGCTATGGCCTCTGTGAAATCACATGAACCTATGCTTGGAGCAGTAACTGGAATAATTGGAGCTGATCAGTCCTAGTCCTTAGAAGATAATGATTTCAAAAAGGAAAACATTTCAGAAAGAAATCCTTCTTCCATCTCTGCATGTACAATACTAAACATATGGCGATGATGAGGATGGGACAGATATGCTGCAAAATTTCTGCAGCAGTTTGAGGTCATGTAGCAAAGAACAGGCATTTTCTTTCTCAAAATACAGAATACCATGAAAATATACTTTAATAAATGAAGCACATACATGATTCTATACATTATAGAAAAATGCTTGGTAATATATATTTTTTCATTCTTTATACAAATATAACAGACCTTCGGCACTGAATATGAAAGAGCAGAATACAGTCTTGCAGTGCCTTTACCAGGAACAGTCAGTCACTGTCAGGGAAGAGGGGAGCCAAGACTTTTGGAGCAAAATGAAACTTCTTTCTTAAGTATTCAAGACTAAATACATCATCATAGAGAAAAGGAGTGTTACTCATCTATCAGCTAACTCTTAGATGTGAGAGCTCTGCAGAATTTCTTACTTGGTTTTGCATGGTTCTGTTATTAGTATTAATTATTATTAGTAGCATTATAATTATTAGTATTATAATTAGTAGTAGTAGTATACACACATACATGCAAATCATGGCTGTGAAGCAATCGAGTTGTGCAATAGGGGAACACCTGAACACTTGATGCTAACTATAATCAAAAATTAAAGATGTCGTAAATTTGAGATTTATTCTAGCTTTTCTGGTACCTGGTATTTGGAAGACTGTGGTCATTTTAAGTGGTGTATTATCTATGCAAGCATTGTTTTTCAACAAGAATGGAATTTCAGTAGTAGTCACAAGGCTTTAAAATCAAACCCTACACTTGACATACTAGAAGAAATTACAAATTCCATAATGCATAATATTATTTTTCTAATGTATCACTGGCCCATAATGAGAAACAATCTATTCTATAGATTTTGCATTCAATCTTTTTGTCAAAAACTACATTGCACATCAAAAGTTAATAGCACTAGGGAGTTCAGTGATTAATATGAAAACAAATGGTATATTACAAATTTTCTTTTGTTCTTCATTCACAGTGACGAAACTGCTAGGATTTAACCTTTAAGGGTTAAAGAGTTTAATCAATGTCAATGTCTGATCTTCTGAAGGCGATAAAGAACAGTCTGTCTAGCGATACCCAATAGAACATCACTTTGTCAAGCCACAAAGCACCCAAAAGCTTGTCAAGTAAGTTACCAGAAACCTCTTTGTGGTTAGAACTCAGCTCCTTCCTGCTTGACCTATTATTTGATATTTGACCACTTGGTTGCAAGACACTTGCTCTTTCCAGCTGAAATGTCACTGGGGCATCTTGTCAGCTCCCCAACATCTCGGCCTGACATACAATTTTACTTTTGTGTGCTACAAGGCAGAAAATGCAGGGCAATGGCCTTGCTTTAAATTCTGTCAGCATCAAAGATGGGCGTCACTCTTGGGTCCTACCAAGAACAACAAAAAGGAAGTCTATCTGAAGGTCAAAACAGCCATTACTTTAAAGTCTTTCAGCTTAAACTAGATATATTACCTGCAACACTGGTTTGGGAACTGTCCTTATAAAGTACATAAACATATCATCAGAAATCCTCCCTGCACAATTGTTCGTCTTTCTGATGAAATGCAGACTTGATAAAAGGGTGAGTTTTCAGCGCCTGCAGGGACCAGATTCAGCAGCTAACTTAACTTGTTCAAATAGGCAAGTGGTATCATGTAGCTTTACAAGAAGCAACCTGACCTTCTCACATTGACCAGCAGTGACATTATTGTGCAGGAAGAGAAGCAGTCACATCATTTCTGTTTTGCACAACCTGCTTAAAGTTTGCAACTAAATGCTTGTCTTCAGTTGAGCTGACAAGAGAAAAGAGGGGGCTCAGTGAACCATGGCAGGGCTGCCATGAAATGACAGGAATCATTGGCATACATTTCAAATAGCTCTCTCAATCCTATTAAAGTATTGCAGTCCTGCTTTAAAATAGACAAGTATGAAACAACTTTGATAGATAGAGACTAAAATGGCTTATTGATTTTTTTTTTAAAGACTGGGGAAAATTACCCAAAATGTGTCATTCTTTAACATTTAAAAATATACTACATAAAAAATGAACAACTGCAATAAATAAAAGTTAAAAAAACCCCAAACCTGTTTTGGTATGCAAAGAATGAAAAGCAGAGAAATGTGAACATATGAAAGCACATTTTCATATAAACGTAAAATTAATGTCAAAAAATACATATGCTAAAGTACAACTCAAAGGTAGCAACAAAATTGCACTTTAATTGCATCATTTTACATTAATGCAATTTTTTCCTTCTAAAAGATTATTGATACAAAGAATCTGAAAATCCATTTTCCATTGTTCTTTTGGGACTGGATGTGACATTCAGGCCGAAGGAACAGAATGAAGACTGAAAACTGGCTCTATTGTGCATAAAACTGTAGCATGTGTCAGGTTCAGCTTGCAATGCCAAAATATCTGGGATACAGCTCTGGTCAGGCTGAATTCCTAGCTTGAAGCCATGGTGATGTTTGAACTCCCTCTTGATTCCTGGAGAAAAAGAAGTAATAATAATAAAAAAACCCTTAAACAACAAGTATGTACATTTACTGTTAAATGCCTTTCACAAAGGTATGAAGTATTTGCAAGTGTTTACTTCTTGTTTCACTTAATACATAGTACATACTTAATATATCTGTATATATTCAGCCTTAATAAACAGGAACAAAAGACATTAACTAGAGTATTCTACACAAGTGTTACGAAACCATAGCCTACTTTATTTGAAGAGCTACAAATACTTAAAGGAAACTTTTACTCCTCTTCATTGTAATATCTAGGGTGTGAGGTTTTTTAATCAAGAAACTTATTCTGCAGTCTCCCTGTCACTGTTAGTAGGAAATATGTGCCATGCTAACCATGGAAGGTATTAATTTGCTTCTAAGTATCTTTTATCAACTGAAATCAAACCCTTAATACTTTTCAAATGTTAGCCTGTTAAAAGATGACCAGAGAATATACACTGAATGTATGCTGATGGAGAACATGATTCATATTGCAGTAAGTCTTGACATCCAGTCAAACAGCTCTAAAATTCAGATCAGTTAAAATTCAACATTAAAGAACCTCCAGCACCAAAACATTGTGCATCCTACTTTGAAAGATTATGAATATTATCAGCATAACAGCATTAGAATTTTTTTAAATGCTAAATAAAGACACTCTGTATTCTCTTAAATATCCATAATAATAAACAAACAAGAAAACACAATGCCCTATTGCTTTTCTGTCCTTTAATAAGGTATTTTACCCAATGCAATATATAGCTGTGGAAGTAGCAAACACTTATTTCATCAAGTCACAAAATAGATGAAAACTTCACATGTAAAGCATTGTTATGAAAAAGACAAAAATTAAATTACTGAAAGACTGTTACAGTATATTTTAGGTTTTAAATATTCTTCAGCATATGAAGAAGAGCACAAAATCACAGAGACAGAAATGCATATACACAGAGGGAGAGATTCCAATACACATACTCCAGATATCAAGAAAGATGCAGAAGGGTGTGTGTATATTCATATTTCAACAAATCCAGACTCAATCATATGTATAAAGACACATTCATGAAATATTCCCCTTTCGTCTGTTACTATTGCTGGAGAAAAATCAATGGTTGTCTCTAACACATACTTCAACAGTTCCCTTTGATATGGACTCGTTTGATTTTTCTGATTTACCATAAGCCATATTACAGCTACTGTAAACAGGTAGGTTATGTTAGACCTTCATTAAGAGCCCACAGAGTAGCAAATTTAGACTACTATTTCAAGTAGATAGTTAAAATGAGTAGTGCCTTGAGCTTTTCTAAACTATGGTGGTGATGAGGATGAGCTAACCAACAGAACTTACAAGTATGATCTGCAGATTTGCTGAAAAATCCTTCTGGCTCAACACTATGCAGAATAGGAACCACTAAAATGCCAAAGCACAAATGATATTTACTCCATTTGTATCAGTGCATCTGAAATGAGATCTGCATGAGGGCATTCACCTATTACCTTGATTAATAGTGTTATTTGTACACTTTAATCAGCTGATCACATAGCCAAAATTCTCTCTAAAATAAGTAATTCATTAAAAAAATTACAGTATTGAGATATGCAAATAACTTGTTATGTTCTAAAAACACTTCTGTGTGTAAGAAAATAAAATCAGTAAGATATAACCTATAAAAAGGATTCAGCCTGGGTAACAAATATTGAAGACAAATTTAAACATATCAGTTTGTACTGCTTTTAATATCTCAATTTATCAGCATATCACAAGTAAAAATCACATGCTACAATTACACTCTTATATTACCCTTTTTCCCGATGTATTGCGTTTTTGTGGTTTGTTTTTTTTTTGAAGAATATGGCATCAAAATCCTAGTAAGGAGATACGAAATCAGATTTCCTTTGAGAGTTACAAAAAAAATGTATGAAACTTAATGATTGGCAGCAAGTCAATAGACTATGCTACAGTAAAAGCTTCACTGTTCGGGGAAAAAAGCCTTGTTTATCCAGATCCTGTGCTGTACTTCTTACAAAGAACAGAATACTATTTATTGAATAGAAGAGAAATCATATCTAATAGCAATGTGATTGATGTAAAAAAATCTTGGCTATTACTCGTAAGAACTGTTTTGATCCAGTACTATTATATATACTCATGATGAATAATAAAATAGGATTCTATAGGTTAGAAGAACTTTTATAGCACTCATTGTTGAACACATACAGGAATTCACCTGCAGGAATTTTAAAGGCATTTGTAATTTCCCAACAGACCTCTTTCAACATTACTGTATTTAAACACCTTTCTAAAACATGTATTAAATTGACATACTCAAATGGCTATGCCAGAGCTGTGCTTATAATCCCTTGTATAAATATGCATTTAGGTAATTTTTAAAAGAGGAATTATGTGTGTTCAATAAGTGTCTGTTCAGTAAATCTTTAGCACAGCACTTTTATTTACCTGATAAGCTGCAAATTATTCCACCTAAACTGTTACACTTCCTCAGGTAAATAGATATTTAGAACACAATATGTCTAGCAAAAATATGATTTCAAAATATTTATGTAATATAATTGGTCATGTCCTATGATCATTTTTCAAATTTCATAGTGTAACTTTAAAAAACATGCTTTCCCAAAGACCAAAATATGAAAGGTTAGTCTATATTATGGAATAACTGCTTTCTAAACTATAGTTAGCTCAGGATTTTTTTTCATAATAGACATCGAAAAAATTTCTGAAAAATTTCTTCTCTGTAGGTTTTTTTTCTGTAACTAATCTATGAACACATTTATGATCTAGATTAAAGGTTCTCTTAAATAAATGAGCTGTTTTATCAAACTTAAAACTGATTTAGAGTGGGATGCTTTAGTATGTATGATGTTGGAAGGAAATATTACAATGCCATAATGTATTATATCCTCAAATATGCTTTTATTGCAATGTCAGCCTGCTCAAAAGCATCATGTTGTGATCAAAGACACCCCATTTTGCTTTATATACCAATACTTGTGGAAAAATATGCACAATTAGACACTTGGAATTAGAAGATTATGCAGGTGTTATGACAGTGATGCAAACAGATAACTACATGAAGAAATTCACTGTAAGAAGTGTATTGCTTATCTTCAATTGCAAGAGTAAAATCTATACCCAGAGCTCAAGCCACAAATCAGTCAGAATGTTTTCAAGCCTTCGAAATCTACACAAGGATAATTTTACTGGACCACAATTTTCACTATAATAATACACGACAACTCTTCAACTGCTCTCTACTATTTGTAAGTTACAGCAATAGGTCTTTTCAGTTTTGGGATTTACCACCACTATTTAGGTACTTCAAACTGCCTTTAAATATTAAATTTCAAAATACAGTAGCCCAAACTTCCCTTCCAGTTTCTCATGACATGTAACATTCTGTATTAGAAAAAAATCAGAATAATAAAAAATTACGTGGGTTTTGTGACTTCAGGCTTCCAGGTAGTGAATAATGAGCCTGCATATATGGCTTCAACCGAAGTAAGAAAGTACTGAATCTGCTTAGAATCAGAACAGAAAACAACCAAATAAGGCAAGAAATAAAAGGGCAGAAAGAACAATACAGACAATACAACACAATATAAAGACTCAGTTATGGTGGTTTCCTGTGTGATGATATAGATGCAGTAAGAAGTTTAGTGTCAACATCAAAGCAAATTCAAGACAATTGTTTAAGTATTACAAGGCCAGAGAGTGATTTGGAAATTACCAGATTACAGGATACATAGGTGTGTGAGGATGCCTGACAGCAAACAGAAGCGTAGAGGGATGAGCCAACTGTAGCTTCTTCTGAATTCTGGCAACCCCTAATCTCTGGAAAGGCTGTAGAACAATCCCTCAAGGAAGGAAGAAATGTAAGGTAAGCACAGATAGCAATGAGGGGTAAGTGGGAAAGAGTCAATATATTTCTCCACAGTTGATTTCTGATATTGACTTCACTCATCCCACCTCTAGAATATAATACTCTATATGAGTAGACAGCGATTCAACTGGCCAATAATGTTCTCTTTATCTTCTCCCACCTATGCTATCATCATAGCTTGCATCATGTCACTGCAGCAGCAGAAATTCCCCTAAGTTACAGAAACAACCATTGTCTTTGATAAACATTTTGCAGCACTTACATGGAAAACCTATTTCCCTCTGGAGAAAGCTGCACGTTTTCAGATCATTCACAACTCCCTTTTCAGACTGCAGTTTCCAAAACTGAGTGGCCATTTACCAGGCAATGCCAATGGACTTCCAGTATTCTGCTCATTCTTTTGCTGTTAAACTTAGGTCCAAGAGCTATTTCTCACTCTAAGTGAAATAAATGAAACATGAGACTGGTGAAAATGCTAGAAAGTGGTGTTTATTACTAGTGGGTGGTATTACTAGTGGTGGTATTACTAGTGGGTGTCAGTGCAATACAGTGGTGTTTGACAAACTTTTTGAAAGCAGGAATGTATGCCAGTCAAAACTGGAAAGTTTGCTTCCCATGTCAATGATTTTGCAATTTTGTATGCCGAGGCAGTAGGACTAAATTTGTGCTCTGACACAAAGGAAGAAAATTGCAGCATTCGGTATAAATTTTAATTGTCAGTACTCCTGCGTGGATACTGCAAACAACTTGCTATCAGAAAATAATTCAATGGGCTGCCAGCTCATTACGTATTAAGGCAGAAAGGTAGACACATAACACACTTTGGGTGCTGCTAGCCAACAGTACTTTCTTCATGATCAAAGAATTCCCTCTTCCAGTTTCAGGAATTTTTAAACAAACATATGAGCCTGAAGTATCTGGAAATGATTAATTTTTTCAGCTTTTCTAATGAAATCACACTCTAGAAGCTCAATTAACAGCAATTAAGAGAAAAGTTTAATATTATTGTATTTATTTTCTTGTTTTATTCAAACATACTTAAACCTGGTAACTTTGAAGAATGCATGGGATTGGATGTATTATCACATCAGATGAACACCTTCTCTTCAACGTTTTGTTGGCTTGTCGACAAATAACTTGTTTTTGCATTGATAATTATAATGATTTCTAAATATTTTGGCCAAAATCCAACATACAGCCTATATAGTAAATTTCTCTTCCAGATGCTTCATTGCAATATGCATCAAAATCTCCCATTTTCAGGTCAAATTTTCTGCACTACACTAATAATACCAAAACATTAGGCAAAGTATGTAATGCACTATTTTCATGGTGAAATTCTCACTCTGTACTGATTTCAATCCAGGTTTTCAAATTCTTTGGTACTTTTTGCCCATGCTGTCTACCACTGTCTTTCCACTTTCTCAAGAATGGAAGCAACTTTTATACATTTATTTTTAATCTAACTAAAATGGCTATTTGTTTATCTTGTGCTGCATGTTGCAAACAACACTGAAAAGCACACTGTACTCTTACAAACTGTTGTGACACCTCTCCATGTTTTGCAGCAGTGTATAAAATTAGCACCATCTTTAACTGATGCTCCTCTTGCTCCCAGGAAAGCCTTTCCTGCTATGTGAATTTTCCCACAGCATTTCATTGCCTCAGATCAGTATTTCTCTCTCAATGTTCCTTCATCTCTTTGCTTCTTTCTAGCAAGAAAGAGGAAAGGTGAGTATAACTAGAGACTAAAACCCTCACAACACCATACTGAGGCACAACCAGCTCATGAAATTGTCCTCCCCACCTCAGTCTTTTCTTCTTCCAGTGCAGTGGGAAAAAGTCCCTATTCAACTAGTTAAAGTGTCAAACTTCATATTCTCTTGAGAAATGTATTCAGTCATCAGCTGAATTCCAAGACAGCGTGACTGTCTGATGTAAGCTTTCAAAGTTTTGTCTCAGTTGCATATATACTGCCGCTGTAGCAGAAAAAGAAGAAACATGTATTTACATTCATTTTGCCAAACATTAGCATCTTCTGTCCAATCATTTGAATGCAGAAGTGTTAGGAGAAAACAGCTTAGAGAACAAGGGTTGACACATACAGTGTGAAATCTTAAGGTGCTTGAATGCAATGAGGGAGAAAGTGAGACAGAACCACATTTCATCTCCCTAACTGTGCTATAGTCCACATGAACTTTGTGACAGGTCTCTGTCTCTCAGCCACACTTCACTAGCTTCTGCTGACATTCAGCTGTCAGACAGCAACCCTTTACCATGCCCCTAACATGCTCTACAGCTTCACCCAATTAACTCTCTTTCACTTGACATTGCAGCAAAAAGCTTCATAATAGGTGGTCAAGGTGCATGGTGTCTGCTTGCCCTCTAACTGCTCACACACAGCAAGCAAAATGCTTAGCTACCTTCCTTTTTGTCTGCACCAAACTGATGCAACTACAGTTTAGGCATTCTGCTACTAAAAAGGACAAGGACAGCAGACCTTTGCCAGTGGTGCATTAATCCATCTTTTACCAAAGACGAATTTTAATGAAGAATCCTACAGCTAACATTTGGTAAGAAAGAAATTACACTGATTCAGTAAAATACTTCAATCACTTTTTAATTAATAAAGACATACTGCATCAGCAATTTGGATACAAGAGGGGAAGAGGGATAAAGTAATTATTTCTAATAGTAACGTTTAACAACATAAAGGAGAAAGGTCTAGGAACAACAAAAGTGCCTTTATGATTCAGCTTTCTTGCATTAAAAAATCTTTAGGCATTCAGAAGATTAATTTTTCGTACGCATTTATGCCAAACATGCAATATTTTTGAGGAATAATGTTCAGAAATATAAATCCATGTAGCTAAAAAAACAGACTATCATAAAAAATGGGAATCAACATTTTAGGATTCTACCAACAGCTTATATAAAAATGAGTGCAAAAGTGGAACTAACTCTTACTTTGTAGACAGATGCACTGACAATAGTCCAATTTGTTCACTACTTTTCTCAAGTATATTTGCAATAAATATGTAGAGTAAGTCAGAAAAGGCCCCTGAAAATTCCATATGCAGTACGTACTGATGATGCGTAAGTACTTTTTGCTGAAGAGGTACAGTGTTTACCATGGATGGAACAGTTTGGATGAGCATTGGTGTCTGGACAGTGGAATTAGGAGAACTGCTGTAGTGAATACCTCCTCAAGTAAGGCAAGACTAAAAAGACAAAGCCTGGTCAGATTCTGGTGTTTGCTAAATTACAGCAAGTTCAGATAGGTTATGTAAACTGTTTGCTTTGCTAGTACCTCTGCAAGGACAAGTCCCCTTGAAGTTCTCTCTAAAAACCACTAAAACCACATTCTTTTCATACAAGAAATCTAATTCTCATAAAAAGAAGTACGCATCCAGTTTATAGAAAGTGGAAGTTCACAAGAAGCTATTAAGTATGAGGGAAACAAAACAAGAAGGAAAAACACTGATGGAGAGGTAAAGTGGACATCTGTCTCAACAGGAATTTATAGCAAGGACATAGAACCAACTTATTTTTATGAAAGGTTATGAAAAGAAGTCTTAAGGACTTGGAACTCACACATCTCTGGCAGAAGCTGTTGATACAAAAGTGAACAATTTTGCAGCAACAAAAAAGAAACGTAGTGAACATCTCACTCAGATTTCAAGTAGGAAAATGGCAGTACTTGGAATTAATATGCACACATGGCATTTTAATGAAGATGTCTGCAAAAACCTTTAGGTGAACAAAAAGCGATTTGGTTTTCACTTGGTTGTGAGAATGTAATAATGGTGATGTTGTCCATAATCCTGAAATGAGAATGGAAATGCTGATCTCATGAATTGACAGCTTTTGGCACCCCAAAATAGCAGAATGATGTTAGGAGACAACAGAATTTGGACCAGAAACTGGATGCAGACATGGTTTATGAAACATACCTGCACTTATTGGAAGAACAGACTGATTTAAATCTGTTATCCAAAATACAGACAAACACTTGCATGCTGAGTAAGAATGCCTGCATTTGTATTAGGCTTCTGGTTAACCTAAACCTCAGCTCAACTAAATAACTATATTGGACTGAGCAGCTTCTTTTAAAGTTCCTCTAATAACAGACCTAAAAATGTTTAGAAATGAAATATTACTACCAAACTACTCAGTTTTCCAAAATGAATGGTTATGATTAAAATCATAAATGTATTAGGAGGACAAGGGGTTAGACACTTTTAACACTGGCCAATGCAGTGTTCATTGTCTGGATTGTCCAATGCAGAGGTGTACCCTGCTACCTCCCAGCCAAAACCCTGATAAGGGCTCCATCTCCATTCTTGATAAACTAGCCTAGAAACAGATTCTCCAGGAAGAGATACTTTTGGCTCCCTGTAGTTTTGGGATAGTTTTCAAACTTCTGTTTGTTTAACCAAACCAAAAACTTTAATGTTTATTCATCCCCACTAACCCTTAGCTGAAGTAACTTCAGGAGAGAATTAGTCCTTCTGTTGTAAATTGCATGCAGTATCTGACACAGTGTATATTCAACAGAGTTCTAAAGGGTAGTTTTATAACAGTAATGGTCAGGGAAAACAATTGGTTTTCCGACCAACTTATTGCTTATAAAGTATCAGTTGATATCCGAATGGCCTAAAAAAATATTTTAGGCTCAATTTCAGTTGATGGCTAACATGTAGGTCTTTTGTAAATGCAAGATCCAAATTACAATAACTGGGCAAGGAATCAAGCTTATCAGCTATAAACAACTTGAGTGCGGGTGAGCTAGGTTTACTGTCTCTATTGGTTTTGGCCAAATTTATATATACAGCTATACTTCAGACTGAAATTAAACACAAATCTAATAATTACTTCAACTTTTTATACTTACCAGATTCCTGAGTACAATCAGCCTCTAAGAGCTGCTTTTAGCTCAGGTACTAGATAATCACTATTATGTGAGGCTGAACATCCTGTTTGAGTGACTCCACTTGCAAAATGGAAGGCAAATGTAAGTAGCATTTTCAGCATATCAATCATATTTTATGTGAATCAACATAAAAAATATGCTAATGGATTTTCATCCTTTCGTATATATTTGTCAAAAGAGTGTTCTGAAAGCACAAGAGAATAGCAAAAACAAAACAAACAAACTCACCCCAAAACCAGAACCCACCATTATCACATACAACACTACAAACTTTCATCCAGCATGTAAAATTTTTAATCACAAGAGTCATGAAGAACATCAGAGGAGACTTGTGGAAAGGTTTCTTCAGCTTTCTGGTTTATTAAACAAAAAAGCTGTCACAAAACTTGAAAGAATAATTTTACACAGTGATATTTCAGTAATTTTGTGTGCCTTGAGCATTCCAGAATGATACCTTTAATTCCCTTATTCAAAGCTCCTGATTAATGATGCTTTTATAAAAAATCTCTTATTTAAAGTTTAGTAAACTTAAGTAAATTATTAAATGAAACTAGAAATTCCTGAAGCAATAGGATGTTTTGACATGCACAAATTAAAACAGAACTGTGTGACTTTTAGTGTCAGGAAAATTTGCGAGGTCCTTGTTCAGTTACAATACTTGCCCCGGCTCCCGAAAGAGTGCAGTGCATTTAGTACACCCTGAACAAGAAAACTGGATGTCACACAGAGCCTGAAAGACTAACAGGTCCCTGAGCATAGGCTTATAACCACCATATGAGTTGATCCTTTTTTGATCACAGAAGACCCTTGGTACCCAACAGAAGCTGAAAAATTAGTGAAATATTTCATTACTATAGCCGCCAAAGACTGTCGAATTACCTGCAACCATTACCTAGGTAGGACAAAAGGCCTTCAAAATACTGATGAACGTACAAATTTAAGTGAGGCAAGTATTGTAATGTCAGCTTTATGGTGTATTTTACTGAATGAACTATGGGTTTATGGACCAATTTCCATTGAGAGTCAGATCCAAAAGTGTGGTGTCTTAAAACAAGGTGGCTTTACAGGTTCCACAGTTTTCTCTCTAAAATGAATTGAAGCAATTACACCATTTGAAAAGGATGAAATGGAATCATTACAACATTATAATGTCACTTTGCTTTCCTAATATCATCACACAGAATCCCAAAGGTTGGAAGGGACCTCAAAAGATCATCTAGTCCAACCCCCCTGCAAGAGCAGGGTAACCTAGAGTACATCACACAGGAACTTGCCCAGGTGGGCCTTGAATATCTCCAACGTAGGAGACTCCACAACCCCCCTGGGCAACCTGTTCCAGTGCTCTGCCACTCTTACAGTAAAGAAGTTCTTCCTGATGTTAACGTGGAACCTCCTATGCTCCAGTTTACACCCACTGTCCCTTGTTCTACCACTGGATATCACTGAAAAAAGCCTAGCTCCTTCACCCTGACACCCACCCTTAACATATTTGTAAACACTGATGAAGTCACCCCTCAGTCTCTTCACATAGCAGGGAAACTCTGCTGGTGACTGACCACATTATTTTTGCATATATTTTATCACTTACATGTAATTTAAGGATATCCTACCTTCCACTAAAAAAAAAAAATAAATTGATTGCTTAACAAAAAGGTCCTTTTGAAAAGGTACTATTTATAAAATAAGTCAACAAAAACTCAAATTCTTGTAAAATGGGAAAGTTATAGCTTAAGAAGCACATTTGTTTCTAAACCTCTTTAACTGAACCATTACACAAACTGAAGAAAACACAAAATATTTAAAAAATCACTATTATTATTATCATGGTAACATCCTTTTCGCTGACAATAAGGCTCTTTACCCCAGAGTGTACTCATTTCACATTTTTATAATTTCTTCAAGTACTGGTTTATTCAACAGGCCAAACTGCTTCAGGGAGCCCAGTCCCTGGAGAAAATAGGTCCTTAACTATAATCAACTGGAAAAATTGTGCTTTCTCTACATAATGTGAGTTTCACAGGCTTCTATGAGAAATTTTTATACCTAACTTAAAAACAACAACAGCAAATAAAGAAATACAGGTTGGGTAAATATTAAGCAGTGTGACTTAAATATGAAATATTCAATAAAAATAAACACTAAGATGTAACTTGCTGAATGTATGCCCTTGAAACATGTCAGTGTCACAGGAACAAAATTACAGCAATAAAATTATGAATTAGGAACACTGTTATGCTTCATGCCTTAACTCTGAATTTCCTGTCTTTTTATCTCTGCAAGTCATACTCTCCAGTATATTTTAACATATTGTGTTTTGGTTTTCTGTTAGCTTTTTGGGGTTGGGTTGGTTGTTTTTTTTGTTTTGTTGTTATTATTATTATTATTTCTTGCATTAACTGCTATGCTTAAAGTACAAAATGCAAGCAATCAGCAATGGAAGTAGGTAAACATGTATTTCTACAAAACCACACTGCTCTACTGCAAAAATGTCACAGAAAGGAATGCAAAGGTTTGTTCCTTTTCTCCACAGTTTAAAAGGACACAAACATGCACAATTATGGGAAAATTTTGCTTGAGTAAACCAACAGAAAAATATCTGATGATTTTATACATTTCAGAAAAGCACAAAGTAAAGCAGACTAAGCAGCAGAGATACTCACCTCTTCTGAAGAAAAGTTTGCCCACTAGCTGGCACTGAATTCTCTGCTGGTGGGAGCGTCATCCTGAGGGAAACGTAAACCTCTAAATTATGAGATTTTGCTTTACAAACACTTACAGTATGACTTTCGAGGGGACTACTTATTTCCCCACTATTTAAAATGTAGGTTTATGCTTAAACATACTCTCCAGGCCAAATCCTCTTAAAAGTCAGCATAATTTTTTTTACATTTTGCTTTGTTTTTTTTAATGGATGTGTGTAACATTAGCCATACGACATTCTAAGTGGGGCAGTGAGTGCTGCACACATATGCACCTCTGAGGTGATTCGGAGAAAACTCCAGGAACAAACTCATGAAGAGTTTCAAGTTGACAAGCACGTATTCCTTTATTGCAGCACTGGGAGACACGGCAGATAGCTCCTCCTAACGTGTGTCGCCGTACTGCTACTCAGGTCATCCGTATACAGTCACTGGGCATACACACATATTCATGAGGCTGCATATGAATTACATCATTTTCCCGAAAGTTTCCCGCATGCATACAAAAATGTGATGGTGGTCTTTGAGGGTTGTTTACATCTCCCAACAATCTTCATAACTTCTGGCAGTCTTTGAAGCACCATCTTAATTAATATTACAGACATAGCAATCATCCTGTCCTACTTATCAGTTAGTTTAACTGTGCCCATCCTGGACATCTACTAGTCCCAGATACTTCCCATCCCCAGGTCTGGTTTTTCTATTCTGCTTTTCTTACACTTTTTGTACTAAGGTTCTAAGGACCTAAAACTATGTCAACTACCTTCAAGCACCAAAGTTATTTTCCATTACAAAGCCATCAAACTTAACGTTACTTAGAACTGATTACATCGTGGTTTTGTGCCGCCTTGTCTCAGAGGCTAGCTTAGAAAGAGGTAGACTCCTGGAAACACTGTCCTAGGTCTTGCTCTCTTATGTTTTTTCCCTGCAAATTGGTTGGTAAGCTAGTGGTACAAAGCAAAGAAGAAACACCACAAAAGAGAACAAAAATCCTTCTACCTATAATTCCCAATCAATTGAATTGCAACTCACAGGTAGCATCTACACATTGTGCACTATTCATCAAAGCTAATGCCTGAAGGTTAGCACTGAATTTTCTGCTTATAAACATGCTTTCCATATTTACCTTGAAACACAAAACCAAACAGGTGTCAGAACAAGAAAAAAAACTACTGACAACAGTGTATCTTATAGGATCTAAATTTAAAATGTCAAGAAAATATCAGGAAGATGACAATCTGGATTGCAAGGATTCATTTGCCATTTAAGTATCAGAGCTAGACTCATTCAAGCACAGCCATGCTTTAATCCTCTCCAAAACTTTCTCAGTGAATTCAGTCTCAGAACAAACAGATATTCCCTTTACGTTTAACCCACAGTTTAGCAGGGAATAATAGAAGCTTCCCAGCTCTCTTTCTTGAAATAACTTCTTCAAAAGGGAGGAGGAAGCACCTTCTGGCCTAAGTAAAAGTCCTTGAGTCTGGAAATAAGTGAATTTGTCTGCCTTTGTAGAGAATATTCCTTTTCTTCTATAAAGCCAGTAAAATTGTATCCTCAGCTGTGTTCTTTTGTAAAATTTTTCCCCAGGGTTAAATGTCTTGGTCTATAATATCCAGTTCTCAAAATAAGACTGTCTAGCAATCCAAACACTTCTATTTCTACTGTGCAGTATTAGCGGTATATGTAATGATATCCAAAATCTTCTTTCAATTTGACATGCTAAAAATGTCACTTTGAGAGGTGTGGGAAGAAGGCAAAAGAAACAGGAGTGTGTAGAATATAGGAAGGAACATATGAGGCCAGTTAATAAAACTCTTTGCATATTACCAATGAAACATATTTCAGAAGACCATCGCAAAGACCTCTAATAAGGAAAATTGCATCACATTGCTGTCTCCCAAATCATAATTGCCTTCCAGAGCAAACGGGGTCTTTCTGAAACATTTAGTTGCAGGAAGCCCATGCACCATTTTGCAAAGAAAATAAAGGACTAATTTGTTCCAGTATTTTTCCTCAAAGAACTGAACAAAATGAAGTGTAGGTATTTGCTTCCTTTTTCTCTGTTAATCTGCTACATGCAGAGAATGAATGCATGATGATTTTTTACAGGGCAAACTTGAACCTATACTTCAGACTTGTTTCCTTATCCAAATCATTATTTTCTCTAAATCAATTTCCAATTAGTTGCTCTGGGAGGTACAATTGTTGCACTGGCCTGAGTATTTAGGATAAGAGATGAATGCAACTTCAGATTCCAAGCGTCTTATTTTCAGTCCTGGGAACTGAGGACACTTGTTTGTGAGTTCTAGTACCTCACTAGAAATGCATTTCTAATGCCATAGAAATGCAAACCACGAAGGAAAAAAAGGAAAGAAGATTACCTTCCTGAAAACATGACTCTCCTTTTTTGTGACTCAGCCAATGACTTGAAAGATTTGGTTTGTGCTTAACATCAGAACAAACCTGTGGTCATTTAGGAACTTCATGGTTTCCACTAAAACGCAGAGCATGGACATTTGGAATTTCATGGCAACCATGAAGTGAGAATGTAGATCTTGCTTTGCTAAAGCACCGTCCTCTGCCAAGAGCTAACACCCACACACATCCACTCACATTCCTTAGCCAATTCATGTCATTAAGGAGACTTTAAGAACAGACAAAACAAAAGAAAAAACAAAAAACCAACAGACAAAAAACAAACAAAAACAAAAAAACGAAAACAAACAGAAAAAAATTAAAACAAAAAGACAAATCCAACCCCACTTAAATCTCTTTCTTAAGCACCTGAAAGCAAAATACTACAAGTGGAAATGTAATGTTTAAACGCAAGGAATGCATTGTGTCCATCTACAGTCCTTACAGCATTAACTGCAACTACACTGAAAAGCTGAAGTACTGGAAACCACCTAATTACCTAAACATTTACCTCTCCACAGGTGTAAATACATGGGCCTAATAAGCCTTCCCACTGTGAAAGCTGTTACTTAAATTATATTAAAATATTAAAACTATTTAATGAGCTTTTTTCCCCTAAAGTAAATTGAGTGTGTGCCTTAACCTGCTTCAGGCAAAGGAAGTTTCAAACACATTGGTTTTGAAACTAGCCATTATTTCCCATGTTGCAAAACCGGCAATTTTATTTCCCAACAGCAAATGAAACTGTCAGGAAAATTTAGATGCAATAAAATTGGGTGGTTAAACCAACATGCTGGATTTGGAATAAAACTGAATTAAAGGAATTAAAATTAAGCATTATGTCAGTCAAACTTTACAAAAACTATTTGAAAAGGAGAGGGGGTGTTGGGTTTAGGAGTTTTTGTTGGTTGTTTTTTTGTTCAGTGGTGGGTTTGGGGTTTGGGTATTTTTTTTCAGAAGTTAGGTTTCAGACTTGGTGAAGTCCACACATAACTACCCATTTTATGTCCATCAACAGTGTCACATCTGAAATTTGCACAATGAAAAATATTTTGCATAAAATTTGTTGCTTCTGGCAACATTTCTGCCTAAATAAAAAGTTGTCAGGCAGTGTGTGACTTTAGTGGTAGAGAGTTTTAAAATGGTGGCTTCAGTCCAAGGCTAGCTAATAACGGCTGACATGCACTGGAATCTTGAGGCCTAAATCAACATTGTTTTCACAGCTGTAATTAAGCCACCTAATCAGAAGCACATTTTGACGGGACAGTTTCTGGAAGCCAGACATTACAATTTCTTATGCCTGGAGCGCAGTGGCTCATGAGAGGTCCTCATTTAATTTCAGGGTTGGGTTTTGGTTGGGGTTTGTTGGTTTTTTTTTCAGGAGGAAAAAAAGGCTGTAAAATGAAAAGACTATAAAAAAAAGCAGTGTACGGCTGTTGAAATGAAGCAGGCCTATGTGTTCATGCCTTGACCAACCCTGCATCCCACCCTCTTTCGGCTCTCTGCCGAGTCCCCAGCTCTCAAGTGGCAGCTGCACACAGTGAGATTAAGGGCTTCTGCCAAAGTCAACAGATGAGCTGGTCTGAACTGGCTCTCTGTGTGTTCTGATTGTAAATTGTGCTGGTGATGATTAGAGAACTCTAACACAGGATGTCGTCTCTTAAAACTGTCCAGAGAAAATAATTTTTATTTTTTTTAAGCTCAGGAAATTTTTTTAAACTTCTTTTGTGGCTTGGTACATAGTGTTGTGTCTATAACTTTCAGATGATTCAAACATAAATTCACACAAATGAAGTAACTGTATTATTAAAAAAAAATGCACCATTACTTGCTCACAGCAAGATCCTCCATTTGGGGATGTTTACGTAGTGGGGTTGCTGCTGAAGGCAATTCTCTGACTAGAACACTCCAGTCGTCTTGCTCTCCTACCACCTGCCAGTGGAAGATACCCCTAAAATTCAGACTGTGAACTATTTTTGTTGCGTGACTACCACTTCAGGACGTTGAAATGGCTAAACTCTCTTGCTCTTTTTCTGGAGCACAGCTACATTACTAACTTTAACATAAACTTTCAACCCCAGAGGCCACTGTAAAACTATCAATATTGAAGGCACCAGTCACTGGGGTCTGATTACATTTAGTTCTGCACTTTAATTACATATGGATTCTATTAACCGAATCTTTTGCCTTATAGGCAACATTTTAATCAAATTACTATAATTTTCAAGTATGTTACAATAGTCTGACAAGTTAAAAGTTCACATACCTAGAATATTGAGTATCAAAAAACTTTTGCATAAAAAAGGAAGTACTCTTTACACAATAGTAAATGTGTTACTGGATTACTGTAACTGTTTTTGAACACCTTGCCCTAAGTTACATCATTTGATTTATATTATTGGTTTCATTTTTTTTTAATTGGTACTACATAATAAGCAAATCGTTTAAACTGTATGATTTATACTGTTTGGTTACAACTATTACTTGTATAAGCAATACCACATGACAAGGTGAGCATTTGCACTATGACACCTACATTCCCTGGCTATGCAGTCAGGTTGGCAAATTATACTCAACTACTTAATATCACATAAGCAATGCAAATATTTAAATAAAAAATCGTTTCTGGGAGATATTACTGCTTTAAGGATTCAGCCTGATAGAGACTTAGTAACTATTACGGATAGAGTTTTCTATTTTAGCCTATACTGGTATCTCCACTCTTTCACACCTATTATCACCTCAGTATCTGGGAAATTTTCCTTGTGAGCCTGTCAGATTCTTCTTTATTTTCTATCAATTTATGAATATTCGTGTGTTTCACAGCAAATAAACCACACACTGGCAATCAACTGTCCTGATCAAAAGTTGCAATTATTTGAGGTTCATATCCTACTCAATTTTATCCTAGACTATCTCCAAGAAAACACTGCAAGACAGAGGGTAATAACAAGTCTGATTATTTTTTGCAAGGCAAATTAAAAACTGGTTCTCTCCAAATCTTTCAAAAAAAAAAAAAAAACAGTTCAATTCCAAATCTTTCAAAAAATATTTTCAGTTCAACTATGCATCAGGCTAGCATGAAGTAGTGGAAAAGCCAAGCAGAGTTTTCATCCAGGACCTATCTGATTATTGCAACATCTGGGAAGAGTTCCCCCAGCTACATCAGTCATTCCATGTCCTAACACAAGAGATATGGCTCCAGCCCATGAAAGATGCTCTCTGACATTTAACATGACATTGATGGAGTAAGTCCCTTTCTCCTATGCAGCAAGTGAAAAGGCAAACAGGGTGTTTTATTTTCACTCCAGCTCTGTCCTCGTAATTACAAATGTAAGTCATTGCATCCCTATTAGATGCAGGTCTCGGTCTTAAAATACATACTGAACTGGTGACAAGGGAACAAAGGGTATGGGAAGAAAGACAAGTTAAGACCACTGCCCAGAACAGCCAGGCTAAGTAGGAAGAAACTGGTGTAGTTAAATTTTGAGTTTTAAATATTTGTTTTCTCTCTACCTCCTTCCATGACCAGGATTCAAGCAGATCATAAGAACTGAGAGCTGACTGCTCTGAGTAGGAAGAAAACTGTACTTTTTGCTTAATGTAGTTCCTCATCAAAAAAATACAAGCATATGTCAGTTACTAGCATCTCAACAATAAATAAAGATTTTCCACATGTAAGATGATTCTCCTTGCTTATCTCATCTTACCAAAATATACAGTTATGTCTTTCCAGTACTTTAAGTGATATCATTAGGCATTTTCAGACAAAGGGAAGACACAACCACAACTGCAGGGGGTGAGGGAAGAAGTAAGGATGATGCAAAGCCACACAGAGCAATGAGTGATTTAATTTTCAAACTCAGTTAGAAGTAGCATCCAAAGACAACTATGTTTTCATAATTAGTTAGAGAACCCTACTCTTCTTGCAGAACTTCACCTCTCTCACCCATCTGAAACCTGCCCTCTCCCCCTTTCAGTTTCACTCCCCAAATTCCCATTTCTCCTGTGCACACAAAGCTTTTCTCTTTTTGTCATCTTTATAAATCACTGCTATTTTCACACTTCATTTTCTGCACTCCTTTGATTCTGAAAGGAAAGCAGAGAAAGGAAGTAATATCACCAGATCAGCTCTACGTTCAGGATCAGAAAAACACCTGACCACCTGCAATATAACAGTGGCATTTTTTGCCTGCCAAAACTGATACCAGAATATTTTAAATTCTTAAAATCCTGACATCAGTACTGGTATCAAACACAAAATCTCAGGGCCAAAAGCTACCAAAAGACGTTGTGAAGAAATTTTATAATGTTCTGTCAGTTCCTCCTATATATCAAGCCACACTGGAAAACACAGTGTCACTGCATCCACTCTCAAGAACACTGTGATTGCAACAACTAAATCTCTGGCAGCACAGACACTGCTGATTCATGTGCTTTCCATGTGACTAATACAATACCACATGTTGCCCCCCAGCACCCACAGAATAATTGCTTTTGACTATACTACTGCACAGTGAAGCATTTTAAAGCTCTCAGTTCAAAGCCCACTTATTACTGCAACTCTGAATGAAAATCTTAGTAATAAACTAATGTACCTGAAGAATTAAAGTGGACCAAAGCAGCAGAATCCAGTACTGCTAAAGTAACTGGCAAGAGTTCATTTACCAGGAAACCCTAAGCACAGTCCAGCTTATGACGTTTATATGACTAGATGTTGCTGAGCAAGAAACAGGCAAGAAAACAGAAATAAAGAACATTTTAGCTCATACCTTCTTTGCTTACATACAGATGGTGTATACAGTTAGTTACTACCCGTGAAGTACTTCCACTAAATCCACTTTCTAAGCACATTAGTCTTTCCTAAGGAAAATAGTAAGACATAAAGGGAGAGTCATGGAAAGGGAAACAATACAGTTCCTTAAATTTCATGGAGAAAACAGCAGTGCCAGTCCAGTAATGAGTTCAGTGCTCACTGAAGTAATTCTCTATCTTATTTCATGCTAGAGGTTGACTGCTGGCTTCTCTGTTCCTCTTCTTGCAACCTACATACCTATAGCCAAGATTACATACAGCCATATTAATGATATCTTCTTGGCTGAATTATCATTATTATTATTATTATTATAATCATCATCATGTCTACCAATTATACGCATGACCTGACATATATGTGGTATGTGGCAATGGAGGACAGAATTGTGACTGTGGTACTTGCACTTCAGAGAAAGTAATTAAAAAAAATGCTCAGAAGTGAAACTATTATGGTTGCAAAAAAAAATACAAAATATTTGTGGTTAATAACACAAAGAGAAGAAACTGACATAAGGGAAATTTCAGAAGCATTTGGTAAAGAAACAAAAAAAAAGGTCAAAATGGAAAAGTAATACAGGAATAGGGAACAACAGAAAAAATATTTAGGTAGAAAAACAATAATCTTTATTTCAGGCATACTAAATTTTTAAGAGTTGCAAGAATGAAAAATGCACAGGGCCTTTCTCTGCACAGAGGAAGAATCATCAGAGACTAGTACAACAGATAGCTGGACACAAATGAAGAGTACATTCTGCTACTGACTCCCCCTTAGCCCACATAATAATTCTCATCTCTGTAAGCAGTGTTTCCAGAGTTCATCTCATCTCATCTCTGTCCATCATAATCATATCCCCTCCTGTTCTTCTCTGTTGGCATTAGCATGAGTACACATAACCTCAGAATCTAAACACTACTGACTAGAAGGAAAGTGGTTGGACTAGAAGCAGTCTAGAGGATGGAGACATCAATTCAGAGTCTTAGATAAAAGATGAGAAGTCAGAATCACTGCTGTTGCCTTATGGTATCAGTTTTGTTTTTCACAATTATCAGCAAAACCCAAGCCAACAGAACAGAAAAAAAAAGTGGTGTAAATAGAAAGGCAACATAGTTAGCAAATTTCAGTACAAAAAAGGTCTATTAGGAAAGCACTAGGTTCTGAACATGGAAAAGATGAGTACTGATGAATGGCTCAAATTTAGATGCAACGGACAGTTGGGAGGGCAAGAACCTTATATAACCAGCATACAGACATCTAAAGACAGCCACAACATATGAGAAAAACTTTCATCTTATAAGGTAACAGTCTACAGATGGTATACACCTGAAAGACTTTTCAAAAATGTACTTCAGCACTCAGTAATAGGTTACTGTTTAGGAATAAGAGCATCATATGAAGACCTGCAATTAGTACAGTCCAGCTACTGTATTTATCTCCTACATAAAAAGTTTTGCCTGCAACGTTACCAGAACTGGATATATGATTGAACACAGTGGACTGAAACCAACAAAGTGTATACAATTCTGAAACCAAACAGATATCCATGAAAAGTCATTACTCCCTTTCATTTCAAATAATCAAGCAAAAATATTTGCTCTACTCTTTTAATACAAAAAAAAGAATTAGTACAAACCTCTTCCTTAAATCAGAACAGAACAGCACTGGTAGAAACTTTAAGGTCAGTTGCTCCTAAAAGCTGTGATGGCTGAAGTCATGCTTGATGTAACTTTTCCATATATTAGGGACAAGTTTACAGAAACCAAAATACTAGTACAAGATACCATAAGCACTTTTTTTTTTAAATTGAAACTTGAACACGTATAATTCTAAACTTTTTGCCTTTACATTAGAATTTTAACCCACTTTCCATTAATGCTCATGCTTTGGTTCAAATTAAACTGTAGCTAAAGGAAGAACTATTCTTTTCCCTAGAGGGTTGTATAGGAAGGCCAAGAGATCCTACTGCAATACAGAAAGTATCATCCTTACATTGATACCATAGGCAGACACAAATTACTTTAAAAGCACTGTATTTACCCACAGGCATTGGAGAGATGGGAGGGCAAGGTACTTATTTTCACTGTAACATATCAAGTCACT
Source organism: Melopsittacus undulatus (assembly GCF_012275295.1). NCBI lineage: Eukaryota > Metazoa > Chordata > Aves > Psittaciformes > Psittaculidae > Melopsittacus > Melopsittacus undulatus. The sequence goes on along the minus strand of NC_047557.1, from coordinate 34,200,812 downwards.
GCATAACCCTTTACAGGCAGGACTAGCATAACTTTGCTAAAAGCTCTCTCAACCCAAATGAAGCAAACCTTGCTGCAACAAGATTGGCACACTTCCCAGTCATTAGTACACAACTGGTCATCTTGATTTAAACAACAAAACAAATCATAACAGGAAAAGGAGCAAACCAAATACACTGGGCACAAGCTCAGCAGGACACATGTAAACCTAGTAAAAACATAAAGCCTGGGTGGAGGATAAAAGGAGTAATTTTAGTGAAGCAATCTCATTTAGTTTCCTAGAAAGGTTGTGCAGTCACAAATAAAACAAAGCTCTGATTCAACTCTGAAAACTAAAATTCAGCACTGATTAGTATATTTTCTATTTGCAGTAATTTCCCATTGTATTGATCCAATATAGAAGCAGGATAAGAAATTAATGTAATTCTGTTTGAAACAACCCAAGGCCACAGCCACAGTCTTTGAATATACATTTGCTGTTGTGTTTATGTCACTTCCATTAGTGATGGATCTCTTCTTACCGATCTTCAATTTAAAAGGCAAACATCCTCATTTTCTTTATGATCCTTTCCTTAATATAATAAAATAAAAGAGGAGAAAGAAGGAAAGAGAGAACAGATCCCCCCACCTCCAAACACCAAAACATTACCAAAAAGAAACAAGCCTCCAAATTTTCTCGTTTATTTCACATGGCAAAGTAAAGAAAGATGGAGAAGAAATACATGAAGTGTATGCAACCTGCACAGCTTGCACAGTCTCCTTCTAGACATACTTGGCTACATATTTATGACAGTTTATGTGTCTGGCCTCCTGCCTGTGGGACACAAATACATCTGCATTCAGTAATCCCCCTAGAGAGAGCTCTCATATCTGAAGAATCACCTTATTAGCCTTAAACAATTCTAAGTGTCTTTGTAGGCAACAAGAAATTCTTTCCGAAATTGGATTTTAACCCTGCAACTTTAGCACAAAGTATTATTCGTAACCACTATTGTTTAAAAAAAGGCCAGCATGTCTTCTAACAAACATTTTGTTTACATGCACAGTTAATAATATCCTGGTTTAACCATTCACTGTACTGTCAAAACCCAAGAAATCACAATGTATAATTTTCTAGTGACAGCAGCAATTAATAGGTCCTTGTGGAAGATATAGTAGTAAAATTAATCCTCATGTTAACTTTTACCACCCCCTTTCTCTTCTGTTAAAATCTCGGAAGGTTTCTGTTGACACAAATTTTATTGCTCTATTATGTTTATAATGAAATATTACTGAATTTCCCTACCAATACTATGCAGCATGAAGGGAGATGCTGTTTAGGAAACCACAGCCAAATGACAAAAACTAACTGAAAAGCAGACTTACCAACTGCAGGTTCTCATTTTCATGAAGACAAGCTGTTTGGCTCTTAGACTCTGGGGCTGCAGTGGGAAGCTTATGAGATGCTGTTTCTCTCAGCAGCATGTCAATTCTGGAACTTGCAAGCTGGTAGACATCCATAAAACTTTTAACCATGGCCTTTAAAAAGTAAAATAAATCATCAGTGCCAGGCAGGCTATACTTAAATGACAAATAGCATACATCCAAATTCATTACAGAAGACCTAACTTTTATTAATCAGAGAAATGAAACAAAGGTTAGAAGCCAGGCAAAAATTCCGTATCAGGACTTGAACATTAAAAGGTCTAACATAGGATGTGGTACTTTCAAAAATCTTAAATATTAATAGCATTAAAAAAATAAAATTACTGCACACACCAATTAGAAAGTGTTTTGACAAGCTGTTTTCAAATATGCAGTACTGCACTGAGCAGCTGATATAATTTTCATTGTATTTAAATTTAAAATGCAGTGCAAGTTCAAAGTTTACAAAGAATCAGTACAGTTTCAGGTAAATGTTCATACTTTCAAAGTAAGTCAAGTTACTAATCCACCTGCTCCATGTCTAAAAAAAATTAATTTGTGAGAAACAAAAGAAACACAGTAAAGCTGCAGACCTCTGAAAGTAAATAATCTGATTACAATATAGCTGGGAAAACAGAATTGTTTTCATGTACATAGCGGAAGAATGTCCCAACCGTGTAATATTGATCAGACCAATAATAACGTTAGCAGCACAACAGAGTACAAATGATTTGGCAGTACTGGTAAGTTTGTACCTACACTAAACAGTGTTATGCTGTTGAGATTATTGGTCTTCTTTACAATTGGTTAAACCTATTTTATAAATTATAGTTTTCCCTTCTGAAATGACCTGTAGCGAGTTTCTACTGTAAGAACATACTGCAGATAATACAAAATTGGCCTTTTGAATGTAAGCCTGTGGTACAGGCGCAAATAAACTAGTACCTCAAACAGGCATTCACAAAGATTTTTACTGTTTTCCTTTGTTCTCAAACACACTACTGCTTTTCAGAATAAAAGGTAACATAGCTGAAATCAATCAAGTAATTTCATTTTCAAACACAGAAAACAGCACTGGCAAATGAACACCATCATACCTTTTCTCATCAGAAAGAATATCCAAAATGTGTTACATACTATGGTACTAGTCCTAAAAGTGTATTCACATAGCTCTGTAAGTCTGCCACTGTCAACTCTGATCCTGCTTTTAAATTTTCCATCTATATTCAACATGACTAAAGTCCTGAAGCTCTTCACAAAAAATACCAAGCAAGAATGTGGATGTACCTCACACCCCATATAAAATTGCCTGAGAGTCTTCACATGGCAATTGCCCACATGTTAAAAATTAGACAGATGTTGAAACAGGTCTATTGACTGAGCCTGTGACTCATAAACAAGGATTATATCAATGCGTCATAACAAGCTGTCTCAAATCTCATAGAAAAAAATTTTACGTGTTCCTTTGATTACTTCCCACAAGATATTTATAGGTATCATTGAACTAGAAATGATTCCTTACCTTCCTCCTTTTACCTCTGCTACCACAAAGCTAGATCTATACAGCTTCATCTCATATCTCCAGAGCCAGGTAAAGCCCATGCAGTTATCTGAAACAGCAGTTACCAACCTGCTGCTCAACTTAGCTATTTCATCTTGTTTAACGAGTTTGAAAATTTTTAATTTAGGAAAAATGCAATAATTTTCAAGCTTATTTTCAGACACAGCAAATAGTTTTTCTAAGACATTTAGATTTTTTTTAAAGTCCAGAAAGAAGCAATTTGTCAGCTTGTTAAATTTTAATCAATGGAGGGTAGCATTTATACATCTATAGGCACACACATTCTTCCAGTATTTCCCAACTCCCTAGCAAAGACTCAGGGTCAGTTTAGACTTCTCTCACGCAGGACCAATGTTAGGAAAAATAGTATGTTTGAGTCAGTCTTCGAATGTGCAGTCCTTGAGTAATGAGTGTGCAGAATGTTTATTCTAAATAATAATAGTAATAATAATAATAATGAGGAAAGCAAATACACTGGGTTTTTGAAGCACCACTGGCAGGCATTCATTTATATATGATTTTACATAACTCATGGCCATCTCAGATTAAGTCACAGATCTGTCTTCCACAATAGAGAAGTTCCACTTATTAGAAAGCTTAATACATGGGGAATGGGGCATAGAACCTGGTCATTTGCATGTTATAAAATCTATCACATAAAGATTACACACATCTGTAAAGGAGTTCAGCACTTTAATTTAGATCCCTAACTGCACATTACAGAAACAACTGCAGTTCTGGAAATTGTTCCATGATCAACCAAGTCTGCTAAGAAGGAGTGGGTTTTTTTGTTTATAAGTTCACATAACAATAAGATATATACATAGTTTTAAGGTGTCTTATTGCTATGTATACTTAAGCAAACTTCCTTATTAATTTTTCTAGCACAAAATTCATCATTCATACACATCTGCTGGATCTGCACTTACATGAATACTTCAGGTTTGAATGTGTTGGTAATACCACAACATGAAAACTTGGAAGAGAAAAAAAACAAAAATTTGTCTTCCATTACAATATAAATGTATAAAAAATACACATCAGAAAATTACTTCTGTTCAGAAAGGAAAGATGCTGTGATCCCTGAAACATTACAGGAACCAATACTATTGCAAGTCAGACCACTTGTGAAGTTAAAGCCTTTCAAGACAAGTAAATATTACAGGAAAAGTAGTGGGTAGAAGGAGTCTAATAGTGGGGCTGAAGAACACTAATTTCTAAACATTACTGATGCCAGGTGTCCCTGCTTGCGCAGGGGGTTTGGACCAGATGACCTCCAGAGGTGACTTCCAACCTCAAAGTCTTTGTGAGGATGGAACATGATGCAAGTTAATAATAGCTGAAATTTACATAGGACTGTCAATTTTAAGATCAGAAATTGTAATTAATTACTCTGCATTAATGAAATAAAAAGACAAATTAATCGGACAGCTGAATGGCTTTTTCTCAGTGACCTCTTCCCTTTTCCTTTACTCCACACAATGCCTTATTTTATGAAGGATCTCACTATTATTTGAAGTTCTACATCACATGCCACTTACATAGGAGAAGCAAATTATAATGGCAAGAGTGTTTTCAATTTCAAAAGTGTCTTCAGTGTGAGGAGATCCATTCTCCACCACCAAGACAAGGCACTGTCAGCTTCATGAAAATCAGTGCCCAAGTTACATTTTCAAGTATAACTTTCAATGGACAAGTTTCAATACTTCTAGGGATCTTTTAAAATGGGTATTTGTGCATTTAAAAGAGCATCTCCAGCTAGAAAATGCCTATGAGCAATTTATCTTTCAATTCAAAGCAAATAACAAAATACTGAAAAACTCAGGTTAGTGCAATTCACATGATAGGAACAAACCCAAACTATCCCATGATTCTATTTCAAATTTCAGATTATTCTTTATTAAGCAACTGGGACTCCAAAGATTCTAAGCACTGCACACCTGTTTTGCATGCTTGTTTCTCCAGACTGTAAAAATAGGCAAGAATACATACAGAACCATTGCAAAACCATGTTTGTGCTTAACTACCTGCCAATTCTCCAATACCCTGAATATACATAGATAAGCATGTAAATAGATAAAAGACATACAAAATTTAATTAAAAATTATACATGTTTTAAGTTAGTTTAACAGGTAAGGTTTACTTCTAAGCAGCAATAAGGAAAAAGGTCTTTATGACTTGTCCAGAGACATCCCATCTGTAACAGTAGTGTACACATAAAAATTCTGACTTAAACTTGATTTATTCAGATTGATGAAGCTGAGAAACCTGAATTAAGAGTAAAAGTGGGACAAACTAATCTGATGCTATTTATAAACTACAAACCATTGAATTGCAATGCAAAATAGCAAAGTTTAAGCTGGGTCTTCCCTCTCCAGATTAATCTTTAAAAGGACTGAGAACACTTAACATCAGAGACAGTCCTCCAGGGGACATGTAAACCCAATTTCTTCAACTATTTCCTCCATATACTTTTGAACCAATCATTTGCTTGTTCTCTACACCATTTCTAGTACAAGTAATTTTAAGGTGCACATTGCTATCGGTGCTTTAAACCAGCTTTTGCATATGTCTGTAAAACAAGGCCCGAAGACTCCAAGCATCAAGAGTATTTTATTCAATGTGAAAATGGCTAATACTGACAAATTACACAACAGTCTTTAAGGAATATGAAATAAAAATATAAACCTTTTTTTAAAATTAATTCGTGACATTCAAAGGTTACTTAACCTTCAGCTGTTCTCAATTCACTTATAGTAGAAACATATGACAAGTAATATACAGATCAGCATATGCAAATTAGCAGAAGACCTCTCATCAAAGTTTTAATGTATTTATTATACATTATAAAAACAGCATTTTTAATTTCCAATTAAAACACTGTGCATGTTGTTGCCCTCACCCTCAGTGCTTGGCTAATGAGAACAAATACAGTTCAAAACAATCTTTATTTGGATTATGAATTACAAATAAGTGTGGATGGAAGTTTCCATTTAAAGTTTTGGACTATTCTGAAGTTACAAAAATAAAATACCAAGTGATTAAGAATCAGTTTTTTTATTTTTATATCCATGTTATAGCATTAACTCAGTATCTTATTAGGTCTACTGTTATCATAGAACTGTATCTCCTGTTCAGAAGGAACAAAACTAAAGCAAGGAGAACTTATATGAAATGATGCTTATTAAAAGGCATCAAAAAGATACAAAATGAGCAGCTTGACAAAATGATCATGGAGTTAGTAACATCACATGCAGCAGCAAGAATAACAAGACCATCTACTTCACACAGTGTACTTTCTCCCTTCAGGAAATTCTTCAACCAAAAAAGAATGTTTACAGGTAGTAAATTTACCTATGGGCAGTATATAGAAAAAGATGGACCTCAAAAGAATGAACAATTAACTCCAGTGTAACAAAAGGCTTAGATGAGAATCTGAAAAGGCTGAGAATGTCACTTATGATACAGAACCTGGCTGAAGTTCAGTTCAGGTAAAAGCAACTGGTGAGAAAACAAAACTCAACAAAGTGGAGTTCTGTATGCTTAATGGATAACCTATAGAATGCCTCTCATTATTGCCTTGCTTCAAATTGACATAAACAAGTCTAGTTAAAACAAAACATACATCAATTACTTTTTGTTTTCAGAAGCAAGATTTCAGGATACTTATCATATATTTAAGAGTTGTATTTGGGGAAGAAAGGATTAAAATTCATTTCCCCCATACATTTTAGCACTTGAAAACCCATTCTGTCTGCCTTGACCCATAGACCAAAATGTCTAGTGGCATCAGTGGAGGATGTAAATACAGCAGCTTCTCAGGCATCAGCAAAACCCTCAAGGGGAAGAGCATTCAGCAAAACTGCACTTTTGCAGCTGTTTGGCACTTCTTTAATGATCTATTCTCCTTGTATCTCATTTCAACACTAAACTTTTTGTTCGCTTCCATTCAAGCGTGGCATACACAATTTAAATGTGCCAAAAAGCAGGTCAGTTCTGTTACAACTTTTTTTTTCTTTCCAACGAAAACTGACTCAGTGCCACACACGGGGCCTAGCTCTATTCCCTTCGCTTCAATAACAATTACTTTACCCCGTAGGTCTCAGAGGATAGCCCAAGGGAATGAAGCTCTAAATAAAAGGCTAGATTCTCTGCAGGAGGTAATGACATGACTTCCTACAAGAAAATTGAAAAGGGAGCATTGAAATTGACAGAGACTGGAGGGAAAGTGCTTCTACTGGAAACCATTGCGGATGGGCATAGCAAGAATTGCCATTAAAATTATTACCAAGTGTAAGAGTTTCAAAAATAACACTGATCTTCCAGAAACTGGTAAATTAAGACCAATGTGTTTGTTGGTATGATCAGGTAGAAAGCATCCTGGGAATTTTATAGCAAAGGAAGCCTCTCTGGACAATGCAAGCAAAGCACTACTTAAGGAATTGCAGATTTTTATAGGCCAATAATATGTACATGCAAAAACTATTCTCTCTGTTGCACAAAGCACAGACGTATGCAAATGGCAAAGGAAAAACAATTGCTTTCCCAAAGAACTTATAGTTTAAGCCATAGCCATAAGGAAAATGCTACCAATACACTCTACCTCTTCCCATCCTCTTACTTAGTCTTGATACAAAAAGAACATTTTAGTCTGTAAGGGAGAAAAAGAATTTTCAAGTAAATGGTTTTGGTGAGAAAGAAATGGAAATTGAAAGAAATTTCAGGCTGGTGGCCTTCCTTCAGCTTCCTCTTGCCGTGTATATTCTAGACATGGATGCAAGAAAGAGGGACAGGTAGTCACTGAAAACAGTAGAAAGTCCACATTAAAGTGCATCACCTGTGAGCATGAAAATCTGCTTGGAGTGAGCACAGTATATCACCACTGATGAGAGGAACTAAACAGGAGAAGTCAAACAGAAAAGTCAGGATGCAGTTTTATTAAGAAAATGGCAATGTCCCATCAAACATTCATCACAAGAAGAAACAACAAAGTAGAACTTCTCATCACAATCAAGGTGAAATACCAGTGGAAGTACAAGCCGCCTGTGCCTGGATGATGTAGCTTTTGGTCTCTTGGAATGACATCATGGAAGCAAAACAGATGCACAAAAGATGAGGTACAGAATTCTGTTTTCACTATCAAATTCATAGAAGTAAAATCCATTTTTAAAAGCACATTCTTTCCTACTTTTAAGGGACTCCAATATATGGATAGAAAATCTTGTATAAGAAAAGATATTTTTATAATAAATGTTTCCTAAAAACTAAGTCTTAACTGTCTGAAATCAAATTTATTACTTATATGTGCATGAGAAGACATTATATGTGCATGAGAGGACATTAATCTACCAAGCTACTAAATAGAAAAATCTGAAGCAACTTTCCCTTGAGGTAAATTTAAAATCTCAAAAACTACTCTGTTCTTCTGAAATACTGTTCACAAACTATCCAACATAAGTACCTAACTTGACTATTTGCCTAAGTAGTAGTAACAATGCGTTTACTGAAAATCCTTTTTTTTCCCCATTGGTTTTAAAGAGTGCTCTATTAGCTAAGACCGATTTCAATTACTTTAGTAAAGAAATATGCTTTACAGACACACAGATGCCACTGAGACAAATCTTCTTAGAAACTCATTAAAAAATACCACTTTACTTTTAACTGGTGTAGAAAAAGCCTGTCGTTGACTTCAACAGAAAAAAACTATTATCCCCCAAAATCTGGGTTGACATTTCCTAAACATTTTGACTATAGCTATGAAGAGATATAGATTATTCCTTTCTGCCACAAGAAGCAGCTTTTCAATTTTACACTAAAACATTCTCAAACTTAATTAGATAAAATATTTTACTTGTGGTTAGGAAGGGGAACTGTGTCCACTTTGCATTTTCCATGCAAAAAAGATGAAGACTAACTATTCTGCAATTGCCATTTAGTAGGAGAGACAAATGTACCTTCTGGCAGGTTTAATCAACATGACAACTGTGATTATGTGGCTCATATGTAAACAATCTTTAGTGAGTCTTAATCTTCACATCAGATTTTAGGTGATTGCTCAAGTCTAACGGAGCCCAGGGGCCAGAAAACTGCATGATGTTTTGTGATACATATAGCTACTTCATCTCCTTTGCTTTTCTTACAAAGTGCTCATGGTGGCACTGCATTTTAATTCAACATAAATATGTCATCCTACATAAAGAAAGATTTCATAGTTTCGCAAAGAAACTCCAAAGTATACCTGTTGGGTTGGACAGCAAACTTTCATTTTGGCTTCTCACCAAACCATCAGTTATGTACACAAATCCATGATGCCAGTACAGGGAAAAGCACAAAGTCAGTCTCTACTTGTAATGATCCGCTGAACTGCATTCGTCAGGTAAATGGACACACACTTAATCTAATGTCCACTGCCATATACAGGATGGCCAGGTATTCTCGCTTTATTCTGCCCAAACTCTGATGTTAGGGAGACAATTTTACTTCATAAATTCAAAAAAAAAGCTAGACTTTCAATCAAACTTGCTTTCAAGACCTGATTTATGCCATTAACATGTTTTATTAGAAATTTCAGGAAATTTGAAAGTAGTAGTACACCTACGACTGACCTTAATGACCATACACATTAGCACTCCTCTTCCTAAAGCAGCAGTTGGAGAATATTTGCAACAATACCGCTAAAAGTGATACTGGCACCAAACTTGACAATCTGCTATCCTTAAGCTTAGTATGAAATAAGAAACATATTTTCCTCACGAAGTTTTCTGTTAACCATCATATTCTGACAAAGAAAAATTACTAAAATGATCCATCATCTTTGAATATCTAGTTCTTCTGACAATGGATGTAAGGCTGAAGAAAACCCTTGTTGGGAAAAAATTATTGTCTATCTTTTTGGCATGTCATATATCTAACAAATTAGCTCAACTCAAATGTATAAATCCAAATTATGCATACTAAAAACTGGTGGATGAGTGAGACACTCCATTATACTGAAGTCTGGGCTTCCTCCATGTGAAAGGTCAACAAGCTAAGTGAGAAAACTTGAAAACCAAACAGAAGAAGACACTAACTTTTCTGTTGGCAGAGCTATGGTTGTCCTCATTAAAACCAACAATTCAAAGACAAAAGTAATTACCTCATGAGCTTTTTTAGATAATATTTTGGAAGACACAGATTTTCTGTTTTGTAGTAAGCACTATATGTCTTTTTATTAAGTGGAAACTTATAATCTGATTGCACAATAGGATTTGAATTATTAGGTTGGGAGCTTGGCAAATAAGGAATAGGCTGTTATGGCCTATTCCCCTCTCTTGTCAACAATCAACAATTAGATCCAATTCCTTAGAAGCACAAGAGATAAAACGACTTCCTGAATTCTGCTTATAAAATTAGATGCTTATAGCAACACTGAAAGGAGAAAATTAAGGATAGGTACTGGTGAGATGAGTTTTCCCAGAGACATCAAGTATTCTTCAACAGGATTAGAAGTAAAATACTGACTATCATATGGTACCATAACTACATTGAGAAAGCCCTTTTTATTCTTTTTTACTAGATTTGGTGATGAGTTGCAGGCAGTGTAACATTGTGGCAATCCTAATGGTGGATCAACAAAAGCAGCATCTTATCCAGGGATCCCTGGCTATCTTAACTTAGAAAAACCCTAGAGGAGAGCATTTTCTAACTACCTCTAATTTTAACTGGTTACTACTTCCTTATCCATTTTTCAAAGCTGGACCACTACTTGCAGTTAGGTGATTTATGAGAAATTGAGCCTATGGATGTTGGTAACATAGAGAAATCACTTCCACAGCTGACTGAATATAAAAACTATAGATGATTTCTACTGGTTTTCACCTTCTTGTAGTTCCAAAATTAGGAAAGTAGCCTGAAAAGAAACAAGGAGTGGCAAATGGTAGGTGATTATGACAGATGATGCCAAAGCATGAAAGTAAACTGGGAATATTTATTAACATTAAATATTAACGTTAAGTAAAGTAGCAGAAACCATTTTCAAAGCACACATGTAAATAGTTTTTCTGGAAGTATGAACTTAACCTGCTAAGGTCCTTTCCACAAGTCATGTGAATGCTTAATTTTACATGGGTTCAAAAAGCAACGAGATAATAAATGGCTGTTGAATACAAAAATATGAGTTTGCCTCTGAAGACATTCAAACCCACCTGGTCTTGTTCCTTTGTAACTTGTTCTAGATAGCCCTGACTTGGCAGGCGAACTGGACTAGATGATGTCCACAGGCCCTTTACAACCCTAATGATTTTGTGATTCTGAGGTTTCATAAGAATTTGAATTAAAATGGCAAAGGTTGAGAGAAATTTTGGAGACATTTTAGCTCTGTTTATTACACTCTTTGTTTTACTTTCCCCTATCCAACCTGTTTTTAAGCAGAGACAACCAGATTTACTGCTATTCTGTGTGCCCTCCAGGCATTAAATGTTTCTTGAGTCCCACAGTCTGTTTCCCAAGGGAGTAAAATTTGTAGCAAGTCTCACACAGAGTAAATGCAGAACAAATCAAGCATCTAGGATGGTGACCTTTGCCAGCGTAAAGACAAACATCACATTCTGACATGTAGGAGACTTGCTGCTCAAAACCTATTCCTGTGGTCTTTGCTATTATTTGTAAAAACTTCAGAATTTAAACTTTAACTTGTAATCTTTAGTTTGTGCAGTATTAACTTATATAAAAAAAAAAGTTATTCTTTTGAGAATGGGAAGCTGGATGGAGAAAAAGCCTGGCACTATATGCCACAGCAATGGCAAGATTTTTTTTTTTGCTCTCTGATCTCTCCATTTTGTATTTGTCAATTATGATAGAATCAGGAAGAAGGCAACCTACAAATGGGTGCTAGTATTGGAAAAGAAGATACAATCTGCCTCAGAACAGAGAGAACGCACAATATAGTACATAAAATGTAGTATTCAGGCATTAAATAGGTGTTGCAAGTTTGCCCCACAGGTGGAATGGGTGACTGTTTCCTCCTGATCTTTATTTCAGAACTGCGCTTCTGTCAAAAAAAGAGACCATGATGTGGAAGCAATCCAAAGGAATCTCAGTATAAGTTCTATCAAGGTTTCAGGAGGATAAACAAATAGTAGTCTTTCTATGGATATGATCTTTTTAAAAGCCATGAGAGACTCAATCCTTTGCAGGTAAACTTGCCAACATGCAGGCTATGTATCCCTGTTATTTAGGTTTACAAAACAGTTCCACATTCATCCTCTTTTCACTGCTTTAGCACCCTCTCCATTTTCTCCCCACCCCCTGATTTCTTAATACCTTTTTGCTTCTGACAGGGAGAAACCATCATGAGGAAGGAGACCATAATGAAGGGAAAGTTAAAGAAGACTGTAATTAAATTGGGTACAGGAATGGACAAGTACTCATTAGAAATGAGTGCCCTACTTCAAGCCTTACTTTGTCCTGGAAGACCTACAGCAATAGACCTTATCAATCCTAAGAATTTATGCTTTTCACAGTCCAATATAAGTGTTAGAACTTGTGACCTTTGGATTCTAGCAGCACATATCACTAGATCATCAATCAGTTCAGTAACTGAAAAATCAAGACAAGAACTTCTAAGTAGTTCATTCTTGTTCCTGCAAGACAACAATGTAAAAAAGAAAATTTGCAGGTAACAACATATGTGAATTTATGAGTCACAATTAACACATACACACACACCCCTTTCTGTCCCTCTTCCCAAAACTCCAAAATGATTTAGTGGCAAACTGGTAGAATTTGGTAAAAAAAAACAACCAACAAACAAGTTAACTTTCAATCCTTTCAAAACTTGTTCTCTTCGATTTTTTACTTTAGTGGTATGGCACTTGGGATTCTATCCCAATCTACTTCTTCAGTATATGACAACTGTGGAGTGGCAGAATAGCCTGGGTTTTTTTGGCCTAGTTTTATATTCTGAAAGGTTTACTGTGTTTTTCTTAATCCTTAAGTTGCATATTCATTGCCATATTTTCGTCTAACTGCTGTCACTTATAGTGTCATGCAGAAGGGCAAATCAGGGTCAGTTTATGTAAGCGGCATCAATCTGAAAAACTTCATCAGTCTTTATTTCAAGGCATTATGCAAAGAACGCTGACATTAAGAGAGCCTTAACTGACAGCAAATGAAATCAATCAGCAAATCTCTAAGCCATAATCTTGCTCAAGGTGTAGATAACCCTTCCTCTTCCAGGTCTTTAACTATAAGGGCCACCAAATGCAGTATCTAGGCAAAAATGTCTCCCCTGATTTCATTACAAAATTCTTGCACTAATACAGTGCATTGTCTAATAACTTTTCTTTCTCTGTAAGCTATCAATAAGAATAACAGAGTTATGTTTTATAATGATGGAATACTAAGCAGTTAAGTGAAAAAAGGCTAAAGAAAAGATTCAGCATTTGAGGAATCTTGGGTTTTTTTTAGTTTAAATGTAATTAAGAATAGAAAATATTTTTTTTCTGTTTCTGCTATAAGGTATTTGTGTAATAAAGTCTATTGCCTTATTAACTTCTATTGCTTAAGATTCACTTGCTCAGCATTTCTTCTTAGTTCTTTAAATTAAAAGAACCAGTACAAAAAAAGTAACACTCCAGACAATTCCTAATCTTTCACAGTATTCACTTCATGAATTCATTTTGTAACTCACATGATTATCAACAGTTTAATAGCTATACTTCTGAAGAGCTTATCTGTGTTACACAGTACACACTGCACATAATATCAAACAATACAGTCACATCCAAGCTACACAGTGGTTATCTGGTAAAATCACTCATTTTCTGAAGATTCTGTGCACAGATAATCCCATGCAATTCTGAAAGGATATCTGAAGAAAAACTGCCTAACAAAAATAGGTGCTGTGAAAACTGTATTTGTTATTTTCTGTTACTGAATGATGCTTTATTTTGTATTTAGAGCTTTTAGGAGCCTGCCCTTGTTCACTGAGGCAGCTTTGGGTACATACTGAGATCACCATGTCTCTAGAGCAATTTTTCTCATAAAAGAATAGGGACCAGAAGTTAAGAAAGATGCTATATTTTGTAGAATTCAACAACCTCATAACCAGCTGGAAAAGAAAAAAAAAAAAAAAACCAACCATGCCAGGATTACAAGCAGAACCAAAACTAAATAAATAAACTTGGCGAATTAAGATCATGTTTTACACAGCTCTGGCAGAGCTTGCTTACATTATCAGCACAGATCCTTCATTAAAGATTACTCACATGCAACAGATACAAATGTTTGAAAAAGTGGACAAATGCAGATGCTTACATGATTGCTTCACAGGGTCAAAAAAGAAAGTTTTCCATTAAGAAAGGTTACTGAAAGGTTAAATTATTATATATTAACATTGGCATTCAAGATAATCAGCAGCAGATCTTAACTGAAAAGTTCTTACAAAACTAATAGTGAATATGAAAGAGACTGGACAAGAGTTAGTAGTTTCACAGGCATAAAGAGACAGAAAGATCAATTAATCACTAATTGATTAATTGGTGATAACAGATACTGACTTTTATAGTTACAGTCCCATAGTGCCAAAGACTTAACAGGGCTGGTGTGCAGTCAGTGCTCCAGCTAACTGGAAGCCTTCTAAGAAGGTTCTTCATATAGTCTTTATTCATTTATTGGAATGAAGAAAGGGAAAGGAAGAAAAAAAAAAGTGAAAGAGTTGCTGAGAAAGTGAGGGAAAGAAGCTAATGATAAGAAGGGAAAAAGGAGGAGAGAGCAATGAAAAGCCCATAGGGGACAGGGAGGAAAAGACTGCTAAAAGAAAAGTTGTGAAGAGGAGAGGTATTTGAGAATATGGTTATCCCAGAGAAAGGGGAAGGGGTGTGAAATTCAAGTTATAGAAGGAAAATATCCAACATCACGGCATTTTGAAAATGCCTCACTTTAGGTTTTAGTGTTTTGCTACAAACATTAATGATAGGTTTTAAAGGAATCATAGTTAAACCAAATTATGCCCAAATGGCTCGGATACCAGCTGAACGTATTCAAAGAGATTAGAGCTCTTCATGTTATGTCTCTTCAATCTGGTTATTCAGATTTTATTCAGATATTACTTATTGTTTCATAAGCCCTGCACCAACTTTATTTTGAACAAAATGAAGTTTGCAAGAGGTCAGGGGTGCAAGAGGTCACTCCACTCTAATGAGATCACAGAATCACAGACGTTCTTCCTGATGTTAACATGGAACCTCCTATGCTCCAGTTTACACCCACTGTCCCTTGTCCTATCACTAGATATCACTGAAAAAACCCTAGCTCCATCATTCTGACACCCACCCTTTACATATTTGTAAACACTGATGAGGTCACCCCTCAGTCTCTCCTCTCCTCCAAGCTAAAGAGACCCAGCTCCCTCAGCCTCTCCTCATAAGGGAGGTGTTCCACTCCCTTCATCATCTTTGTGGCTCTGCGCTGGACTCTTTCAAGCAATTCCCTGTCCTTCTTGAACTGAGGGGCCCAGAACTGGACACAATATTCCAGATGCGGCCTCACCGAGGCAGAGTAGAGGGGGAGGAGAACCTCTCTTGCCCTACTAAACACACCCTTTCTAATGCACCCTAGGATGCCATTTGCCTTCTTGGCCACAAGGGCACATTGCTGGCTCATGGTCATCCTCCTCTCCACCAGGACCCCCAGGTCCCTTTCCCCTTCACTCCTTTCCAGCAGGTCAACCCCCAACCTGTACTGGTACATGGGGTTGTTCTTCCCCACGTGCAAGACTCTACACTTGCTCTTGTTGAATTTCATCAAGTTTCTCCCTGACAACTCTCCAGCCTGTCCAGGTCTCGCTGAATGGCAACACAGCCTTCTGGTGTGTCAGCCACTCCTCCCAGTTTGGTGTCATCAGCGAACTTGCTGAGGGTACACTCAGTTCCCTCATCCAGGTCGTTGATGAAGATATAAAACAGCACTGGTCCCAGCACCGACCCCTGAGGGACTCCACTAGTCACAGACCTCCAGCTAGATTCTGTGCCATTGACCACAACTCTCTGCCTTCTTCCTTTCAACCAGTTCTTGATCCACCTCACTAGCTGATCATCAAGCCCACACTTCCTTAGCTTATCTATGAGAATGCTGTGGCAGACAGGATCAAATGCCTTTCTGAAATCAAGAAAAACCACATCTACCGCTCTACCATCATCCCTCCACCTAGTCACTTCCTCATAGAAGGCTATAAGGTTGGTCAAACATGACTTCCCCTTCATAAAACCATGTTGGCTGTTCTTAATAACCCCATCACCCTTGATATGCCTAGAGATGGAGTCAAGAATAAGTTGTTCCATCACCTTTCCAGGGACGGAGGTAAGGCTGACCCATCTATAATTAACCTGGGTCCTCCTTCTTGCCTTTCTTATAGACTGGTGTGACATTTGCCATCTTCCAATCCTCAGGCACCTCTCCCATTTCCCATGATTTACCAAGGATGATGGAGAGTGGCCCAGCAATGACCTCCGCCAGCTCCCTCAGCACCTGTGGGTGCATTCCATCTGGACCCATTGATTTACAGATGTCCAGATTGCATAGCTGATCCCTAACCCAATCCTCATCTTCCAAAGCAAACTCCTCCTTTGTCCTGACTCCTTCTGGGGCTACAGGAATCTGGGGCCCCTGGGGAGAGTCTGCAGGAGTAAAGACAGAGGCAAAGAAAGCATTCAGCACTTCTGCCTTCTTTGTAGCCTCTGTCTCCAGGGCACCCACCTCATTCAACAGTGGGCCTATATTGCCTCTTGTGTTAGTTTTATTTGCTATGTATTTGAAGAAGCCCTTTCTATTGTCCTTAATCCAACTTGCAAGATTAAGTTCCAAGGAGGCCTTAGCTGTCCTAACTGCCTCCCTACATCCTCTAACAACTGTCCTATATTCCTCCCAAGTGGCCAGCCCCTCTTCCCATAATCCATAGATTCTCCTTTTCCACTTGAGTTTGCCCAGCAGCTCCTTGTTTAACCACACTGGTCTCCTAGATCCCTTACTTGATTTCCTACCCATTGGGATGCTCTGACCCTGAGCTTGGAAGAAGTGGTCCTTGAATGCTGACCAACTATCATGAGCCCCTTTACCGCCTAGTACCCTTTCCCATGAGACTTCCCTTAGCAGTTGATTGAAGAGGCCAAAGTTGGCCCTTCGGAAATCCAGAACTGTGGCCTTGCTAGGTATTCTGTTCCTCCCACACAGGATCCTAAACTCCACCATCTCATGGTCACTGCAGCCAAGGCTGCCATTGACCATCACCACTTCAACCAAACCCTCCTTGTTGGTGAGCGCTCCTCTCCTAGTTGGTTTGTCCACCATTTGCATTAAGAAGTTATCATCAATGCACTGGAGGAACCTCCTAGACTGTAAATGATTGGCTGTGTGAGTCTTCCAGCAAATATCAGGGTAGTTAAAATCCCCCATGAGGACTAAGGCATGTAGTCGCGAGGCTACTTCCAGTTGCCTGTTGAAAGCCTCATCAACTCCTTCGTCCTGATCAGGAGGTCTATAATAGACTCCCACAGCTGTATCACCCATACCAGCCTGTCCCTTAATTCGTACCCACAGACATTCCACTTTCTCCTCATCTGCCCCTGGACAGAACTCAATACATTCTAGTCGCTCTCTCACATAAAGAGTAACTCTACCACCTCGCTTTGCTGACCTATCTTTCCTAAAAAGGACATAGCCATCCATGAGCACATTCCAGTCATGTGAGCTGTCCCACCATGTCTCTGTAATTGCCACTAGGTCATAACCTTTAGACCGCACACAGACTTCTAACTCCTCCTGTTTATACCCCATGCTGTGTGCATTGGTGTACAGGCATTTCAGGGAGCAAGCAGAGCACGCTGATGGCACCCTTGGGAGGTGGGAGGCCTTTTGGTCTTCATTAATAGTAGGACAATGCCTCACTAGTTCAGCTACGACCCCCTCGCACTTTGAATCTAACCTGAAGCTCTGTGAGTGAGCTCTGCTAACTCTTGTCCTAGTACCCTTTTTCACCTGCAGGACAGGGTCTAGTCCTCCCTAGTCCGCCATCCTTCAAGCCCTAGCATGTTTCTCTTGGGCTTGTCCCTAACAGCCTCAGTTAAATCCCCTCCCCCCTTCATATCTAGTTTAAAGCCCTGTCAATAAGCCCTGCTAACCCCTGCCCCAAAACCCTTTTCCCCCTCCGGGACTTGTGTATCCCACCTGGCACCAGCAAACCAGGTGTCTCATACAGCAGCCCATGATTGAAAAATCCAAAACCCTGCCTATGGCACCAGTCACGTAGCCATACATTAATCTGCAGGATCTTCCTATTTATCTCTTCACCCTTGCTTGTAACAGGTATAGAGGTAAACACCACTTGTGCTCCAGACCCTTTAACCAGTCATCCCAGGGCCCTGAAGTCTCTCTTCATTGCCCTTGCCCTCCTTGTAATAATTTCATCACTGCCAACCTGAAAAACCAGCAGCGGATAGTAATAAGAGGGCTGCACCAGATCAGAGAGTTTCTTTTTAACATCTCTAATCCAAGCCCCAGGTAGGCAGCAGACTTCCCTGTGGGATGGATCCGGGCAACAAATGGGCCCTTCTGTTCCCCTCAGAAGGGAGTCACCCACCACAATTACTCTTCTTTTCTTCTTGGTTGGGGAAGTTCTAAGGCATGGGGGTGAGTGACAAGCCCTAGGTGACTCACTAGATAGATGTACCTCTCCATCTCCATTTACCTGGCCTTCTCGTTCCAAGACCTCATACCTGTTATTCAAGGGCAACTGGGAGGGAGGAAGGGATTGTGAGGGTTTTCGCTTACCTCTCTGAGGAGGGACCTCCCTCCATACCTCCTTGTCCCTTAAGTTCTCTCCTTCTGTCTGATGGTAGGAGGGAAGGGGATCCATCACTTGTTCAACCACTTCCCTCTGCCCTTGCCTTAGGGTGTGGCTCCACCAATCTATTTCACTTTCGCATTCCCTGGTGGCTCTCACCCTTTCTACCTCCTTCCTCAGTTCAACCACCTGCCTGAGCAGATCATTTATTTGCTCACAGCGAACACAAGCAGTGTCACTGGCTCCCTTCAATACAAGTGCCGGACTCAGAGATTAAAACATTTACTTATTTATGAGCATTTGAACTCAAAGTGCAAGAGCAAATTATCATTAAATTAATAAAGAATTGCTTTTCTCTTTAAATAGGGAAGGCAGGTTTGTGGTCAGTTAAGCACCAGCACATATTGACACTAGGTAGGAAATTAGTCCTTTTGGAGAGGAGAAAAAAAGAGGGGGAGAGCAGCCCAGATGCTGTTGATAGCAGCTCTTGAACTCCTTGCGAATGAAGACCTAGTTTTATTCAGCAGGAGCAGCATAGTCTGATTCCAGAGGAGGCAGCTTTCTGGCCTCTGTAAAGCAATGGATAGGTCCTTCTGTGGGTGAAGTGGTGGAAGTATAAGGAAAACACTACAAGTGTTTGCATGTTAGGTGCACACATATATAAAAGCACTACCTTTGAGGCTCCCTTAAAAAGTTTTCTCCTTTGTGAAGTGTTAAGAGGAAAAAAAAAAAAACCAAGCCCACGATTAATTGTTCTTTTAATAGACATGCATTAAAAAAATAAAGAAAAAGGCTCCAAAACAGAAGTACAAGAATTCTAATAATTCAGTTTTCAACC
Source organism: Melopsittacus undulatus (assembly GCF_012275295.1). Classification (NCBI taxonomy): domain Eukaryota; kingdom Metazoa; phylum Chordata; class Aves; order Psittaciformes; family Psittaculidae; genus Melopsittacus; species Melopsittacus undulatus. The sequence goes on along the minus strand of NC_047557.1, from coordinate 34,181,192 downwards.
AGCTACTCCACAATTAATTCACCCCATTAAGTCCTCATGCCCAAAATGATTTATGTTTGAAAGACTTGCCCTATGCAGAAGATAAAATCTAATGACAGAAATATAATCTTACCTTTGAAATCACTTGCTTCTTCAATTTGGTTAGAATACTTTATTACAAGTAAACATGGGGATGAGAAAGTATTTATTATTTTAAGAAAAATTACCAGCAGAATTATGCATATCTTTTACCTTCTAATCTATCAAGTATAAATCTGAAAGTAATGAACAAGTGAACATAAATACAAATTAAGAAGCTCCTAATACTTTAAACTACATTTATATTTCACAATTAATTAGAAAAAGTGGACCTATAACAAATCAGATAATGCATGACTAAATCATACACTAATATATAATTTACATAAAATAAATGGCAGGAACCTACTCCTTCATAAATTTATGATTATATGCTAACTCTGAAGATATGTCAGTACTTGACTATATTACTACCACTGCTATAAGCCTCTATGTTATTACTTTTCATTTTTCATTTCAAACTACCTCAAAACACCTGAGCAATGCAAAGTACATATAAATCCCACATGGACTTCCTAAACCTGCACGAACAGATGGACACATGCTGGAGACAGGGGAGTAACAGAGGGAGCAAAAGGCAGTGGGGGAGAGAAGCTGACAGAAAGGAAGAGAGCCAGAGGCAGAGGGACAGTGTGGACAGAGAGGGTGACAAGCACAGTGAGCAGGGCAGCCGCTGCAAGCATGAGAGACTGGCAGAGACTGGGAGAGAGACGAAGCAGAGCAGCCGGCAGAAATGGACCAAAGGAAAGCATGAGTGTTTGTACAGAAGAGGCATCAGGCATGGCAGGGATAGCAAGAGCAACAGCAGCAGATAAGAGTGTGTGTGGCAGTGCACACACAGCAGTGAGCAAGTGTGCGGCACACATACAGTGGAGAGTGTGAACATAGGACACGGGGAGAGACAATGTGCAGGAGGGAACGAGAGCATGTGGCAGAGAAAGGGAAACAAAAAGAGTGAGAGACAGATGATCCACCTCAAACCCATTTGGACGAGAGACAGGACATCACAAGTCATAGTATCTTTCAAAATTAAGGGAGAGCTTAGTAATGGAAAATACAGATTTACCTGCTCAAGTTCTTGCTTAGAATAAACTAAAATTTTCCTGATATGCAAGGGTTTCCCAGCAGTAAGGTCAATCTTACATCTCAAGTGAAGAGCAGCACACAAACAAACGCTTTCTACTAAGACCTATGAATACCAGCATCTACAGATTTGTGTATATGTCCTTTTAAACCAGAACCATGCCTGTAGTCTCATCTTTACATCTGCTTTTTCATACACCACATAAATGCATTAAACATTCATATCATCATTAAAGTCACTTACAAAACTTGCCCATTTGGAAAAATGTGCAATATCTCAAAGGGTAAAATTATATGATTGCTATAGCTTTGAAACACTCGCCTGGTATTTATCAAATATCAATCCTGTGAAATAGCAACACAAGTTTATCCGTGAATATTGGCTCTCTTCCAAACCAACATCCAGAAGTCACACCATATACTTTAGCAAGCAGAGATTAGAGGAGGAAAAGGCCCACCATGCCAAATAGTCACCAAAAAAAGCACCACAAACTAATAGGGCCAATTAATAAAATATGCAAATGGAGACTTTGAAGACAGAGGTCAAAGTAGTTCCCATGACACAGAAAATGATTTTTTTTTCCCCAAATGCATATCTGTAAGCAGCTACCACTTGTGAACACCAGTCGCTGGCTGATCACACAGTCATATGCCTGTCTTTCACACATGCAGCAAATATGATTCTGTCAAGTATGGCTAGTTTCTTGTTGCCACTGGTTTTCACCAACAATGACTGAATTGATCTGTTACTTCTGTGTATTAGAACAGTTGGGACATGCTTCATAAAGACACTTTAAGGCAACCGTACTTGGTTTAAAGTACATCTCTGGTACCTCCTGTAAAACCACCCTGTAACAGTAGATGTAGAGCGTAATCTTACACTGATTTGCATGTTGTTAGCCTCTCCCTGTTTGGAAATCAAGCATTTACACATCAAGTATACATTATACATCCTACTGCTATTGCAAAACTTGAAGCAATTTTAGGTATCACACTAGAAGTTTCTTCCATAAAAGTTCTTACCCTTCTGCATCTAGAACTCCAAATAAAAGAAATTATCATGAGAGAATACCAATGTTTAATTATTTATACATGGTTTAAAACTATCTTTATTTACGGACTTTATGTATTGTTTTTATATCAAATTGCTTGCAATAAGTATTAAATACATATTTGATGTGAAAGTACTTCAGACAATTCAGACTGAATCTTCTGAATAACCACTTTTTCTGTGAGCCAATAACATTGTTTCAGAAGAGACAGTTAAGAGCACATTATCCTCTTCCTAAAAGCGTAGCATAGTTTGATTTTGTATTTTGTAAAGTGTTTATAACCTTTACTGGCTAATTTAAATACTGCTCTGCCAAGCAAGACTACTAGTATTAGGAATCTCGTATTATTTTAGTTGCTCTTTTTCACCCTATATCCTGTAGTTATTGGAGGCTTTATGTACAGTTCCACTTTCTGTCTTCAGTGGGAACATTCAGGCATGGTCATAGCAGCACACTCTAAATCATGTTCTCACTGAGTTCACAGTCAAGCACCCTAGGTTCATCATGCCAAACTTCCTTGTGCTTGTCTCCCCTAAAGCAAGCATATTTCTCCCAGGAAACTTTCATATAGAAGTAACAGCAATCTAAAAATTCTGAGACTTCCTGTTTTCCCAGTGACAAGGAATATAGCTCCATAAAGTTGCTGAGCCCATCAAGTAAATCCCATTCAAAAGGCTGTCAACAGCCACTTGCTTTCTGAAAAATTTGGAAAAAAAATGTGTATGCACATAAGAATATACTAGCTTTTTTTTTATTCCCTTCATATGATGATGAAGTGATACACACTGAATCAACAGTTATCAAGTTATTATTAATTACTGATTCCAGCCACCTACTGTGAACTGGATGCATGCATAATAAAAACAAAACAATGCAATCTCTTCAGTACTCAACAGTTCTGATACCCAGTGCTTCATCCCTATCATACTGTTTAAAGTAGGATCTTAATTTTTACTTTTTTTTTTTTAAAGAAACCACAAAACATCAACAGATCTAGACTTGGAAAAAAACTCCTTATGTCTAACACTTGCAGTTAATAAGGCCTTTAATTGAAATGCACTTGTCACAGACTATAAAATATATGTAGTAGTAGTGGTTACAGAGACCGTGCATGCAAACAATTCCACCGGTTTTAATAAGAGGTGTCCATAAAGTGATTGCTATATGCTTACCACATTCAGGATTGCAGAATTGCCCTTAATACAGTTTTACATACAGTGAAATTAAAATCATTTAGCTGACTCCCAGATATAAAAAAGGAAATTTTATAATATAATTTCTATAATGTAGTAAAAGTTATCAAACAGGCACTATGTAACTAGAGACAAAAAGAGGAGAGGGGAGGGAAAAGAAAAGGAACTGCACAGTGAGACAGACTGTGAACCACTGATGTTATTTATGTATGTATAGAGTAACCATGTGTAATAGGAGCTGTCAGGTGAACAAAAAGTGTGTTTACAACACTGCACCGCCAGTAACCTACCCAGGGCATATATTACTGTGTGTTAGTTATACCAGACGCACTTTGTACAGATGTGAAATACAAGTTTTTATACTTCTGTTTCTCTTCATCTCCTTAGAAAGAAAGAATAGGCTGTCTTCCAAATGCTTCTACAATCATTTTGAGGTCAAAAAAGAATGGGAGTTGGATCGGGACAAAAAAAGAAAAAAGGCAGCTACCACTGAATAGGCCACCAAATTAGAAAAGCATTTAAAAGCCTGTGATTTCCAGGACAGCTTCTTTGAAAAGGTGCCACCTGTGGAACCGTTTGCACAGCCTTAAAACCGATCATCACTGTACTGTACTAGGTAAGCATTTGCAACTCTACCCTCTGCTAGAGACATATAGCTGGGTTAACTAAGGTTCAGTGAGAAATGTCCAGTTTAGAATCTGCTTTTCTTGAACATTTGATTTTGTGACCCTGTTCATGCAATTATATAGTGTATCTAGAATAGACAATTTACAATAAATTAAAAAGGATATATAGCAATATACACACACTATGCAACACTTGCATTGTCTGACTTCTTTGCCTTTTACATTACTAGCTTTCCTCTCTGATTTGCACAGAAGAGCACAATGAAAGAAGTATGTAGTCACTCTGCCTTTCATTCTCTCATTGAGAAAACAAAATGTTCTGGCTTTAGCAATAATGTGTCACAAGAATGAAGTAATTCTGCACAGCTATAAAGACTAAGGGATAGTTTGTGTGTAAGAAGGCATGGCAGGCTTTAAATGCAATAAGGGGACATTGTACAGAATCCATTTTCAGAGCTGAAAATATGTACATTTTCAGTTCGTTTATCTTTTTTTTTCATTACTCATTGTTTCCTCCTAAGCAAATTGGTATTTTCAAACAGACAAGTCTTTAAACCTACATGAACAAAATAAAGAGCTTCCATATTTAAGTATTCCAAATAGGAATTTATTTTAAATCAGGAATGCTCAAAAATCACTATTACTGCTAAAACAGAAAATGGAAAAAATCTGATACTAACCAAAAAGCTGCACTAAAATCCTTTTTTTCTTTCCCTCCTCCCCCCCCCCCCCCTTTTATTTGTCTGTTTAAATTTGTGGGGGGGAAGGGGGAGTTGGGATACAGTGATATTAATTTTCAAATATAACATCCATATTTTTCCATGGTCCTATTCCCATCAGTTATTTAACATTACATGTGCAAAATTAAAAGTTTGCATCACCTCTGAAATACCGTATTCAAGAACATATATAGAAATTATTTCCCTTTCAACTGTTGACTGCAATAGTTTTGAAGCTTTTTGTTCTCCGCACATTCAGAGAAACCCAGCTTCTTGTTCTACCTCAGATACAAAAAAGGAAGAAAAGAAACAGGATTATTTTAGACTCTAACCTGAAATGCCACAACCTCTGGCCTGCCCTTCAGCCCTTCCACTGCAAAGGTCTCTAGGTGCAGTTTGGGTAGCTGCAGGGTGAAGTCATTCCTGGTTGCCGCAGTCCGTGACAGCAAGGTCTGATCTCTGACCTGAAGGGAAAAAAACAGCATCAATGGTAATTCCCCTTCAGACACATTAACTGGGATGAACTGGGTCCCCTTGAGCCCACTGAGTGGACTTGCATTGATCGCTGGACCTGAAATCCATGAATAAATTTAGGACTAATTGATTTTTCGTTGCAAATAAATCTCTAATTCAGAGTGCTGGGAGAGAATGTTAAAAAGAAAAAGCATCTTCCCTGGTCTAAAAGGAGAAGGAAAGAAGAGACACTAAGGGCTCACAAGCACACCTGGTACATACATTTCACAGATCTGACCCCTGTAAAAAACTTGTAAAAAAAGAAATAGTATTTGTACTACCGACACAAGCAAACATCAGCTAAGAAATTTAAAAGTTCATATGATCACACAAAGTGGGCATGTGAGTTCTGTCTACTGTAGGGAGATCATATCAGCCCTCTACAATAAGGTTCATTTAATTATCAATTCAGCTAAACCCCAGATTAAAATGAATAATCCTCAAACAAAGCAAAATAAACCGACCTGTATCTCTGCAATTAAGGGAAGGCAAAAAAAAAAAGCAAAATTAAAAAAAAAAACAAACAAAACCCCAAACAACAAAACTAAACAAGAAAAGAAAAAACAACATAAAACCCCAACCTGCTACTCCATTTCTTATCGTGGATTCACCGTGAGAAATAATGCACTAGTTGTTACTAATGGACTTTTACACAGTTTCTACCCATGCCCGCTCAGAACGGGCACAGAACCCGGCCACTCTGGTACTCCGCTAGTTCTGCGGGCAGCCTGGAGGAAGGGAAGGGTGGAACGACCCCCCCGCACAGACCCAGCTAAGCCCGTTGGTGTCACAGTGCCACCTACCGGCCACAAGCGGCACCGCAGGTAACGGGGACCCGCGCTCGCCTGCAGAGTGGCAGCGGCACCGAGGTGAAGCTTGGCAACGGGAAGGGATTAACGCTGTTGTCTCTAAACACAGGCACGCTTCCCGGTGTTGCACACGAGACGAATATCCCTGTCGGTATTTAAAACCCAACGTTCTTCCACATATAACAACACGTGTTTAGTCTATCGGCAGGCACGTGGAATTATAGATACTTAGCACATAACTTTCAGGGACACATAACTTACATTCATATACCATATGCTGCCACACACCCATTTTTCATTCTACTTAACACAAAAATTATCATATTCACCTCCAGGAGATCCCAGCAGTCAGATTAGATTCTAATACACATGGATAGACACAAATCCGTACAAATAGTATTTGTACAAATGAATGGATGAAATCTATTCACTTGGCAGGGACCATATCTGTTGAGTAGCAGTAGCCAATAGTGCAAAAATAATTTACTGTCTTTAACAACAAAATACAGTCTGATGCTAAATCATATACTGAATGTATACTAAATACATATCAATCAATAGGTACATTTACTAAATACTATGTAAAATAAATATCAGCTCTTCTTTGAGCCTCCGTTGCCCAAAAGAGCTCACCAAACATGAATTCAAAGATATGGCCATTCATTTTAAATCCCAGACTACTTTTCTGTAACCACTTACAAAATTATTTTTGTAAAATGTTGATTATGAGTGAACATGCTTCAAATAACAGTGCAGCCTTTGAAATCTGCTCTGATTGAAAGAGGCATGCATGTGTAAATCTACTGATACAAAGAAGAAAAGATTTTATTTTATTTGTTGCTCTGTTCTGTGGGAATAGGGAGCCCTACATTTCCCAGGTTGACCTAAAGAATTCCTGTCAATACCTGTGGCTGCCAAACATATGCACTATGATGCAATTTTTATAACAGGAAAGGTCTTCTACACGTTTTTGCACTCACAGTGCACTAGGTTCAGGATATACAGTCCTGTGGAACAAATACTGTCTCTAGAGTGTTCTGTCAGCATGTGTAATTCTGGTCAGATGTTAACCTTGCTGAATATAACAAAATGCATAACTTTAAATACACATATATATACACACACATACATACACTTGATTTACATTTTTACAGGTTATGTATCCCAACTTTTCAGTGTCGTTGCTGCCAGTATGCACACAGATAAAAGAAAACATTAATGTGGATTAAGGTACTAAGAATTTATCAACATCAAACCACCAGTGTTTTGCCTTCTACCCTTCTGAACCATAGTCAATAGATCTAAATATTTTACTGCACCCTGGCCAATTCATTGTTTGATGTTTAAAAACTCACACAGAATCAAAGAAAATTTATTAAATTTCAGCCCCCAAATGAGATACTATTAGCTTTGAAAGTCAAGTTTAACTGCGATATTGATGATTCTCTTTTTTCTGTGACAAAATTCACAAGGGAAATCCCTATGTCAAAGCACAAAAGCAGATTGCTAATACTAGAGGGAAAAAAACAGTGTATAAGCAATGTAGGTATAATACACACACAATACACACAGTGGAAGTCCTTTTAACCCTATTAATTTCAAACCCTCCATTTCAGTACTGGAGCCTGATACTCACTAAAAAATGAAATACAAAAGCATTTTTTTGTTTGGCTGAATTGTGTTAAACATGTGACATCATTAATACCACTGCACCAGAAAAGCACATACTAGCTCCTTAAAGAGAATGATTTTTGATACGAAAATTCACAACTAAAAAAAACTATCCCAAAACTTTCTGTGTTCATAAACTCTTAGATCATAAAAAGTTAATCCCATTATCAGCATGCATACTGAGAAACTGAAGCTAGAGCTTTCTTTTGAAAACCATCACTAGGGTTCAGGAAAAAGTGCAAGAACAAAAAGACTGGGCAGATGGTGTACAAATACCATCACATTGCTTCACTAACAGGGAAAACAGTCTTCAAGTTGACTACCTATTGGAGGAATGGAAAGCTACAACAGCCATGCTTGTGCAGAACCATGCTGGATAGGCCATACCTATATGAAAACCTAGTTAACTAATTTCATCACTTCCTGGCTGTATGCTTTTTGAGCTGCAGAAACACAATGGCAGGAGTTGGTAGACTGATTATTTCCTTATTTTCCAAGGAAGTAAGCACAGTACTCATACACACAAATTATGGAACTGTCAGGCAAAAGTAAAACTGGTGGGGTTTTTCGTTGTTTGGTTGGGTGGGTTTTTTTTTCTTTAAAAAAGGCTTTTTTTTGGCTGCTTGAGAGGAAGAAAAAACATTCAGTGTAGTTAAGCTTTATGATGCACATTTCACAGCTTTTTCATCTTCAATGACATTTTTTTTTTCCTCCACATGAAATCTAAAGCAAGATTATTTTATTTGAGACATCTCCTTAGGCTAAAGACCTAATGCTATCATCTAAAAACTCCGATCAGCCAATCAGGCTTACTGCAATGATTAAAAACACCTAAAACCAGTTTCACCTGCCTACAGTCAAAAATTAATAGCAAGAAAAAAATACATAAATGAATCTATATCCAAAGTTAGTCAAGATTTTGACTATTTCTGATTTTAGTAAACATAATTTTGACTGAGACTGTGAAAAGTTTCAGAAGTGATTCTGTATGGAGCATAATAAAGTACTGTGACAGCAGGCTGCTAAGTATCATTAGATTTTTCAGTTTAGCCTTACATAAATACTGTTTGAAAACAGGCAAAAGCACAAACAGATCCACACAACTCTAGTACAAGACTCGCAACATTTTAAATCAAAGGAGCATAGTGACTTATGACAGTGTTTAACTTTTTAATTAATTAAGAGAGCAACATAGAAGACAACACTATAGCCACTCAATTGAAAATCAATAAAGTACTGATTAACTCAGATCAAAGCTGAAACTGAGTAATAAACTGAAGTTACATTATTGACTGAACCAAGACATAGAATTTGATGGTCTAATTCTACATGTCCAAAAATTATCTTAAAAATTCACTGACAGGAGATAACAATAATTTTGCCTACAGTCCACTTCTTTGCTCACTCCTTTGTTTTTCCTCTGCATAGTTTCAGCTGCTATGTCCAGTTATTCCAACAGCAAGTTATAAATGGTATTAAGAAGTGCTTAGTCCTCCTTAACATCTTTGCCTGATTACTGTCTGAACAGTACACACATGAAATTTTAGTTCCTTATTTGGGCCTAATTCAATACTTCCTTATAGTGAAAAGAAAGCAAGATTAGTCCTACCACTATTTTTCATAGCATATCATAGTCAATTGAAACACTGAAATAGAAACCACGGTACAATGATTTGGTGATACATGAATGGCAAACAGTGACTTTGCTTGACTTTGAGATGACCATATTGCTGAGACAACAGAAGCTACAAATATGTTATGCAGATCATTCTAAAAGAGTCCAAGCAAAACGGTTTCTACCACACTTATGTGCTCTGCATGTGACATATAATAAAGAAAATGTTTTTAGAACTTTTTAAAAGGGAAGGAGGCAGTCTGAATGCAAGTCACATCTTAGTCTTGACAACAGTCATGTAGATATGTGGCTGATTAGCTGCAGAATGTTCGTACATCCAGGGCAGTATGTACAAGGGAGGTCATATCACTCAAACTAACGACATGCACATCTACTGAACAGTAGTCCTTCACCTGCTTCAATGAGAAGCACTTCAATAGAAGTAAGTTATATAGTAACTTATTTGAAGGGGCAAGTTTTTGTTACAGTGGCACAAGCGATCATGGAACTAAGGAGAATAATAAAGAAGTATGTACACTGGATAACAATTAAATTCTTCATGAACACTTCCTAATTTTTTAATGTTTAGTTATGGCTTGTTGATGTTCTCTTACTCTATACGAAAAAATACAAATAAATATACATTAATGAAATTGCATCAATAGTACTGAATAGTGCTGGTAACAGTAGTGCTTCAGGTAAGTTGCCAACGCAGATGACCTTCCTACTGTCATTCCTGAGTCTGGGCTCTCTAGAAAACAGTGATCATACCTGAAGTGTTAGCCCTTTAAGGGAATACAGACCCCAACAGATTGGCTGAAGGACCTGGCACATGCAACATCTGAAAAAGTATAGACTAAATGCACCATGATGGATCCAAGAGACAATCTGTTAGTATCATTTGCTCATAAACACTAGAGTCTGAGTCTGTTCTGAAAATAAGGAAATCACTCAAAAAAATATATACTCATCTTACTGAATGTGGGCCTATATAATCACACACGTATTTTCCATTAGGATGTTTCAGCAATCAAGGACCACTCCAGAAGCAGAGAAACTGCCTGTGACAAGATTACATTGCTTAAGCTGAAGGCACTTTAAATCAAACATACGAAAAATGGAAAACTATAGCCATAATTAGAAAGTGAAACAGGCGAGGAATCACGCTGGGAACCAAACTAGTCAATTGAAATGCAAAAAAAAAAAAAAAAAACTCTCAAACTCTTTTTTCTTTCTCCTCCCATCCCCAAGAAGGCCAAACCAAACTACACCAAATCACAATGTATCTTACTTAGACAAAACAGTGCTTCACAGAAGGGAAAGGGAAAAAGAGGTACATGGTACAGGTGAATGGGTAGTCGTTAAATGGCCATCACAGTTCTGTTTGAGTGCCCATTAAAGGCAGGCAGATTGTTTCATACTGTTTCATCATAACAAGGAATACATCTCCAAACCCAAGGGTCTGAATTCTGAGTGGAATTTCTAAATCACATTTGCACATACCCTGCTGTAGGTAGCCATATGTGAATGTAATTAGGTATACCAAATGTTTCACTTAATTAAAAATCTACTAAAAATATCTGTATTAACATACATATTTTGTGACTATCCTTTCTGATTAATTCAAGATTTCTCATATTACTACATATGCACACTACATACTCTGCTGAATAACATGTTAATTTGATCCAGAGTTGTTTTTTTGCAGACACTGACCACTGCACCTAAGCTTCATTATAGTTGCAGGATATGCACTGCAATACATCCCCTACAAATGGATTTCAGTGACCTTGGGCTGAATATGAACCTATATCTGGAAAAAATAACAGTTAATATACTCAGTAATTCCACAGTTCAGTTCCAAACAAGGATTTTTCCTTACTGAAGGCAAGCTACACAGAGTATTCAGGCTTTTAAAAATATATATATATATGAAGAAGACAAATGCAACCTGACCATCAGATTAGTTATTTAGATATATATAAACTAAAAACAGTTAAAGCACATGGATATGACATTCGGCAATGACTTATCTTTAGTTTTTCAAGGTTTCTAAATCCCTCTTGAGCTGGAGTACCATTTTTAGCTTGGCTAGGTCAGAATGACACTGAACAATATGAGTGATGACACACTAGACAGCTATATGGACAGAGTTGTCATCAGCAAGCCAGCTGTGCTAACACCTGTATGTCCTGCACAACTGATCTTTAGGAACAAGGATCAAGAAAGTCAGATTACTAGGGGGGGGAAACAAAAGTCATTCATAAACATTTAAATGAGGATGTGCTAATTTGAGATGGAAAAAGAGAAAAAGTAATCTTGTTACTGCAGTTTTTTCTTAGCACAGAGAAATAACAGCTTGTTTCCTACTACAAACTTCTTACAGCAGTCATTTAGAATTTTAATATTCTAACTGGGTTTTCTTTGTGATTTTATTGCATGTGCACATACCCACTGTATCACAGACTTGCAATAGCGACAGTTTAAAACAACCAAGGACCACAGTGATGAGCAGACCCTGAGCACACACCCAAGCAGGCTTCGCTCTGTTAATGTGTCTGAACATACAGAAGAACCAGCCTGGGGAGTGACATTAGGCTCGGGAAAAATTTGCAAGTTGAGCTCTCTAAAACGAAAGCTTTTAAATCATTATTAACTAAGTAGTATGATGGACTACAGATCCCCATTTGTGGATTATCAGTACCTCTACAAGTATTAGGTCACACTTATTGAAGTCTGATTGTGACAGCTAACTTAAGCCTTGTAAATGTTCTGTTTTCTCAAGTCCTGATCAGTTTGTGGTCTTCTTGCTCAAACTAATGACACATACACTGAGTGTTTTTACTGATGTAGTCACTTGTATATGGATTTATACCTATTGTAAATTAATTTCTCACAGGCCATAAAACCACCAGCATAAAGAAATGCATTTTCTTGCTACAGACCACGTGAGAAATAGCAATCTAATGCTACCTCATTACTAATTGTCAAGTCTTCAATGGTCTCATCCCATCCCCAACTGTCTCTTTGTTTTAAACACATAATTAAATTACATAGAGAAAGATACGCTTTTCTTTGTATTGTACAAGTATATAACAGTAGGGATCATACAGTGTTCAGATTTTTTTTCAACTGATAGAACTGTGGGCCGCAAGCATAGCCAGTTTAGGGACATTTCGGAGAAGACAAGAGGGGTGGAAAGGGAGCAGCAGCAAGGCAATAAAACACAATAGTGGAAGGATTTCAAGGCGACTGCTGATGGGTCTGTGTGGAAGCTGTTCTGCCAGCTGGCGTATGAACCTTTCAATCAGCAGAAATGAAGTGCATTACAGAAGTGTATGAAGAATAATATTTTTGACGAGGTGCCAAACAGAAAAGAGAACAGTGGATAGGTGCTTTGATCCCTGAACTGTCCCAAAACATCAGAATGGGTTGCTAACCAGTACTGGGAAAAAGATTCTGGGGGAAATTTTTTGTGCTTTTTATGGACTTATTATCACAGCACATCAGCCTCACAGGCTAGTGGCTAACAGTCTAAGCTTGTGAAGATAAGGTATTTTATTAACCTGTTAAAATAGCCAAATCCTAAGCAGTCAGACCTGGGACAAGCTGAAAACTCTGCCAGGCCATAAAGTTTGTCAAGATGTTACTAGTGAAGAGTGCAGTGGGAAACAGAAACAATTTTCTGTCTCTGTGCAGGCTGACTCACTGGATAACTTCCCATGGTAGTGTTTTGCACAGGCAGAGTTTAGAGAACAGGGATTTAGGGAGGCTGAAGAAGAAGCAGTTACAGCATTGTATCAGGTATAGGTGCCCAGGCACTTGCCCAGGGGCTGCTCTGTGCTGGACACAACTGTTTCCAGCCATCTTCAACAGACCCACTGCAGGGCACTGCTGAGCCCCTCAGCCATGATGGCGGCCCCTCTATGAAAATGTACTTACAAAAGGGCAAAACCTACCAAACAGGCAGAGGAGGAGGAGGAAAAAAAGAGAGGAATAGCCCTGCGAACACCCAAGGCAGAGAAGTGGTGGGGGAAGTGCTTGAGTCACTGGATTAGTGGATAGAACATTATTTCCCTGCAACCCACAGAGAAGGCTGTACAGAAGCACACATCCACAATGTCGACAGTGGAAGACCCCATGCTGGAGCAGGTGGATAGTTCCTGGAAGAACTGAAGTCCATGGAGAGCCCACACTGGAGCACAGAAACAACATGAGGAGGAAGGAGCAGCACAGAAGAGCTGTTACAGACTAAGTCCAATTCCCTGCCCCACATCTCTCCACATTACACCTCAGAGCATGGACACAAGAGTCAGGAGTGAAGCTGAGCCTAAAAAGTAGATGGACACCATTTTTTTGTCTTCATTTCTCACTATCCATATCTATTTTAATATATAAAATAATTTTCCCCAAGTCAGCTCTGGTTTATTTACCTGTGACAGGAACTGGTATACAGTCTCCCCAGCTATTATCTCAATCCCTAAGCTTTTCTGATTCTATTTTGTACCCCTTCCCTATTGAGGAGGAGTGAGAGAGCGGCTGGGTGGGCATCTGGCTGCTGGCCAAGGCTAAGCCACTACAAACACTCCAACTGAGAAGCAATACAAGGGGAAGACAGAAGATTTTAGCAAAGGTAGAGTAAAATTATTTCTTCTACTAGTGGGTTTACTATAACTTGTAAATCTTTATCTACACATGTGAAGGAATACAGTTGTACAGAGTGAACAGATTTAATGTCTTTTACTCTGTTTATGCGAACAGTATTAAAAAATAGAGAAATTAATAATGAAATAAAGTTTGCCAACAACTACAACATGGATATATTTATAACAAAAATATTTTTTGAAAGTAAAATTTTAAAAAATTATTTATTCTTCATGCACAAAAAAAGGACTGCAGATGGCTCTTTAAATAAGATACTTAAATACGTTTTTTCTTGATGAGAAGACTTTTCAGGAAACTCTACATTTACACTTTAAACAGATGGATTTTCTTCCAGTAAGACTTCCAATAAAGATTTATTTATTTGTTACCATTTTGCGTCTTGCATTCAGTTTTTTTCTTTTTTTAAAGGAATTGGTCAACTCACAGATACAAATCCTCTAAATACAGAGGAAAGGAGAAAAAAAGAAGCACCTGTTTTCTGAATGCAAATGAAAAACAAAGAAAACAAACAAATGAAACACAAAAAAAAAAAAAACAAACAAAAAATCACCACCACCAAAATTCTTGTGGTCCTTTGTTGCCCTTGGTAACGTTGTTTTGGTGGTTGTTACTATTATTATCAGGTAAAATATTCATTTTGCACTTTGATATTTGTCCTCAATATTTAGATGGTATAAAACCAAGAAAGAGCTATTATTTTAATAGTATCAGAAACTCTTGTACAAATAATCCAGTTCCAGGAGTTAGATGAAGATAGCTAACATGACAAGATCCAGTATAAGACAAAAAATAACCTTCTAAAGAATATCTTGCAGGTTACGAAGGATATGGAACTAGCTGCTAAGAACAGTTTCTCTCTTAGAATAGCACATAATAAAGTTCCTCACCATTTATGCTTCACAAATATTCATTATAATTTTTAAAAGATGGCCCTGAAATGGTCTTAAAAGAATAATTCTGGGCACAAGCATGCCCAAGCACTTGTTGACAAAGCCAAATATATGATACTAGATTTTCCATCCAGTCACAGGGGGCAAGAAGTGCTGTAAATGATCCCTTGTCTAGGAGCTGTACTGGAAGTATGCAGAGAGATTGTCTCCCTCAGCTGCACTTGTTCTTGCTTTGTTTGCTGAATGTTACACTCAAGCACACCCAAAGGCAGACTGCTACCTTCCGGAATTCTTGCAGTGAGAATGTACATAAACGAACAGAGTCGCTTTAATGGATATCAGTATACACTGTCTTATTCTAAGACTATGAAGGATGCC
The DNA here is from genome assembly GCF_012275295.1 of Melopsittacus undulatus. Lineage (NCBI taxonomy): Eukaryota > Metazoa > Chordata > Aves > Psittaciformes > Psittaculidae > Melopsittacus > Melopsittacus undulatus. Next base: position 34,165,900 of record NC_047557.1, on the reverse strand, counting down.
TGTAAAACCCCTCTGAGCGATATAAGCAAAAATTTAGCATTATGCATTGATAACACAGATCCTGCAAGTGATGAAGTGGAATTTTGTGGATATTTGGTCATGAATACATCAATGCAGAAATACCACAACGTTCAATTTATGAAGATAGGCTGAGAAAGTTGGGGCTGTTCAGCCTGGAGAAGAGAAGGCTGCGTGGAGACCTCTTAGCAGCCTTCCAGTATCTGAAGGGGGCCTACAGGGATGCTGGGGAGGAACTCTTCATTAGGGACTGTTGTGACAGGACAAGGGGTAATGGGTTCAAACTTAAACAGGGGAAGTTTAGATTGGATATAAGGAAGAAATTCTTTACTGTAAGGGTGGTGAGGTACTCGAATGGGTTGTTCAGGGAGGTTGTGAATGCTCCATCCCTAGCAGTGTTCAAGGCCAGGTTGGATGAAGCCTTGGGTGGCATGGTTTAGTGTGAGGTTTCCCTGCCGATGGCAGGGGGGTTGGAACTAGATGATCTTAAGGTCCTTTCCAACCCTACCTATTCTATGATTCTATGATGCTATGAAAGGTACCTGCAGCTAATAGTAGTATTCATTCAATTCCAGATGATTCTGAACTTTATCCATTTTCTTTTGATTTCTCTTTTGTAAAGAAAAGCAGTTCCCAGAATTTCTACGGTGGAAAAGACAGGCTTGAGGTTCCTTTAATAGTACTTAATCTACTTCATCATGTTTTGATGTTTCACTGTGTAAGAAAATCTTTAAGAACAACAGTGTAAACTTGATAGTTTACACATAAGCCAAATTCATTGTTAGATAATTAGGTACCATTATGATGTAGGGTTTACATTTCAGATAGTTCCAAAACAAAGATCAATAATTCCCCTTTATTTTTCCAGGAGAGGTGGCATGTCAAATTATGAATGATTTACAATCAATTCTTCTCAGTTCCTGCTGAAAGAAGCATCCTGACATTTCTAACTCTTACGTTTTCTTCATTCTTTAGGTTGACAAACCAGAAAGGATAAATTACTATTCAATAATAAGTGATTTAGGCCTAACAATTATGTATATCAAGAACTAAGAAGCAGGTGTGGTAACTAACATTCTCAAAGAAAGATGGCAGTTCCTAGATCCATCCCCTGCATCAGAAAAATCAGTGCTAAGCACGTGAACTTCCCTTGACCTTTCTCCAAATATTTCAATCCTTGTGCATTGAACGGCACAGCTTTCTAAATCAAAAAGTAAACCTGCAAGAAATTCTCAAAGCCAAGGATGTTACATGCACATGTTACTGTAACAGAAGAGCACTTTCTGCATTACATACATTTTCAATGCTTAAATGAAGCGAGTGTAAAGATGGGTACAGAAACAAAGACATTACTTGATAGCACAGATTGCAACACCTAAAGCACAGAGTTTAGGTATTGTCACTTTTTGTGAACATTAAAGAAAAGAGGAATTTGAAGAAGGTATCTGAAAATTCATTTGACAGTAGTTTGGGTGGACACAGAAACTAAGATAAGAAGTAGATTCCCATGTTGCTGGGAATTCAAGATGTTTATAAGGGAAATTAACACTTCAAGGTAATAAACCCACTTTCATTCTATGTTGCACTGGACTAAGAACACTTACAAAACAATCAGAGCTACAGTTAAAAACAACACCTGTAATTAATATATACAGCTTTGTTAAGCCTTCAAATAATACTGTGCCAGGGCAAAACAGGACAAGTCAAAGAGAACTTAAGATCATTACTCAATTTAAAAAAGGTTTTTAAAAATGTATCATGAAAGTTTTTGATTACAGCTCATTATTTACTGTATTTTCCATATTTTATTTATCATGTATCAAAGATTAAAGTAGCATGGGTAAAGCCAAATGTCTTATGGCCACCACATACATGACCTCACCAGATGACCTTCACCTTACTCAGTAGAGAGAGTTACCAGCAATTACCAAATGTCTGGATGATCAGTAGTCTTCATTTAGTAATCAGAAACAGTGTTCAGCTGAGGTAAGGAAGGTGAGTTTTGTAATAAACTTTATATTAAGAGTAAAATGTCAGAGTGTTATAAAATTGTATTTTATTTCACCAAGTATGAATATTTTTTTAACTTGAAAGAAATTGAAGGTGGAAACTTCAACTCTAAGGAAAGAAAGTTGCTTTTTGACAATATCTACGCCCCTACTTCCCTGAATATAAGCAGTTCTAAAACCTCAATGTGCTGGAAATACAAGTGCAGAGCGAACACTTCAAATTCTTACCTTATGAAGAGTGGCTTCCACAGATTTCATGTGACTAATTATCAATTCTTTGTCTCTATTACAAGAGAGAAAACAACAAAAAAAAACACAGTTAACTGAACTGAAACTCTACTGATGTAGAAATTAATTTTCTGCTACTTTTATAACCATCACCTCTTTAAAAATAATGGTTTATGACTCAAACTGCTATGTTTGTATCTTTTGTTTTTATATCTCCAATGTAAACCCTAAAAAATGTTCCATGGACTACTACACAGCACAGTTCTGCATGAAAGATGATTCTGTTGTGGATAAACAACTATCATGTTCTTGGAGAAGGAAGCTGCAGTCTTGAATAAAAATGACATGTTGACTGGAGTCCAGGCTCTAGCAGGAGCATACTACATATTCGTACTGGAAAACACTAATTGTGTAGTTTTCACCAGTTTTACGGGCCTAACAACTATGTACTTATATGAATGTCTTCCTCTCTTCTGTAAACCTGAACATTCCACTTGTCCTTTTCCAAAAGAAGTCCAGTCAAGGAACCTATCCTTATGAAACAGAAGTTTGGCCAATGCAATTCTACTTTCACACCTTTCAGTAGATTAGGGCTTCAGTAAGAAAGACAGCTTTTATCAGTTATGCTCCCATAAAAACCCTTGTTCTCATCTGATGAATTTTCGAAATAGAATTAAAGTTGTGCCATACCATTAGACTAAGGAGAACAGAACAGCATAACCAACAAAACAACAGAGAAAATCAAATGGAATCTATGCCAGAAAAGCTGATACACCTTAATATTCCAGAACTGTCTTTTACCTTGCTAGCTATGTGTTTTGTTTGAGCTCTCGCAGTTCCGAAAACAGAAGTCACAGAATTCTGTATTTGTGTGGAAAAGAAAAAGACCTTTAAGGTCAAATCCAACTGCCAAGTCCACCACTAAACCCTAATACAACATCTACAAGTCTTTTAAATCCATGTCCCTAAGCACCACATCTACATGTCTTTCAAATATTGCCAGGGATGGTGACTCAACCACTTCCCTGGACCACCTTTTCAAATGCTTGACAAATGTCTTGATGAAGAATTTTTTCCTAATATCAAATCTCAATCTCCACTGGTACAACTGGAGGCCATTCCCTCTTGTTCTATCACTTGCTACTGGGGAAAAGAGACTAACACCCACCTCACTACAACTTCCTTTCAGCTAGCTGTACAGATGGACAAGATCTCCTTTGCGCCTCCTTTTCTCCAGTCAAAAACATGGTGTTGTTCTGCCTGGAATGCCTATTGCTTCCTCATTTGTTGATCTATACTACCCCAGCAGCAAATACATGATGGTGGCCAGAAAAGTAGGAATGGCTTTTACACTCCTGATAAAGCTGTTAACATAGATATTCTTCTTTGCAAGATCCTGCCTTTATCTGGACTAGACTGACAAGGACACACTTCTGTGCTGGCTTCATTTACGTAGTGACTGCCAGTTGTCTGGGTGAAGTCAGTTCTAGAGAGCCAGTTCAACATCATTAATTTTTAAGTTAGTTACTGACATAGAAGTCAGTCTTTTCTTTGCATATTCTCAGGTGTTCATCATAAAAGGAAATTATTTTCAGATGGAAATTTGGACCCATGTTAATAGATATTTTTATTAAAACTGCCTGCTGCTCTGGAGGAAAAAGGAATAGAACTGCGGGCCACCACTGCAAGACAATCAAGATAGCCATTCTCAGAATGAGCCAGCCATCTGATATCCTTTAAAGCTGCACAAAAGATTAGGAATGAACCTGAAAGCCACCCAGGCATTTCTCACAATCACCCAGTTTATGGAAGAGGTATTAAAGTAAGATTTTCTGAACAAAAGTGAAGCCTCCTTCACCTCCTCCTATGTTCTAAAGGGTTAAAAAAGACATGTGCTATGAAAAGCTGGTAGAACAATAAATGGTATGGGATTTTTCTTTGTCAATATTCAACTGATACAATACACAGAAGTAGAATCAATTTAAAACAACTTCACACTGAAATACCCTTTTCTGAATATAAGAAGGGCCATAGGAAATGATCGTCACAAGAGTACATAAAATAGGTTGGGGCAGGATGAAAGGAGCAAGCTTTCCTGAGCAAATCCTTCTCCAGGTCACATCTGCATTACTACACTCATGCCAAGTAACTTGTCATTTTAATTAGCTTCTTAAACATTTCACTGTTAACTATATTAATGACATTATTTCAATTGTGCATGAACACCTTAAAGCTTCTAAGGTATTGTTTTCTAATGTCAAATGTACCCCATGTACCATGAGAAATGCTAATTTAAACTTTTTTAAAATCTTAGCTATAGACCAACAATATCCAAAGTACATACTACAGTAACAGTAATAGATAACAAATAGTTATGTTTTTTATCGGACTATATGACCCTAAGAGGTTGGTAATAATCTCATTCAAGTCAATAAACACGTTTTGACTACAACCTTTTCAAGACTATGATTATGGTATAAAAAGGCACAGGTTTTATGTCTAAATCCAAAACTCTATGAGATTAGCAGAAAGATCTATCCTCTTCCACAGATAACGTCCAAAATCAGTTTTCAGACCCTCTGACAGCTAAGACCTGTCATGTAGCTGACATTTCTGCATTTATTATAAATAAATTGTATCTCTCTCAAAAGACGTGGAAATAGAGGGGGGAAAAAAAGCAATGATTTCTTAAATAAACAGTGTTGGGCATCTGCAAAAGAGATGCTGTTAAATCAGTAAGATAATTAGCAAACCAAAATTCACATGCTATTTCAGGACCAAGAATTTGGAACACTATTATGGGATAACTACAGAAAACATACCGTGTAGTATCCTGAACTAACAGTTTTCTTTTTAGAAGACTATCACTGAATTTCAAAGAGAGACAGATGTACTTTTGTTTTCTAGAATTACATTAGCCAGGGCTAAAACCCTGTGCATGAAAGTAAGAATTGATCTTTTGTCTGTTTTAAGTGATCTCCCCAAGGTCTCAGCACTCACTTCGCTGCCATGCAGAGGGCACTCTCTGCATCATGGATGCTCTCTTTCAGTCGACGCTTGTCCTGCTCCAGCTGGGTAAGAAGTCTATTGAGCTGACGCAGAGATTGATCTTTTCTTCTCAGCTCCATCTTTGCCTCTGAGAGTCTCTGCAGCAGACAGAAAACAGAGTTACTTGTCAGCCCAAATAATTAACTTGAATTTATGCCATAGGCTATTAAACAAACTGGAAAACAGACAGACTGTGAAGTAGATTTGGACCATTACATACTAAGGTTTTATGAATTCTCTAGTAAAAATATTGCAAACTCAGAACCACCCAGTTTCTAGTATATTGCCTATGTTTTGTAAAATAAAGTGATCTACTGGTCAAACAGGTACATATACTATGCTACAGGTACAATATTTAGAAATACTAAATCTAAACACAGTAGAAATAAATCAAGAGTACAGCATTACAGAAAACAGCACAGCCTCAAAACTTGTTTTAAAACGAACATTAAAGAAAATAACTGACAGAGAAAAAGAACATAAACAAAGTAGCATTTACTTAAATATTCTGCCCTATTCTGTAATTTGAGGATTCAAGGAATAAGAATCTAAAATTCCATTACTGCATTAAGAACAGTTTTGCAGCAAATTTTGAATAAATCACTATTTTATAGTGCTATCAATATTTTAACATTAATTTTCCAATATGCAAAATAGTGCATGTATTCTTTTAATGTTTCTCTTCAGCTTGGAATTAACACAACATGCTTTAAATCAATTCAGATTAATCCAGGAGATGATAAATAGCACTAAACAGAACTAATTAATATAGAACCTGGCTAGTTGCTTCTCCTTTCTGTTGGATAATCAATACTTTTATAGACTGCAGTATTAACAATATGATTTCATAGTTTGCTAAATGTTACACTTACAGCTGTTAACTGCCTTTTTAGAAAGAAATTATAATAGGTGGCTATAAACATTATTGTACAAAATGCAAATTCCCTTTCCGACTCTAAACTCATAGGATAGAAAAGTCTGCACTGTTATAAGACTGAGCTCTTGCACCTTGTTTTTAAAATTTATGGGTATGTTTTCTGCTTAAGTTCTGAGAATGTTTGGCATAATTTGCACTCAGGGGTACTTGACCTGGACTGTGGAAGACAGAGATGATGTATTACACTGTAGGTATGTATTAAAAACAGCATATAAAAAGGCTGATAAAAATTTGGAGGGCACAGAAATCTTAATTCCTTTGAAAAAGCTTTACATCTAACTAAGACTCAAAGGCATTTAAAAAAACAATATTCTAGAGAAAAATACTATAAAATAATGAAGTACAGCATGAAACTGCATAATTCTGCAAAATAAACAGAAATCTGTGGATTGGTCCAAGGTTTATTCAAACGTTTCTGAAGACAAAAAAGCAACCAGTTATTTCAACAGTATAACTGGAAGGTACAGCACCACAACCTGAAATCTCTTCTCAGCAATTTACAAAATTCAGAGGCACCAGTGTAAGAAAAAAAAACAATAAAATGGGATTTTATTTCAGAAACTCTAAACCCCAGAAATGTTAATATTGGTCTTGCCTAAATTATGGCAGGTTGAATATTCTGCCTCTTGTGTCATTATTTTTAAAGAAGAATGTGATTTTCATCTAAAAAAAGATAAACATACAGATCTTATTCTTCCACTGGATTATTTGTATGAAGATATCCAAAACCAGAAGCAGTGCTTTCAGAAATTCTACCTAATAAACCAACAGCTATCAAAGCCCTGTCTGAACAACTGGATTTGTGAATTGTCAGATTTTTAGAAAAGTTGTTTCCAAGAAATCAGATGTGGATTAGCTAGGAGCAAAGGAGTGATCTTTAATTTAAGAATAAAGAACATTATCTTCTTCCATTTATTGTGTTTACTGTTTGTTTTATGCTAAGTCAGCATTGAGAAATGGATCTGGAAACTAAGTCCCCTCTCTCCATATTCCCATCCTTTGACAAACTAGACATGCTGCATAGAGAATGTTTCCTGTGCCAATGCTTTGTTCACCCACTTTCCCATCTGACTGAAAAGTCTGTTTTCAAAATGCAGCCACAGGACTGAGCTCTGGACAATGCACAGTACATGATTTTGATGCAAGTAACTTTTGATGTAGAGGCTGCTGGAACAGTGTCTGGCTCCACAACTCCAGTGGTCTAAATGAGTGAAGAAAGACAGGGGCACATTTATTACATTTTTATTAGATAGCTATCCTTCTACAGGAGCTGAAGAGTTGTCCGCTTCTGCATAAAGCTTTCATCACTGTCCAGAAATGGAGGAGAGACCCATAAGGTTTCAAAATCTGGAAGCTGCTAACTAATCTTGCTTATCAATTGCAAGTGCAGGCCTGTTAATGAAGCAATAACAGAGATGCAGGCCTAACTCTTTGAGAGGCTTGGCCAGCAAGCCACGCTATCTGTTGACAGAGCAATATATAAATGATTAAATCAAATATCTGACTAAACAGCTGCTTTATTATGCTCAAAACTTTATTTACAGAAATCTCCAAAGGATTCTGAATTTACTTATCAGTAACATTGCAATATCTAAGCAAAATGTAAATGGATTCTAGCCCTCTAAAAGCAGGTTTAGCATTCATTTGAAGCTCCTTGCTACTGTGGGTTAAAGTCAAGCCTTGGAAATTGCTAAAATACAGTGTGGAGTATTCTAAAGTAATGGCTGGTAAGCCTCTCTTTTTTTTCCTTCTTCAGATTGATCTAATTAAAACCCTTGATAAACTTTATGGACTCTAATATTTCCAGCTGAGTGACTGAAACCAAGAGGGTGTGCCTCAAGGCAGCAAGGCAACAATGATAAGCAGCAGGTTAGCCAGTAATTTCTCAGCCAGGGTAGATTGTGAAAGTGTGATGTTCTGATATCTAAGAAAGTGTTCAGGAGAGAATAGGATAAATCAAGTTTAATAACTCTGCTCCTAATTGTTCCCTCAATGCTCTACTCTAATTACTTGGAGAACTCTCCTGACTGTCACCTGATATTAAGTTGTTGGAGGCTGAGTGTGGAGCAGTAAGATAATCAATAAACATTTAGTGGGGAGAAGAATGAAGATCCCGTTAAGCAGTGGGAACCTGCAGCACCCAAAGCCCTTCTGCTCATGAGAAAACCTGTGGGAGAGCCATAGTGATTGCAAAGCAATAATCCAAAGCACTGGTTTTAGGCCTTGAGGCCTTTAGGCAACAGTACATTTGAGAAAAAAAGGTTAACACAGTCACCCTAATTACAGCCCATTTTCACATTCTTCATATATAAGGGAAGACAAGCCAATTAGGTAGAAAGGAAGATAAGGGAAGTTTTATTTGTATACTAATTAAACCCCTGATGAAATTAAAGGAAAAACATACAGCTCTGTAATTGTGTCTGAGAAAGGTCACTTCAGGTTCAGTTATCAGAAAAGCACAGGCTTGAGATATTTCACTTAATCCACAATATAGCCCTTATTTCGCCCCCCAGGTCTTAGTATTTACAAAAATAAGAAAATTTCAAAACCTGATAATGCATTTATCTTGAAATGTTTTCTGTGGACAATAACAACTGTTAGAAAGTTGAAGCTATATATGATAAGAAAAATGAAGGTTTTAAAAGCCTACTATGTCTGTACATAGTTTTATGAAGATGCTGAGCTTTCACTTACAAGCACAAGTGATTCTGAACCAATTTAGAAGCCAAACTCCAGTTTACTGACATTCCATAAAATGCCAGTTATCTATTTGGTTCCAATTTCTAGGATTCAGGTACCAATTCAGACATTATTGCACTTCTTCCCCTACAGTCCCCCAAAATGTCATAGATCAGTTGAGTTTTCATCAGAATCCTTAAAATGAGTTCTCTTTAGAGAGATTTTAGATTTAGGCTTTTTTTCCCCATAAACTTTAGCATGAAAACCTGTTTGCTGGAAAGAACAGCAAGTAACTGATAGCAATGAAGAAAAAACGCATTGGATGTCTGTTTGCTGTGTCCTCCCACAAATAATTTTAACAAGCTTAGGATTTACAGTGAGGAATCTCTTTCTTTAAAATCAATTACAAAAAGGAATCAGTTTAACACTGTCATTCTTTGCACACAAAACCTCACTCTATTCAGAACATAACAGATGGACAATCATTCTAGGCAAATGATGACAGTCATATAGTTTAAATTCATGCAAAGCATGTGTGGCATTTTTACAGAGATCATATTTTCCAAGATCAGCTAAACCTAGATCAAAATAAATGACATTTAAATTACACAGATACAACATAATTACAAGACATGAAAATATACTGCTCTGTGTATTATGAACTAATTTATGAAATTAAAGATTCTGTCTTCAGAATTAAGCTTTTTTTTTAATTTAGATGCAAAATACTACCTTTTTAAAGATCTGTACACTGAATACATCCTGAAAACTGTCCTACACACATAACTAATTAAAGTCCACAATGAAAAAAAGAATATAAAGTTTAACTGGCATCCATTCCTGAACCAATTGAAACATACTTTCCATTATCCCTATTGGCAAATATAATCTTCAAGATAGTCTCTGAATGCCCCTTAGCTGACAGTCTATAGATAACCTACAGAAGTCTTGCACCTTCAAAAGGTTTAAATCCAAAAGGTACAAGAAGTTACATTACTGTTTAATGGTGACTGTATCTTTAGTGTGCATGACTGCAATGCAAACCAAATTGCACTATCTCAAACTGGACATCTGAATCTCCATAGGATGTTTTCTGGAAAGAATTCTTACTATCAAGAGCAACTCAAAATGAAACCTCTAGCCAAAAATGAGATTAAAAATATCAGGGAAAAAAAGTTTCTGCGGCAAAAACAAACAAACAAAACTCCCACCATTAAAAAGAAACCCTGAGACTGCTTATCAATACAATAAAAAAAAAAACTAACATCTAAGATATACATTTACACCATCTCAACAAATAACTTAACTTCCACTTCTCAACTGGCAACAAAACTGCAATATCAACATACTGTATCTGGATTCACTGTATGCTTCAGAGCAGCTGCAGTAGTGTCTTAAAACAGTTTGAAATCAACTCCATTGACCCTCACAAAGCACCTGAGGCTGACCACCCATAATAACAAATGCTTTCACATGCTGTTTAAACTTCTCTAGGAAAAGAAAACATGAGCACTTAAGAAGACACGTGAAGGAGCTGTACCTGTTTTGCAAAAAAATCAGCTATTTTTTTAACTTCTTTGCTATTGGACATTCACTCTGACAGTGGCAATCTTTTCATAAGCTGGCATTTGGAGAGAGGACATATGTGATGGTGCCTCTCTCAAGTACATGAAATAGCATAAAAGCAGTGAAAAATAGCGTACAGATCAGAGTATATGTAAGGTACAAAATGGTTCTTCATGTCTTTGAAAGTGCCCTGTGTAATGACGCCACAGAGCACAAGAGGGTCTACTAAGCAAAACAGTAATAATTTTAATAAATAACAACCAAAACAGTAGTGAACGAAGGGACACTTGCAGATGTATATTCACATTTTTGAAACAATGTCAAATACAATTGCTTGTGATTGTTTTATATAACAAACCTTGATAATACTGGAGCACAAACTGTATTAGCAGCAGAAAGCTTTAGCCAAAACAGTATCATAAAAAAGTCAAGTAGTCATCTGAAGACAATTATAAGCTAAAAGATGGTGCAGGTGTCTTAAAAAACAGCTGTGATACAATAAAAATTTATTCCACAGTCTCTCAATGGATTAGATGGGGAAAATGCATACATTTTCATCTTGCAAGATATTTTGTTACAAAAGTTGCTTGAAATTGTAGGCATTCACATTGTGAAAGCGAAGGGTATAACCTATGTATGTCTAGACAACAGTTCATTTATTAACTGCAGCATAACACTCAGACATCAACCAAGTTTAAGTACTACAAGCATTTTAGCTGCAGTGAGTGGTTCAGGCTGGATTACAGTGCCTCAAAGAATTAAAGCCAGGTTTAGTATCTCTGTGCTACAATGCAGACTGACTTATTTCTCAAGAGAAAATCTATTCTGATCAACACAGAATGCATTTTTCAATTGCATTAGCTCAAAATGTTTAGCAAAGGATGACTGAAAATACTTTATGAAGTCACTGAGCTTTACTGTGAATTAAAATGTCTTATTAATTTAAACACAATAGCTATTCCTGAATAATTCCACATAATCTCATTTCTTCCAAAAATGACACTGTGTTCACACGTCACTCAGCTTCAACATAAGTAAAACAAAGCAAAACCGTGACAGCTTTTATATTAATTAATCACAAAATATAAACTACCCACACATTAGCTAGATCCTCATGGAACATTAATATTAGCAACCAAAATTATTGGTGTTAAAATACGTTAGCTAGGTACTCTGCATTTTCAGAGAAATAGAAGTTGAAAAACTCAGAAACCCCCTTTTAAATGCCAAGATGTACTGGGCTTTCCAGGCATACACTAACCCAATCAGAAATACTAATTAAGCCCTACTTTTAAATGATGTTTGTTAAAAATATATAATAAAATGTATATACGTGGCAATCTAGAAATTTTTATCATCTTCTGAGCTGAGTGAATCATGTTAGTATTACTGGAAAGCTACAGAGGATTATACCACCTTAATGGAACAAAGATAGTTTTAGGAAAACTAAGGCTTTATCACCATGTATTAGAAAAACTGCTGATGTTAAGTGAGGATAAATTTTTGGAATCACATGTATAGCATGAGTACCTGAACATTCACTCCTCATTCGCTTCTGACATGCTGCCTCAGCACAGGTTTCTCCTTTCTCCCTAGAACAGTAAATTCCTCTCCCACCGCAATACCTAACTAACCCTAAGTAACTGCAGACTAGACAAGACCCAGCCTTGCAGCAGCTCGGTATGCACAATGACACAACATGTTGCACGTTTCTTGCATTTCATTATCAGTGAACTGGGTTTAAACCATTCATCTCTGATCATGTCCTGCTGGTCTTAATGATCTCGCATTACCAGTGGCATTTCTAAACCCAGGAAGAAACTATATTAAGCTTTCAAAAACTATTCTTCCAATGGATCTGCATCACTCAATTTGTTTGGAATATTTCTAAATCATAACAGTAAAGATAATTTAGGAAGAAGGAGAAACAGCAGCAATAAAATTATTAACAATGACAATGGAATGTTATCCACAAATAAAATACCCACAACTTCATTCCCACTATTTAAGAAGACATACAATTTGAAGTCAATGGCGATATGGACACTGACTAAAAAGTCATCAGGGACAGGTTAAATCACACAGCATTCTGCTTCAGAACCTGATTTGAGAAACAAGTGTTATGGTACACTGGCTGTATGTCTTCATTTCAAACACTGGTTCAAAAAAAATGGGAATACTAAGAGTCTTTAGAATATTTTCAAGAAGTTTTCTAAATAGAACTTAATGTTCAGTTCTGAGTAAGAAAATTCACCTATCCATGACCTCAATATACTGATGATCCCAGCTAAGGTGTTTTAGTGTTGCAGGTCATTCTGCAGTACCTTTGTAGTGTGTCTGCTACACAACCCCACCAGACACTAGGGCACTAGTGTGAGCCACCACATTAAGCAGTTATGGACAATGCCAAGTACATCAATTTATGCCACCAAAAGTTTTGATCTGGCTTCAGCAAGAGATTTTAGTTTTCTTTAATTAATGAACTGGACAAACTTTTTTTTTTAACATGGTGCTAACACTGATGTGGGCTTTGGCAGATTTGTTACTTCCTACAGGTTACATTGAAGAATTCTGTTTTTCTTCAGAAGAGTTTTGACCAAACCATGTATTTGTATTCAGGTATATGTGTTTCCACAGACATCCCCAAATGCTGTTTAGTGTCTGCGTATTTTATTTCAATATTATGCCAGCGACATCCTGCTGCATGAAGTATCTGGAGGGGGAAAACACATACATGATTCTCTTTATCCCTTTTACTATTTAAATCTCAGTAAAATAAGAATGAATTGATAAATATGTAATCTCATACTAAAAGACCTGTTCTTTTATATAGGTCACCCCTAACTCTCCCTTCATTAAAAACTGGAAAGTGATCTCCTTAGCAGGAAGAACTTACACAGTAAAACAAAACCTAAGTAATATAAAAGACAACCTCTAAATCATTTTGCTGGAAATCTTCAAAGACACTACACCTCAATATTCAGAGAGGAGACCAAAGTGCTATAAAGGCATATTGATTGGGTGCCTCCCATTATTCTGTATATGTTTTGGGTCATATCAAGTGCCAATTGAGAGTAAAAACCTTAAACACGGAATACATTTTTCTGGGCATGGCACACGCACATTCTGAAGAAGACATGGTAAACACTGACAGCAATAAATCACTGTAACTATTAAACTAAATTATTATTCATATTTTCTGCTTTTGCTATATTTTCTATGTAAAAGATTAAATGACACCATGATGGTACTTGAAAAATTATCTGCTTTAATTACTTATAGAAGCAACAGCAATATATATGTCTTCTGAAACCTACTGGGTGATACCTAAATCATTATTAGATTTTTTTAAAGCAAAAACACATTTCTTCATTCTCACATCTGAGAAATATTCCTGTACATCAGCAAAGTACTATTTATAAATAAAATCTCGGGACTGTTACTCAGAATTGAGAATCTTATATTCATAATTTTCAAATCATTTAGTTACTTACTGTATAGTCCACAAACAAAAAAGGGGGAAAAAAAAGAAATCCACGAGCAACAATTAAGGTGAGTTTATGTTAGCTAGAAAGTTTAAAACCAATTTTAAGTTGTTCTAATCGAGACAGTAAAAAGATACATGCAACAAGATCTTCTGTGAGTTTTTCACAAATGCACACTGTAAAAGTTAACAAAAATTTAGGCAACATAAGAAAATAATTTGAGTTTGTTACCTTGGTACAGCCTTGAAGAGCTTCCATTCTTTTAATGATTAAAAAAAGGTAACATCGTCAGATAGCTAATTAAAATAGACTGCCAAATTAAATTCATAACCAAATTGCATGAAAAATAGGCACAGGTGCTGTATTGTATGTAACCAAAAAAGGGGACCAAATTGCAAAGGAATGCATCTGTTGCATCTTATGCCAGTTAAGATACATGCTTTATTCTAATAGAATCATAGAATCATAGAATAGTTAGGACTGGAAAGGACCTCAAGATGATCTAGTTCCAACCCCCCTGCCATGGGCAGGGACACCTCACACTATTTGAGAGTTAATTACATATAGTTTCACAAGAAAATATAAAGATCTTTAGTTAGCTTCACACCAATAGAAAGGGAGATCATGGGAAAACCTGAGGTGAAAAAATGATGGTGCCCTCAAGATAGCCTAGATAAACAGCATCAAGAAACAAATCTATATATAAAGGACTTGTGTATCAAGAACCAGTATAGCAGAAAGTTCTACACGTTGGTATCTAAACCACTACGAAAACTAGGGTTTAGAACATTTCTTTAAAAATATCACATACTGTTTTTAAAGATCTACTGATCCCTTCTACATATGTCAAGGTAACAAAGTTACTTTGTAGTTGACCCAATAATATAACAAAGATCTCCCAGACACTGGATTTACCAAGAAGCCTCTCTGGTTTTTTAGTGAAAACTGAAATACAGTTGAAGGTCCTGAAATAATAAACAGTATGTAAGTACATATGCTTAATAACCACGTACTGTAATTACACAATAATCCCATTCTTCTTCCAAATTACATGTCAATAAATCTTTCTCACTGCCCTATAAATTCCAAGGTCATGGACAGAAGTGTTTATTAGTATAATTACAATGCAGCAATAAAACCATTAAGCTTTTAGATACCAATATTGTTCCATTTATACTTATTTCCCCTCAAGGGTCGCAAATAGTTTCTACAAATTTTAACGTTATTATTTCTCCTCATTACTTATATATTTACCAGAAAGCCTAACTCAGAAAAGTTAAGGCAGACCTTCAACAACTTTGTTGTTAGTTGCTTCACTGATGACAATGGAGCACTACTTTTCTAAAGGCCATGTACTGACTTCAGCCCTCCCACATTACTCAAGCTGATACTGATGGATGTTCTAGGCACAGAACAAAGGAAATATACAGACCTACCAACCTGACTGGAAATAAGTTCAGAGAGGAAACACAGGGATCAATATTCCTAATTAAGTGATCTCTAAAACAGAAAAAAACACGGCAACCCTTGGACCCTGAATCTTAAGAGGCTAACCACAGAAGTAAAAGCAAGGAGAGCTTGCACAATGAAGAGCTGCTTTTGAAGTGCTAAACAGAATCAGCACAGTTACCTATCACCAAGAGAAGATTTAATGCACAAGCTTGTGATAAAAAAGAAAATAAAGTAGAAAGACAGACAACAAAACACACAAACTTCATTGACAAACCACAGATGAGAGAAATTTAATGTGAAGTTTAAGTTAGATATCAGAACTGCACATGGAATAACAGAACTGAAACTTCACCAGTCATTTCTTTCCTTCTGTGAAGGGAATGTCACAGGTGCAGTCCACAACAGGATGTTCTCTATGCGTCCTTCCTATTCTGTAGACATAGCAGCTGCTAGAAGGAAGACTACGTGAAGACTATCCCTTCTCAAATACCTCAGTTCCATGTATAGTTTATTGCAATCTTTAAACAAAGAAGCACAAAGGACCGGCTTCAGGGCTAGTTTTTAGTTAACCTAACTCTTTGAAGACTAGCTATCTATCTGTCTAAGAAGTTAGTAGTACTGGAAGTTATGTAACAGAAAACGAGAATAAGCAGGCTTACTTATTTCAGAAATAGCGTTAACACAAACTGAAATACATGACAAAACTATTTAACTTTTATTTTACTGCAAGACAAAAACACATGACCTCTTTTGACTAAGAATAGAGCAGAAGGCCATGCTAATCCTTTCTTACCTACTTTGTACATTATTTTGGTGTTCAGAACATAGACAGTATGGAAAATAAGAAAAACCATTAAATTAATTAATTATGAATTTTAGATTTTAACCTACTCAGAGGGGAGTTTGCCTCTCTTAAACATGCTAAGCTTGATTAATACAAATTCTCTAATGGTAATCAGCTATACTGCTTTCTTTAAAGAACAGCCTTTAATTTAACCAGGCAATACAGAGAAATGCCATTTCTTGACAAAATTACAAACAAGCTTTTGGTAATCAATAGTATCCCTTAGTGCACCCAAATCTTAACAATCTTTACGACTTAAGCTGTCATAAAGTTAAAAACAAACCAACATACAAAAAAACCCACAAACAAAAAATCGAAACCTATTTTTCTGGTTTTTATAATGACTGTAATCTTTACTGTTACAAAAATCACTTGGCCTTCCTCATACAAGTGAGGCTTTTTAACCCTTCTGTAAGTTACAATACTTCATTATTTGCAGAAATAGCCAACTAGAAAACTGATTTGCTAAGTGAGTGCAATAGCATTAACAAAAGAAATTGTATAAATAACTGAAATTACTTTTCAAGGAAAATATGTGGATATAAATGGATAAAGAGGGAAAACTACATAAAGAAGCAAATTGTGTAACACCCTCACTTGAAATCCACAAGAACAGAGAGCCTGTTCAGGTATAACATCCACTTCCTAAACAAGTTTAGCAATCCCAGTCTCTATCAGAATCTAATCTGGTTGCATCTGTTCAGCAAAGGACATTAGACTTTCTGAGCACAGCATATGCAATACAATTTAGTGAAATAGCTAGTGAAAATAAACATGCCAAACCTTCCCATCAGAAAACATTATTCTATGACTGTTACCAAAGCACCTGAATGAGAATTTTTCTTTTATGCTTTCATAAATCAGTGCCAGCTTCACTAAACTCAGCATAGTAAATAAAGCCAAAATTTAGGGTGCTGTCTTCTAAAACATGTATTGATGTCTATTTTGAGGCAGATCAGAAGCAAGTTACATGATTTAACATACATTGCACCTGAAATGCTTACAAGTGCAATGTAAGAATAACTATTCATTAACAATTTCCATGACTTGCTCCTTAAAAATAGAATGTTTTAATTACAGATACTAACATACCTAAAAGAAATAAAAATATACATGGTGCCTGCCAATAGAAATAAGTATTTTACTGGAATTAAGACATGCCTGTATAGGGAGTAAAAATTATGTCTGCTAGATATGACTGTTCAGCATTTGTGTAGAAGTTTCCCTTCAAAGACAGGGGAATCACAGCTACTGATTTACCTCATCTAAGAAAAAACTGGTGTGAGAGTTGCCTAGTTCCAGCTGACCTTGAATGTAATTGGCTACCTTGGATGTCTCTATGGTACATGCCATTAAGAAGATAAAAATATACAGGATTAAAATCTGAACCGATAAAGCTAAGAAATTAAGTATTACTCCTTTAATAAGCCTACTTCATGAAAGTATATGAATACCAAAATACTTCCTTACTGTTGAAGTGTGAATAAGTTTTAAAATAAGTGATTGAAAGTAAAAGTATCTAAGATTTATATGCAAGTTCATTCTAACTATTGTAGTGAGCAACAAGAAGGAATTAAGAGACATCAACAAGCCTTCTATTATTTAAAGAGAAGTTTAGGGACAGTACATGGCAGTAAGTCTAGAACTTAAATTTGGTTCAAAACTCCTTCACAGAAACAACTGACAATTACAGTCATATATTTAGAAAACCAAATCAGTAGAACAGTAAGCAATACACTTCAGCTCTAAAGCTTACTTTGTCAACCTTCTTAGTCTCCACCTTCTCACAACTACTATAGTATTACATTGCATTGTAACTTTATAGATTTCAGCTATAATCAAGCATTTTACACTAAATCCAGTTGTTCCAGTAGCAAACAACTGCTAAGACTTTGTGGACTTAGGATGCATTTTAAGATCACTGCTGTCTCAAAAAAAAAAAAATCTAGTCTTTAATTAACAAGAAACTAGAAGCTGTGAAATATAATTCAGTATCCAATAATCCATAAAATGTATGTTTAAAACTCCATCCTATATTTTAAATGTCTACAATTGACTTTTTGCTTCATTTCTGAGTAAATGTAAAGCCGTGTTTTACATACAAAGTAAAACATGGTGAAATACCACACATTAAGGTATAAAGTGTGGATCATAATGAAGACTTCAAATAACATCTGTCTTCTATTCCTTTCCTCTTTTACCCTCCTAATAACCTAAAAATCCTGCATCAAGTATTTCCCAAAGAAATCAAACACAAGTCTAATGGCTTTTATATACTGCAGTTATATCTAAAACAAAAAAGCTACACTATTAACAAGCAACCTAACTTAAACATTAGACAAGTTTATTCTTATATTGAAATGAAACACCCAAAGTCAGGGGACTAGAAGGGAGGAAAAAAAACCCAAAACCAAGAGGTATACTGGAATTGTCATTGTCTTTCACCTTTAGCAAGGCAAAGCAGTTTTTGTAAGTAATGTTGCTAATGAAAATCCTCCTTAATAAATTCAACAATATCCTTTAGTTTCCTCCACTGTGTATCACTTCAACCGTTATGTGGCAAGCGATACTCCTTGTCATCCATTTTCACAGTTACATTTTCAACAATAGTTTCTGACATTTCTACTAGTTTTGTAGCTTGCATCCTTTTGGTTCTCTTCCTACCTCTTGACATTTCTTTTCACTTCCTCCCTAACATCTTCCTCACAATCACAAATTATTCTGTTTCTCAAAATACCAGCAAAGCAGTCTCTTGCTCAACTAACAATTCACAGAATACTGGAAAAGACAGTAGTCGGGCTGAAGTGCAGACAGTAGCAGCAAGGCTTGCTCTAAATACAAAATAAATAAAAGCTGCAAACCTCAGCTCACTACACATTACTGGCCTGTCATCATGAGGTTTCTTCTCTTCCCATGTTAGATACACACCTGGCTTCAAACCCCTTATTCTCTCTTTGCTCCTTGATTTGCTATCACAGATTCTGATAACAGTATCTTTTCCCTCATTACTTGTTGCATCTGGAGAAAATTCTAAATCCTGATGAAAAAGGATCTTTCTTTAGTCTCAACTAGCACCTTCAGAAATGACACATGCATTTTGTATCCTAAGTTTATTTTCAGGAAACAGCTAATCCAGGTTTTAAAACATTCTTATGACCCCTAATAAAAATAAAACAGTTCCTATATTTCTTCCTTCATTTTTCCTATAGTCTAGAAACACCTCATGATAGCTAGAACTGCAATCTCTTACGTAACATGAGATGGCATGTAAAACACAGACATTCCACGGATTACAGACATTGGTGTACATCACCCAGTCCCAAAAGCAGAAAAGATAAATTATACCTCAAAGTTTCATTTTGAAAGTGGTTTTGGAAGACCTTAGAATTCAAATGGACTGAGTAGCAGGTGTGTGATTGCTCCTATTATTTAATTTGCACAAGAAACGCAAGTTTGGTTTATTCACCAAACCGTACATTTCTGGTGCCTATTTCAGAAGGATCACCTTACCTTTACAGTTTCACTTAAGACTTGGTTTTTGTCTGCTTCTTCACTGGAGTGCAGTTCTAGTTTATTATTTAACTCCTGTAGCTGTTGCGCCTGTTCATTCAAAAGCACTTGTGCCTGATGCTCCCGATGTAATGCATTATTTAATTCTTCACATGCACTTTCAAACCTCTCATGGGTGATCAATTTCTGATAAGGCAAATAAATTGTGTTTTATTGTGTAACTGTATTCACTTGTTTACATGCTTGACTTCAGAGTTTCATTTGAAAACGTATCAAATTCTAAAACAAAACAGTGCTAAAGATGAATAGTTAGGGTTTTTTAACATAAAGATAGATCACTGAATAATAAAACAGCAGACAACTTTATTGACTGTATTCTTTCAAAAAAGCATTCAGGGTACTGTAAACAGTACGCATTCATTATTCTATTAAAATTAGCACCCCAGCTTGTAAAGAATCAGTATTTAGAAGAAAATATGTAGATCAATGCCCCACATTTCAATGCGTATCTTATTAAACCCTGTAAACAAAGCATCTTCCTGGGCTCTTCCTCCCCTCCCCAAAATGTTCCAGAAAGAAGTACTAATTTTTAAATCATCATCTACATTTCAACAACAATCTAAAATAGGACAACCTCATCTAACTGTCCCAGAACTGTAAGGGAATAAAACACATTAAGAACAAAACTGAAGAGATTAGACCTAACCTTGCCCATTTGAGTAAAAAGGAAAAAAAAAAAATCTATTGTATCAGCTAGGAAGCAGAATGTATGTAAAATTACCTAAAAAAATATTGCCTGCTTAGAAATGTTTTGACTGGGACACATTGACAAGTCTACCAACTAGGCCTCAGGATCAACACTGGGCAAAGCTACAGAAAAGGCTGCTCATTCTGGGACACAACTGTTTCAGTTATACTGTGCATCTGTAAAGCATGTGTTAAGAATCCTTATCCATTCACTTTCTCAGCTAGCTCTAATGTAACCTCAATCCCGAATACAACCTATGGAAAATACACATAGGAGGAAAGGTGCCCAATGAACATCCAGCATGCTAAAACAAGTTTTTTCTCCTCCAGTAAGGACTGAAGGTACAGTTTTACCAGTACAACAGAGAACAAACTGATAACCCACAAAATGGTATGAATCCCTTAAATACTGTGTCCATTACTCGCTACACTGTGGCTTCCAGTAGTTACGGAACCTTTTTGTTGTCTGGCTCCTGCCAGGCAGTACTTATTTATGGGTTAGTAAACCCATAGTGTCTAAGTAAATCAGTGACAGCAAAGGGTGTGTATGTGCTACTCAGAATGTAGTAGAGGTCTTTGCCATAAACTTACTCCTTCAGGGAAACAACCACACTAAGATTTGTATACGAAGACTAGCTCAGGATACAACCCACACTCAAAGATACAGTACAATGTCTATCATGATATTCAGCAATATCCATTTAGAGTTTAAAATACATTTGTGCTTTATGAACTTCTCATGAACACATTTACTGGATACCCTCATGCCAGCTGGGTATGTGAAATCTACAAACGTTACAGTATACATATATATATCACACCAACACTTTCAACTAAACCTGGGTTACTGAACACCAAACATACAGTTTACACAGAATAGCTCTTTTTATGAATCAAAGAGAAACTCCTGTGGAAATGAGATAACCAGATCTGATTTACAGTTTAGTGACATTTACAAAGCAAGTTTTGTGGAAAATTCTGTTAATAGAAGATTGATTTTATACTTGTTTTTCAAAAGAACACAGATCAAAAAATGTGTAAAAAGAGGATCTTTTTAAATCATCTAAATTAAATATACTTACAGATTGCTTAAACATATTTAATTGCTTTTGCAGGCTCTTGGCTTTTTCAGCTTCTTTTTTCATCTCACTGAAATTCCATTTAAATTCAGCAAGTTTTAGGCGCAGTGAACGGCGTTCCACCTCTGCTGTATGAAGTCTTTGTGTAAATTCAAATATCTGCTTTTGCAAAGATGCTATGCTCTTCTGTTAGTAAGCAGAAACAAAATAATATGCTTTAAAATGTGCTATTTTAGCAATAAAAATAATTACATTGAGTACTCAAGCAAATTAGATAAAGCTGCCATTTTATTGTGAATCTCTAGAAGACACGTGAGTGAAAAAATGTGAATGTGTTTTGTGTACTGTTGAGGGTTACTGGAAATTCCATTTTCAAGGAAGTACCTGTTTTCATGTAAAGCCCACAATAAAAGATTATGTAAGAAAGACTTTATAATTTCATTTTGGCTAAAGCAAAGAAGGTTATCAAACTTTACCAGTTTGTTCTTATAAAGCAAATACAATTTTGATAGAACATGAAAAAAATCTTTTTCTTGGATATATCGAATCTCAAATTCTTTGACAATAAGAGATCTATTAACACCTTATTGCTTTTGGGTGTTGCAAATCTATTTCTGATTCTCTATGGAGCTGACTTCAATGTAACGGATTCATAAAGAATCTGAAACAAAGTTAACGGTACTTATCAAGAGAGCTTCACCATAACACTTATGCTGTGAAACTACGCTGTGAACGTACTGTTGCATGAAGTAGCACTGTAAGTAAGCATACCATAATGGGTAGTCTGTCACATAATCCAGCTTCCAGGGCCTGGGTGTTTATTTTGTGAAGTCCATGAGCCAGTCTCTGTACCAAGGAGTTTTTCTCCGGGTAACTAATGCTCCTTCTGCTGTCTAATGGAACAGTCTCCATTATTACATTCAGCTTGTTCATGAGTTTTGAAAAGGAGTTCCTGGCTGCATTTACAAGTACGTGTTCAGAAAGCCAGGGCTTTGGATCTTTAAGAAACAATGACAAAGAAACATCACGGAATTTATTAGTTTTGGGGCTTTCTTCAGTGGCAAAAAGCAACAACAATAAATAGCATCTTTAAAATATTCAGTAGGAAATTTCCATTAAGAAGTAGAAGACGGAGCTCACAGGAAATATCTCAGAAAGACTTCCAGGCAAATTCTGTATTTAGCAATCTTTGGATAGGAGGGTAGGATAAGATTCTTAAAATAGGATTTGTTTGTCAAATAACAATTTTCTAGTTTTTATATTCCCCTCCAATGTTATGCTTTCTCAAGCCTTTCTTTGATGTCCTAATTTTGTAATTCATAAAACATGTAAGATGGATGCAAGTAAATGCAAGCCAGGTCAAGATGTCAGATGTGATAGCACATGGTAAATTACTTTACTGCAATATTTTACAATGCAAACTTCTGAGGGTTTCCTGGCTCTTCTTCCCTCCCCTCTATAGATGTCTAAATCATTTGCTGTTCAAAATTAGTGAGGCTTGGTATCTTAATGCCATACTATTTATATTCTGAGACAAGAGAATATAATTTACCTTATTCCAAGGCAATTAAAATTTTACAGCTACAATTACTTATTTCCCCACAGGATTTTGGTAATCATCCTTCTCATATAATGGACTTAAGGCCCCAGCACACCCAACATGTCCTGCTTACTGCTAGATTCGTCAGGTCTGTAATTAATAATTGTGTTTAATGTTGATAAATAAAATTGTCAGTGCTCCTTCCACTAATTGGTATTCCAGATAACAGTTAATAGGTTTATTTATGCCTTAATAAAAGTCTTGTAATTTAGTTTTCCCTCTGCTAGGCAGGTCTTAATCTGTCATTACTTGTCTTATGATACTATCAGTGTAAGATGACAAGCATGGAAGGGCTTATTTACATTCAGTAGTACAGTAGATCTCCTGTTGCTGCAGTGAATTAAAACATCTACTTAAAAGTATAAACAGAAAAAAATACTTTAGCTTGTTTAAATTTAAGAATTTCTTTTCACACGTTGTGAGGATAACACCACAGGTTCAAAACAAATGAAAATTACTGACATCTTTAGATTATGATTCTTACCATAAATAATCAATTACACATATGTGTGATAAAATTTGTTTCTAAGCAAACAAGTAAAAAAGCACAAGACAAACTCATGGTCTCTGTTAGAGCTATTCTCCTGCTTGGTTTCAAAATACTGCTGATTCAATGACTCCAGAGCTTGGCTGGAATACCATTTTTTAGTACATGCTCTCCATAGCCCCAGCTAGTAGTAAATCTAGCTTCATGTTTAATATAGCACTCTTTCAATTAATCTAAAAATCTTATCCAGCATTGTTATCTTTATCTATCAAAACACTATTTGAAATAATAATAAAAAAAATATTCTTATTCAGAAGAAACTGCTATTGCACCACTCTGCCTACTTTGGCCAAGGCTCCTACCTTTTACTTATGTTGATTCCCTATTAGTAATCACTTAAAAGATAATCTATCTTCAGCATTTTTACAGATCATCCTGTCCTACCCATCTTTCAGTTTCAAAGCCAAACTCTTTTCTCCAGTCAAGATGCATTTACTAGTTTTAATGTTTAGTTAAGAAGAATAAAATTAAACTAAAAATTAAAACCAGAATATCTGTACTGCTTTTACATAAGATGACACCAAAACCTTCTGAAAAAAACATCTCCGTTATTGTGATTTTTGGTAAATAGCAAAACAAAAATGTTCTTTAAGTTTTCCTAGTATTTCCAGCTGGTATCTCATTTTACACAAGACTGTCTGCCTGCCAGAAAAGGCAATATTTCTCCATACGTGCAGTACGTAGGATGGCAGCCTCTTTCCCTATGCCTAGAACTTTTAATGTAACTGTATTAAAAATAAATTACGAATAACTGTTCAGGCAATTGTTTTGTAGTACTTTAAATGATTGTTCCAGTTCATAACCAAATTATTGTTAGCATCTACAAGGTAATTTACTGAACTGGGGAATAAAAGGGCAAATCATCACCTCCAGGGTTTTTTGGTTTGGGAAGGGGGGTGTTTATGGAGAGCATTTTTGGATTTAATACACATTAATATGTTGAACAAGGCACTGACTGCTTTGAAAAATGAAGTGAGAATATAACGTAATTCCTCAAAGAACTGTATCTATCATTACTGGGAAGTGAATATATGATTTAAGTGTATACATTTTAAGTACCTGCCCACAAAGGATCAAGAAATTACAGTAAAAGCATTATGTACCTTGCAATGCATATTAGAAATTATTAACACAATTACACAAAGAGCAGTTAATTCTTACAATTAAAGAAATTGGGAAAAAAAGACAATGAAAAGTGACAAACTTCACTAATAAAGAAAATTCTTGCTTACATTGTTTGAGTGAAATAGAACAGTCAGCAGAATGAACATACTAGTAGTACTACACAAGACTAAAATTTTCATGCTAAGCTTCAAATGCTTTGTGCACGTCACAGTAGATGATGTTTGTATTCAAAATGCTTGACCTTTACTTTCTCTGGTTTATCACAGTACAGATTTTGTTCAAATAAACCTACAAAACTAACATTAAAAAACCAAAACAAAACAAAAAGTCTCGACAATTCAGTGAACTTGTATTCAAACTGAATCTAAGAGATCATCCCAAGACATGATGGAATGAGAACCAAACTAATGAACAGTGTGAAATAATCATAAATGTCAAACCAAACCCTATTTTTTAAAAGCTAAAAGCTCCAGAAAAGTGCCTTAAATCACCAGAACACGTAAGCCCAAAAGTTTCAGTGATACCTGAGCAATCTGAGCAATCTGAATTCAACTGCCTCACATGGTTGCTGAGAACCTAGCCATCTTTAACAGTAATTTTAATTTAAGACACCAAACCATGCAATATTGTAGATCCAGACAGCACCTCCTGTGATGTGCAGTCCAATCTGGAACTGCCTTTATTTCAAGATCTGAAGAGAGCAGATGTCCCTCAGATTTCCTATTTATATGTAAAATAAATTCCCAAATCATTAAAGTCATTTTGAAGGTTTGAATCCTACTTGAAATATGACTTAGAGAACATAAATTAATTTCCTAAGTATGCAAGCTTTCTTTCGAATATGTTCCTTCAGAGCCTTAATACTTCCAACACTTCTGGAATTTCACGTCAAACTTTAAATTATTTATTACTACTTTTTAAACCACAGATTCTTGGGAGACTTTTGATCTCAAAAGTAACAGAATTCCAAGTAATACATGAAAAGTTAGATTTTGAGGTTCTGAAAAAAATTGTTTAAAATAGAGATAAGCTATGAAAAAATCACCAAAGTGTGGACATAACATTCTCTGCATGGCTCTTCCCAATTCTCAAAATGAAAACTGTTGTTGAGTGTAGAGATATCAAGAGTAGTCCCCCAGAATTCTCATGTATTTTAATACCAGCAATATATCATGAGGTTTAGGGTATTCTAATTAGTCACTTCAGTACATCGATGCTGCTGTAAAGTTTATCCTTTTTCAATTTGCTGTTCTTTCTCAACATTACATACACAGGAACACTTGCAGCAAAATCCTGAAAATACTGTGAAACATAATTCAAAATTTGTTTTTTAAGGGTGTAAATTGAAAACAGGAAAGAGCACCTGAAACTGAATCAAAACACTTTTGATTCAATAGCTGATTTCAGATACAAGTTTATTGAAAACAGTATCCATAGAACCATAGAATACTTAGGGTTGGAAAGGACCTCAAGATCATCTAGTTCCAACCCCCCTGTCATGGGCAGGGACACCTCACACTAAACCATATCACCCAAGGCTTCATCCAACCTGGCCTTGAACACTGCCAGGGATGGAGCATTCACAACCTCTCTGGGCAACCCATTCCAGTACCTCACCACCATAACATCAAATTCAATTGTTTTCCTGATCTGGAAATTCTAGATTAATATCATATAAAACACAGAAGATATTTCTTTTCCATCAGCAGCAGCAATATCCCAAGTTAAATATGTGTGGGTTTTAGGGCCTACATGTAAGAAAAACACAGATGAAATAGGCACAAATTGCATACATTTTTTTCTATGGAAAAAAAAAAATAGATTGAGCTTCAGTAGAATACTTTTTGAATATTTGAACAGTGGAACAAAATAACTTCAAAGCTTGCAAATATTACTTCCTTGGAAGCTTTTGAGAACAAGTTTTCCAAATATCCACTGGTATGGTGTAGATGGTTCTTTTTCTATCTCACAGCAAAGGAAGAAAAGTCATTTACACACTTTTTAGAAGCACGCTACAGCCTTCCATTTCTGTGACTTTATACAGTGAAATTACAAAGTATCATATCATTAATTAAAGAAAATTAATCTGTTCCAACAATACAGCTCTCCAGATATTTGATCACGAATAGTTTAGATGAAATCCCCAAAACCAAAATCATGCAAACACCCTGATTATCTTTTATCTTCTACAACAAGAATATATTTTTAAATTTACCTGTTGTGTTAACAATATCCTGTAATTCAGTGACAGAACTTATAATTGCAGCAAGAAGGTTAGAACTAGTGAACCAGCTGAATGCTTCAACACAGTGAATTTGCTCCTCTTCATGACCTGTGAAACAGAATTGTAGCTAGCAGTAAAACTATATCACTAAGGCATACTTCTGTCTCCTGCTCTTTCAGAAATTAACCAAAACTAGGTGTACAAGCTCCAAACTAGCTCTTCTTTCAGGGTCATTTAAATGTATTAAATGTGCTTCCAAACTACTAAAAGTAGTAAAAAAGTCGACATCTCCTAGTTTGAGAAATGTTTTTGATACCACTTATCCTTGCAGCAGGAAACATGAGCTGGTCTGGTAACAGGAAGGGCCAGGAAGACTACATAATCTAAAGAAAATTTAGAAATCCTACATTAATATTTTACTTTAATCAGAAAGCAACTTTTTGCATTTTTAGTAGAAAATAAATATTAGATTAATAGAAGAGGAAGCACCTTTTAAAAAATGTACATTACAATATATTTACCACAGAGAATGTGGTAGCAACTAGTTCTGAAATCTGTAATGCAAACATCAAGAATATCAAACAGTATGAGTTCACATGTGTTGTAGCTTTTCTTTCAGTGCTTACCAGACGAAGTGTTTCCTTTTCAGAAAAAATTAGTCAAGAAATCCAGAAACCACAAATACAAAAACTAAATTTATAGAAAGGTCATTAAATTTGTCTTTACACTCAATTAATAACATTCCTGTTTGTGATTTACTAACCACGTAATCTGACACAAAATTTATCAAAGAAGAAACAATTTGCTTACTTGACACATTATGCTTGCCTTTGGATTCTCCTATACAAACTAATATTCCAATGCCTTCTTTCAAGCCATCTACCCAGGAGAAGAGGGAACTAGAAGACCGGGCTAAAATTTTAAATCTGTTAGCTGCCAAAACTGCAATCACACCTCTTCGAAATACATGAATCAAGCCTTTGAGTTTTCTTTTCTTCAGTTTTGCATCATCTTGACTGTCTTCCTCTACATCAGAGAGTGCATGAACTAGGGTCCTAATCTCCTCGTTCACTAATTCATAAATGTTGACCTGATCCTGGAGAAGGTCCCTCTGGGAAGACATAGCACATGATCGGCCATAGAGAGGATACAGGGCACCCGCCAGTAGTGCACAGGCTACCAGGAGAGATGAATGCTCCTTCTGAACCTGTGTTAACATATTTTTCACAGAAACATTTTCAAGGGCTAATTTATCCCGTCTTCTTTCAAGGACATAAATTTTTTCCTTGTTTTTTTCTGATGTTTTTTGGTATTCCTGGGATAAGGGAAAAAAAACAAAACCACAACAAATATTACCTAGAAGGTTATTTTTTAAAAATAACAAAATAATTTTTAGCTACACAAAATAAATTTTTTATTTCAGGTTCAAATAACCCATTAAAGGAACAAAAAAATAATAATGACTGTTAAAATATCTCACCTAACAAGCAGTGAGAGAATCGGATGTATGAAAAGAATTCAATAGCACAAGGAAAATCTGCACAATGTTCAGCTAGAAATACCATAATCCACTAGTACTGCAATCGCCCACAGGAGGTCTGACAGTACCTGATTGTCCACAATAGAGTTTTATGAGTTGGTTTAACAATAAGCAATTGCATCTTCCATTTCATGAAAGAACTTTGTTTTTCAAAGCAGAAATTAAAGTTAGTGTAAGGGAGAGTCAAAAAACAAGACTCTGGAAGATAAACCTAAACAGATTGGCAGCAGCTGGGAAAGGGGAAGTAAAGGTGATCTCTTAATTACTTTGTAATCAACCCCCTACTTATATATTCACAGATTAATTAGCTCTCATACAACATTATGCTTTCAAAAGGACACTGTAATACAGATATTTTTATTTTGATTAGTGACATTCCAGATTTTTTTCAACTTGAAGAACATTTTTTATTTTTCTCTATATGCCCTGATATGGGGAAAGAGGAAGATTTAAAACAGTAAACCAGTCCAGCAAAATGAAGACACTAACAAGCCAGGGAATGCCAGGACTAAGGTTAGACCATGAACAGACTGGTTGTTTTTGATAACATGCAGTTTTTGTACAGAAATCAAGACCCTACGCTGGGACCTCAGAGACTTAGACTGGCTTCTTGATGCATGAGAATCCTCTGTGACTGGAATAACCACTTGAGGCTACATTTAAACAAGATCCAGAGATAAATTTTAGGCACTGTTCACAAAGAACCCACAAACTCAAGTTAAATGCTTATGCTCCAGTTACAATACATGAACACAAAAACCCAACCATGAATGGAATGAGAAGTCAGTATGACAAAGAAAGAGAGGTTTGTGCTAAGGTTTAGCTATCTCTCTTAGAGCTATAAGCAATTTTGTTGAAAGTGGGGTGAGGTTATTTCTGCCAGCAGTGTCCAAAAGAGAAGTAAAATGGTATCATCCAAACACATCCCATGCGTTCTACTTTGTACATGTCCCAAGCAAGCAGCGAGAGGGGTATCACAGTTTCTTCACCTTCCTCCACAGTGCAAGCACAACAGTTAAAAAAAGATATACAGCTCTCACAGAATGGAAATAAAAGATTCCATGCCCTACAGGGTGGTACCCTAGTCAGTTCAGACTGTCTTTTTTGTTTTCGAAGAGGAAGAATTTGTAGTATTATTAAAATACTTTCAGTAATACAAAAGTAGAGTAGGTAACTAAAAGATTTAATTACAGAATGCAATTTACAGGCCCCATATGTCACCTACTACTCTAAAATTAAGTATGAATATGTACAATACTTTCAGTGCTACTGCATTATTTACAGTGTTTGATTTTTACAGAAAAAAAAAACAACCCTGATAGCATGACTGGAAGGAACTGAAAAGGTAAGCTAAATTTGGAAAACAACTTATAGTTTCTGGCCATTGTAGATGAAAGGCCAGTATCAGAGTAAACAGAGTAAAGTGTGATCCCTACAGGGTTGTTGGGCACCAATACTAATATTCAGTGCTCTGCCTAATTAAAGTTTATTTTTTAAAAAGAGCTTAGTGTTTTTATGCCTATGGTTATATGGTAATATGTAAAACTGAACAAGACAATCTCTGACTACAGAAATGTTAAAGTTTTGTAAGAAAATACCCCTTGATTTTACCACCTAATAATTGCGTCTGTCTTACCCCACACTTTTTCGAGTGTTTCCTTCAAATCTTAAAAGCACACTTTTTGAAAGGGACATGATTTCTTCCTAAACATGGGCAAGCCAGCTTGAGGGACACCTCACTGGGTTGCAGAGCTTGGTGGATTCCAAGAAAACTTAACAAAAAAACAGGTACAACTAGCAATACTATTTTATCCTAGTTCTTACTGTATCCTTACCTTTGTTTCTGGTTTGAACTGGAAACTAGAAATACAATTACACTATGACTTCAAAAGGTTTTCCCGTATTTCGGTATTTTTCTAAAAATATATATATCTATATTTCTAATAATATCAACACCACTGCCCTCCCTTTCTTTCCTGTGCTTTAAGTACATGGGCAGACATGTCTATCAAAGACACCCAGTGGGTCAGGAACAGTATAGTTACATGTACTTCTCCTGCTTTGGTACTGATTGTACTGACTTTTGATACAACTGCAAGATATCACAGCCTTTAGCTATTTCACCAGCCTTGTTATAAAAGCAAGGCTGCCAAACAATGACAAAAAAAAAGTGCAAATAAGATTTTTTTCCTCCCTAGAACACTTTTTCCCTTTCCTGTTTAGAAAATCTTTTATTTTTCTGTTGAAATTAACATTTTTTAAGTAGCTACAAGATTTTTATCTTGCAACGTTTTTTTGCATATTAGAAAACCCTTCTATTTTAAGTGGTTGCCACAAAAAAAATGGGGACAGATTGATAAATGTCTACATAATAAACAAACAACAACTGACAGTTAAAAATTCAGAGGACATTTTCTGTGAGACTATGCACAGTCTAAATAAATATTTTTGAGAGGCTAAGAAACAAGCACAGTAGCATTTTCAAAATGGTACACCATCAAATCAAGAGGACTGCACTCCTGCTACAGAAGGCAAGTAAAAAGCATATGCAATTTAGGCTCCATTAACTCTGCAAACACAGAGACCACTGACAAAGAAAAGCAGTATCCATAGAGTGCCTTGTTTACTGCTGATCTGTGGTAAGGCCACTCTGGGAATTTTTGTCCTAGAGAAAAACAGTGAAACTGCTTTCTGATTACACTGTCCATCTGACCTACAGTAACAGCTTTGAAGTAGTACATGTTAGCATCCATAGATTCTATCTTGCAATCAGGGACCTTGAACAGTATGGCTGGGGACAGAAGCAGTGGCAGGTGTCATTGCTACTAAACCCTTCAGATTCTGCAATATTACAATTTAGTCATAAGGAGACCATTCTGAAAAGACCTCACCCTACCACAGCTCCAAGAAAGAAAAACAGTAATTTCCAATACACATTACTCATACTGCTGTGTTGGTGGAGCTCTCAGTGAACTTCTGAGAGTCTGAATTGACAGTCTCAGTCTGCCTTTGTATATATACTGTCAACTGCAAAAACTAAAGAAGTCTCAACCCAGGGTCTCTGAGGAGAAAGTGTCTAGAAAAAGGCACAGAACACTGGCTGAAGACAAAGTTGCAAAAGGATGCATCCCATGATGCACCATTAGCTTGGTGCATGATAGCAAAAATCTCTACTCTTCCACTTCTGGAAAGGGACCAGCACCTACAAGGGATTGGTTTATTGAACTGCTTGTAATTAACACTCAGATTTTTTGGATGGAAAATACAGCAAAGTATTACAGTTTCCTTGTAATGTTAGAATAAATGTCCTAGAGTGATGAGATCCACAGTTCTACAATGAAATACAGAATACTGGCAAATCATATTCCACTTCCACTGATTATATGTTTCCTATGAAGCTTAATGAATAAAGCCTGCTAAAAATTAAATATTGCATTCTGTATGTTTACTTTAACACTGGCACACAGTAATATCTAAAAGACCCCTTGATGACATTCCATAACTTGAGGCACATTTTTCCTTGTTTCCTATGGAAATAAGGCAACAAAGTTAATCTATCCACACACCTATGATCCAAAAGAGCAATGATCTTGCAGACAAATATGGTAAAAGACAGTCAAGTCTTACAAAAAACAAGCAATCAGGATTAGGATAGCCCTAACAGAAGTCATCCAGGGACCCTATGGTTCCCAGAAAGGTAAAGGTTTAATCTGGTATTTGCAGGCCCAATGTCAGTCACAAATTAGAAATCCAGAAGAAATTAAGGCTCGTCTTCCCAGACTGACATTGAATGGTAGGGCAGGCAACTCGGAAAAAGATGCAACAAAGTTTTGTTGAACCATCTACGTGTACACAGACATGCACTGCCTAGATTACAACACTATCAGCCTGTACTCCAACTATTGTACTCCAACTTGCAATCTGAACTAGAAAACATGCCCACCTATTTCTAAGGGAAAGCATGTCCTTTTGACCTGTACTGCAAGTTGACAGATGAAAGTATTTTCTATAAGACACGCCTAATGCACTCTCCAAAGAGAGCCATGATTTCTGAACATGCTCTGATAGCTGTTTACACATTTCAGCTGAAAAGACCAGCTGGTTCAGCACTGGTACAGTACTCCACAGCATCAATTCTCCACAATATGCTAAGAACTTCACAAGAGATGACTCAGGCCTTTTATTATTTTTTTTTCAGCATCTGTAGGAGGTAGAAATCTAAACTGTGTAAGTCCCCTTTTTCTTTAGCAAGGAAAATTAATTTTTAAAATTAAGGTGTCTCATGTTATCATTCTGTTTGTTTGCAATGATTTCATTAGACGAAACTACAGGATGTTGGGAGAACTTAATTTAAGTCTGCATGCCACTTATTCTACTTACAGGGATATTTTTAGTATTGCAAATAGCCAATGTGAAATGTAAGTATCAAGCAAAAATATATAAAAGATTTTAAATAATTCCCAAGAAATTACTGTGAATTGCTCTGTCTAAAGAACACTTCGTAAATACATCTTTCAGAATGCAAAGAATTCCAAACCCAAAAGCTGAGTCAAATACATTCTCCTGATGAAGTAACAAATAACAAGGCATATTAATTTCTCTATTTCATGACACTTAACTGAAACACATGTAAAGGAATGTAACTGAAAAGTCAATGAACTGTGGTAGTAGAATAACAGTGAAAACTTTAGACTGCAAACAACTTTTCTAACAGTCAGTGACAATTTTTAGACTTGTGAACCACTTCTGATTGTAGTATTTGTATAACAGAGTCCTTTGATACTGCTGAAATCTACAAATGTAACTGCTAATTGGTCAGAATGTATATGGCTAAATTTATCACCAAATGACTGCACATCACCATTACTCTACCGAGTCTTTACAAAGCAGGGGATTGGAGAAGCATCTGCTGCCCTGTGCAATTCTTTAAATAGGGCATTCCAGTCTTACAGCTTTAACATTCTCAAAAAAAAAAAAAATCAACAGCAACTGTTACACCAAACTAAACAAAACACTTTTGGAATGTCTTAACTAAGCGATTTATGTCTTCCTGTAAGTGAAGTTAATGCTAGAAGAATGGAGGGAAGTATGATGGGTTTTTAATTATTTTTTTATTATTATTTTAAAGATATAATTAAACTCCCAAACAACCTTAAATTTAGTTAGTAGCTTAAAAAAGTACTGAAATAATCCATTAAATACTTACAATAAAAAATAAAAAAAACAGAGGTTCACAGCACCATACCTGTACCCTTGCATGAACTTCCCCAAGGAGACCAGAGTACTGCTGCTCCAGATACATTTTTTGTTTCTGCCAACAGCTTTTCTGTGCTTTCATTTGTTTGGCCATTTCACTAAATGCATCTTCCTGGCTCTGCTGAAGCTCCTTCACAGTATCGGACTTGCTCTTACAAACACATTCTAGGTGAGATATCTGTGTGACATGCATTTTAAAAAAATCTTTTACCTCCCAAAACACTTTTTTACTTTAATTGTGCATATTAATTTAAGCACAGGCTATTCCAGCATAAAATCCAATTGTCATTTCTTCAACACATTTATTTAAACTAAGTAAAAACCTTTAATGACAGATTGCTGACTTGACTCTTTCAAGAAAACTGAGACATATTTAGGAATAATGAATTTTCCTTGGTTTCAGTTTTGTCACCCTTATACTACCTTGCATATACCTGCTGCCTTCTTTGTTGGAAACATGAACTGGATGCTTCCTGTATTACTTTGAAACAAGTGCAGTAAATTTTGTGCTGCTAAATTAGCAACACAAGTATACCAGTCCTACAGCAGTTCGCAAGGCTTGCAAGTAATAATGAAAAAATAGCCCTTTTTTGTTTTGGTTTGGTTTTGTTTGTTTTACTGGAAAGTTGAAACATTCCACGCATTATTCAGCACTAAAATAATTTCAGGAAATTTCAGTGCACAGAATGTTTTTCTTTCAGGTAGCTCATTTGTTCATGATGTGTTTTTAACAAGCATGAAGGGATTCACTCTGTGGTCTAGTTTTGCAGGTCTCATGCAAATAAATGGAGAAATGAGTCAAGCTAATTATGACCTCTAAATACACATGCCTATACTTTGTTATTAGTTACTAGATACCAAAGCATCAGCAAGATTTCTTCCAAACAGATCACACAGAACTGATGGAGAAAAAAAATTTGTTCTCAGTAAGCAGGTAACACACAAGTAATTGCCCCAAATCACTGAAAAGCTGGTGGGAACATGAAAAGAGCTCTAGAGACCTCACAATCAATGTCAATAACCATACTAAATTAAAAAGCAAGAAACAATAATACACAACCCCCCCAAACACTGTCAACAATGTTCAAGCCCTTCCCTTCCATTCCCTTTCCTCCTTGGCATTGAAAGGAAAATAGAAACATACATCCAATCTGCCTAATCCCTCTTTGGTAAATTCCATTGACTTCTGCAGTGTTCACTAAATAATGGGCAGAGTGAAAACAATTCACTGTAACCAGCCTTGTCCCTTAATCGGACCATAAGAGAGGCCACAATTCCAGAAGATGAGAAACTCCTGAAAGAGTTTTCCCCTCCTGTGCCTGAAGAACAAAATGTCAGAGCAGACAAGATCCGGCATCACTGTATTAGACTGTATTACTAGCCTGATCAATGCAGGCAGAACCCAAACTGAAATTCTGAAGAGTAGCATACGTTACCCCTTGGAGCCAGTTTAAGTTATTTAAAAAGAAGTCTTTTCGTTCCTGAAAACACAGGGATTTCTGGGGAGAAAGGCCATGTAAGCTTATTCACATTAAAATCATTCAGAAAAGTATAGCATCTCCCTTAAATATTGACAAACTTTATGAAAATAAATATTTTTACTGTATTTCTGAACACAAATTTCATAGTGCAAAAGTTACAATTAAACCAAATAAACACACTAGCATTTTTTCATATAGTAACTCTGTATCATAAACATTAAATTTAAAGATTAAGATCCTGAAGTGCATTTTGTTTCTGTTTTATGCTAAAATAAAGACTTGCTTTATTACTGTAAATGACTAAGTTCTTTGAATTGCTTCATCAGTAAGATTAATTTATTTTCTTTTAATTAGGTCCCTGTGGCTAATATTGGCTAGTACTATTAGCATGTCCTGCACAGAAAGTGGAGCTTAGAGACTTCATACAGACTTCAGTCACATTTACATGCCCACAGCAATGGCATCAAACTGAGTTGTAGACAAGCCATAATTAATGGTATTGAATTATTAACGTCCAAATTCTTTTTGAAATAAGATGAATGTCAGTCCTTTTTAATGATACTGTGATGTGGACAAATGTCACTGAATTTAATAGAGGTAGCTGGTGCCTAAGGACACTTACCTTCTCATTAGCCCCGTTGAGGTCTAAGATCAGGGCATCAACATTCTCCTGCAAGACTGCACAAAGCTCAGACCAAGAGAATCTATCTATGATGCCTTCTGGTTGTTTTATAAGCACACAGCCTGCTACCAAACGCTGGTATAAGCTATGGAGGAAGGTTAGCTTCTCCTGAAACAAAAAGAAAAATTAACTGTTGTATCTGAACAGTGTTATAATCCAAAGAGATGCATCACATGTTTAGTAATGTGAGCTGCACACAGCTGAAAAACCCACAAAGCTAATTCTCACATATTGTCAAAATTCTTCAATCCCTTGTTAATATTTGCAGCCATACATACAAATGCCAGAGTAAGGAAACAGTTATTACAAAATTTGTCTGATTATATAAATAAAGCCAGCCCAATCTTGCAGTGTTCACAACTAGCACCTGATACAAATAAAAATTTCCGTGCTATTAGTAGATGCAATCTGATCATTCATGTTAACATGTTTGGATACATTCAAATTGTACCCCCCTCCTGTATCTGCCCAACACATAGAAAGTTGTCTGATTAGTTTAGCAGCATAGCACACTGCTTATACAATTACCACTCTGGAGTCTTAAAAATATTATTTTTCTGAGGATTATATGTAATAGCCTTGTAGCTTCATCAGTTAAATTCCTCAAGCCATGCCTCATTTATTTACACTGATTTTCATGTAAATATAATACATATAAATATTTCAGTGTACACACAATAAATTGACGCAAGCTACAAATGAACTTCAGCAACAGCATGCAACAGAAATTCCATTCTTCATCCTTTTATTACATATACGCAACTCCGCAAATTTCGATTACAGCAACAATAGAAAGCTGTACCTCAAAAGCCACAAGAAACAGAGCCTTTATTCAAAGTCAGTAAACTATTGTAAAGGTTCCCATTGTTTTTCAGGGGTCTTGGATGAGGCTTTACATTAAGAACTTGTGGATTACTGAGATGGGGAACTACACTTTTTCTGAGCTCTTTCCATTATACTTCGGTACATTTTGTCAAAATTACTCAATGGTATTTTTAGGCAATAAAAAATTGCAGTTTAGTTTAAACTTTACTTCTAGCAGATCTCCTCATTCCCTACTGAAAATTCAGTGTGCCACCATTACATTTTTGCTTGAGCTGTGACAAATCAAGGATGGTAATTATCCATTTGGCGTAAAAAAAGAGATCGCAAGACCCGAAATCAATTCACACATGTTGAATGCAACCACAGTGTTGTAGACATGCTGACTTTACAATATAGCCAAGCCTCTAGTTTCCTTCACTCTAATCATTATCTCATGTGTATAACAATTCCAGCTGCTTCATGTGGACACAAATTAAATACCAGACTGTAAAAAAGGTGGAAAGAATGTTTTCTTTTTACTCAGTTGGCATCCATGTACAAATCTGGGGAAGTAATGAGCTCAATATGCACAACCATGATAAAGTATATCATTGCTATTGCTAGTACTTTTTTACTTTATTGGGGGAGAAAAAGCGATAAAACTAACATCTGTAAACAAACATAAGGAGAGAGATAATAGTTCTGAAACAAGACTTTGTGCAGCAATTCCCACATACAGCATACCACAACAAGCTAACAGGTAACAAATAAGAATTTCCAGGGTTTGTGTCATGCAGGCAAAACTACCTCAACTCCACATTTGCTATCTTTCAATTGCCATGTAAATTAGTAACACATGATGATGACTATTGCATGTTTCAATTGTAAAACATTTTTGTTAACTTTCAATTTGAAAGAAAGAAATAATTGTTCATCAGGCATAGCTCTTTAAATAAACTTAGTTGATCAAAAATTCAAACACTGGAAATGTTAAGTTATTAATTCTGATATAGAAGGAAGGAGAACAAGTATGTCCTGAGATCCTGTAGATATTAAATACATATTTCAAAAAACGTATCTTAAAATCATATTTCAGGGATAAATCTGTTAAGACTAAGAATAACCATCTGATGTATGTAAATGTATAAAGCTGAGATTAAATAAAGACTCTCTTTGACAGTCATCTTGTCTTTGGTAATACCTCCATATCCATCTGGTAAGCCTTGGTAAGCTTCTGGATTTCATTTTCAGATTCTGTGACACGTACTTTCTCCTTCTCCCAGCATTGCTGTACATTCAGCAGTTCAATTTTTAAAGTTCCTATTAAAGTCTCTCTGTCTGCACACTTAGTGTGCAGATGATTTAACTCTTTATTGACATCAGCTAGGTTATCCTGAGCTTCCTGTAGAACAAAGGCATGGAACAGAAGAGAATTTTACTCTATAAAATGTTCCCTTAATCCAGTGCTCAGCATCTGAGGAAGTAAACAGTCATATAGCCACATGTGTTCAGAAGACTCCAGGCTAAGCTAAGTATCTTTCAAAAACAGAATTTCAAAACTAACAATAGTCTTTCTCCACAGGTTGTAACTAGCCAGCATCAGAAATCCATTCCAGAGTTAAAAGCACCATGGTGGAGGGACCTTCTGAATCCCCTCTACTGCCACAACTGAGATACGGAATGCATGGACTCAAGTTATTCTCCACAGCGGAGAGAGCTCTCAGAGCTAGTGAAAAGATACACTATGTTCCTGAGTAAATCTCCGATTCATTACAGCTGAGTAGGTAGACAACACAGACATCTGCTGTTACCCACTGTATTCTTTGTCTGCACAGTAAAAAAAAATGCAAGGACTCTCTTTGGAGACTGGACCATCGGAAGAAACTAATAATCAGAAATTATCATAAATACAGTCATTACGTTACTAGTACCAAATCTTCCAAGGTAAAGAGAGAACTTACTACACTACCCCTTTTCAGCCAGAAGATTGCTGAGATAGAGTGGACAGCTACACATGCTTTCCACTCCTACAATCACGGCACTTCCAGCACTGCTTAAGTTTGCTAAAGGTCTAACTGAAAGCACTGTTTGTTTTTCATAAAAGCATAGCTGCTTATATGGCAAATATAATAGGAAAGATAATTCCAAATTCATCAGACAGTGACAACTTTCATTCTTCATAATGAAAACACTAAAAGATTAAAGCAATGCCAATTTTGTAACGCAAATGCTGTCAGACTGTATCTAGTTTGCATTCATATATACAGTTTTATTAGCAAAAATTTAAAGAGAAACTAGTGAACTGCATAAAGTCATCATCGTTTGTGTGTAGCAAATTCAGTTTTTGCATGAAGAATACAAGTATCTGTTGCAATGGGTTGGAACAATTTTAGGTGCCTTACAAAGGTGCTGCAACAGAAGCAGAAGACTTAAGTCCTGCGAACATAAATTGGTAAAGAGAGTTTCAATCAGATAGCAGAAGACCATGTGCAAGTAACAATTAGTATGAAGATTCAATGAGTGCTGCAGAAACATCTGTGACTAAAGTGATAAAGCAGCATTTTCTCAGCAAAAGAATCTGAGTAACACTGGGAACAGAGACGTTTTATTTTGGCAGTAATATACTGCCAGTTGGGAGATTAAGTTTAACCATGACCTCAGGACTTCCTCATTCCCTTGGCCATTGATGCAACCAGACAGGACATTACTAAAAGAGTGTGTCAGCCAAAAACAGAGATCAAAAAAAATTCTTGTTCAGAAACTAAAGAAAAGAGTTCTCAAGTGTTTTTATCAGTACTCAGGTAGATTTTACACTTCAGGAAATATTGGGCTGCACACTGTTAAGGACGACCTGATGCTTCATACATGCATTAGCTTGTCAGATAAACACAACAAAAATTAACAAAGGAAAGGACATCTTTAATAAAATGTGCTTTCATACCAACAGAGGTAATTAAATACTCTCCCCCTTTTCTGGAGAAAAACAACAGGAAAAAATTACCAATCCTGATTTCAATATAAAACACTATTTTTCAAGTTGATAAATCTATTTCAAATTATTTCAGAACTGCAATCAGTTATGATCCGAAAAGATCAGTTAGGTTGTCTAAGGTGGTAACCAGAATAAAGCAGCATGACTTCACACAAGCTTGCAAGGTAAACTCCTCTGCTCAACAGAATACAACAGAAAGACTGAGTCTGATAAGATGAAAAGATACCATAAATATAGAAAAATACACTTTTTGCAGAACTTTCATATTTTATGTTAAGTTCCTGAAACCATACCTTAAGGTCTTCACTTAAATTACGTATTTTCTCTTTGGATATCTCAAGTTCTTTTGTCTTCTTTTCACACAAAGCCTCAATTTTCCTAAGCTGTGAAAAACATGGAGGTCAAACAGGCTTTTACAAAAAGGCTACATAATCACTTGAATACAAGAATTTTATATATAAATAAATTTAAAAAAAAGTTTCCAATTCCTTTGACAATATTTATACTCCACACAGTAATGCGCTATTACAAAAGCATTAAGATTTTTGTAATGATTTAAGATAAACAGCAGTGGCAGAATCCACAACAGAGTCCAGTATTAAATTTCCCATTAACTTTCAAAATATCTGACAAAAACACAAACTTTGAAACACATGTGAAAATGTAATAAATTCAGATTATAATCTGGGCAGTGGTTTGAGAAAACAAGTCCTCAAAGTCAGTGGCCTTTTGCAGAAACTGTCCAGCTGCAAGCCTGGTCTCTACTTTTTACGGAGTGCTGGGCAGTACTCACATACCCATAAAAAAGCATCCATGTTCCTGAGACGCACTGTGACTACTGAGCTACTTGTGAAGTTACAAGCAGCTACCTTGGAGGTTACTGCTGGTACTTAAGCAGTAAGGGGTAACTCAGAAGTAAAAAAAACCCATTTATGAAATTTACAAATTGCTTTGGAAATTAGGTTTTGGTTTTATCTCAAATCAGGAGAATTGGCAGAACCCTTAGAAATAATGGCAGTAAGTTACAGAATGCTACTGGAATGTTTGCAGTCTTTTTGTTGGTTTACTAGTGTTCTCTGTCTCCACAAAAATATTCTAGCCTCTGCACTATACAGAGAGTTGAAAGCCTGTTATCTCTCAGAAGCAAAACACTTATATACCTCTCAGTCACACAAATGAATTAGATTGTTTAATCTAATGTTCAACACAGTAAGACAGGTGACACATGGCAATTTTACCAGCATATTTCACATGTACATACATGTATATTAAGAAGTCCATCAATATGCAGTCTTGTTTAAAATGCCTCTTTAAAAAGAGCCAATACATAATTACTCAAAACTAAGCCCTTACTGCTGTGTATTAAAACATCCTGTTTTTATTGCACAGTGCCCTTCATAGTCCCTTTGTGCATTATTGCATTATTAAAAAGTTTTATTACTAAACATATCTAATATATAAAAAGCCAAAAGCAGAGTTATCTATGGGGGTGGGGATAATCAAGAAGGTCAGAGCACTGCCCTTTATGAAGGTGCTCAGTGATCTCTGGCTCCATATGACAACTTCAGGGTCAGTCACACGCAGTCCTACTGGGAAGTCTTGTGGCAGGTCATCTGTTGGTCCTGCTCTGCTTGCGATTTATTTTCCTTGACAGTTCATTCTTCTTTCTGTCAGAATACTCTCTTTGCTTTCTTAGCAGCCACCCCCTTGGTCTCCCCACTGCTGTCTCTGGCACAGTTTCACAACAAAGCACATCACTAAGCCAAAGCCTGCTGAGTCGACTTTTCAACTGCGCTGCCTATCACGTGATATTCCCCCTCCCACACAACAATTCACTGTGGGTAATATGTTCCTAGTTACTCTTCAGCTTCCAGACTTGGGTCTCAGAAGAGTTTCATAATGACTATGCACATCAGTTCTCTTATCTTCACCGGGAAATACCTAACAGTGCCTGCTTTTTGTGAAAGTATAATTGTTTCCACAGTCACTTATTTTTGTGCCCACTGAACGATCTCAAAGGTCTTGAAGGAGACCATTCTCCTCCCATTAAAAAAAGGTAAAGCTGACACACTTTTTTTGCCTGGGTTTTATTTAATTCTTTATTTAAACATTGTGAGTGACTAGCCAGACTATGCATTTGTGAAAACAGAAGACAAAACCTAGAAATTAAAAAACACTACTGGCTTTCTTACAATCTTATCTATCAGACCTTGCCCTTCTGTATTTGCCAATTTTATCCAAAAATAAGTGAATTACAAGTTTGCACAGAAAGCTTTAACAGTGCAGTTAACTTCTCTCTACAGCCTTTAAAGCCACAAATTCGTAAAACATTTACACCCAAGACAATCTAATCATATTAGCAATACAAATGAGACAATAAATGTAAGACTGTGACTTCTCCGAAGTGAAATAAAAGACTAGTAGGACTGTATGGAAAACATTTGTTTTTTTCAAGGGTAAAACTTCCAAAACTGAAATAGTTCCATTGCTGTCCCAGACAATTTACAGGTATTGTCACGGTCCTATTTTACTTCAAAAGGCCTCAAAACAGCACCAAAAGAGATTTCATTATAAATATACATCTCTGAAAATTATGCCACTTTCTAAATGCACAAGGGCAGGTACATTTACATAACTAGTA
Organism: Melopsittacus undulatus; assembly: GCF_012275295.1. Taxonomy (NCBI): domain Eukaryota; kingdom Metazoa; phylum Chordata; class Aves; order Psittaciformes; family Psittaculidae; genus Melopsittacus; species Melopsittacus undulatus. The sequence goes on along the minus strand of NC_047557.1, from coordinate 34,123,406 downwards.
TCAATAACTGCTGAGGCTCAAGTGTTGTGTATTTAGGAATACTGAAGTATACTCTGCCCAACTCTCAAGTCACCATCTTTTAACTGAAATCCTAGATATGAATGGATCATTTTCCTGAAAATTATTGAAAATAATAACCCCAACAGGTTTAATACAAAAACGAAACCAAATTAAACTAAAAAGAAAAAAATTCTTCTCCCTGTCCCCCAGATTTAAGTGAAATTTCACTGTAGGGCTAGCTTACGAAACAGTAGTGACAGACTATTTCTTTGGGTATACGTGAATCTGTCACCTCAACATTCCCACTCTTCTGACTTTTTTTTACAAGCAAAGCGCATGTACTGCTGCAGGCCGAAGGCAATACATACAGAGCCAAACAGTGCAAGTGTTACCTCATTAGACGTATCTTCCAGCTTGTTCTGGTAAGCTGTCAAGGTACACCTCAAAGTCTCAAGGACAGAGAGGCTCGAAGGTTTATCTTTGTCCTTACAAGTGCCTGAAGGAAAATACAGAATGAAAATTAAGCCTTAAAGCCGCAGAGAAAAAAATACTCACCCTGGATGAGAGGTATTAAAATTAGTGCAGCAATGACAATAGAAAATACTGAACAGCAGCCTTGTTTGCCACAAGAGATGCAGCCAAACAGCGGTACTTTTACAGCAAATACAGCTGAAAGACATTTGTATAAAAGCTTTAATACAGGCACAGAACTGTAAATTCTGGATTACATTTCTACCTAATATATTTGGTATGTGGTCTCACATGCAATTTTACTGTGGTCAAGTCTGTGTCATGCAGTTGGACCAGCCAACTTTAAAACCACATAATAGCACATTTTGAAAAACATGTTGCCTGAAAGTTCAAACATGTTACACTTTTCCTGACATTAGTTTGCTGTTGTGACTAAGCATGCACATTTTAAGGTAGTACTTCATTTACTCAAAGCCTTACTGAGCCAAAGATCGCATGACTATGTTATGCTTGGAGAGGTCTTAGAAACCTTTTAAATGATCTTGAATTTCATTCCAAAGGAAATAATAAAAAAATTTATTATCTGTCTGCAGAGTCTTACATAACGTTTCAATTATAAATCTTAAAGCTGATATATCCATTATACACACACTACACTTATTTATTAAACCTTTAGACAGAGACTTCTGATCTGGCTCCCTTAATTAGGGACATATGAACAGGTCTGAGCATTCCAAAGCCCATAGTACAATGTGCTAAGAAAGCAAAACAACACTGTATTGATCAAGAGGTCAGAAGATGTCAGCTGATATTAAATTTCCAAGAACAAACTATTCATTTTTCTCTTGTGTTACAGCAAAACACCAGGTTATTGACAGATTCTTCTTAGCATTATTTATATTTCTATGCAGCATTTACAAACTTACTTTGTAACAAATTGCAGTACCAACTTTTCCATAAGTGTTAACATGTTCCTGTTCTATAAGCAAAACTAACTTTATCAACATTAATGACATCCTCATTTTGCAAAAGTGAATAAAACCTGTGGCATTTGAACTCTAAACAGTCATGACTCCTAGCAGAACTGAACGATCACACAAGTGTTAATCACCTCTGAAAGGTCAGTGACACAAAGCAGTTTACCTAGGGTGGCTCAAAGCCAAATCAGATAGCAAATTCTAATTCTTTTCTTTGGCCTACATAAAATTTTGACAGCTAGAGGAGATGTGCTAACCTCTGGGAGGTTTGGGGAGTGGGAGCTTTTGGTTGGTTGGTTGGTTGTTTTTTTAAAATCCTAAGGTTAGTTTTATTCAATAAGCATGACAGTCTACTCAAAGCATTACACAGAAATGGTAAATCTGTCCTGCAGGCTATACATAATGCACCAGTGGCGGCCAGTAGACAGCTTATACATATGCACAAGTCAGAAAACATTGTCAACAGCTGAGGTTTTTTTCAATTAGTTAGCCTCTTGCCTTCCAACCCTTTGATAATAACAGAAGGCACAGAATTCTATTCAGATTGGACACTAACTTTTCATTTTCATTTGCCAGCCAACTCTCACTGACAAAGTCACACCTAGTCAAACCAATGAAGGTTTGCAAGATTTTTTTCAGTAACTGAAAAAGATCTGCAATATAACACACAAGTAAATTTAAAACGAATGCACATCCCAGTGGCAGACTTCCACTCTGTCTTGTCAGACACTCCAGTCAACACAGTTTCTAAAGACATACAGAGTCAGGAAAAGACAAAGTCTTCTTACTGAGACTCCAGTGTCCTTAACTAAAATCTCAATACCTAGAGATGCCCTAAATAGCAATGCTACACTTAAAATCAATCAAAGAAGAATTCATAAAATCTGACCTTTTGTGAGAAGTTTAGATTTCACATTTAAGAAAGCGACAAATAACATTTTACTATCATTTTTATCACTTAACCACAGCTACAGTTAAAGATGTGCAGGTCTCTAGTTCCATGTTTTCCACTACAAGAGCAACTTTTCACTACTACGCATTGCAGGAACATTCTGCAGTCACGTTATCGTACCGAAAAAAGAAAGCATTGTTCTTCCATAGTTATACCTCTAGTGAAGGTAGAGAGTGAATTCTCATTCAGTTTAAAATGAATCAATCTAGGAGTTTTCTTCCATTTTCATCAAGTTGTCTAAACAACATATCTATACCTCCACAGTCGCAACCTGCAATGCTGTCACCAAAACAATCTCTGAACTATCTTAATTTATGTCATGTTTACCAAACCTTTTACGTTGGTATTCTTCACCTTTGGTGCAACCCCATTTTCCAGGCAACCCCGTCTACCAACAGAAGTACCAGATTCCACCTTCCTACACTAGCTGAAAACAAGACTATGGTTTTACTACTGGTCAAATCTTGTCTGTCTTCAGGTACCTATGCAGTAGACATGCAACATAATCCAAATGGCATTCTCTTGCTGCAGAGGTCCTACGCCAGCAATGAGAAAAAAAGAAAAAATACTTGAAGCATTTGCCCAGTATCATCTAATAGTCTGGTGGAAGAATTGTGGGGAAATGCCATGTTCAGTGGGAATATGACACGAAGTATGCAACTGAGTAAACTCTTCAACCTGCTGCTTCAGACTTTCTAATAATGGTACTGGGCCTGTATAAGATGATTTTCTTCATAGCAGCTCATATGGTACTGTGGTTTAGATTTTTGACCAAAACAGTATTGGTGGCCTCTGTTACATGGTGACAATAGCTCAAAGCAGTTAACACTTCTAGCACTTCATACTCAGTTCACTTCTTTTTTCCAGATTGCTACAACCAGAATCTTTTGGGTTTTTCTTGCATCTGAAGACAGGCTTCCCTGAGCATAAACCCTGTTGCTGAATAACTGCAAAATATGATAAACTGAACAGGGACAAACTGAAATAATGCAAATTGCCTAGTAAGCACAGTAGTGCTATGGAAAACTTACAAAGGTCACTTTAAAAGGAGAGGGAACGGATTTATGCTTGTTATTTTTGACTGTATAAAGAAATAAAATAAACATCTAAAATACTTCACTTCTTAATCTTAAAAACATATAATCTTCTCTTCTTTTTCCCATAGAGCCAAATAATCACAGCCCACTTAGCATAAAAGGGGGCTGGATGTTCATAATGACAGATTTTTAAGCAGATCTCTCAGCCACTTGAGTTGAAATTTAAAAACACCACCCAGAAAGACTGCCCAGCCACCTGTAACCCCTGCTAGCCAATTACACTACAAAGACTTATTTAAGATTTTTACTTTTATTTGCACCTAGGCATTCCCATTTCAAATACATTAAATGTTTTCTTGAAAACAGCAAGAAATACTGTTACATAATAAATCTGCAAGTACAACACTGCAACGCAACAGCATTAAAATTTGTTTCACACTTAGAAGTGTATTAAATATGTAGAACTTAATCTATGTCTTCATCTATATGCATTTTAATATTAGCTGTAAAGACTTAATGCACAGCAGACTTAAATTTGACTTTCTGCCTCAACTGAGCCTCTGCAGAGATGCTGAAGATTAAAAAAGATCTCTTTAAAACAAAAAAAGGTCTTTCAAAGTTTACCTTAAAAAAGACAAATACTGAAGTTAATATTACTGAATACCTAATATCGTAAAAACAGGTCAAAGCTGTTCGTCTGCAAGGTTTACCACGAGGGAGAACAGAAAACCTACCCAAAAGACAATTACTGTTTTGGAAGCTGCACTGTGGCAGCAGCATCCAGCTCCCCACAGAATTGCTGAAGCCCCTCTGGACATGTGAAACTTTGCAAAACTGAGGAAAATGTACCATTTGAAGAGCTTTTCTGTCTGATTTGTCTACAGAAAACCTATAGGTGTTACCCACAGAAATTAAATTTATAATTACAGAATAAAACTGATAGCAGTTCCCAAATACAAAGATTATATAACCCATGTGAGAAAAGCAATGCATTACAGATTGAAGGCTGGCTTTTAAACACAACAGAAACCTCAAGAAGTTCCTTTATTCAATTTTGACAGTGCCAGGCCCTAAAAAAAAATATTTTTGTGAAGATCCAAAAAAAATGCATCATCATTTAAAGGTGTTATATGACCCATTTATGGCTACTGTTGCTAAGAAAGTACAGAAACATATAATCACATTTTACATAAAAAAATTTGCTCTTTAAGCAACATTTTGCTTTCCACTTTAAGCTAGAAGCATTTTGTGTCTATTATGTGATTTTCTACAAGGTACCCACAGAGAAAACTTTTACAGAGAGTTTTAAATGAAGACCAGAAGTGTACTATTTTAATGTTTAAAAAAAATAGTAGCTTTGAAGTTCAGCTTGCTTATGTTAGCCACTATTTCAAATGTTTAAGCAGGCAGCAGTTTGTTGAGTTTGATACAGTACTTCCATATAACGCTAGGTAGCAGAGTGACAGCCACTGACCTGCAATTAATTTTAATGCAAACAGAGAAATATTTGTTCTGTGTAAGATCCAATGAATGCAATATAGTACTAATCCTCAATCAGCAGTAAAAAGTATTGTGTTACATCATGTGTCCTACACAACCTTTTTGAATATATGACCTTTAAGTTGCTGAAGGTTGCCTCAGAATTTGGCTCAGTTCAGGCAAAACATCTGTTCCCTTTGCAGGTATACTGTAAGGACTTTTTTCTCAGTTGGATTTAGAGCACAGCAAGTGAGCCCTTTTCTGACCGATCACATACACCCCAGCATTTGTAAATCAAGCTCTGGGCTGACAACAGCAGGTCCACATTCCGTCACCCTTTCTCAGCTAGCAAGGCCATTTGACTGCTGTGAGAACTGCTCTTATCATGTCATCAAATCAAAGCATGTTGAGAAGAGGGAATGCGAGAGGCATCTGCAGAATTCCCACAATGTAGTGACTTTGGAACACTGACAGATGCATCTGTCATTTTATACCTTCAACTAACCTGCTGTCCGCTGGCCTGACATAGCAAAGCTGTCCAATAGTAACTTCAGCTCTCTCATGTTGCTTTCATACGTCTCTGTTAGAAAGACCTGGTGTTTCTTGGCCTTTATTTGACAAGGATATAGACAAGACAAAAAGGGGAAAAAAGAAACCCATTAAAACAGTAAACAGAAGAAAAACAGATCACAACAGTATTTTTGTTCCCCTTTAAATTTAAATTCCTGCTACATTTCTCATTACTCCTTTTATAAAGCTGAAAGACCTAACATGACATCACAAACAAGTAACACAGAACCACTAAAAACACTTAAAATGGAGCTAATGACTGCAGGTAGTCAAAAGAGAAAGAAAAAAACAGATGTACTAAAAGCTAGTCTTGATTTTCTTCTGCTTTAAAAATATCTTAATGAACATTAATTAACTACTACCCATCTAAGCAATGAGATCTATTGTTACACCCTACAAGGGCATCCAGAAAGACACAAAACTATTGGCAAACAGGCTAGAAATTCATGATCTGGCACTCAGTCAAATCCCACACCTATTCTCATTGCAAACATGCCTACTTTAATTGTTAGTATCTTCCATATTTTATAGTGATTTCTTCAGTATCAAAACCTTCTTCTTATGCATGAAATATAAAGCATCAGACTCCTTCAGCTCCTATCACTGAATTTTCTTAAAGAAAACTGCCTACTAAGTGCAGCCTGTTGTTCAGATCAAGACACTGGCTTTATTCTGAAGGCAGAAAGGTATTACTACAGCAGATTTTTCAATCACTGCAATAGAAAGACTATGTAAAAACATTCCTTCAATTTGTATCTGATATTAAATCCCGTAATTTTCCAGACAAGACCAAGGTCTTCTTGCACACATGGAGTTCTGACTTCTCAAATAAATGTACAGTTTTAGCAGCTGACTGACAAAATGTAATACATCTCAGCAGTTTAGAAAACAAACAATCCCCGCCCCGAAAAACAAACCACCCCAACAACGCCTCTGCCCCTCAAATCAAGAGGAAACCAGATTTAAATAACTTTATGATTTTCTTATGAAAAGGTTATGCCCAAATATGTCTCATTGCTTTTAATTACTCTATTTTTATTCTAAATTCTAACATCTATTTCAGTAAATTCCATTTCTACCTGGTGATGTAAGGTTACCCTTTTGTACTGTGAAAAATCTTACTATCATCTCTATAAACTACTGCTTTAGTTATGCTTCACTGCATGTGTAAGGACCGAATGAATATCTCAAAGTGTGGCAAACATACTCCCCATACTCCCCAGGAAAACTGCTACATATTGGCAGCATATAAATGTCAGGCTAAAAAAAAAATAGATAAAACAACCAAGAAATGCATTTAATTCTCTGCAGTGTTCTTCACTATTCAGTTTAAATATTTTATAAATTTGCTTTACTCTTTCAATTTTAATTATATGTTCTGTATATCAACTAATATATTATTCATATGTGTATTTCAATGTTGCGTCCCCTGTAGCATTTACATGCTTTTTTTTTGTGTGAGAGTTTGTACTACACATCATCCAGAATTTCCAAACCACTCCTGTATATTCAAAAATAACTAACTTTTAATTCCTACTCTATAGAATTATCTATATAGAGAGCTTGCAATTGCTGAACTCCAGTAAAAATATTTTCTGGGATGCAAATACATTAAAATAATTTACTCTCATGTAGTGATATCATCTCAAACACCTCACATATTAGAAATAGGAAGATATAACAATATGATCCAGCATCACAGTAAAATAAATACTCTTTTTCCATACACCACCCCAGCTCAGGCAAGGTCAGACTAAATTTTCCCAGAAAAATCTTTTCCAATGGAAAAGTCAGATTTGAGATTTATTTTCTTTTTATCTCCTCATCCGATATTTTAATCTGGTTTAGTTAAACTACCATCATTTATTCAGCATATTACAGATTATTCAACCTTCACCACCTCTCTGTGCTTTATTTGCTAACTGCATCTACACTCTCTAACCAAATTTTAGACTCTTTTTCAACAGTAATGAAGACCAAAAGGAAATTCTTAGACTAGCCAGTCTGTCCACACATGGGCTGCAAAGTATTTAGCATCTTTCTTTCTTAACTCTCATTTTCAGTCACTGTCACCATTATCAGAAATCGACGGATAAATACTGTAATACTACAGTGCTGGAAATCCAGAAACAGGTTCACAGTCCAAAAGGGTCTGAACATATTCAGCTAATTTCTTATGTCTTACTCACAGTGAGACATAAGGAATATCTAGTAAGAATGCAAAGCACCATAAAATCATGGAATAATTTAGCCTGACAGGCTGAAGGTCATCTGGTCCGACTCCCTACTCAAAGCAGGGCCATGCTTGAAGTCAGTTTAGGTTGCTCAGTCCAGTCCAGACAAGTTTTGAATATCCTCAAGGATGGAGTTTCAACACCACCAACACCCCCTCCACCCTCCCCCCCCAAACCTGTTCCAATATCTCACAATGGCCACTGTGAAGACTTTATCTAATCTTACAGAAGTTATTTGCAGTCTAGACAATTCCCTACTACCCTGCTTGCGGAGATACTTTCCTTAACTTCCAGTACTTGACTTTGGTCGCACTCCACCACCTCTTCCAGGACAAAAACTAAGTCCCATCGATTTTTAATTTTCCCAAAGCCACTGCTGAATGAAATAAATGCTAACACACTTACAGAATAGATGACATGGCCTGAAGCTGCAAATGTGCATCCCTATCTCAAACTCACTAACTTTCAAAAAATAAACACATAGGCAGAAGTTTGAGGCCTTTTGAAAACAAGCTTATAAAAACTTACCAAAAAGTATCATGCAGAGAACTGGGTCCAGTCCTGCAACAATCAGTCATTATTCCAAAATGACCTTTCTCTACTTTATTTAGAGTTGGGATTTGATTTGGTTACAGTTACTGGGATTTTCCTATACGGCTCTCTTGCACATGGACTAATTCAGCCACTCAGTCTGCAGTACAAATCCCTTTTACTGATGGCCAAGCAAGAGCCAAAGCCAGAGTTATCCATGTAGCCACCAAAAAGCAGTATGTATGTTGAGATATGCCTTGAAAAGCATTTGGGTAATATTTTTACAAAAGCATTGGAACGTTTACCAGACATGTTCTTGGGAGAACCAAATGAAAGGTTGGACCTTTATAGGACCAGGCTCCAAATGACTGCTCCACAGTTAAGAAAAAAATGAGGTTTACTTGAGAGATGTTCTGTAGAGGAGAATAATGGCAGAAATTTTAAGTAAGGACGCATAAATTGCACTATTAAAAAAAAAAACCAAACCAAACCCCTCACTAACAATCTCCCTCCTTAGGCTACTATTTATTTCTGCTCAAATTATCTAGCTATTGAATACTTCATAGAGTTTATTTGTTCTAATATATTGGTTAAAGGTTTCCAAAATCTGTAGAGGGTCTTAAAAGTGTCTAGCCATGTGCAAATTAAATAGAATTTCTCAAGAAATATAGTGTCTCAAACACCTGAAATAGAATTAATCAAAATTCTCAAGTTTCACACAGAACTACTCTAGACCCTGAAGTCTGTAACAACCTGTGAGAAGAATGTGAAGAGTATCTCTTTGGGTTTTGAGGGTTTTGGGGGGTTTTTTCATCAGAGAAAATTTTGTCAGAACTGGCAACTATAAAAGCATTTTTTAGATGCCTGTCTTCAAACACTCGGACATCTCAGCTTGAGTGACCTCTCCACTTGCAGAATAAATTACAAAACTGATTTCTTTGTAGAAGATCATTTAAGCATATGCTTCAGAATAACTGACCTTCTTAAATTAAGATAATAACAGAAGTCATATCTGGGTAGGAACACTCCACCCCTGACTTAATGCAAGCAAAACAAGAATCAAGGTAACATAGCATTTAACAATAATTAGCTCAACATGACTGAAAACTTCATCTCCTGTTTTGTTTTATTACTTGAAAAGCTTGTTGACAATAAATCATCTAAATGAGTTTACATCTTTGCTACTGAGAGGCAGATTCTACCCCACAGAATTTGTAGAACAGAATCATAATATTCAGGGTGTTTCATTGTCTGTTCAGTCAATACTTAAGAAACTTCTGTTAAAGAGCAGAACGCCTACATTAAAGAAGTTAATGCCTACATCAAGGAATTAAGATTCTTAAACACTTCTTTTCTGACTTTCAGTTTATGATAACCTACAAGGCTGTTACAGGCAGCAGAGATGCCTGCACGTGCATGACAGGCAGGAGAGATGCCTGCACATGCATGACTGCGTGAATGAGTGTAAAAGAAAGATTAATACGCCACAAAGAAAAAGACAAGACTCTGGATACAATCTATTATACTACTTGAACACTAATTATGCTACTCCTGATAGTGTCTATACAAAGGGAAGGAAATGACTACAGAGTTCTTCTCAATTACAAGAAATTTATACTAAAATACACTCTTTTAATGATTTCAATTTCCTCGTATGAATTCTGGTGAACTGACAAGTTACCCATAAAATAAAGGTTCAATGTCTCTTGCTTGTCTGGTATTAAGTATTAAAGAACACCAGATGCCAGAAATGTAAATATCCTGAGTAACCTTTAAAGCTATTAAAGACACCTCTTCTTTCCATAGGACAGGAATACAGCTGGGGCTGTTTCAATTTAAAACAAGTTCTGAATCACAATTGCCATTCTTCCAAATATCTATTCCTCAAGCTAAAAATTTCTAAGAACCCTAGCTGGAAATAAAGACAAGCTTAAGACCAATTTCCTCAGAAAAACATAATGGAAATCTTGAGAGCCTGCTCATGCTGAACATTCATAAGCAGTTTTGTTTGATACCAATAGATCCTATCGTATTTGATCCGTGAAAATTTCTGGCAAACTTATGCCACATGCTGATATTTAAAATTAAAAGCAGCATAACCACTTCACTATACATTCAACTGAGTAATAAGAAAAAAGTTCTTTTTCATGTAAAATTTCTAAAGAATGTATTTCGTCCTAAAAATAAAGAGCCTTCACTAGTGTGGTTTTGTTTACCAAATATTTTACAAAGAAAAACATTAATTTGTATTATAGCAATACAGTGAGAAACCAATATAAGATTATCAGACTCAAGTGAGAAGAACACATTCAGGATGCCTAGCAAGTATAAAATACAAGAAAGTAATGAACATTTTCTGTTACTGACACTTTCATACAATTTTAGTGTGGGTGTAGGGAAGGCTAATAAGAGTATATTAAACATTACCTACACTTAGTTTCTGCTATAGCTGTCTGTTTTTTCATTTTGGGAAGAAAAGTAACAAAAAGCTGTCCAGACTGAGTAAATAAGACCACACACAGGCACTCCTGCTTCCCAAACAAACACAAAAGTCTTCAGGAAAAATACAAAGCCATCCAAGGTGATAAAAATCTAATCCCATAGGGGACCACAAATACAAGTCCTCAGAAAATGAGTATTTTTATTACCTGTTCAAGACAGTCTTGTGGTTTGAAATCGTTCCAGTAAAACAATTAAAACAACCAGCTCTATAAATAAGACAGTTCTTTTAACTGAGTCAATTTGTTCTGCTTTTTACCTTTCAGTAATGTAACATTCATTTTGAGTACACCATTTAATATTGTTGCCATTACCAGAAACCTTGGTCACAAACAGAATTTTGTCCTGAACTCATCAGGCATAACATAAATTTTGCAAAGGAATATAAAATGAAAAGGAAAACTCGTATCACAAAGACAGTCAGTAACTGCTCAAGGTTCCTCGGAGAATTTTTTTGCTTGGAATTGTATTTTGTATTAATAAATAGCAATCATTACTGACTGTAGTTAGGGGAGACAGCCGCTTTTGTCTCTTCATATTCCTTTTGTGTCTGATAACTTTTTCAGGTTAACTAGGCCAGCAAAGGCCTTCCAATACATTAACACTTGCACAGAAGAAGCTGTGATTCTCACAAAAGGAAGAGGGCAGTTTTATTTGATTTTTCTCTAGTTTATTAGTTACCAATCTGTCCAGGAAATGGATGATGCTAAGATGATGTATGGAATAACTCTATCAACTGAACATAAGACACCAACAAATCTGATGATCCTCTGATGCAGGTCTCTGCTGTTTCTCACTGATTAGTTCAATGCCTGCAGGAAACAGATCACGTTCCCCTTCCATACTCACAGCTCCAAAAAAGAAAGAGGAGAAATCTGCAAGCCAATATCAAGAAAAGTTTACACTGGGTAAGTACAGAAATACTGCAAATAGAAATCTGTAACGGAAGGAGAGAAGATTTTCTAGATCCTAAGGTCTTAGCTTTGTCCCTGCTACTATGTAACAAGATGGAAAAATTGTTATTCAAAGCTGGGGTGGGTAGAGACAGTGGGAAGGTCCCAACTGGTCATGTAAAAGAAGAAAGATTTCAGAAAATAAGGTAGTAAAATGCATTCAATGCCAAATCCACATTTAAAAAAAAAAAAAAAGTCCCTCTGCTTTGTCACTTTCAACTTTCAAATAAGCAATTCTCAAGCATTTCTTACAGTCAAATGTTTGCACTTAAACCAAAATATTATGTGGAATAGAAATAATTCAACCTACAACAGTAGCTAATAAAGCCTGGAAAAGAAAAATGCTTGGGTAGAAAGCTAGAACATTCTCCACAAGGAATTATAATCCGTACCTACAAGTTGCCCTTTTTGCTAGGAAAGCAAACAGAACTTACTCTTCACTCATAACCACAGTTCTGAAATAAGTTTTCTGCAAATAACTATTCAGTTAAATACATGGTATATCACTTTGACTATATTTTTAAAGTAGGTCTCTATTTACTCCTGTTTTACAAAATGAAGTCGGTAAAATTAGAGTAACACAATGGCAGAGTTCTTCCACAGCTCAGCACAACAAATGTAGATTATCTTCACAATATGTTTTAAAAACCCTAAACAATGAATGCCACAAGCCTTTTGTCTTACCATTGCAAGTTCCTCCTGCAACTCTCTGTGGGTTTTTTCATTATTCCCTAGTCTCTCAGAGAGCTCTTGAATTATCTTCTTCTTTTCTTCAATCTTCTCATTCATGTGCTTGTTTGTGGAGAGACACTCTCTTTCTAATCTGGAAAGTTTCAGCATTAGAATATTCTTATCAAAAATACTTTTGTTAATTATACTACATAGTTTTCAACATAACCAATGCATATGTTAGCACATTATGTTGCTTCTGAAGTTCCTTTTTTTTTTCTTTGTTTTTTAACTGAAGTTATACATTCTTCTAAGAAATACTTTTCAAAAAGTGGTTAGGTTCTTCTCTGTTACCAATTCCTGTAATTAGCTTTCCGTCAAATTCATATGGTCATTTGGATACATGCTCTAAAGTACATATAATAAGCTGAATTCCTCATATTTTAATTAACACAGTAATTCTCTTCAGAGAGACTGTATCACGTCTTGCATAATCAACCCTTATTTAAAGTACAAAGCTTGCTCCTAATGTTTCCACATATCTGACTATATTCTATAGAGTAGAATGGCGTACCGTCAAATTTTTCCACCAGCAGACTGTTTCCAAAATTTCAAATATTTCTTGAACTGTCTTAGTGCTCACGGTTCTCAGAACAGATACCTAAAGAGCCTGGCATGGTTAAACAGGCAATTCATGAGAAAGCTACAAGGCCAAAAAATAGCATACAGAAGACAGAAGCTGGGACAGGAATCCAAGGAAGAATTTAGAAAGATTACCTGAATACGTAGCCATGGTGTCAGGAAAGCCAAGAGCTCACCAAGAATTGATGTTTGCAAATGATGACAGATTTTAAAACTACATTAAAGTAAGGAAAGAAAACATGGCCCTGCTTCTACACAGACTGGGCAACTGTATGCAGACTATAGAGGAAAGCACGGAGGTCACCACACTCCACCTTTTTTGCCTGACAAGGTCTTCTAAGCTCCTATGATTAGTAGAGGTGCTCAAAGAAGACAACTGCTAGCACCAAGGATTGAGTCAAGGCTTGCTTGTAAGAACTCAAGCATGGAAATTGAAGAGGCCAGCCTGCCTACACTCAAAGGTTCTGACAAAGCTGGCCAATGTCACAGTGAGGCAGCTCATCCTCTTTGAAAGGTCACAGAGATTGGAGGAGGTACCTGGAAATAGAAAACATAAATGTTGCAACTATATTCAAAAAAGTGAAAAAGGGCAAGCCAAGAAACTATAGACCAGAGAGCTTCGTTTCAGTCCCAGGAAGATCAAGAAGCAAGCCCTTTTGGAACAAATTTCTGGTCTCATGAAAGAAAAAAAGGTGATTGGGATCATTCACTGAGGATTTACCAAGGCTAAATCACGTCTGGCCAACCAAGTCACAAGGCCAAGTGCAAGGTCCTGCACCTAGGTCAACTGACAGGAACAAATACAGGCTGGATGGAGAATGGATTGAGAGCAGCCCTGAGAAGAGGGGTGTTGGTTGATGAGAAGCTCAGCATGAGGCAGCTGTGTGCACTTGCAGCTCAGAAAGCCAACCATGTCCTGGGCTGCATCAGAAGAAGCATGACCAGCAGGTTGAAGGGTGATCTGCTCTCATGAGATCCCACCTGCAGCACTGCAATCAGCTCTGAGGCCCCCAGCACAAGAGGGACATGGATGTGCTCAATGAGTCCAGAAGAGATAAGCTATGAAGACAATCAGAGGGCTGGAGCACCTCCCCTCTGAGGAAAGGCTGAGCAAGTTGGCATTGCTCAGCCTGCAGAAAAGAGGGCTCTGGAGATACAGCAGACTTTCAGTACCTAAAGGGGGCCTGCAAGAAATCTGTAGAGGGGAGAGGGACTTTTTACAAGGACATGAAGGGATAGGACAAGGGAGAATGGTTTTATACTGAAAGATGATGGATTTAGATTACACATTAAGAAGAAATTCTTTACCATGACAGGGGAGGGATACTGGAACAGGTTGCCCAGAGAACCTGCAGCTGCCCCAACCCTGAGGGATGTTCAAGGCCAGGTTGGAGGGTGCTTTGGGCAACCTGGTCTAGTGGAAGGTGTCCCTGCCCATGGCAGAGGGTTGGAACTAGATGATTTTTAAGGCCCCTTCCAACCCAAACTATTCTATGATTTTATGAACCCAGTTATATTCTATGATAAAAAGAGGAGATTCGTGGACAAAAGAAGAGCAAGTTGATTAAATGTAACTCAGCTTTAGCAAGGCTTTTGGCACTGTCTCACACAGTATTTTTATAGTTAAGTTAGGACTTCAGTGTAGCTGGGTGAATTGCAACTTCAGTAAAAATAGTTTGATGATAAACCTCTGACAGTAGTCACTGATGAAAAGTGGAATACTGTAGGACTCTGGATTAGAATCTGTTTAACATCTTTATCCATCACCTGGATTAGGCCAAGAGTGCAATTTTACCACATCTGAAGACAACAGTGAACTCGGCAGAGGTAGGTGACTACACAATGCAATTTATTAACTTAAGAGAAGGCCTGTCGTTCCCTAGAGTCTAGCCAGGGAGGATGAATAGGCCAGCATTAACCTTCTGAGATTCAACAGTGATATGTGCAAATATACGAATTTTAGAAAGCAAAAGTGGTACGGTTGAGGAGCAGCAATGGTCAATAAGGACCTGGTAATCTTAGTAGACAGCAAGCTAGCCACAACAGCATGGCATACAAATAGGGACAGAAAAACCCATCCTGGACTGCATTAGTAGTAGCATAGCCAGAAGATCAAGGGAAGTGATTAATTACCTTTTATTTGGCACTTATTACAACACATCGAGGACAATGACCACACATAACATGGGAAAAAGCTGGAGTGAGCTAAAGGGAGGGCCATTCACATGGGATATTCAAGCTGAAGCAGAGAGAACTTCAGGATGTGTAACAGCCTGCCCCAGTATCTGCAAGGAAGTTACCAAGAAGATGCAGCCTGTCACTTCACAGCAATGTATGGCTAGAGGACAAGAGACAACTGTCATAAATTGAATCCAAAGAGGTTCAGACAAGGAGAAACTTTTTCCACCTTGACAGTCAAACAGTGGAATAGGTTCCCAAAGAGGTTCTGTCATCTCCATTCTTGTAGGTTTTCAAGACCTATCTGGACAAAACTCTGAGCAACTTGATCTCCTACCTGTTCCTGGTTTGAACAGGAGGTTGGACTACAGATATTCTTCAATCCTTGAATTATCCTTTGATGTAACTCCTAGCAATGGGAACATCCAGGTGTTTCTCCTTCCCTTGCCTCTTCTATTACTTCTGTCTCACTAATTGAAATACTAATTGAAAGTATTGCAAACAGCTCAAAGTTCTTCCAGCTTTTGAATAAATATTGTCACTTCCTGACTTCGACATATTTCTCATAGAATCCACATACCTTTTCAGCTGAACGACTACTTCAACAGTCCTTGGTATACCTATGTGCTTCTGCTTCAGCCTGGCTGTTTTCCTTTTCTTTTAGTTGTAGATGGTTACTTCTTATTTGTAACTTGCCTGTTTCAGTCTCCTAAAGTAACTTCTACTCACACAGCTTTCAGAAACACGCAAAAAGCAGTTCCAATTTATTCTGTGTCACGGTCTCACTCTTCAAAAAAAATAAATTCACATGGAGACCCAAATCCCATGTTGCTTCGAATTTACATAGAGCTACTGGGTTCAGAGCTTATTAATAAATTATGCAACCCAGAAAAGCCTGCTTGCTTGGCTTTAGTTATTATAACCATCTTTTTCTGAGAAAAGAAATTGTCACAGCTTTGTATAGTTTCCAATTTTGGTATCATTCATGCCACTCAATTCCAGCTATAAAGACATACAAGCGTTCTAACACAACAAATGAAACCCTCCAAGACTTTCCAAAGACTAAGGCCTTAAAATAAAATCCAGAAGACTCCTCCAGAGAAAGAGAAAATATGGTAGGATGTCAAATCACAGCTTGAAAGAAAAAGCCAGGCTCCTGACATTGTCTGGAGTCCAGGGACCACAGCCTTCAAAGGTAAGGAGATCAAAGGCTCTTGTACTCTCTCTTGAGGGATCTAGTGAACGCAATCACTGATATTCACCAATGTTACTAATACTTGTAAGCTTCAAAGACTAAAAAAGGCACAAGAAAGACAACGTATTACAAGCCCACCACACATAATTACCTCACAGGAACTGAGTATACAGATGTCCACCTGAGACAAAGCCTGACCTTCACTACCCACCTTTATAGAGCTCTGGAAATTCAGTTGTCTGGACTAATAGAATTAAAAGGACAAGCTGTTTATGTTTCTTCAAGCTCTATTAACAAAACCACCAACTGTTTAACTGCATCAACTTTCATGGAAGGATTTACATTCTCTAAAATCACAGAAGATTATTTGTTTTCAAAAATTTGGTTGGCAGAAGCTGCTAGGAGTCATTGCCTGAATCAACAGATGATTACAAGTAGTGAAAAGTACTATTCTGGATATTAGACAAGGTTTATTCTGATGTTCAATTAACACAGAAAACAGATATTTTAAGTAGGCTAAATTTCTTTTTCATACTAGGAAAAAAAAAACCAACCCAAAACAAAAAAACAAGCAGGGAAAAAAAAACCCAAAAAACCAAAACCAACCAAACAACAACAAAAAAACCCAACCTGACATAAACCAGGGCAAATCTTTCCTGAGAAAGAAGTGTTGAACAGAATTATCCCGTTTAAAGAAAAAGGGAAAGGTTGTTTAAGGTTCTTGTTGTATTTTAGCAACACAAGAGAAGTATTACTTCTCTGTAAGTACCAACATTGAAACTCCTCATGCAGCTGGTACCATAACCATAAGAAGTGCATTTCCTAGTCTGGTATTTCTTATAGAAGAAAAAAAACAGTCTCTAAAACCATTTTTTTTTATTCTTTTAATCATCTAATACTGAAAAGTATCCTTAACTCCAAGACTTGTTGGAAAATTATCACTTGCGGATTTTCACAATTTTTAACTAACACTACTAACTTCAAATTTGAAAGGCAGATCTTGTGGTAAAACTTGCAAAGTTCTAATGGTTCGAAAAATTCCTAAACAGATGCTTAAGCTACCATTAAGAATGCTTCTAATTAGCTTACATTTTATATCTATTATCATCCCTTGATTCTCAGAACATATTCATACTTATAATAATTCAGGCCTTAAAAGACTCACGTCTGTCGCTAACCTCAAAATTGCAAATTACACTCTGCTAAGTGCTTAGAAAAAATACAGCCTTACTGAAACAGTGCTCAAAACCTAAGAGACAGTGTAGCTCCACATAGAAACAACTGGGCAGCATTATTCCATGTCCATGCAGTACACCACTTAAGACTACTTCTTGAGGTTAACAGGTCTTTGCTCATCCGAGAAACTATTATAATTGACAGAATTAAATGCTCTGACCTACTCTGTTAAGGAAACCTAAGTGCATATGCATATGATTTGGGTCTACTGTGATAAAATCAACCAACCAAAATCATTATAAAAAAATGCAGGTGAGGATTAATAAATTCATCCATTTAATGAATTTCATGTGAGGCCAAAAGGAATCTTCCTAGAGGATCTTCTACTGAAAATTATTACTGAGCACAGATATCCAAGATAAAACATCTTGTAGCAACATGAAAATAAAAATTTGCTAAAACAGGAGTTCCTGACAGAACAATTGTTATGAAAGTTAAAATGAACAACCCATGTGGTCAGAATCACATTAATTTTCGAAAGACCTATAAAAATAAAAAACAGTGCAGTTCTGCTGTGTTTATAATACAGCACAAGTTTCAACTATTTTACTAAGAGCATCCCTGTAACAATGCATATAGACTCTCTCAGGCCCAGGCACAAAAACCTCCTTACTTGCAGGAAAACCAGCTTCTTTTGCCCTCGAGTACTGCTTGTTTGAATAAGTCAATATAAACACCTATGTGCACAGACCCATATCATTCTAGATCGAAAGAGATGACACCTCTGTCTTTTTCCAACCCATTCTACTAGCTCTAGTCTTTGCCAATATCCCCACTGTGTGCCACCTGCTTTAAGTCTTAAACCTCCCCTTTCTCTAAACTTCACCTACTACTATCCTTCCTTTCACCTACACCTCTGTTCTCTGTCTTTTAACATGATTCTTCTTCCTGACATTCTCTCACCCCAATATCTACTTGATTCACCCAGGGAAGAAAACTTAGTACTCTACATCCTCTATCTGTCTGGGGAATATAATAAAGCTGTTCTTCCAAAAGCTGTATGTTACCACAGACAAAAAAGACTGTGCTGAGCATGAAGGGAATCAGAATCCCAAGTAATTGTGCCTGCTCTCACACGCTTCACCCCTTTTTCTATTCCATCTTACAAAGTTAAAACTTTCCACAATTACTCAAAAGCTGAAAGTTAAGACTATCCACTGTAAATTATACACAACTTCAAAACAGAAATCTTAAAGATTTATCTAGCTCACTGAAGTAAAAAAAGTATTGTTTTCATAATAACTGTATACAGAAAAAAAAATTGTTACCAACCTGACATGTATGTTTTACTACACTCGTCTCAAACACTACTGGAAACAGGACCCTACCATACCTGATATTTCCAACATCTGTGCTTTGGCAAATCTATAACAGGTCAGTTATTTTCTCTACCTACTCATAATATGTACGGTTACTAATACAAACTTATTAATGGAATGCCAGGTTCTGAACTTTGACTGGGTTTGGCAAATTGCATCAGACTGCAATGAGTGAATGAGTCTGTGTGTGAATGAGTGAATGAGTCACTGTCTAATGAGTGAAAACTAGAAAGAATGTAAACCAGAAGTGGTACTCAAGCTGACTACTGCCACTTTACAATGAATTTAAAAGTTAACTTACACATTGAGTTTTTCCAGGTTCTCTTGGGCATTGCATTTTTCTCTCTCATATGCATTTTCTACATCTTTAAACTCTTTCTTGATCATTTCTAAATCTGAAAGCGCTTCTGCTTGGCTGGCTTTTTCCACCTGCAAAGCTCCTTCAAGGTCTCGAATTCTTAACTACCAAGTGATAAGAAAGCAATTAAAACAAGTTAGGAAAAACTATCATGATCTTTAATGCTGTTCTATGCTGTTTTTTGCTTTACTGGTAAACTATATTATATTAACACTATATGGAAGTATATACAGAAAACATCAAACACATGTAAAAATGCGTGAATATATACAGTTCAAAATGAAAACAAATAGATACACTGACCAGAAGCAACTTTTATTTTCCTTTGGTGGTGTCTGGATTTTTTGGT
Organism: Melopsittacus undulatus; assembly: GCF_012275295.1. NCBI lineage: Eukaryota > Metazoa > Chordata > Aves > Psittaciformes > Psittaculidae > Melopsittacus > Melopsittacus undulatus. Next base: position 34,103,757 of record NC_047557.1, on the reverse strand, counting down.
TTTCAGTTATTACTAAATTTTCCAGAGGAAATTTTATTTTTTTTTTTTAAGTAGACTCATGGAAGCATGGGATGAACACTAAAGGCTGTATTTCCACTCAGCACATAACACACTTGAAGCTTGTTCATGTATACGAACAAGCAAGAAAAACTTACCAGTCATTCACTCATAAAAGATAAGTCTCTTACTATAAGGAATGTTACTCTCCAGTTCCTTTGTATGTTGTAAAAGTAGAGAGAGGAAATCAAGAAAACTAAATCCACTAGTTTAATCATCATTTTAGAAAAATTGAGTGACTGTGCATAGAGAAGATGATGAGAATAAGAAAATAACTTAGTGAAGAATGGCAGTACTTAATTTACTTACTCAGAAAACAAGGAAAAAAAATCAAACTTTTTTTTTTGCTTCAGAAGTCCAGTGTGAAGGGTTTGTAAGTAGGAAGTTACTAAGCAACCATCACTCAGCTTTTTATCACTTGCTTTTTAAAGTAACCCATAATTCCTTTACTGGGTCGAACCCAATGTGATACAGCTTAATAATACAAACATTTCATATTCATATTGCATTTTACATACGCATACATGTTACACTTTTTCCATAAAATCAATCTTTGCTGGCAACTGCAGATATCATAACTTTGAAGCTGAATGTACTCTGAATAATCACATTTGTAACTGTAGTTTCAGAATGCGTTAAGCTCTCAGTCCTAGAAAAGTTGGACCTATGCACTCTATCTCCAACTAGCTCTAAGGGCTCATTCAAAAGATACAGGGCAGGACACTGAAACAATAGTATAGTGTTTAACTGTTGTGAAACATTTTCTTTCCCCTCACTGTTTATATGCTAGTGGGAATTCTCAGACTTAAATAATAAAATAACATCTTCATATTCTAGTAACTTTAATGTTGCCAGAAAAGCAGGTATTTTTCCATTGTTTTCTTTTATACAATTTTAACACTTGTTGCAAAAAACCTATTCAGTGTTTTCACTAAAGCAAGTAGGTAGTCTTAACATTTTTGAAGATTATATTTTTACCATTTCAACTGTTTTACTGTAAACTCCTACAAAGTATTTAATAAAAAGTTTACCTGGATGATCTCTGAATTGAATTTGGATTCCAAATGTGCTGCTCTCTCTGCTTCAATGTTTTCTTCCAGTTTCTTTATTCGCACTGTAGCTGCCTAAAAGTGTAATTTGAAGAAACTTCAGTCCAGAGAGATAGTAAACATGACACAAAGATTATTCTATTAATTCAGTATATTAGGACTTCATTCACTATGGCTGAACTACTTATACTTTGGAACTGTGAAAACTCATACCAACAAATAAACACAGAAACATGTTTTACATATCTAGACTATTGATTTATTATTTTATCTTTAAAGAAACTGATATAGCATTATGCTATTTCTGCATTTTTTTAAATCAAGAAAATTGCACCTGCAGCCAAAAGGCAGAAAGACCAAGTCAAATATTTCACCTATTCCCTTACTATTTTCTTTTTGACCAAAGTTGTCACCTGAGGCAATATAATCGAACACATCACATAAAGACACATGAAAATATAAGACAGAGGAAGCTCAGAGAAGGTAAGAGTATTCCTCAAAAATATGCTGGCTTTGGCACTTAAATTCCAATTAATGTGCTCAGGACAGATTACTTTACAGACAAGTCATAGTTTCCCTACAACAAAAACCTCTGAACTCTGTAATGTTTTAAAAGTTCTAATCTTGTATTTTTTCTTGTTGCATTCCTTGACCTGTACCTATTCTCTTATGATTTTGTCTAGCAATTACCAGATGTTCATGATCACTTTTAACAAATATCCTGATTTCTTCAGTCAGTTACTATGTCTCGTTACACAACAGAACATCTGTACATGCATGAATAGCCTAAGCAAAATGGGATTCTCCGAATTAAACTGTTGCATCTTTCTTATCCATTCTGACATTTAGGAAAGCAGAAAAATGCAAATGACTATGGTAGGAATCTACGTGGAAATTCTGATTGTCAACAGAAAAGTTAAAAAAGCAGTGTCTGTTTTTACTGGACTTTTTTTTTTTTCTAAAGTAATCCAGGCTGAAAATGTTTTTTTCAAGTTACAATAACACAAAAGCAACCACCAGATATGTATGCCCAGGTAAAGAAAAAAATACCTTACCAGTAAAGTAGTAACTACATATCTGCTATAATAGAAATTCACATGCAATCTTAACTACACTGCTTTCTATCAATATTTTTTTTCACTTTGACTGATAACTGAATTGAAAAGAAAAATTCATCCCAAAACATCTCTTGGCTTCAAGTTAAATCAGGAAGATCAAGAAAAAGGAATTAATATTAAAAACTAATTTACCATAAGAACACTTAAGGTTATATAAATACAATCAATGTTACTGATTTTGGAAAAGTAAAACAAAGTAGCATATAAGATTGCATCTTGATTCTGAATGTTAAAGAGAAACATTAACAGATGTTAAAATAAAAGCTCTTAGCAATAAATTGAAACTTTTTGTAATCACACACACACACACAAAAGGAAAGACTTTTGAAACTGATGTCCACGGAAGGCCTAGTAAAGAGAAAAGAGGCAACAGCACAGGGCTTACCAAGCTTACTTCACAGTAAGGTCTGACAAAAACCTTAAACCTTGCCTCTTCCCAGGAGTTTAATCTGTTCAATCTACTTAATTAAAAAAATCACAAATCCTGCACAAACACTCTCACTATACATTGATACTGCTAAGATTATTCTCAAAATTGCTTGATTTAGCCTCTTAACAGTATTATTCCATCCAAACATCAGGTCCTACTACCTTTTGCCCTTAATGGAAAATTTGCTTACTATCTCCTGCTTCAGTCTGGAAGAACTCATTAGTTATCCTCCAACAGATTGACATTTGACAATGGATGGTTTTACACAAGAATGTTGCCAGCCTAGTAGAAGTAGTCAGTGAACAATAAATATAAGTGATGTGAATCTCATTTCTTTTTTCATAACATTTTAAAAGTCAGCTACAAAATAATTCTAAGTTTGAGGAGAAGAATAAAGGAAATAATGAGGAAGGTACTATCACAACATTAAGATGGGAAATACAATTTTTAAAAAACAAAATGAAGAAATAGAAACTTCACTGAGAATATTTTACTGCACACCCTCAAGAGCAAAAATGCTCTTCTGTCTTTGATTGGCTTGTTCAAGTGTCTATTCTCTAGCAAAAACTGAAATGGAAAAACAAAGTGATTCTGCAAGTAAAGTTTTTAGGCACAGTAACTAATACACAAGCTCTGTACTGCATTTGACTTCTAAGTCTTATTTTATTTCCTGAGCACCAGTCCCAAGTAGAACTATGCCTTCATCTTAGCCTCTCTTCAGCTGAAACCAGAGATGCAAGGCACTATCAAAATGGTTAACTTCTGTTCTCAAATGGAGCCCCCTAGAAGTGTTAGATTTCTTCAGTCCCAAAAAGAAAAATTAAGAATAAATAACAGCTTGAGTGAGGGCATCTGCAAGAACAAAAAACTGGAGCAATTAAATTCTCCCAAATGTCCTGGGTTCAGCAGTAGCAGTCATTTTTGTCAGTAGCTGGTGCAGTGCTGTGGTTGTGACTTTCAGCCTGGGAACAGTGCTGACAACACTGATGTTTTTAGTTGGTGCTCAGTAATGGTTACTCTGATCAAGGACTTTCTGAGTCTCATGCTCTTCAAGGGAGGAGGGGAAGCCCGGAGGAAGCAAGGACAGGACACCTGAGCCGAACTAACCAGAGAGGTATTTCATACCACAGCACATCATGCCCAGTAAAAAAAACGAGGACAGTTACCCGGAAGGCCTAGATCACTGCTTAGGTCAGGCTGGGTATCGGTCAGTGGGTGGTGAGCGGTTGTATTCTCTTCCCTTGCTATTTCTCTTATCATTATTATTATTGGTGGTAGCAGCAGTGATTTTTGTGTTATACCTTAGTTACTGGACTGTTCTTCTCCCAACCTGCGGGAGTTACATTCTTTCAATGCTCTTCCCCATCCTTCCAGGAGCAGAGGGAGGAAAGGGGGGAGTGAGTGAGTGGCTGTGTGGTTCTGGATTGCCAGCTGGGTTTAAACCATGACACAAACAGAGCATATAAGTATCAGTTCTTGATATAATTCTTTAGAGACTATCTCCTCAAGCCACCATGATCCCAGAATCATAGAATGGTTTGGGTTAGAACAGACTTTAAAGATCATCTCATTCCAAATCCCCTGCCATGGACAGGGACACCTTCCATTAGATCAGGTTGCTCCAATCCCCATCCAACCTGGCCTTGAACACTTCCAGGACTGGGGCAGACACAACTTCTCAAGGCAACCTGTTCCACTGCCTCAACACCTCTATTTCTTCCTAATGTCCAATCTAAATTTGCAGAAAAATTACAAATATGCAAATTGAAAAACTCATGTAGATGCTGTCTGTGTCTAGTGGAACAATGAATATTCTTTTTCCTGGGTTCTATGATTTGATTGCTGCAGCTTATTGTTCACCATGCATCCTGCAAATCTAAATGAAGCCATATACCAGCAGATCAGCAGGACGTCTGTGGCAAAACAAAATCTTTGTGAGAGGTACCTAACCACTCATTAGTATATAAGCCTTGCTAAGCAACAGTTATTAATATAAAGAAATTTAGATTTACCTAGATTGCTAAAAGAATCTTGGAATCACTGTTTATGCAAGTACACATCAACCAGAAGTTGCATACAGCTTCAAAGCTGAGTTTCAAGTTTTATTTGGTAATAAAACAGCTGCAAAAAAAACCCCAAAACACTACACAGAAAATATTGTCCATTTTACTAGTAAAGCTTCAAACAAGTTCTTTACTGATACCCATATGCGCTTCCCTTCACAATGAGAAGCTACATGCTTTACTAGTGAGAATGATCCACTACACACTGTGAGGAAAAGCTCAGGTATGAATCTATCCTGTAACACCATCCTAAAAAATTCCAAAGAGAGAAATGGGATGAGCAGAGGAGTTTCGTGTTCCTGTCTGAAAAATGCAAAGACACTGGTTCCAGAATCGTGTTAGCCAGGCAAACCTCTCTGAATCAGACAAAAGGTGCACATCTGTGTCTTTATTGAGCCATGAGTCTGAAAACTTTATACAATGCCTGTCTAGAAAGACGCAGCTGTATGAAAACAAGTTACAACGAAAGGCTGCAGGCCACAGACACCAGACCACAGTCTCTCAACTGGGAGTCAAATGGGAATACTTTCCAGTTTCACAGAATGGTTTAGGCTGGAAAGCACTACTGGAGGTCAACTAGTCCAATCTCCCTGGCCCAGGCAGGGTCACCTGAAGCACATTGCCCAGGCTTGTGTCCAGATGACTCTTGAGTATCTCCAGTGAAGGAGACTCCACAATCTGAGAAACCTATTCCAGTGCTCGGACTCATGTTCAGGTGGAACTTCTGGTGGTTTAGTTTATGCCCACTGCCTCTTGCCCTATTGCCTGGCACCACCAAGATGACTCTGGCCCCATCCTCTTGACATCCTTTCTTCAGATATTTGTATATATTTGATTTTCTCTGAGCCTTCTCTTCTATAGGCTGAACAGGCCCAGCTCTATCAGCCTCTCCTCATTTGAGAGATGCTCCAGACCCTCATTCATTCTAGCAGCCCTTTGCTGGACTTGCTCCAGGAACCCCATGTCTCTCTTACACTGGAGCTGTCCTGGTTTTCACTGGGATAAAGTTACTGTTCTTCCTAGTAGCTGGTGCAGTGGTGTGTTTTGGCTTTAGGCCGAGAACAATGCTGATAACACACCTATGGTTTAGTTGTCGATGAGTAGCACTTACCCTAATCAAGGACTTTTCAGTCTCTCATGCTCTGCCAGTGAGAAGGAGCACAAGAAGCCAAGTGGGAGCACAGACAGGACACCTGACCAAAACTAGCCAAAGGGGTATTCCATACCATGGAATCTCCAAAGTTTCCTGAAGATATTCAAGTTCAGTCAATTTCCATCTTAATTAAAAATCAAAGGTATCTGGGATGTTTCCATTACAGCACAGACAGAATTGTGGCTTTTGAGAAACACCATATAAAAACCACTATGAACACTTCAGTGCCAGCCTTAGAACTTGTAGGCGACCACGCTATATGTTTACTCTTATCTTTTAGGGTTCATCCACTTTTTCCAGTGTCCTGTTACATGTCAGTGCTAATGTGATTTTCAGGAGATGCTTTCTGCACATTAAGTTTGCAACACCGTTTTCCAAACTGGCGTTTGTGGCTTCACTTTTCTCAGACCCTCGGTACTGGCACTAAGTACTGCCACATTTGTGAATACTGGGGCACCATGTACTGAAAGAGTAATTCAGTATCCTATATTTATGCAATGCCACAGCCATGAAAGTGTAATCATCTGACATTTGCATGTACATCAAAAATGTGTACATGTACACAATACAAAACATTATCAGATAAGCAACAAAAAAAAACCCAGGAAAAAATATAAAAGTACATTTACTACGGTTAGATACAGTAACAGAAGTAGATGCAGTAACAGAAGTATTTTTTTTCCTCTTCTCTGCTTCTACTTAGACCACTTCTTCAAGATTTTTCAGTTTCATTTTACTAACAAGTTGTCATGATACTGACACTTCCCCATGGCTGAGATTCAATCCCTATATGAAATTCTCAGCCAAGATAGAGGTTGAAGTGAAGAGGACACATGTATCTTCTATCTGGATCATCATCCACCCACACTGTTTGTGTGCTTCCATATTCAGATCAAGATCCTACTTTTTTCTACTTAAAAGCATTTCTGTATAATACAAATCAGGAGATCAGATGTGAACCCATCTTTGGGAGATGTGCTGACCATTTCGACCTAGTGTTAGAAATGCTGATGCTTCTCAATCATGGTAAGGTGGAGCCATCTCCTGTCCAGATAATAAACAACCTTCTAGTAACTATAAAGTTACTCACCTACAAACAATTCTTTTGATGTCCCTTTTGATTCTCATGCTCAGTAGCTGGCAAACCTCTGTAACAGTTCATGAACTGATACCGTTACTTTATTCATGCACAGACAAGAATAACCTGTGACTTGTTATTAACTCCTGCAGAGGGCTACATAAATATTCAAATAACTTTGGTCTGATAATGAGTTAAGTCCAGCCTTCAAACTGGACTTTAATAATATAATGACTTCAGAAACAATTAAGAGAAAGGTCCTTTCAGAAAGTCCTTTATGACAATGAGCTTGTCTCTGGAGAAACATGAACTTTGGAGCCACCATCTGGAGATATCACTATGTAAAATGCTTACAGGATATACAAGACAGTCGGAATAGCTAGAATTCCTAGATGCCAATTGTGGAGACACTAAAAAGCAGAGGATTAAGTAAGGGTAAGACATTAAGAAGCATGTAGTCATATAGGACAAAAAGCAGTTTAAATTTTAGCAAGCAGCACTATTAATTAGCTGAGGAATGTGTTCTCTCTTGCACTGCTTGAAGCTTTTTCAAATCTTTCTTATGAGAACTGTAACTTATGTACCATTGCAGGTCATGTGAAATAGGAGGGGAAAAAAAAACCAAACCAAGGTATGAGGGCTTCATGGGGCAGGGAGGAGAAGGGTGTTTTTATCCAGGACCTAAATTTATGTTTCACTGACTTAGATATAATAAGAAATTTAACCACAGCCTTACACTATTGCATACACATATACCTTCAGCAAAAGCAGAGGTGGACTTACAGGTGGGTAAGAAAGGCAATGTGAAAGCTAAGGAAACATTCTTTAAATGGTAACTCTGTCTCAGAAGTATGGCAACATATCCATCTCAGAAATAAAACGGACCAAGTTATGAGACATTTTTCAGGCCTCATGACAAAGGCTTAAAAAAATCCAGAGACCTTGAGCTCCAGATTACTAAGAGTTGGCAGAGTCAAACACATAAAATAAACAATAGAGAATGACTACATTTCTGTGAACAAGACGAGTTTGAAATTTATGAACTAATATTTCTTTTCCTTATGGCAAAATCCACATTCCCCTTTCCTCCACTGTTTGTCAAACAGCTTTCCCACTGTGCTTTCTGCCAGCTAGACACACCACAATAAACACTATTTTTTATATACAAATTGCTTTATATTTCTCAATAAATCATCTTTGCAGAGCAATGGAGCTAAAGGCTAAAATGAAAGACACTGCTTTCAGAAACTGATTATCAAAAATAGTAGTATCTTGATAGCTCAATATAAATACATCAAGAATTTGTGTGACTACTTATTCTCAGGCTAAAGATGCAAAATGATGATAAAGTTCCCAATCTAAATTTTCCACAGTATCAAGTATGTGTTCCACTTCAGGACTCCATGTCCACGCAATGTTACCACATTGGTATCACTGCAAATTCGAAAAGCTAGCAGGTTAGACAGTATACCAACAGCTACCTTTCAGCTGAGGAATCCACAGAAACTTGCTGTTAGTCTTTCTTGTTGTTTCTAATTCTATAAACTAGAAATGTCTTATTCTAGAACATGTACAAAGTATTGAAATGCAGCATCTGTAAACAAAGGGGCAAAACACACACACACGCTACTTTCACAACTAGCTCCCCTTTATTCACTCAAGCATGGTAATAATATATAGCTTACAGATATGGGTCTGAGCCATGAAGCCAAACAGCAACTACATCATTCGCAGTGACTGGTTTTGGTCACTATAAATTCCATTCTATAAACAATCACTCCTCAGGCTGCTTCCCAGCCCAACCTTGCACCCAAACACTCCTTGGCTTACTCAAGACCCAGATGCACTATCAGCAATTCTTCTTTAATTAGCAACATAGCTGGAATAGGATGGCTTACAGTTCCCACATTGAAGAATGAAACCAGACAAATATTAGGAAAAACAAAAAAAGGAAGGGGGCACAGACTTTTTTCCACCTTCATTCCTATGTAATATAGTCTATTAGATACAATCTTATGTAAGAGTGCCATTTCACAAAAATACTCTAAAGCTACTATTTTCTTTCATTATTGAAACACAAATATTTTCCCATGGACTTCTCTCTTATGTCCAGCAGAGGGTAGTGAAAGAACAGCTTTGTGAACTCCAAGAAAGTTCATCCTCAATTGCCTATCAAGTAGCAGTATATAACGAAAGATTTTAAGATTGCCTTTGAATTAGACATTCTATTCTTCACACAAATCACTTTAAGTTCTCTACCATCAACAAGAACTTAAGTATCCATTTCCTAACCAAATGCCCATTAACACAAGGTACTCTGCATGGAAACTGAAATAAGATGTCTCCTGTGTCCATTCTCCCGCAAAATCAAATTTCGATCCATAAGCTAAAAAGTCCAAGAAGAGAGACAAAGAAATGTAGGGCTACTTCACAAAAAAAAAAATGTAGACCATTCTGTCTCGGGCGTACTACACTAAAGCTTCTATATCTGAATGGAAATCCATCTTAATCAGTAACATCATAGGCAAAAATAAGTTTTATTCAACCACAGCTGGAAGGACAGGACTGGAGTTTTAAATTCACAGCTAGTACACCACAGTACACATGTAACACCACATGGGCAGAAAAACATGGAGACTTGGCATGTTGGCACACAGTGAAAAGCACTGAACTGTCCAGGCTTTAGTGCCCTTCTTTAATGCCCCTTCCATGATGTATTTGGCAACTCAGAATGTTATCCACAGAAGCTAGGACAGTAATGAGCCAGCTATTAAAGCAGAGAAAAGGAAATTCTACTAAAATTAATGTGTTTAATCCCCCACAGTCTCCAGGATTCACAGAAGCACCACATTCTACTTGGGAATGCAGAATGTAATAGAATCATAGAATAGTTAAGGTTGGAAAGGACCTTAAGATCATCTAGTTCCAACTCCCCTGCCATGGGCAGGGACACCTCATACTAAACCAGGCCACCCAAGGCTCTGTCCAACCTGGCCTTGAACACTGCCAGAGATGAAGCATTTACCACTTCCTTGAAAAACCTGTTCCAGTGCCTCATCACCCTCACAGTAAAGAATTTCTTCCTTATATCTAACCTGAACTTCCCTTTTTAAGTTTAAAACAATTTCCCCTTGTCCTGTCGCTACAGTCCCTGATGAAGAGTCTCTCTCCAGCATGCCTATAGCCCCCCTTCAGATACTGGAAGGCTGCTATGAGGTCACCATGCAGCCTTCTCTTCTCCAGGCTGAACAGCCCCAACTTTCTCAGCCTGTCTTCATACAGGAGGTGCTCCAGTCCCCTGATCATCCCCGTGGCCCTCCTCTAAAAATGTCCTTTTAGAATGGCATAGTCCCTCTTTCAAATGCAATTAGATATGAAGAATGTGCTCTTTTCCCCTCCTTTATGCAACAAGTCTGTCCTTGAACACCATTTCATTCCCTTACAGCCTCCAAGACCAAAATTCCAGTAACTGAGCTATAGAGGTGAAGAGCAGCTTATCTGGTCCCTTTGGTTGGGGTCTTTCCACTGTATCTCAGCACGAAGAGCTGCTAATACCTCTGCCTTATTGTGCTCCAGAAGGTTAGAGAGGAAGAAGAATGACAAATTTATAAATCAAAGAAAGGTTGCAATTACATTTCAAACTCTTTTAATAGTAATCTGTTCCTCAGTATACAGTTTTGAGAAAGGATTATGGGTGAGAGAGCAACTGAAAATAGATTTTAATAGGCTGAACTTTGAACTTTAGAATCCTTGCAGCCTTTCATGACCACAGAAAATGCATTCGTAAGATGCAAATGATGATGTTATTACAAATTCTGGAGTCTGAGTCCACTATCTAGTATGAAGACTACAGTAATCAATTCTGTCTACAGTATGATCAATATTGAAAGCTTAAAATATTTAGTGCTTTTGCTTCTTAAAAAATAACGGTATGTTCAGAGATGCTCATTAATCTCACTTTGACTTCAAGTATAGAATGATGTTATTGTTAGTCCTTTCAGACACTAACACACATGCTATTTACTTTTGAGATGATAAAGTGAGATGCAAGCAGACTAAGGCATATGCGTGCAGTCTAACTTAGACGTTCTTTTTAATTCACAGGGACTCGCGTTAATTTGCTTAAAACTTCTGTGGTTTCATCACATACTTTCCTTAATCACTGCTAAAATAGCTACACTTAGAAGTTCCGCAAGACTGATTTTTCTGTAGTCTGAATGTGTTGTTTTCTTATGACATTATTAAAAGATTCAGTAAGTTAAAAGGATTTAATAAAAATCAAGCAGCAACAGAAATATGTTAGCTGACTCTGGTTTATCAGCATTCCCTGCTAAAACCATCTCCAGGGCACAGTAGTTATACATTTGCAAGGAACTGAGTGCTTGCTTCTCAGACTTCAATGATGAGTACACTGAATCAAAATATTGAGAAAGACAAATAATTTGCTGTCTTGCCTCTCTTCATTTCAGCTCATGATTCCTATCATGACATATCAACATATTAATTATTGTTGGAATATTAAGTTAGTAAATATATTAATATAGATAATACATACTAGCTATATTAATGTGTAATATATTAATATAGTTAATATATTAATGTATAGTCAGCATATTAAAAGCCATGAAATGACAAAAAAAAAAAAAAACTTGTTCAAGTACTTGGAAGCAAAAATCTTTGGTTTTAAAAGGGCTATTGGAACATCACAGTATGCAGCACTTTCCAACTGATGTTAATTCTGCCTAGCCCAATATGTGCAGCTCACAATATACCTGAAAATAGATTTCCTGTACATCTCTTTGAGGGCACAAATATCTATCTTGTTGGTCAATTAGTGAGTGTTTTTAGTTGATGAGATTTGATCTTCCCTGTAGGAATTTTCTTTTGTACTTCATCTTTAATGCAGGGCTCTACTTAACCTAGCAATCAATGCTTTAAACACTTCTTTTGCCTTTAAGGAAAAAATAACAGAGAACACCTGAAAACTGTATGCCGTTTATTCCTTTAAGGGTTCCCAAAACCCTGCAAGAGCCAATTCTTTAAATTTTGTTGCAGAAAATATTTAAGGATTTTTAAAGTAAACTTATATCAGGATGATTAATCATCCAGTCAGTATGCTTTTCTGCAGTGACAAACGTTCTACCAAGAAAGTCTTGGTCCAGACTGTTCATAGAGATATCTCATTTACTACAAAGCCTATCAGTGGACAAACAAAATGTTGAAACTTAGGAAAGAACTAGCACCTTAGTAAAAGGAGCACATTAAAGACCTGAGACTTCTCAGCAACAGGTACCACTCAACAGACAGGCAAACTAAAATTACCTGTAGCATTTAAGATAGGAATAGGCTGCCATAACACCACTGTAATCTTCCAGTATGCTACGCTCCCTAACTAGCACAATATCTGATGAGTTTCTTAGCTTCAGTAGGTTCTCCATTGCCAATCCACTAATTGTCAATTTCTGTTCTTAAATCAAAAAGGTAGGAACATAGACAAATTAAGAGATTAGGAAAAATGTACAGATTTCCCAAAGTAAAGTTAGCCTTGTTTTCACACTTACATGAACTTTTTACCATATGCTGTTCAAACACCAGTCTCAAGTCAGGCACACAGTGTAAACAGCATTCACCTGTTCAGCCTTTTTTGTGAAACAGATGTTCAACATTTTGTTAATCCAGTATACAAAGTTCACAGCCTAACTGGAAGGTTCCATCCTTCAAAACTGAAATTGCTCAAAGTGTCAGCTCTTGTTAAGACAAATAGCAATAGCAAAAAAAAAGCCTTACTTCGAGTTCTTTCTTCAGTCGTTCCTCTCGTTCAGTACTGTATTCAAGCTGACTGGCCTGGCGCCTCAGCATCTCAGTACAGCCACTGTGTTTCATCTCCAAATCTTTCATTTTCTTACCTATATTTTGCAATGCATTGTTTTGGTCCTAGGGGAAAAAAAAAAGCATTAAGAGATACTTTTATTAAGCTAAAGTACTATAGGAGAGAGATCGTAAGAGGAATACTTTGTAAGTGGAGACTGCATTAAAACAGGTTACTAAAATTAACACATTAGCACATGTCAACAGAACCATTTACCCAACAGCAGATGTGCTCTTCATTCACCATCAGGTTAAATGTGTTGGCTCAAAAATAACTACAAACACAACCTTTTGAGGTAACACTAAAATTAGAGCCAATTCCCCACCTGAAATGTTCTCTCCAAAAGAGTACAAGGTTGCTCTTGCAGTGTCTTCTTTCTCTCAGCTCAATGGCTGTGCTGGAAATGGTTAAGTGCATTTGACAAAATGATACATAGGGACAGAAGTTCTATTTTCTTCTGGTTTTAACTGTTAGAGCTTGAAATTAAATCAGACTTTTTAGAAACAGTTACTCCCATACACTATATAATCTTCATTTCTTTTATTCTGAGACTTTCATCTATCTAGAAATTTAATTACCTTAAAAAATTATCTACATGAACTATAAAATTCTCAGTAGAATAAACAAGCTGTTCCCCATTTCAATTTCTACATTCAGAATGTGAACCAAGCTACAGGCTGCAATAATTACTAACTCTACTGGACTCAACAGCTCTGCAGAGTCACTGCTACAAAATCCACATTCACACCACACCCAGCTCAGAGGAAAGTAGCCAAATAATGAACCCCCACTAGTCTAGCGCATGCTTAAGCTGGAGATCCCAGAAGTCCCCAAAAGACTAGCTTTGGTCTAGCAGACAGAAATAAGCTCTTCTGTAACTAGCATCAGAAACAAGCTGTAAATCCTGTGATTTAGTTGGAGGACCTTTGGAGACCCAATTTGTTAAAATTACTTTCTGTGCAAAACACAAAAAGATTACAGTAAGTCCTTCTGTTCATTTACTCTTATTCAATACAACGGCAAGAGACATTATTTGAAAATAAACCAGTTGGTCTGCAAATTCTGCTATTACTCTTACATTACATAACCTAGTTCTAGAAATTAATAATCATCTACAGAGCAGGAAGGAAGAGGAGGAGAAAATGAATTATTCATACAGAATGGATCTTTGGAAGATTGACAAAACCGTGTTTATACATAAAGATCAAAGAAAGTCAAGTCTTTTCCAAAGTTTGCAAAATGAATCTTAGTTCTTCCAGTTTGAATGTAGAAAGTTTTGGCCACTCAAACACGACAATAAGGGATTCACAGAATCACTGAACAGTTAGGACTGGAAAGGACCTTAAGATCATCTAGCTCCAGCTCCCCTGCCATGGCCACAGACCCCTCACACTAAACCATGTCACCCAAGGCTTTGGCCAACCTGGCCTTGAACACTGCCAGGGATGGAGCATTTACCACATCTCTGGACAACTTGTTCCAGTGCTTCACCACACTCACAGTAAATAACAACTTCCTTATATCTCACCTGAACTTCCCCTAAGTTTGAACTCATTCCCCTTTGTCCTATCACCACAATCCCTGTTGGAAGAGTCACCCTCCAACATCACTGTAGGCCCTCTTCAGACACTGGAAGACTGCTGTGCGGTCTCTATGCAGTCCTCTTCTCCAGGCTGAACAACCCCAACTTTCTCAGCCTGTCTTCATAAGAGAGGTGCTTGTCCTTATTGTCCTCATGGACCTCCTCTAGACTTGCTTCAATAGCTCCCTATCTTTCATGTTGAGGACACCAAATATGTACACAATACTCCGAGTGGGATTTCACAAGAGCAGAGTAGATGAGCAGAATCACCTCCTTCAACCTGCTGGTCACGCTCCTTTTTAATGCGGCCCAGGACACAGTTGGCTTTCTGGGCTGCGAACACACACTGAAGCCAGCTCATGTTCAATTTCTCAGCAACCAACATTCCCTGGTCCTTCTCCACAGAGCTGCCCTGCATCATTTCTACACTCAACCTGTAGCTGTGCCTGGGATTGCTCCAACCCAGCTGTAGGACCTTCTACAGTGCTAAGTGCTACCAACTATAAAGCAAAAAAATCAAGTTGCACAGGGCACTATACAAAGAGCATGCATATGAAATACATGAATATAAAAAATTAGGTACTTCAGTATATCAAAATACTGGAAAAACAGTATACCTGGACGTGGACTAAATTTAAGCTAGTCCTCATTCTTTGCAATAAATATCAAGTCAATGCACAGGTTTCTTCCCACCAGCACACTAAAAGGAAAAAATTATTATTCTTATAGAAATACACAACTACTCCCCCACTCTTTGCCCCACTGGAAAGACACAGAGATATTTATCTCTTCAGGTGTATTTTATTAATAATCTTCCAATTATTAACAGAAGTGAGCTGGGAAAAGCACTCATGAAACAAGTAATACATCATTTGCTGGAAAATAATACATCAAAACTTAAAAACATCTTACACTGTAAATGTAGTTAACATTAATCAGACTAAAAATCAACATCAAGCTTGTTGTACAACTCAGCTGGAATTGTGAGATTTCAGAATCTTAGAGATGTCTCTAAACTTTTCAGACTTGGTAAGAAACTGTGTAAGATTATCCCAGCAGTCACCTACACATCAAAGGCTCCAGGAGAAGCAAACTTCACCATGTAACAATAAATATATACACATATATGTATACCTGCATGTCAGATACACAGTTACTATATATATATATATGTATATGAAAAATATTGCTGATTTTTTTTTAATGTGTATGAACAACACTATTTCACAAGTAGTCTAAAGTTCTTCTGTGGACGATTATTAATTCTGCTGATTAACCACAAGGTGATGCTATTGCACTTACTATTGAACAACATCTTTTTGTTAGGAAGTGGATGGCATGCTAAGCATACCTGATAGAGCAGACTACAAACCTGCTGGAAAGCAGAGTGGATTACTTTCCTTTCATATCTTAGAGCCACATTTCAATAGGTTAAGCTGACTTCATCTTCACGCCTACCTCAGCATTTTCACAGCCAAGTTCAGAATTAAGAGTTCATGGAGTGCAGCTTTCCCAACCAGGATTTGTATACGTGCTTAGAATCTCATAATTATGTACATATAAAGACCAAAATCAAATCAACTTTAGCTTTCATTTCATAATTTATAATAATTATAAAAGTATTTAAACAGGCCTGTAAATGCACAACATAAAAAACTGGAACAAATTTCACTATGAGGGATACATTTCTCACTACACGGGTAGTGAGGGAATGGAACAGGTTGCCCAGAGAAGTTGTGGATGCTCCATCCCTGGAAGTGCTCAAGGACAGGTTGAATTGTGCTTTGAGCAACCTGGGCTAGTGGAAGGTGTCCTGGACCATGGCAAACGGGTTGGAACTAGGTGATCTTTAAGGTCCCTTTCAACTCAAAACTATTCAATGATTCTATGGAGTCATAATTTATAAATCCAGATCCCTCCGACATTTACTGCCAAGTTCAAATCAATCAAGCTTTCAAGCAACAACTAAGACAGTCAGGTATATATTTAACAATTATTTATGTATTTTCATTGGCTGGAAAAGTCCATATTTAACATTTATGTATGTATTTTCAATTTGCTGTAATTTTGGTAACTATACATAAAACCTGTAACCAGGGCAATGGGCAGGAAAAGAGATACAGAAGCACAGTGGAGAAATATGCTTTTACTACTGAAAGCAGGTTAGGATTTGACAGTACTGAATCACATTCAGCTTAGGAGTAAACAATTTTTTAGCTCTAATATATTTACCAACCAAATACCTGCTTATGCAAATCACCTTTATTTCTGAATATATGTCCACTTACATACAATACAAGGTCCCAAGCAATCTTCTGCTCCTTTTGATCTGATGCCAAACACAACCTGAGAGAGTGCACCTCTCCAACACTGCTCTTTTTATACAGTATTAATGTATTTTGAAGTAAATGAATGTATTTTCAATGTATTTTGAAGAAAAATCCATTCCAAAGCCTCCTCAACCTAACACTGTCTACTCTTAACCAGAACTCAAGAGTCAAAGCTCCACTCATACCCTGCTTTACCTGGCAACTTAAGGAAGAAAACTGTATCTAAAAATAGGGTTTTTTCATAGCCTATACCTAACATCAATTTTCTAAGCATCAACTGTGAGTGAAAAATGAGTCACTGAGTGTTGGTTAGAGAAAGAAAATCAGGGTATCACCTGTAAATCAACTTGAAGGTTTTTCTCTGAAACCTTCTCTTTCCTTGGCTTTCTCTGGGTTGTTGGTTTTTTGGCACTGGGGCTTGTTTTTTTAGGGGGGAGAAAGGGAGGTTGTTTCATTTGTTTTTCTTTTTTATTCGGGGGGGGGTCTGGAGGGGTTGTTTGTTTGGTTTTGTTGTGGTTTGGCTTGGGAGGGTGGGTGTGTTGGTTTGTTTAACCAACAGGATTTACAGAATTTACTGAATTTACAGTTCTTTTAACTGTTCTTTCAAAGCACTGTTCAACATATCCACAGTATTACTGGGGAGACAGTAGAGAAGGGCACTTCCTTTTCGTCCTTCATTCAGAGGCATCCTTCTCCACCACCAGGGCTCCTGGTCATTAAGATAACAAGAGTGCAACTCCTTTTGCAGCCCACCTATAGAAACTCTGCATATCCGCACATTACCTGATTTCTACCTCAGGTCTCATTACTGCATCTCTCTTTCCAAATCTTGCCTTCAAACAAAGAGCTAAAGACTCACTACACAGCATTTCTGGAATACATGTAATTAAGAAATAGTCTCTGCCCTGTTTAAGTGTTGCTCCTACAGGTGCTGTACAGAGTCCAACCAAGGGCACCATAATGTAGTACAAGTAGGTCTGCTGTCAGAACTTTGCTATCAAGCTGCCAGGTAGTGATTGTTTTGTCACTTGGGAAGACTTTTTGGCACTATCCCAGGCTTGGAGTTGACTGGGTGGGAAGAAAGCAGGCCTAATTTTCTACTGTTTGACCAATGCCCAGACCAAGTGAGACAAGCCTGCCACATCTTAAAGGGAGTTTTAAAATAGGAATATCAAGAAAAAAAAATAAAAAGTCTTGCCAACTAAAAGTGAATCTCCTTAGTAGCAATCTGTTCTCTGCATATGTCATGCATATGATTAAAAGGCTATCAGCCTTACAGAGCATCTGCACTTCTTTAAAAGCTTAACTACAGCTGAATACATTCTCAATTTTCTTCCAATGGTATTATTACACTGCTAATATATAATGCTAATTCAATTGTCATTTAAAAGATGAAAATTATTACAATTGTGCAATTGTTTGTCCCTGTGGAGCAGGTAAACATTGGGTATGTTAACTCAGCACTTCTACACCATACTACTATATTTCTTTGAAAAACTAATTCAGTTTTAATAGCTGGACTGGATAAAAAATGTTTGAAAAGTTTGTAGTTTTATTTTATAAATTTAACACCTAAAGAATTTACGCATACCAGTGCAAGTCAACTTTGCAAATTACTTCTTTCATTAAATACAATGAAATTTTCTGAAGAGTAACAACACCAGAGTCTAAAACAGATCATAAAACCATCTCACAGTTTTAAATGGGTTTTTTTTTCTAGCTAAAAGGCAAATTTTCCAATAGTAGTCATTTTTCATCTATGGCATGGAGTGAATAAGGTACAATGCAGAGCTGGAAACACCATCATCACTATTTAAGTTCCCTTACAGCCTCTGTATTGTAAATTATTTCCATGTTTACAGGCGGTTAGATACCAGACTGGGGGAGGTAAGCGGGGAATGGAAGTTAGAAGCTAGGTGTTGGGTGTCCTTGATTTTACTAACTTAGCTTTGCACAACAGTACAAATGGGCCTCACTGCCACTGTGCACTGGTAACTTGGTTTAAGTGTTTACCATGAAAATCAGCCACAACACACTCCATCAAAGCAAGATAGACTGTGACACACTAAGCGTAACTTTATAAAGCTGTATTATTCAAAAATATTCTGTAATATTTAGCTATTTGTGGGATTTTTTTTACCCTAAATGAAAAAAACCCAAACCCACCACACACTTTGACCAAAAAGTCCTTACCACCATCTCTTGCAACTTTCCAACTATTAATACATCATACCTGCAAAAAACTTTCTAGTTTGATTCTTTCCTTGAGAAGCAACTCATATTCATTCTTGCAAGTTCTACGGATATCATCCTTCTCACTTGCATGTCTTTGCTGTTCTTCTTTCCACTTCTGCTGAGCAGTACAAAATGTTTTCTCAGTCTCTGCCACTTTCTGCTGCAGTTTTTCATTTAACACTATTGTTTAAAGAAAAGAAAGAAAACAAGTAGCACTGCAAAGCATGTTAAAAAAAATACATAATGATCAGTTCTCCTGTGTACTGTGATATCCTGTGGGACACTGGAGCATTAACACATCCAGCACTGGACAGCACCACCTTCACTGCAAAGAAACAATCAAAATTGGTGCTCCTGTAGCATATTTCACACAAGGATATAGAATGCTTCAGAAATTTTTATAGATTAAAACTCTTCTCCTTTGGAAAAGAATAAAAATTAGCAGTAATGTTTTGAAGTGAAATCTCTATCGCATGGAAGCCTTAATTTCAGACTTCTTCAACATCTGGGCAGCTTATTTTGAATTGTGTATTTCATATGTATGTTAGCCAGTTTCAATGAATTTGGAGGTCAACTTATGTGACAGTGAAGATAAGCACCTGCCCCACGAAAAAGACTGTAGAAAAACCTAAGCCAGGTTGGGCTAGCAGGCAAAGGCTTAGCTTTTCCAAGGAAATATAACGCTGCTCAAAAGATTCAAATCTCCAGCCAAGCAAATGCCCTGATAGAGGTACATTTATATACTCCTCAGTAAAAGCTTAAATGGTGCAGAAACCTTCATCATCTATGGCTGTTTACTTAAGCAGTATGACCTGGAGTTTTGCTTTATTTTACAAATTTGCTTTCAGATGAAACTACTTTGGATTAGCTTTACATTTTCCTGAATACAACTAGCTACACTGGCAATTAAAAGATCATCACTTTCTAACACATTTTTATTTCAAATTCATCCTAGCTTTCTGAAATTTCTTCCCAGTCAGAGAAGGATAAAATGAACAGAAGACGCACACTGAGACAACATAGAGAATCAGTGGACATGAGGGGAAAGGATTGTCAGACAGCAGAATGGCAAGCCTGAGAGCCGCAGAAAAACAATCTGTAGAAAGTACTGAAAAGGACAAGGCACAAATGAGGCATTCTGTACAAGAAACAGTCAGGTCACATCAAAGCACCAAGTGAGGTGAGGAAGGCTCCAAGTGACTCGGGAAAGCAAGCAGGAAGTTATAAACTACAAAAGAACTGACAAGCAACACCATGATAATTTGACTTCTTTGGCACCTGTCATGGAAAGAAAAACAAACAAACACAAACCACAAAACCAATGTAATTTACTGTCTGTTAACAAGAATTCCAATTACTGATTCTGGTATTGAAGAAACTAACACACATACACATTTAACAAAACATTCTTGCTTCTGCAAAACCTCTCCTACACCCTTTTTGTTTTCCAGCCTTCTCACCACACACAAGCACAGTCCCTTCAGGAAGCTGATAGCCATGTACTGTGGTTCCTCCATCTGCAACAGTCCCTTTTGAGTTCTGCCTCTTGGTGCCTGCATGTCACTACTTTGGTCCCAGCCCCTCTTCAGGCTGCAGCTCTGCTGCTCTCTCTCCTGCCATCCCTTTTCTTCTCCTCTTCCTTCACTCTTCCTCTCGGCATTTACCAACCTTTCTGAAACCTGTTTTGGCAGAGATGCCACACGCTCTCTGATGGGCGGTTTGGCGCACTGTGGTGCGTAGGTTTGCCAGCTGTGGAGCTGGCTCGGACCAGCACCAGGCAGACCCAGACCTCTTTCCTCCCACACAGGTGGCCCTGCAGACCAGCAACCATCACTGAACACACTGACACAGCAGTCAATGGGTTTTCCGAATCAAAGTGAATCACAAAATGAAATTTAAAGTACTTTAATACATACACACTACTCACTTCTAAATTGGCAAGGAGTAAAATGAGCATGCAGAGAATGAAACAGCTTTCCCCTGAGTGAGAAACTAGCACTTCAAGTCTTTAGGTTGCAATCACAGGGAAATTTCCAAAGGGAAATAAAATGCATTCTTCCAATTTGCAATCCATAAGATTTTGTGTGTGTGTGTCCTCCAAAGGATTGAACAGTTCAGCTTTCTAATTACCATAAAAAATACTTGATAACTTAAGTACTTGCAAGTCTCCAAATCTTCCATTCTTGGAAAGATAAAAATCTCCAAGAGGAGTGCTCTAAACTCCTCATGGAACACGAAAGGTTCAGCAAACTCATAAATGCACCTCCTGTACTAAATTAGAAAAGGTACTATACTTAGGTAATTAAAAATGCACCTCACTTACTTGTAAGAATGAGAAATATCTCTGTTGAAGATCAAGGAAATCTGAGTTTCTGAATACAAAACTAGCACAAAAAAAATGCCTAGGTAAAAACCTTCCCTTCCATATACTACTGTCACAATATACATGTTCCATTACCTATAAAAAGAGAAACAAGGATGATAATAAGAAAAGAAACCAGATACAAGCAATGAAAAGCTTGGAACCTTTGAAAAGATGAGAGAAAAAAGCAGTATGATGAAAACTTATGGAAAAAAAAAAGTTGTTTGAAATGGTGCAAATGAATAGAAATCAACTGGGATTTTTTTTCTTTTTCCCCTGAAACAGAAAAAGAACTGATGGACATAATGATAACCAGGATGTGGAGACAGCCACCAGGATTACAGTTCTGTACAAGGACAGCACTGAAAGAAGGAACAATAAAAGGCAAGAGGCAAGAATAAAAAGGGTTGATTGGTATAATAGATTAGTTCTAATTCACGTGTGAGATAGCAACAGTTTGGTAAACTCCTATGGGTTTACAAAAGCAGATGGACAAGAGATGGGAAAAGTAAGAGAAGTCCAAGAAAAACAGCAATAACTATTAATTTAAGTAATCATTGCTTCTCACTTATTTTCCCAACTTGGAACTGACTTAGCCTTTGTTGATGTTTGTTTTTTTGAAACTTACTTTGCAGTTCCACAAGTTTGGTATTTGCATCACTTAACTCCTCTTCCACAGCACATATTTTCAGACGACCATCTTTTCTGGCAATCGCCAATTCATACTCCAGATGCTGTCGAACAGCCTCTCCTTTCTCAATTTCTGACCGTAATTTGACTATCTGGCTTTCATAGTCAGACAGCTAGAAAATAAATTTGTTTCAGAAAACTGGCATCAATGCTCTTTTGACAAAATACATGTTACAGAAATACACCTACAGAATATTTTTACAGATACTCTGAATCAGATTTACAGCTGCATTGTTAGTCCACTTCAATGTGAAATATAGACTTAAAAATGCACATCTATGCAGATTTTAAGTACTTTTACTGGTTTTATGCAAACTAATGTTCCTATTCCTAGATGAATTTCATGAACCTTAAACACAGCCCTCCATATTTCAAAAAATATACTACCTTAAGAAAATAAAAGTCATAATGCTGTCATCTTTCTGCACCTCAAAGGAAAAACTGCAGCAACAGAAACATTATATTCCACAGGCAATTTTCTAGTAAGTTTCTTCAAATTTAACACTTAAGAAAAACAATTATGTTGGAATGCTAGACTATCAGACATCTAATAACTCACAAGTATGTGTATGAACATAAAATTCAGCTCCATGATGTTCAGTAGTCAAATAGAATGCTATTAAATTTAGCAGACAACAAACTAAGAATGGAAAATGCTTCAAAAAGTTATCTTCCCCAGATTAACAAATATAGTCTAGTCATTGCTGCTAAGCTAGGCCAGAAAATCAAGCTCAAACTATTTCAACACAAGAAGGTAGAAAGTAAAATACACAGAATCATAGAATCACCTACATTGGAAAAAACCTTTAAGATCATCAAGTCCAACCACTACACCTCAATACTGCCACATCCACCAGTAGACCTTGTCACTGAAGGCCTCATCTACATGGTTTTTGAATACTTCCAGGGACAATGATTCCACCACTTCTCTGGGCAGCCTGTTCCAATACCTAATCACCCTCTCTGTGAAGAAATTTTTTCTAATATTCAGTCTAATCCTCCCCTGGCACAACTTGAGGCCATAAGCTGTTGTTCCTATCACATACGTTACTTGCGAAAAAAGACCAGCCACCTTCTCGCTTTCATGTACTGGCAGAGAGGGATAAGGTACCCTTTGGGCCTTCTCTTCTCCAGACTAAACAACCTCAGTTCCCTCAGACATTCCTCATCAGACATGTTCTCCAGACCCTTCACCAGCTTTGTTGACCTTCTCTGAACCCACTCCAGCACCTCAATATTCCTTACTATTCCTTCAGAACATCTACAAAGTAGCCCCTTGGCTTCAATAATATTGCATGTAGGTAACTTAAGCATTTCTATTATCTGTAACTATAGACTAAGTGAATAGGCAAAAACAAAAACAAAAAAAAACAACAAAGCAAACCAAAATAAAAACAAAAAAACCCAACAGTCTCAAGTTTATCTACATTGCAAACCAGAACAGGAAAATGGCACAGAAGATCCTTGTGAACCCCCATCTTTCAAAATCTCAATCTAAGAGGGGTTTTGTTTGTCTGAATCCGGGTAATTCCAGTAAGAATTGCACAGAATCACCCTGCAGTTGACAGGGCAATGGGAAAATTAGTTAGCTGCAGCACAAGAGCAAGTCATTGTGGGAGAAACAGAAATTTCTTAATTTGGCTACTCACCCCAATAATAAATGGATATGGAACAAAAGGTTCCACAAACTTGGTTTATTCACTGGATTTGGCCAAAAACACATGAATGAACAGCCACATGAACTGCCCCTAGCAAACTGATAAGAACGGAATTGTTATCTGTAGTAGTAATAATACTTCTGCACTAGCAGAGTTTAAACCAGAATATGAGCTGCCAGATTGGCATTAGCAAGTCTGGCTAGTGTTTCTAGCAGCAACAAATCCAAATCTGATTACAACTACTGCTGTACTCAGTGCCCACCTTCTCTTATGCATACTAGCGTGAAAGCTAATAAAAAAAAGATTAAGTATTTTCTTACTACTACTTGATTTTAATACTAGTTTGCTACAATAGCATCAGGGAAAACCTTTGTAATACCGGTTAATTATCTCCCTGTGAATGAAGTTCTTGTTCACAAATACGAAGTTACTGATGAACACATCACCACATCTGTACATTATACATCATTACAGCTGTAGAAAACTGGTAATTTGCACAAACTGAGATACTGCAAGACCACTAAAAGACATAACAACTGGATTTGATATATACACAAAAAATATGGTACTAGGTTTATGAGTGCAAACAACTTCTGCAGAATTGAAATGATACTTTAATACCTTATAAAAAAATATAAATAACAACTAAATCAAATCTTTTTATGAGACTACAGTCATCTGTGGCTTCTAATTGCGTCTCCAGGCAACCTTAACTTACAAACCACTGGTAGTGGCAATGACTCCTTTCTCTGGAGAAAATTGCACTCTGCTTGATGCACCTTTAACTATCAACAGTGCCAGCAGATGTACCTCTGAACAGGTACAAAAGGTCTGTACCGTGCCACCTTCCTTGTTATTCTTCAGCTAATGATCACTTTTGACAGTCCACTCTAGAGTATTATTTTAATGAAACAAGATCACATTTATTCTGACAGTAAAATAAAGCAAGCAAACTAAGTCCTTACTTCTTGATTATGTTTAATGGTTAAATCTAATTTTTCTTTTCTAGCTTGACAGAGTTTTCTTCTCAGATCTTCAGCGGTATACACTTCTGATTCATTGCTGTTTTGTAGTAACTGTGACTCACACTTGGCATTATGTAAGCTGCAAAATAGGGTTTCAAAAAACATAAGTATTCCTTGTAAGTTTTAATGCTCCTTTATTTCACTGATCAGATTGCGAGCTAAAAGTCCTAAGCATTCACTTAAGCAAAATTCTGCCACACAGTTGTCATCATATTATTACTGTTCTTTGAAAGAGTTATACAGAACTGCTTATTGTGCAAGATATGAGATGCTGCAGCAGGAACTACTGTTAGATACACACTTCAGATTTCCCCAGGTTGACTTAAACATAATACAGTTTTTATCAGGTTTAATTATCACTATTATTTTTTCAATAAACTTTCAGGATGCTTAAAAAAACATTATTCCAATCACATTAAAATTACTAGCAAGTTTTTGTTTGTGTCCTGCAGTAAGGCTCATTTTTAACATGGATTACTATCCTAAAACCATTTCTGCCATGAAACACATGTACATACATAGAACAAAAATCACTTTTTCACATTTTTTTTCTTCAAAAATACATACATTTAAACTAGACACAAGCATCTGATAACAAATGATACAAATTAAAGTTCTAGTCCTCTAAAATACCCAGTATCTTCATTTCCACTATTTCGGTTAAAATCTACTTGGCAGCTAGCAGAACAGCCCTTCAGCACCACATGCAATATTAAAATAATCAAAACAAGCTTTTAGAGGTAGAATGAAAAATAAGTATAAAAAATATGTATTTAATTAAAACAGCCCAGTTTAGTAATCTTATATGCAATTATCGCAACTTCAAACTGAATAACTTTTGAATTATTTCAGGAGTTTAAAATCAGTTTTCACATTATTTTATACATGTAAGACTGACTGCAATAATTAGTTGCTCCACACAAAAGCACAACTTGACAAAAATCACTAAAAAATAAATGTACTATGAAAAGAAACATGATTATATTAACCACAAAGTTGGCAACATGTCATACAGAACTAAAAATACTAAAATAGCTTACCTCTGTCTACGTGAGGTCTTAATTACAGAAATGTCAGTCTATTGAGATCTAATTATTTGTTACATTAAAAAAAAAAATTACCACTTTATCCCTAGGTTTGTGCAGAGGCACCACCAATATTTTTCATTACTGAGAACAACCTTATGATACGTTTCCTACCAGTAAAGACACAAATGTCATCAACAGGGGGAAAGGTAATTTAGATCAATTGTTGACTTTAAAGACATTACTAATAATAAATGATGAAATCTCAGGGTTCTAGCTGCAGCCTATAAATATTTTGGAATTTAATAAATATTAAGTCTATTCTCCATTTATAAAAAAGATCTATGAGTTCAGAGTATTTGTGTATCATTGGTAATTGTTCCACAGGGAACAATTAGTGTGTTAAGTACAAATACTTAACACATTTTATATATTAAATAAATGCAGGAGATAAGTATCATTAGAACTTGCATGTACTACAGAAAAATGCACAGGCACATTTATTAGTTTTGAGTGTTTACTATGGGAGATAGAGGAACCAACATGACTCAAAAGACAAAAAATCAGCAACAAGGTAAGTAAAAAAATGTATTATGCAACTCTTTGCTATTGATGTAGGAAGATATGGTGCTAAGTCAGGCAGGTAATAAAAAGCACCTGTAAACTGTAAAAAAGCTTATTTGTGGATATCATATAAACGAGACCTTTATTTTTCCATGGCTAGGGACAACATAAAATGAAAGAAAGGCAGTCATGTTGATATGAAGCAAGAAGTACCTATCACAACTAAAGATAGCTAAGACAGCACCAAAGAAAACAAAGCACAGGGTAGGGAGAAAACCAGAACCCAAACTGGAAGCTGGAGAGGACTAGGGCAAACAAACAAGAGTTATGAGAAGGGTAACCACTTTATTAACTTGCAAGGAGGTCGTTTTGCTTCTTTAAATCTACTGGTATTTAATGCTTCTTGTATGGACAGCACACCAGATGCAAGCAAGGGAATGAGTACATTTTTTCAAGTTAATAAAACCCTACATTTAAATCTCTAAGTAAATTGCATTGATTTGCACAGCAATCAGCTTTCAAGAAAGCTATTCCTTTCAATGTGTCTATTATACAGAAATTAACCAAAAAAATCCAAACACTATGCAAGTATCTACATAATAAAACTTACACAGAGGAAAATTTAATTCTGCTTAACTGGACCAATTTAGGGGAGAGGAGACACCCAAACAAACCACAAACAAGTTACAAACCATCAGAGGAGACAGCAAGTTAGGGACATTATAGAAATGCAAAAAGAACATAAGAACATTAAGATATGACAGCACAACAGCTAAGTACTGAGGAAAAAAGCATTAAAAGCATTAAATACCTTTTTAAAATACCATTTTCTGCACAGCTTCTAAACTCACAATGCCAGTACCGAAAAATTAAAAATATAAAGCAGAAAACCCTGTTTTTGTTCTTAGTCTAGAATTAAATTGAACCAGCTACTGAAAAAAAAAAATCAACTCTGAGGGAATATTACCATGTTAACCACTTCATTATTTTATTGGACTACCTAAACATTTCCAAATACAACAGACATTGGCCTTAAGAATTCTTATTTCTGTAATATTTTCTTAATCTTCGCAGCATTACCAGCACATGCAGTACTTTGTGAAAGCTTCGTATTACCTACAGTAGGAGATTCTTCCTTTCATATTCATACTGCAAGTACAAGTGCTACAAGAATAAAGCTTTTGGAAGCTTAAATCAAAGATTAAAACACACAAAATCCCTCAAAAGTTTCACCACGTGTACAATTTGCAGCCTAACAGGAATTCAGTGGATGTTTTGCACTTCCATCTTCATGTATTAATAGTTTACCCATTGTTGGTTTTGAACTGAAATACGTAGTTTACTAACTACAGCTTTTATCTAAGACACCTTTTTTAGCAGTACTTTTAAGATTCCTCAAGAAAGCATATAAGCAGGTGAAACAGTTTTTGAGTTCTATGTTGCAGAATGACTTTTTTAACTCAAAAACTAAATTCATATTCACTTATCAATTCAGCTAGAAATGACAGCCAACAGAACACTGCAGAAAAACAGTGTTTCACTAGATTTTCTTCCACATGTGGCAGAAAATACAGTGATTTTGTAACAGAGAGAATTATTTCCTCTATTATCCAGCACTGGAATTCTGCTAAATTTGCCCAGCTGAAAGTTTCCCAACCAAAATTTATATTCAGGGAATTTTGCTGTTCCTATATAAGTGGCACTTTTGTATAATCAGACTTTAAACAGTGACAAATAGCTCTCACATCTAAGACAGACAGAATGAATTAAAGCTTACTTTAATTGCCCCAGAGATCAAACACATATCAGGTTTTAGAAAATAAAAGTCATGTGCAAGATTTAAATCTGACCTCTACCACCTCAGCTTATGCAGAAAACCATTCTGTAACTTCAGGTCACACTCCTAACTGCAGAGATGAACAACCTCTATCTCCAAGTCACATCTCCCACAGTCATGTGAGAATTCTTGCAGACCCAATTGCCTCAAGTAAATGCATGCCTTCGAGTAAATCTTGTAATCTATAATGACTGCACTGAATGGCATAGCTTGCATGTATCAAACCGTATCTGGTGGTTCTTCAGTCTGAATTACATGATTTCAGGGATCTGGAAAGTAAACCACAAAAACAGAAGCAATATCACTAGGCTTAGAAGTATAGAAGTAGAGCTCACCATGCAGCTTCCATGACAGCATAGCTGACTGGAGAAGACAAACTCATGATATCCAATAAGCAGCTTCGAGTTTATGAACTCTGGAGAAGGAACATCATCTTCAACCATATACACTCTTACTTGACAAGCTTTGAAGATTACTCTTTTCCAGATCATAAAAACATTAAAACCTGCAACAGAGACATATTTTAGCTTATTTGGCAATATAATTAATCATTTGTTAACATTCACGAACAGTTACCAATGATACTACTATGCCTTGTGAAAAACTACCATCCATAATCTGACATCAGTTTTAGTCAAGCAACAGAACTGTTACTAGTCCTCTAAGCTTGAATATTGCAGATGAAAATAAATACATCTTCTGTTCAATATCTTCTGCCAGGGTTTTCAGAAGGAAGTAAACACAAAACGTTATGTTTACATAGATTGTTCCCCTACATTCTCTTTTCCTCTAAGAGTATCACAGATTTAATTTCTCTTCAAAATAATTCTAAGGGAGATAATAGCACATACTGTGATTTTTTTTAAGTAGGTCAATATCCGAAGTTTGCTGGCAAATGGCAGCTAACATAGCAAGTCTTCTAACATTTCACAAACCTGGAATTTTCTATTTGAACATACTTTTATTAGATAAGTGGGAGGAATATTAAATGGAACTGTAACTCAGTTCCCCCGTAGGAGAAACCCACTAATTTAGAGCTACTGACAAAAGGAAATAGACAGACATTTACAACATAGACCTTAAAAAAAGCTCCAAGATGTACTTCAAGTGGAATAGTGAAGACATTTATGCGTTCTACTAATTAAAGCAAGACACCATGAAAACTAAGCTGTATTCAACAGTCAAGATTAATAAGCCACAAGTCACTGAGGAACTAGTTTTCCGTATCACCCTTTTAAACTGTGTTGCAACTTACACCAAAATCTCATCAAAAAAGAAAAAGAGTAACAAACACTTTCTCAGGTATCTGGGAGATTTACCTCAAGAATAGAATTCACTAACTCTATCCAACAATAGCTGCAATCAAAAGTCTTTGTCTTAAAACACAATCAAAATGTAGTCACATCCACCCCATTCTGCAATTTAGAACTTCCTGAAACTATTCTGAAGCCATAAAGAGGGGGAAAAAAACCAAAAAATAAAAATAAACAAAAAGCCCTAAAGAATATTTTCTGAGAACACAAATTATTTTGAATCCACAACAATCCTCTGTTAAAATATGTATCAACAGATAGCTTATTAGAACACAGAGGAATACCCTCTAAAAGCATGCTATTTCACTTCCAAACAAAAGTATTCAAATGGCATGGAATGGCTAGTAGGAGCCACATAATTAAACAAGGCAGTGTTCATCTGAAGGGTTAATACATTTGATGGGCATTACCTTACTAAGCTTGCATCATACTCTCCTCATGGACTTCTGAATATGCTTAACTATGAAAAAGGCCATTGATTTAGACTGGATATAGGTTCTTTACTGTGAGGGTGGTGAGGCACTGGCACAGGCTGCTCAGAGAAGCTCTGGATGCCCCATCCCCGGCAGTGATCAAGGCCAGGCTGGACGATTTAGCGCAACCCTGTCTAGTGGAAGGTGCTCCTGCCCATGGCAGAGTGCTGGAACTAGCTGGGTCTTTGAAGGTCCAAACCAAATGGCTGTATGACCGAGACTCCAAAAAAAGGTCTAACTATGATCTCAAAAGGTACTGTTTTAAAACATACAATGCAAGGCATAACTAAACATATCTGCACTGGACCCTATAGAAACTCACCAGCAGTCGTTTAAGCTCAAAGAATCACTAGATTTTCATTAACGTGGATTAAAAAATTTATGCAAACTAAAATTCAAGAAGCAGCAGCAGCACTTCATTGCGTTACGCCACAGGTGTCACTGGACCAGGCGCACGCCGTACCCGCGGCTCACACGGTCTGTCCGGCAGGCCGAAGCAACAGCAGCAGGGAAGCGGGACAGAGTTTCAGTACACCCCTCACACCTGCTCGCAGACACCCGAAGCCGCCCAGCAGCACCGATCTTCGCCATTCACCGAACGCCTCCAGCCCGCTGGAGACCAACGGGGCAGCCTCAAGGCCAGCCTGCCGCCGAGATGGGGCTGACGGTAAGTTACTGCACAGCCCCACAGGCGCCGGACGCGGACTGGGCACTCCCAAGCCTTGCGTGAGGTGCCCTTGGCCGGCCGCAACCCCACAGCCACCCCTATCCCACCTCAGCGAGGCCGCCGGCGGGCCGCCCGATCACTAGGGCCCGGAGGGAAGGACGCGGACACGCCCCGACACGCCCCGACGCGCCACGCCGCGCGCGGGAGTTCCCTAACGACGACTTCCGGCTGCAGAAGGGCCCTGGCAATGCCCCCGCTCTGAGCCGGTGAGCGTGACTTCGCGCATGCGCCGGAGGGCACTGTAGGCTCCCGCCGTGCCGCGCGCCATGCCTGTCCTGCGGCGGGGATTGGTGTCCGCCCGCCAGGAGGAGGAGCCGCGATGCTCCAGCCCGGCGCGCTGGCTGCTTGCGCGGAGAGGGCAGTGCGGCTGGAGGCCAGGGTGGGGGGCTGCAGAGCCTGCGGTGTTTGCTGCCCGTTCCACGTCAGTGTTTGCACTTTGTCCAATTCAGGAGTTGATTCGGGGGCCACCTGAGACTTATGGGTGAGTGCAGGTGTCCTCAGCCACAACCGGTGTCCCCCAGCCAGACCACTCCAGAGCTGGTTGAGCATGCAGGACGGTTCACCTAGCACAGCTACCTCTGCCGGCCCAATAAGCAGTCACCCCTGTGAATATCATCATCATCAGGCAGCTCTTGGCAGCACAGGTGGCATATCCCCAGCACCTCTCTTCATGGACAGGAGGGTAGCTATATCCCCCTTCCCAGAGCTGGTGGCATGTGGGCATGTCTGCAGCTGGACAGTAAGAGATACTGAATCTGCAAATTAGATTATAGGGTAAATACACATATATATAATTCCTAGAATTACAGAATGGTTTGGGTTGAAAAGTACCTTAAAGGTCATGTAGCTCCAAACCCCTGCCAGGGGCAGCAACATCTTCCACTAGACCAGATTGTTCAAAGCCCCACCCAACCTGGCCCTCAACGCTGCCAGGGATGGGGCAGCCAGCTTTCTTGGTAACTGGTGCCAGTGTTCTACCACTCTGACAGTAAATAACTCATCCTAATATCTAATCAAAATCTAACCCCCCTTCAGTTCAAAGCTATTAACTACCCCTTGTCCTATCAATACAGGTCCTTGTAATGAAAAATACTAACTAACATGAAAGCCAGACTGAGACTTGGATGCCCTTAAATAGGGGGTGACAGGTTCTTCAACCAGATCATCAGAAAAGCAAACAGGTGAAAGATGATGGTGCAAAATCATAAGAGGGTTGATGGGGGAAACAAGTAACAATATTACCACTGCTGTTTGCCTCACTGCACAAATTGAAAAGTTCTTAAGAAACACCTCAACTGAGAGATTCCAGGGTCCAGATGGAAGCATATGTAATGTCAAACAGCAACAGATGCCGAATAAAATTCACCCTACAATAATCCTAGGAAAGTGAGTGAGGTATTCTGGAAAGAGTGTTATGGGCTGAAAGGAATTAAAACAACTTTAACATGGTCAGTAACTACCATTGACACTGTCATAAGTAGATACAGATTAAGAAATTAGTAACATGTTCTCTTACTGTTTATACTTAACCTGAATTTCCACAGGCTGTGAGAAATCTTGCATGAGCAAGATTGTGTTAAAAGCTATCACAAATCACATTTGGAAAAGCAACAGTAATGTTGCTTTAAATAAAGTAAAAGTATTATAAAGGTAAGAGTAGTAAAAGAGTATTGGTCTGCATTCAAAGAGAAAAATGCATCACTATGTCCATAGTCTGCCAGGTTATCTATGAAAATAAGCCATCCAGAAATGACCAGGGTAATCTTAGAATTTATACAGTCCAAAAATGACCAGGTTATTTAAGAACACAGGGTCCAAAGGATAAATAAGGAGCTTAAGAGACAATAATATAAAATGGATAGTGCATGGAATGGGCGCATGAGGAAACACAGGAAAAAAAATCTGTTAACACTGAGCCCACTTGAGCATAATTGGAGACACAGTAAGATTGCATATATAAGACTGTAGCGAGCTCACACAATGCTCTGAATTGTGTAAGGTGCCATGTTTCTTCAGCACTGGATATGCAGCCCCCGTAAGTCTGACAGGCTACAGGTACTGTACTACTGCTTATGTGAGTACAGTCTTATCACTAAGGGTAGCTGTGTTGCATTACCTGTTCTCAGGTTTTCTAAGTTGCATGTCTTCAACTTTAATTCAGATTTTTTACTCTAAAGGTCTCAGATTTTATAATGTCAAAAAATGTACAGAGAAATACAATTCACAATTTATATTAAAATATCTTTTATCTTTACATACATACTTACATTTGTAAAAGCACATAAAAATTGCTGGGATTTTTCTTCTAGTTGGAATTCCCCAAAAGGAGCAGAATTATACTAAGATAGTTACTTACGAAGTTTAAATCATCTTGTATTAACCACAAGGCTGCAGTTGATCCTGACTCAGGAAAACACTCATACTGAATTCAAAGTACAGCTAAGTGCTTTGGCTTATGGGTCAGCATGACTGACTTCATGAATGCCAGTATTGCCAGAGCATTTAAGGTTCTTGTCACTTTTTATTCCAAAGTTGTTTCTTGTTACTTGTAACTGCAAAAAGACTGCTTTGAGCTAAGGTTTTCTAAGATGTGTGGTTAAGTATAACCTGATACTGGTGGATACCAGTATCAAGGTCTAGACTGAAGTTTTAATTGCAAGTCAAAAGATGGCCCATTGTATTTTACCCCCTTTGAGATAAGTCTCAAAACTTCATTTCTAGTTTGTGACCTAGTTTATGTATAATTGTCTTTTAGCTGTGGTTTTGCTACTTCTGCATCACAGTTATTCTAAATGTGTTGTGTCAAATCAAAGAGGCTCTTTGCCCAGGGGCACAACATTGGAAGATTTCATTATGTTGCAATTCTTTTAATAACAGCATGGCTTTTTTTTTCCCCCTGATGAAAAATACAGTAGTGTACAGGGCTTTGTGTCTGCTGTTGTCTGATGAATCGTCAAAAATTGAACATGATTTAAAATGGCCTGGAATGATGAAAAAGTATAAATTGAGGGATAATATGAAAAGAATTGTAGAGATTTAACACCATTTAACACCATATCTGGAGTTTTGGTAGGTTTTGGCACCATAATACCTTACCAGATACTGAACCAATAGACAAGTTTATCTTCCCAAAATAATACACATGTAATTTTTTACCTTGATTCACAAAAATTGCTTCAGACACAATGCTGCTGCATGCATATAGCTAACCAAACACCTTTTCTTCCTCCCACACTGAAAACTACTTATCATATATCATAGAATCAGCTACATTGGAAAAGACCTTTAAGATGATCAAGTCCAACCATTACCCCAGCACTGCCAAGTTCATCCTTAAACCATGTCACTAAGGGCCTCATCTACACAGTTTTTGAACACTTCCAAGGACAGCAATTCCACCACTTCCTGGTCAGTGTGTTCCAATGCCTGATCACCCTCTCTGTTAAGAAATTTTTCCTAATATCCAATCTAAACCTCCTCTGGCACAGCTTGAGGCTGTTTCCTCTTGTCCTATCTCGTGTTGCCTGGGAGAAGGGACCAATCCGCACCTCGTTCCATCCTCCTTTCATGTACTTTTAGAGATGGATAAGGTCCTCCATGAGCCTTCTCCAGACTAAAACCCCTCAGTTCCCTCAGCTGTTTCTGATCAGACTTACTCTCCAGATGCTTCACCAGCAATATACATACTATCTTAGGTATTTCTTCACAGTTCAAGGAATGATTTGGTCTAAAATCTACTTGTAGACAGGATATATAGGGGATTTTTAGAAAGGTGGACACAAATCAGAGTTCTTTCACACATGGAATTCAGCATTATTCTTGTTCCTCAAAGAGACCTGTTCAGGATGTCATTAGAAAGAGTGCTTGACATTTGGGATAATGGAGAGGAGAATGTGGTGCTTCATTGTGGTTCTGGCCTTCGCAGAGGCAGAGGCAACTGCTTTTCTTGCAGGCAGGATACAAGCATGCTTCTTTGCAATGAGACATAACCAACACCTGCAGGAAATCAGTTGAAAATGACTGTTTAAAACACAAGTTAAAGACATAAAACTCCTCATGGGAAGAACTATTTTGCACTTCCAAAGTTCATTCCTGGATTGTAAGCTTAATGCATATTGTGTTCTGACCTCGTGCTCAAGTGGGTGGCAGGTCTGGCTGAAGGACAGAATTCTGTCCTTCAGCATTAAACTGCTAAAAAATGCTGATACGGTACATAACGTTTAATAGCAACAGTATGGCATGTTACCCTCTTTCAAATACAATGTCTGGATTGCAAAATACACATTTGTTTTTCCTTCTGTTGTGTCTGTCTGTACTTGAACAGTCTGTCTTCAATCTTATCTTTACTAAATATGCACAAATGAGCCTGATTACACACAAAATATAACTTCTTCAAACAGTTTTATTTTTCATTCTTTAAATTGAAGTTTGCTTTGTTTTCTTTAGCTTTAAAAAATACTTTAGTCATATTAGGCTCTTTTGAAGAACACCCTACTTTTGTATGAAGCCAAGTCATCTCGAGTTACTTCCTTAATTAGGAAAAAAAGTATTTTCAGCTGCTCTTTACTGGTTTTAATACAAGGCACAAAGCTTCTGATTCCTAAGGAATGTCACATTCAAAAGACTGTTACCAAGGGTTGAGGAAATTAGAATGTTCTCAGGAGATTCCAAACGCATTGCTTCAAAACTAAAATATGAACTTATTTGATCTGATGTATAATTAAAGAGAGTAGTGACTTAGCGAAGGAAATCCTTGCAGATTGTCAGTTTCTGCATAGCAGAATGTTAATATACACAGTTTTTGCACTACTTATTGCAAAAAAAAAAACCAATGAAACTTCATGTATTATTGAAATACATACATGCCAGTGCAGATACAATTTCTACCACTGCCAAACTTGTACCTACCTCTAAACAATTCTAGATGTACAGTTAATTCTTTTAAGGAACTTTTGCTCCAAGTCGTCCACTTGTGGATAGGAAGAAAGGGTTTTTTTTTCTGTCTAATATGTCGTTGATTTCTGTTTGTATGTTCTATTTTCTGATGAGCTCTTGTCTAACCCTGTAGAAAGCTGATACCTGTGTAAGGCATATGAGTTTCATCACCTCAAATAAAATAATCCAAATTTTACTGGTTTAAGCCATTGGAAAATTGCTGTTTGTCCCTGCTTAATGAACATGGAGTAAAGTATTGCAGTTAACATTTGTAAGTGATCATTTTGCATTTGAGTAGGAGAGCAACTAGAAAAATTCACAACTTGCTCTTTGGCAATTGCAGTGGGTGTTTTGGCCCTGAAACACAAGGCCAGTTTCAGTATCAAAACTGAAAGCAAGATTATGCTTATCACAAGGACTTATCTTTGTTTGCAAGCAGCACAGAGGGCAGCTGGCAGAAAATTAGTCTGTAAAAGTTGTGTGCCAGGATGATCACTCAAGCACAAAATAGTTAGGTCTGCCCTGTAAGACAATGTAATTGTGCAAGAGGTAACCTTTTGTGCCACTGCTTCTGAAGTGCAGGATTGCAGGTGGTGCTGTGCGGTACATGAGTTAAAGACAAAGCCAAGTCAGAGAGCTGACAGGCCACCTAATTTTCATTGCAGAGGGAGAAGAACACAAACTAAAGCCAATAGGACAGGCCAGCAAAGAGAAGTATGCTGTTGGGTTAAAATCTGGATCTGAGGTCTTATGTTTGGAGAAAAGTACTTGTGGGGGGGAAAGTGTGGGGAGACTGTAGGTGCTTGGTGCACGTGGTAGGGAGACCACTTGGCCAGCAGAAAAGGGAGACATAGTGGCTGAAATGCTGGGAACGGAATGAGCTTTGTACTGCTAAGCCATGAGAGAGCTGAAACAGCACCAGAAGTCTGAATTAACAGTAAAACATTAAAGAAAAATAGTTTATGGTGACTGGGTTGCAAGCAAGAACACGGTGGACCTGAGGGAGAAGCAATGAGTTCTTGGGTGTGGGGGGAAATCCAGACACTGAGAAAATTAAGCAGGCAGAGTATGCAGGGAGCATGAGCATCTTTGGGGCCAACAGCAGCACAGGATGATGGTTAAGTCTGGGAAAGGGAGGCCTCTGTAACAGGGCGGAAAAAAACACAAAGGGACCATAAGGACAAACACCCGTCCGCTTTACACACGAGGGTGGTGACAATTAGTGCTTCCAGTCAGTGAATGGAGCGAGCTTTCAACTCAGACAGGGCCCAGCGCAAGGCAAGACTGACGAAAGCACCTCTAGGCTAGCGGCGGTGACTGAAGTGCCGGCGCTTGGCCCCGGGCCAGGCTTGTCACCAGCCTGATGACAGTCCCGCGCCTGCCAGCCACACTGCCACCGGGGGCACCCGGCACAGCCCGCCTCACTGATGGGGCAGTAAGGGTCGCATTCGCGGGGACACGAGAGGAGGTAGGCCGGCCCGCCGCACTTCCACTGCCGCCGGTGCAGAGAGCGACCGGCGGCTTCGCGCCGATCTGGCTCCTGCTCCCCCAAGCCCGCAGTCCCGCGACCGCCCCGCCCCCGCGGAAGGAGGAATGAGCCACTTCTATGGCTGAGGAGAGAAGGGGTGGATGAGATTTGCTCTCTCTTCTCATCCCTCCCTCCGTGCCTCGGGGCGGGAGGACCGCTTCTTCCGGCTGCCTCTGCTCGCCCTCACACCTGAAGGTGTGAGCCGAGCCGTCTAGTTTTCAGCTGGCCTGCACCGCCTCACCCCCGACACCTCCCCTGCCGCCTGGTTGCGGCGTGTGGTTGGTACCGCCCCGCCTGGCGGGAGGAGGTAGCGCGGCCGTAACTCCGGCGGCGGCTACTGCTGCTGCTGCTGCTGCTGGAGGAGGGGGAGGAGGAGGAGGTGGGCTCCAGGCAGGGCAGCAGCGCGACGGGCAGCGAGGCACCAGGCCTCCGCAGCTGGGAGGGCGGAGGGGGTCCGAGAAGGGTAGAGAAATGGGCGGAGTTTCGCGTCAGCGCCGTCGCGGCATATATGAGGGGGGCGGGCGGTTGATGCGTCCATTTGGCGGGAGCGGTGCGGTAGAGGAGAGATAGGCTGTGGCCCAGCCGCGAGGGGCTGTACTGTACTGTACTGTGCTGTGTCGTGTGTGCGCGGTGAGGCAGAGCGGACTGCCGGCAGGCGCTCCCGGCGGCGTGCGGCCCGGCCCGGCCCTCGTGGGTAGGCAAAGCGCGGCGCGGGTGGGGGCTGCGGTGCGACTGCCGGGGTCCGCGGGGTTCCGGCGGGCTGAGGGGTGGGCGCGGCACAGTGCCTCCCAGCCGGGGGCCGCACGGCCGCCGTTACGGAGCGCGCTGCTGATGTCTCCTCGTGTGTTGCCCTTGTCTCTGCTCCCCAGTCCCGGTGCGTTTATCCCAGCAGCGGAACCTCGGGCGGCTGGCAGCGTCTCGGTGTCGGGGACTTGAGGTGCAGACCCCTCCCCTCGGATCAGTTCGGCTGGCGGCAGCGGGCGTCACGTCTGTGAGAGAACATGAGCCGAGATTTCAAACCCGGAGACTTGATCTTTGCCAAGATGAAAGGTTATCCCCATTGGCCAGCTAGAGTAAGTCACCCCTCCTCCCCTACAGGCCGCAGCGCCCTCCTGCTCGGTATCTGCCCTTCCCCGGCTTCCCCTCACGCTCTTCGGGCTTTGTGTAGCAAGAAGCGCCTTAAGGCACCCGCGGAGAGCCAGACGCTGAAAGCGCGCTGCGCGCTCGGCCGCCTCTTGCCTGAGGGAGGGCAGCGCAGCGCAGCGCAGCGCTCCCGTGGTTGGAAGTGACTTCTGAACCGCGCTGCAGATCCGTGCTCGGTTTTGCTCTTGCCTTACGCCTCTGTGCAAGTCGCTTCTGTAAGCAGTAGTCCTCTAGTAGTTGTTAGCTGTGCTAATTTGCATAACAGCTTTTAGAAATGAAGGCTGCTGTCGATAGCGCGGTGCTGGAGCTCTGCAGGCGTGTAACTGCACCAGAATGTTCGTCCCGAGTAACTGCCCTTTTTTGACAAAAGAAAGTGATGTCGGGGTTACTCTTCGCTTTTAAAGGCGGCTGTTCCTACACTGCTTCTTATAGAATAAGCCAAGTGGCCTTGTCCTTTTTGTATGCATTCTCCCTGGCTCTTTGGAAGAGGCAGAGTTCTGTGACTGCTGTAGACTATTTGATGGTCATAGGAATGCAGAGAGAAGTAATAAAGAGGTATTTTGCTAAGATGCTGGTTGAATAATTTTATTTTTTTTAATTTTAAGTTCGTTGAACTTTTTGTATCACTGGGCATTTGGGGTTGGCCAAGCTCAGTTTAAGGGCAGGAAATCTTGCTTATGCTGAAGGAGGGGTGGTGTTTGAATGGAACTGAAATGTGCTTTTCACCTGTAGCATGTCATACCTCTCTGATTAAAGAAGATGATCATGTGAAAAGTGTTGCTCTAACAGGAGAAGGGTTGTCATTTCCTATGCTTCCTAATATTGGTTTTGATTCTGCTGTGTTTTTTAACATACAGTTAAAAAGAGACCTTGAGACCACCTTCTCCATTGTTTTTTTTTGTTTTTTTTTTCCTTTTTAATGCCTAACAATTTTACCTACTTTCCCTTAGACTGTTCTTAACTGTTACTTGACTTGAATTACAGTCTCTCTTTTTCTTAGGTGGATGAAGTTCCAGATGGAGCAGTAAAGCCTCCTACAAATAAAATGCCTATTTTCTTTTTTGGCACCCATGAGACGTAAGTCCTTCATATTTAATGGTCATAATTATCTTTTTTTTTCTCATTGTAGAATGCTGTGACAAGAAGTTAACAGCATGTCCAAATGTAATGTATTTTATAGTATAGGTTAAACTATAGTATTTGGTAGCAGAACATCTCTTTCTAAATGAATCTCTTTTGACAAGGCATGCTTCTCTAACATTTGCTTAAGGTAATCACAGGAATGGGGATAACCATAACCATACCGTATGCACTTCCCTTGTCAAAATAAAAAAAATAAATCCTACCCATAGTGGCATGATTTATAGGTTTTTTTTCCAGTAATGAACTTTAATTCAATAGTCTTTTATATCCTCAAAATTTTCAACAATATGTTCTTAAATAAAAAGAAGGCTGTGCACAATGAAGGAGGCAAAATTTGAGAAACTGGCAAATAATCATGTATTGGCTTTTGGTGAGCTTTGTTTTCTGGAGGGGTTTGGGTTTGTGAGTAATTTTTTGTAAGATCTGGAGAGAAAAATGAGGAAGTGCAGTATCAACTTTCAAAATACTTACCTTTATGCACTTTCTGCAGTGCTACCATTTTGCAGTTGTCAACAGTTGCTTTGAGGGACTGTTTCCTCCACTGCTAAATTTGATTGTAAATATGCTGGGGTTTATAGATATCTGTGATTTTGAAAACTGTCATGTTACTCTATAGCATGACTGATTGTCCTAGTGTAGATTTCTAAGACATCAGATTCACTTCTATTTTTGTTGTCTGGTTGTTTGTGATGGTTTTTAAAGGAACCAAACCCTATAATGGAGTGGTTTTAATTCCACTGTTTTTATTAATAAAATGGCAAATGGTATATAAGCAGCTCAGATATAGAAGTTATATATACAAATAATGTTTTACACATTTTATGGAAATACCCTGGGTTTTTTTCCTTCATCTCATTAAACATCATTTGAAACTGCTTTAATCTGACACTTTGCATCTTTCTTAATAAGACACATTAAGACAAAACACATTGCCCTGTTGAGTTAAAGAGTGAGCATCCTCTATGTTAGTGGTTCTTTAAGAAGTGATTTACCCTTGAAAAGGATTTGTGTATGCTTCAGTCTTAACACCAATGTGTTTTTTTAACTGTTGTCTTTGAATGCCTCATGTTTTTTTGTTTGTTTTGTGTGTGTCTGTGTTGTTTTGTGGGTTCCTGAGATTTGATTTAATGTTGCAAGGTTTGAATCTTGTTGCTTGTTTTTTTAAGTAAGATTTCAGGCAATGCAGAAGGTCACATTTTTATCAATATTTTTTTCAACATCTGAAAGCACAGTATTGTTTTGATCCTGCCCTTGGTAATGTTGATAGGCTGGAGGGAAGGGATGGCCTCCAGAGGGACTTTGACACTCTTGATAGGTGGGCCAATGCCAACCTCATGAAATTCAACAAGGCCAAGTGCAGGGTCCTGCACATGGGTCAGGGTAATCCCAAGCACAGCTTCAGGCTGGGCAAAACCTTGGGCGACATGGTCTAGAGTGAGGTGTCTCTGCCCATGGCAGGGGATTGGAACTAGATGATCTTAAGGTTTTCTCCATCCCTAGCCATTCTATAGTTCTCAAATTCTATTCCGTGACATTTTATTTTTGTGTATGTTTGTAGCTGTCAATAATGGGCTAATGATCCATCAGGTATTAGGTAGAGCTAACGATTTTCTGTATTGTTTCATGGGAACCAAGATAAATTGGTAAGCTTATTCTCTGCTGTGCTTCTCACAGAGTCACACACCTGATCAAAGTTAGACTCTATGTACCTTCAGCACATTAGTAGTCTGTACATACACAGCCTATCTTACTGTAATTAGTAGCAGCTCTGAAAATCTAGATAACTAGTTAAATCATGCTAAATTAATAGTCCTTCTGTATAAAAGATGACATTTTCTAGCTGTGTGGATGGTTACTGTAGGAAAATACAAGCTATGGCAAAAAACGAAAGCGGGATCAGCTTTGGAATTATTCTTACTTCTAGGAATAATACTAGCTCAGTTTTGCAGATTACTTTAAAGAAGTATAAACTGGTACTTTGCTATGGAGAAAAAAGATACACAGGCAGTGCTAAGACAATTACCATGACAGCAACTTATAAAAAATATTTTTAATACTTCATCAAGAAAAAGTTTGGAGGAGAAACTTAAGATAATGAATATCTTAGTTTTATTGTTCAAGTTTGGTAAGTTATGAGGTCCTGTTGTCATACACTGAAAAACTACTGAATGAATGCTGAGTTGCATAGCATTTTTAAAAAACATGGGCAATCAGTGTATCCAAGTGTTGCTTTTTTATGTCCAGTACACTAAAAATTATTCTTAAATTTAGTATTTTAACCAGGTTACTTTTAACTTAAGAACTTAGAAGGATTTTTGTTAGCTTAGAGGCATTTCTTCTCTTTTAAATTGTTCTCTTGCTTTATGTTGTCCAGATTCCAAATTTTTTTATTCCTAACTTTTAAGCATGATTTGTTTAATAAGGAAGCAATTGCTCTGTTTGTTTGCAAGCTACTCTTTTTCAGTTGTTCTGGTTCAGTAGTTGGTTGTCCTATTGGCTGTAATTTTAAGATGCAGCTTCAGCTGTTGCTTGCCAGACACTCAGCACCCTGGGAAGGAGAGGGGTCCATATGTGTGGTGGTGCTAGTGAAAAACTTGGGCTGTTGAGGACAAAACTTGAGGAAACTGAAGATACTTACATAGTAGAATCAGTTGTAGTAGTAGTGAATTGCATATCTTAATAACATTTGGTGCTTACTTCTTTGAAAAGAATAACCATTTAAAATGTGAAATTTTATTTTGTGCTTTCTCTCCTTAAGGGCATTTTTGGGACCAAAGGACATATTCCCCTACTCTGAAAATAAAGATAAATATGGCAAACCAAATAAGAGAAAGGGTTTTAATGAAGGGTTGTGGGAAATAGACAACAATCCCAAAGTGAAGTTCTCTCATCAGCAGGTAAGTTATGCAGAGTCTGCAAATCTTCATTACTATACTGTTTAGGAAAAACAAAAGGCAACGAATGTTTCCCTGCAGTAAGCTAATGAATTATTGCTGTTGTCCAGTGGCAGGTTATACCAGTTATTTTAATTTTGTTTTTAATTGATCTCTAATATCAACAGCAGGAGAGATGGGAGTGTTGTTTAGGGGTATCTGCTTATTACAAACTTACTGTAAGCTTAAGGGGGATCACGTTAACTTTCAGAGCAAAAGTCTGAAAACTTTTTACAATACACATCAAGCTTTAGTTACAGCTATATGTATACTTATATGTGTATATATAACTATAGACTGTATGTATTAATATGCGTTCCCAAGATACTTACCTCTGGAACCGTACTCCAGAACTGGAGTTGTGTCTTTGCCTACCTTCTCTGGACATTCTGTGGCCTCTTGGTTTTGCTGTGTACACTGGGCCCATACTGGCTCTTCTAGGCAATGCTGCAGTAATAATAAAAATAATAGGTATATTTTGGTATTATTTGCTGCTCTTATGCCAGATTTGCCATTTTAACACCAGTTAATCCATGCTTCACAGGTATTGTAAGTTGTTTCTAAAGTACAGTTGAGAGATAAGGTGATGCACTCCATGTATACTTTCTCTGCTCAGGGTATGGAAAGATGCTAATCCCCTCCTTGTAGTGGGAAGCACTGTATTAATAATACTTCAGCTTTGGTGATAGCTCTTAAACAGGGTCTTTCATTAGCTGTTCAGGTTCTATCCAGAGCTATTAGATTGTTCATTGCCATTTTTTCCCCACAAGTCATATTTAAAATCTCTTTCTTCCACGATTCTAGTTCTATAAGTGAGCCTTAAAAATACTCAAAGAAGGAGCTTTTGTTAATGGGGGTGTTTTGACTGGAGTATTGTGTACAGTTCTGGGCTAATCAGTGTAAGGGAGATGTGGACATCCTGGAGTGTGAGTGACACAAAAATTATAAACTGGAGCGTCTCTGTGAGGAAAGGCTGAGCAAAGTGGGACTGTTCAGCCCTGGAGAACTCAGGGCTGATATCATCAGTGGATACAGATACCTGATACAGGCGTGTAAAGAATCATAGAATGGCTAAAGTTGGAAAGGACCTTAAGATCATCTAGTATCCAACCCCCTGCCAGGGGCAGGGATACTTTCTCTTAGATGAGGTTGCTCAAGGCCCTGTCATAGAATCATAGAATAGTTAGGATTGGAAAGGACCTTAAGATCATCTAGTTCCAACCCCCCTGCCATGGGCAGGGACACCTGACACTAAACCATATCACCCAAGGCTTCATCCAGCCTGGTCTTGAACACTGCTAGGGATGGAGCATTCACAACCTCCCTGGGCAACCCATTCCAGTACCTCATCACACTCACAGTAAAGAACTTGCTGCTGGTATCCAGTCTAAACCTCTGCTGTTTAAGTTTCAAGCCATTACCCCTTGTCCTGTCACTCCAGTCCCTAATGAAGAGTCCCTCCTCAGCATCCCTGTAGGCCCCCTTCAGATACTGGAAGGCTGCTATGAGGTCTCCACGCAGCCTTCTCTTCTCCAGGCTGAACAACCCCAACTTTCTCGGCCTGTCTTCATATGGGAGGTGCTCCAGTCCCCTGATCATCCTTGTGGCCCTCCTCTGGACTTGTTCCAACAGTTCCATGTCCTTTTTATGTTGAGGACACCAGAACTGCACACAATACTCCAAGTGAGGTCTCACAAGAACAGAGTAGAGGGGCAGGATCACCTCCTTTGACCTGCTGGTCATGCTCCTTTTGATGCAGCTCAGGATACGCTATGCTTTCTGGGCTGTGAGTGCACACTGCTGGCTCATGTTCATTTTCTCATTGACTAACACCCCCAAGTCCTTCTCCGCAGGACTACCATGAATTTCCTTTTTGCCCAACCTGTAGCTGTGCCTGGGATTGCTCCAACCCAGGTGTAGGACCTTGCACTTGGCATGGTTAAACTTCATGAGGTTGGCATCAGCCCACCTCACCAGCATGTCAAGGTCCATCTGAATGGCATTCCTTCCCTCCAGTGTATCAACAGAACCACACAGCTTGGTGTCATTGGCAAACTTGCTGA
Source organism: Melopsittacus undulatus (assembly GCF_012275295.1). Lineage (NCBI taxonomy): Eukaryota > Metazoa > Chordata > Aves > Psittaciformes > Psittaculidae > Melopsittacus > Melopsittacus undulatus. Next base: position 34,059,374 of record NC_047557.1, on the reverse strand, counting down.
GGGCACGCTCAATTCCATTGTCCTTGTCACCAACAAAGGTATTAAACAAAATTGGTCCCAACACTGATCCCTGAGGGACACCACTCATTACTGGTCTCCAGCTGGACATTGAACCATTGACCACAACTCTTTGAGTGCGACCATCCATCCAGTTCTTTATCCACCGAGTGGTCCACCTATCAAATTGATGTCTTTCCAGTTTAGAGACAAGGATGTCATGTGGGACAGTGTCGAACGCTTTGCACAAGTCCAGGTAGATGACGTCAACTGCTCCACCCCTGTCCATCACTTTTGTAGCCCCGTCATAGAAGGCCACCAAATTGGTCAGGCAGGATTTTCCCCTTAGTGAAGTCATGCTGGCTGTCACCAAGCACCTTGTTATTTTTCATGTTCCCTAGCATGCCTTCCAGGAAAATCTGCTCCCAGATTTTGCCAGGCACAGAGGTGAGACTGACTGGTCTGTAATTCCCCAGGTCATCCATTTTCCCCTTCTTGAAAATGGGGGTTATATTTCCCTTTTTCCAGTCGTCAGGAACTTCACCTGACTGCCATGATTTTTCAAATATGATGGCCAGTGGCTTTGCAACTGCATTCGCCAGCTCCTTCAGGACCTGCGGATGGATTTCATCAGGTCCCATGGACCTGTGTACATTCAGGTTCTTAAGATGGTCTCGAACCAGATCCTCTCGGACAGTGGGCCCAAGGTCTAGGTTTTCACAGTCCCTGCATCTGCCTTCCAAGACTTGGGTGGTGTGGTCAGAGCCTTTGCCAGTGAAGACCGAGGCAAAGAAGCCATTCAGAACCTCAGCCTTCTCCAAGTCCTGTGTAGCCAGTTCTCCTGAAAGTTTCTGGAGGGGGCCTACCTTGTCCTTAGTCTGTTTTTTAGCCGCTACATACCTATATTTTCCCTTCCTATTATCTTTAACATCCCTTGCCAAGTTTAGCTCTAACTGTGCCTTAGCTTTCCTAACTTGGTCCCTAACTACCCTGACAACATCCCTGTATTCATGCCAGGCCACCTGTCCTTGCTTCCACCTTTTATAAGCCTCTTTTTTCCTGTGGATTTTTCTCAGCAGCTCCTTATCCATCCAAGGAGGTCTCCTGGCCCTCCTGCTGCACTTCCTTCTAGTCGGGATGCAACACTCCTGAGCTTGTAGCAGGTGATCCTTGAATATTAACCAACAGTCTTGGGCCCCCTTGCCCTCTAGGGCTATATCCCATGGAACCTTGCTAAGCAGGTTCCTGAAGAGGCCAAAGTCTGCTCTCTTGAAGTCCAGGGCAGTGAGCTTACTGCACGCTCTTCTCACTGTCCTGAAGATCTCAAATTCAACCATCTCATGATCACTGCATCCAAGACTTCCCTGGAGCGTCACATTTCCAACGAGCCCTTCCCTGTTGGTGAGCACGAGGTCAAGCAGGGCACCTCTCCTCATCGGCTCCTTTATTGCTTGCAAAAGGAAGTTGTCTTCCACACAATCGAGAAACCTTCTGGATTGCTTGTGTCGGGCCATACCGTTGCCCCAGCAGATGTCAGGGTGGTTGAAGTCCCCCATGAGAACAAGGGCCTGTGAGCGTGAGGCTTTTCCTATTTGTCTGTAGAGTTCTTCATTCACAGGTTCCTCTTGATCAGGCAGTCTGTAACATATCCCCACAGTAATGTGTCCCGTCACCTATTTCCCCTTAACCCTGACCCACAAACTTTCTGTTAACTGATCACCTGTCCCCAGACAGAGTTCCATACTCTCCAGCCTGTCCCTAACATAAAGGGCAACTCCCCCTCCCCTTCTACCGGGCCTGTCTTTTCTAAAAAGCCTGTAACCTTCCATTCCAACACTCCAGTCAAAGGAGCCATCCCACCATGTTTCTGTGATGCCTATTATATCATAGCCCCGTAGATGTGCCCACATCTCTAATTCCTCTTGTTTATTCCCCATGCTAAGAGCATTTGTATAGAGGCATCTGATCCGAGCTCCAAATGAAGCCGGCTCAGTGGCTGGAGCTACGTTGCTCAGAGTATTTATTATAGGTGCTGTCAACTGACTGGGGTTGTTGTTATGGAATGATGCTCCCCTCCCCCAACACAACTAGTTTAAAGCATCCTTGACAAGTCTGTCAAGCCTCCCAGCAAAGCCACTCTTTCCTTTCTTTATCAGAGCAGTTCCAGCAGCCCCCAATAGGCCTGGCCTACAAATGTGGGCCCCGTGTCCAAGACACACAAACCCTTGACTATGACACCACCCTTTTAACCATTTATTAACCTGTCCAATCCTCGTTGCCTTTGGAAGGTCCTCCCCTATGTCTTGGAGAATTATCGAAAAGACTATCTGAGCTCCAGAACCCCTGACCACCTCTCCCAGGGCTCTGTAGTCCTTTTTACTCCTCAGACTACTACTATCTATATCCTTAGCACCCACATGTATCACTAGAAGCAGGTAATAGTTCGTGGGACTTACTAGAGCAGGCAGCCTCTCTGCAACATCCCTGATCCGTGCCCCAGGTAGGCAACACACCTCCCTTGCGACCGGGTCAGGCCAACAGATGAGCGCTTCTGTCCCTTTCAAGGCAGAGTCCCCTACTACTACAACCCACCGCTTTTTCCTGGCGGCACCAGTAGAGATCTTCTGTACCAGTGCACCAGCCAACTGTTTCTGATGCAAGCGCATTTCCTCATCAGCCCCTTGCAGGACAGCAAAGCTGTTCTGGGTGGGTACAGCAGATTTAGAAGGAAGCCCCTTGCTTTTAATTGCTCTCTCCCTCCTTTGGTTGGTTTTTTTTTTTGTTACTAATTCCCAGCTTCCCTGATCAACAGCTTCCTTCTTTCCTCCAGGAGTTAGAGGGGAATCTTGAGGCCCTTGTGCTGTTTGGTCCTGGAGCAAGCAGTCCTGCTTCCTCTCAGCTTCCCTGACATCTTGCAGCTTACTGACAACATCCCCTAGCTCAGCCACCTGCTGCAGGAGGACCTCCATCAGGGGGCAGCAAGTGCAGCCCTGCCCATTCTGCACCTTTCCCTCACCAGACCAGTGCAGGCACTCTCTACACTCCAAGCTCTGCACTGCAACCTCCCCTCTTACCGGCTCTGTCTGGGTGCCTACGTTGGCCACCACCGGAGCGGCCAGGGCAGAGCTCCCAGACCGGACCCTGGTCGTACGGCGAGTGCTCACCATCCCGCTCGCCTGCCCTCACGAACTGCCGCGCAAACTGCCTCGACCCGCTCTGTTTGCCCGCTCTGTTCGCCACGCTCCTGGTCGCCGCGCTCCCTGGGTAGGTTTTTAACCACTCACAGTTGGTGCCACTCCTCCTGTCTCCGCCCCCGGAGAGTCACCTCCTCGCGGTAGCTGAGCTCTTTGCAAGTCCTGTCGAGGACTTGAGGTTCCCTCCTCAGTGGCTCTTGTCGCTCTGTGGTGAGGCTTCTGGACACTGATCTCCCCCGGCTCCGCTCTGGTGCCACAGGCGTCCTTTCTCAAGCCACCCCCTTCAGCAAGACCAGCCTGGCCTTGAACACTGCCAGGGATGGAGCATTTACAGCATCCTTGGGCAGCCTCTTCCAGTGCCTCACCACCCTCACAGTAAAGAACGTCTTCTGTATATTTAACCTAAATCTCCCCTGTTTAAGTTTAACCCCGTTGCCCCTGGTACTAACACTTCAGTGCCTGGTGAAGAGGCCCCATCTGGCATCCCTGGAGGCTCATTTCAGATACTGGAAGGCAGCTATGAGGCCTCCACACAGCCTTCTATTCTCCAGGTTGAACAGCTCCAAGAGGTGAATCCAGGCTCTTTTCAGTAGTGCCCAATGGCGACCAGAGGTAATGGACAAACTGCAACTCAGAAGGTTCCCTTTGAATACTGGGAAACATTTTTTTGCTGTCAGGGTGACTGAGCATGTGGCACAACTTGTCCAGGGAGGCTGTTGAGTGTCTATACTTGAAGATACTCAGAGGTGTGGACATGGTGCTGTTCAGCTGTCTCTGGGTCGCCCTGCTTCAGCAGGAAGGCTGGATCAGACTGAATTACAGAATTAATGAAGTAATACAGTAGACTTGTGCAAATTTTCTTATGAATTTTCACCTTAAGTCTATAGAAAGCTTTTCTTTGATAGCCTTCTCTTTCTACACTGTGCTGTGTGTTCTTAAATTTTGATTTGGAGCAAATCAAGCCCTTAGGGTTTAGCCAGTTCTTGTTTTTACTTGTGGGCAGTTCTTGTTGGTGCTGAAGGAGTACATCTGCAAACTCTAACTAGATTTGACATTCTGTAAGATAAATCCAGATGTAAAACATCCTGTAATGTTCCTTGTTCTGAAATAAAACTGTCAGTAAGGCTACTTCAGAGAGACTTTCTGGGAACATTTTTGATTTCGGCTCAGTCAGTCATGAATTTTTTACGTTAGCTCTCAAAGCACTACTTTTTAGGCTTAATTCTTAGAACTGAAATATTATGTCACCGTTCTGTCAAAGATTATAGGTAAGATGGTGTAACATCGCACTTTTACATGAATAAGAAAATTGTGGTATGATATTTGATTTTAGTTTTGCTTTTACTTGTTTCAGCTTGTGTGCTGAAATGAGCATTTCTGCAATACTTTGCAGAATAGCACACAGTTCACAGTGATAAGACTTCAGAGGTACCTTACTTCATGTTCCTGTAAGTTCCCTTGGTGTTTGATGTTGCAGCTTTTCTGTTCATGAGGATGTGTCATGGTTTAAACCTAGGCAGTAGCGCAGTACCATGCAACTGCTCACTCGCCTTGGGTGGGATGGGGAAGAGAATTGAAAGAATCGAAAACCCTCAGGTTGAGATAAGACCAGGCCAATAACTAAACCAACGTACAATATAATGTACTAATAATAAGGAAAATAACAGAGAGATAGAAAGCTTAAGAGGTGAAAAAGTCCCCAAAACCCAACCACAAAAACCCCAACTAACCAAACAATAAAATCGCTTGCCACCTGCTGACCGATACCAACCCTGACCCCAGCAGTGATTGGTCAATTCCCTCCAGTTTATATACTGGGCATGTTGTGCTGTGGTATGGAGTATCCCTTTGGCTAGTTTGGGTCAGGTGTCCTCTCTCTTCCTCATGACTTCTTGAGCCCCCCCTCACTGGCAAAGTATAAGAGACTGAAAAAGCCTTGACCACAGAAAGCACTACTCAGCAACAACTAAAACATCAGTGTGTTTTTAGCATTGTTCTCAGACTAAAGTCAAAAGACAGCACTCCACCAGCTACTAGGGAGAAGATTAACTATCCCAACTGAAACCAGGACAGGATGTTGTCTTAGCATCCTAGTCTCAAAGCTGGAAAACCAGGTGCAGTTGTTTTACAGTTCCTCCCTGCTAGTAATACAAGAAGGTGCTTATCTACTTGATAACAGACTCTATGGCTGTCTATACTATACTATCAGCTAAGGGGTCTTTGAAAGGTAGGGCTTCTGAATGTCTTAGTTGGGGAAGAAAAGGGTGAGTGGTTGATCTAGGCATATTGGCAGTTTTGTTGGGAGTTCGTGAGGAAGCTTATACATCTGAAGGAGCAGAGTGGCTGAAATCGGCTTCTGGGGCTCCACCTTTCCATCTTTGCCAAATAAAGGAATGGTACAGGCAACAAAACACTGTCACAGAATTTTGCACAGTTTAGCCTATTGACAAAAGCTTTTTGTTACCAATTCTGGTAACATGAAAAAAAACAGAGAAAACATCTCGGCTTCCCATAGCCATCTCTGCTCTCCCTTTGTTGGTCTCCAGTCCCCTCACCACACATTGCAGCAGTCCTTTGAGTGAGGTTATGGCAGCACACTGCAGCCAGTGTGTAGTGTTTATTTTGCTTTTGCTGTTCCTTGCTTCTTGCTGAGAACCTCAGGTAAGGGCTCCTCTGCAGGGTGCAGTCCCCTCAGAGGTGTATCATCTGCCTGCTCTGTCTCTGCTCAAGACAGCACCTCAGGGCTGGAACCTGGATTGGGCAGCTCCTCATGTGCCTCCTTTTTCCAGTGTCCCTCTACAGGCACAACTCCCCCTCCCCCCCCCCCAGCAGCTTCGCCTCCACTGCAGCATCTCTCCAGCCTCTCTCAGGGAGCTGCTCTTGTCTGTAGCTGTGTTGGGGGAGGTCAGTGTGCTGTGTGATAGGCAGGATTTGGTGGAAGGCGGTGTGTCAAGCCATCTGGGACCAGTTTTGCTGGGATTTGTGACCAGCTTAGGGCATTCTCAGAGGGGGGTTCCATGCAGGGTGCCAGCACCTACTAGCTCTTTTCATCACTGGTGTGTGAGAGAAGATCAGTGTAGGCACTGGGCAGTTAGCAGGAATGATGAGAATCTAGAAATTCAGTGTGAATAGGTAATTTTGTGTTTGGCCACACAGCTGGTGAGATCAGAGAGGAGTGGGTAGTCACTTGGCAAAAATTTGGATGCAAGATAAATATTAAAATGACAGACTTATCAGCTATTCATATAGAGAAATTTTCTTGCAACTTTTTGGGGTTTTTTTCTCTTATTTGGCATATTTTGTCTTAGGAAGTCCTTCTGAGAGCCACATTTTCTGTTTAACTGCTAATACTGGCTGGAATGTTCTGAAAGCAGTATTTATACTTTGCAGATGTTGCTTGTAACTGCTAGTAAGGGAAGTAGAAGGCAGAAGGGAGCTTGTGGCTTGGGCTTAAATCCAAAACCACTTCCTCAGTGGGGGAAAAATTAAGAGTCGGGGGCAGTTCTGCCAGCTTTGTTTGAAGGAACTAATATTTAAGAGTGAGAATGCTGTACACAATGCACTGGAATAATAATAAAAAAGTTATTTCGGCTTTACCTTCTCTTATTTCCATGCTTTTAATGTTAGCCTTTATTATAAACTTTTTTATTTCTCTGCTCATGTTCTCAGGAACAGGTAGTTGGCTCACTTAGGATTGATACCTCATTCAAAACTGCAGGCAGTAGCATCACAAGCTGTACTTGTCCAAAACTAACTTTCTTTAAATTGTGTTTAAGAAAAAACCTACATTGCAGTATTTTTAGTGTGAAAATAAGTTGTTATAGCATTAAAGCTTGAAAATTTGATATGAAAACACAATTTGAACTGAAAAGTGTGGAAATTAATGATATATTTTAGTATGCTTTTAGCTCTGGTGAGGTTTCCTTAGCATGATGCTTTTTTTCTGTAACATACAGGTGGCAGAGCACCTCTGAGTAGTGTTATTCTGTAGTTCAGGAAGGGATTTAGATTTCATTTTTGGTATTTTTATCTTGAAGTCCCATCCAGCAGCTAACCCTCCTATCAAAGAAACTGTTCAAGAAGGCACTCAGGAGCCTGCTGAGGGGAGTGAAGAAAAAGCAGGAGCCAAAAGAAGAAAGAATTCCGTCCCGAAAGTAAGTGACTGAATTGATGCTTTGTTCTATCAGAAAGGCTTTTAAGTTAAAATTGTATTTCCAAGTTTTTAGTTAAATATTTTAATAGGTTTTACTGTTCTAACTGCCTTGCTCTTGCATCTTTTCAGATGTAGTTACAGTAATATATTTGTCCTTTTAAGTAATATATACGTCTGTATACATACAGACGTACATATAGTAATATTTTTTGCATTCCTTTTAAGATGCTGTAGATGTTCTTGAAAATTAATTTCTTTACTGGTCTGTGTTTCTCAGATAACTGAGGCTAAATTCCTGCACTACTTCTCAGTCAAGAGAAGGTAGAAGTGATCACTAAAATTTAGCTGGAAGTTTTCCTTTCTGGCTTTGAAGACTTTTTAATACCATAGACAAGTATAACTGTCTTTTTCAATTATGAGGGGTTTTGTTGAAAATCATAACAAAGCATAAGGTACTGTCTGGACAGAAGGAGTGCTGCAGTGTATCTGCCTGAACAGATTGTAAGAATCAATTTATAAATAGGCCACATTCCTAATGGGCTAATTAGGATATAAATGGCTATAAAGGATTTCATAGCTTTATCACTGGACTCTTGAGTCAGGAAAATATCTGTAATTGGTATACAGTATTTTATAGAGTTCAGCTTTTTTGCTTTGTAAATGTGTCCATACCTTAGAATACTTCTAAAGCAAGATGGTGTTATCTTAAATCTATTGTATTCACAGTAAGAAAACACACTGCAGTCTGAAACAGCTTACTAATACTGTACATAGTTCATACTGTAAGAGATGTATCCTCTTAGCTTACTGTACACTTAGTGATACCAGTGTAACATACTGCTTTGAACTTTCTCTGTCCTTTAATGCTTTGGTTTGTTCATGTGGGTTTATTTCTCTAATGGCGTGGAACAGATGTGTGTCATCTCTTCTTAGTTTTTTTTTCTAAGGAAAATAGAATCCTAAAATGACAAAAATTGTGGTGCAGATGGGGCTGATATATTCATGATATTTCATTTATTTCGAACTCATTTCTGGAGATTACTATTCTATGGGATGAGCAGTGCCCTTAAATTAAGTGTCAAACTATTTTGAATAGACTTGCCTTATTCAGACTGTTTTTGTTTTGATGGTTTGCCAAGATTCAGTGTAGTTTTTCTAGCCAGGTGTAGTTGTCTGTCCTTTAGTATTGATTTAGAGTTGCAACTGAAGAATTTGTAATGTGTTGGATACATACTGGATGTTCCTTAGGTAGAATTATGTAGGATTAGTTAGAAATACTAACATATTACTAGTAGCTATAATAGCTTCTTTTTTCAAGAGGAAAAAAAAGACCTTTTAGTGGAGGAAAATTGTACTAGTAGTACATAGATATATAAATTTTAAACTGGACTGACACGTCAGTTTGCTTCATTGTGAATTTATGCAGCAAGCAGCATGAGCTAGTGGGAGTGGCTATGACGTAAGCTTCATGCTTCTCATGGAAAATGCTTTCAGCCTATCCTGGGCTGGCACTGTGAAAGAGGAAGACATAAGAGCCATTTAAACACAAAGACTGAATGGAAGATCCTGAATAGGTCTTTTTACATGGATTCTGTAATTAATGTTAATCAGTTTAAGGCAAAATATGGAGCAGATTTACTCTTTTTCTTGTGATACTAATGTAGCAATAACATTTTAACTGGTCATTGTTCTCTAGATTCCTGTGGGTTTAGTGTACCTGTTACCCTTCTGTCGTAAAGTTGTAATCTGTAAAAAGACTCAGTGATACAGCATGTCTTCAAGTAATTGGGAGCATTGCCTCACAGCCTTGTGCCTGAGTTGCTTTGGTCAGTGTTGAAATTTGAGAACTGCAACTGCATTAAAAAGGAATTTCACTGAAGGTGCTTGAAGATGCTTGCAGGTGGGACAATGCAATAGCATTAAAGTTGAGAGAACGAACTGAAGATCTAAAAAATGTACACATACATAGGCTGCAGGGAAATGTTGATTATTTTCAAGTAAATTAATACAAACTTGATTTTTCAAATCATAATTGCTCATCTGAAATACAGACTAGTATTTTAAGCTTTAAAAAACCCCCAACAAAACAGGAAAAAAGGCATAGATTAGATGTCTCAGAAAGCAACTTGATTGTGGTCTGTTTACTGCATTGTCTTTGTTTAATAGAATGATATTCTAACTTATGTGTGATCTGTGACTTGTATATCCATCTGTGTGTAGTAGATAAACAGTGATCCAGATAAATCTGGGGTGTTTGCATGAACACTTACAAGTACTCATGTAATGTGATATGGTGAATAAGCATAGTTATGTTATCATGAACACAAAGTGAAATTTAAGTTCCACTGTAGTACCTTGCTGTATTTTGACTTGTTTTGACAACAGTCTGCAATTATATACTGGCGAAGGTGATCCTGCCTTAGGGTCTTAAGGTATATTAAGAAACAGGTGTATCTAGAGACTTAAACTACTTAAAGTGAAAAGCAGCCTAATGGTTATTAGTGCATTCTCTTTTCATTATGAAATACTTTTTAATGCATTTTTCAACTCTGTGTTGCCTCCCTTTACAGTTGTCACTTAAAGAGGATAATAACTTGCCTACAGAAGCTGAAACAGAAGAAAAGGAGCTGGATACTATGAAGGAAGATGATTTACCTCCTGAAAAAAACAGTAATAAAGAAGTAAGTGAAATTTTTTTTTGTGCCAGAATTGATATTGCATTGAGTGACATAAATCTAGTATTGAGTACTAAGAAGCACCCATTATTACTATTGTGGCAGTCTCAGGAGCTGCTGAATGATACAAAGCTTCCTATGTATTCACTTACATTTGTACCTCAGAAACTAACAGGAATTGAAGCTTTCATCAGAGAGAAAAATCTTAATCTGGCTTGTATGTAAGTTCAATTAAAACATGTCTAAGTGTTTATTTAAAGCAGAATATTACTTGGTACTTTTTTCTTTCAGAAAAAAAAGAGCAGGAGGTGCCTTCCTACATATTACAGATTCTTCTCTATGTGCTAGAGGGTTCATTGAGGAAAAAAAAAAGCTTAGAATCATGTAAGGTATATCTTTGTTTTGCTAAGACATAGCATTGTTTTTAATCTTTACAGGATGTGGTGAAAACAAATGATGCTTCTCTTCCTAAAGTAGCTAGAAGAGGAAGAAAAAGAAAGGTAATAATATGTTTAATTCACCGTACTGAAATTTTTGGATGTGATGATACTGGATATTATTTCCTTTAATGACAGATTATGCATAAATTGAAGTGCTTGACACCCTCCTTTCCCCTTTCAAATGGCTGAAAGATTTATAGGAATGGAAGTTTTCCCAGGGAGTGTTCCACAGGTCTTAATTCTGTCTGATCATAATGTATAGTAGGGAGTCCCTATCTTTCCCCAAACAGTCCACTGTGAGTAAGAGAAAATAAGATACAAACTGTTGCTAGGCCACTTTTTTTTAATAAATATTGTATTTTAATACTTTGAAAAGTTCTTCTAACATACTCATCACACTGAGCTACTTCCTATCAAGACCTGTCCTTTCTTAAGAGATTGTGATTTTTGTGGTCTCTTCAACCTGGGAAAAATTTGACTTAACTCTGAAAGAGGCACTTCTAGCTGCTTGCTTGGTGTGCTGTAGCTGTCGTATTTATGTGGTCTCAGAGCAAGCCACATCAGGTCACTGACACAGCTGAAAACTAGGTTAAAGTGGGGCAAATCTTTATTTTAATTTGAAACCATTTAACTTGTCACATTAGTGCTGACAGCAGGGATGGGATGAGTGCAAAGTGACTGTGACTTTGGAATGTTTGTCACAGGTAAGTTGCATCACAAAGAAAGGTAGATATATGTTTGGATGGTCTTCCAAAAATGTCTTGAATATTTAAAAAATACAATTTAAAGTATACCTCACTTAGAAAAGTAAGCTTTATGAAAATCTAAATTAAAATTCAAAGAAAGCGTCTAGTCTGAAATAACATTATTGAAATTCTTGAAAAAATGTCTGTGACTATGCATATTTGTGATTTCAGCTTGTAAATGGGAGAGAACCCTCACAGCTGATGCAGACACAAAGAAAATCTCATTTTTTGCTTTTTCAAAAAGCACTCGAATCGTATGGTTGTGGTGTGTTTTGTTTTAGAGGCTGTAGGGCTTTCTTTTGCATCATAAGGCACTGCAGGCCTAAAAAAGATTTCCTGTCAGTTTACCAGCTTTACCTGACAGACTTTTGTTTGGTACATGCTCTGTACCTTTGCATTGCTATAGGCTGTTGCTGAACAGGAAAACTATATTTCAAGGGATGTGGTATGTGCTTATAGGTTAGAAAAGAGTTGGTTATGTGGTTATATGACTTTGAATGTGTTTCTTACTTGCCTTAAGACACATGGTGTTTTCTTTTACTGTGACTGTAAGAAAGCATTTTAGCAGGTGTTTTTCTGTCTTCATTTAAACTTCCTGTTGGCTAGTGTGAAGCACAGTTAATAAGAGATGTGTACCTCTGCTCTGTTCTAGATAGAAGCCTGTCTCTATTTTTTCAAATTATCTTTTATTATAGGTGCCCACAAAGAACATGAAGATAATTATATATTTGCCCATAACTTTTCTGTTGCTTTTAGCTTGTTCTCCTACATCCAGGATACTAAGCTCTGTGAATGTTTTTTCCAGTTGGGATTTTTCTCAATTATCTGGGTGGCATGTTTCTGCAGGGAGATACATATCCTTTCATTAAGATTTTTCTTTCGTCTTAAGTTCTGTCTTCGCACACTCCTCATTCCCCCAGATGGCTTGGTAGATTAAGGTAGTTGTCTAGTTAGTGCAGTTCAATGTACAGTTTTTTCACTGTGAATAATTGGCTATAGAGCTGGAAGCAGGTCAGTTGTTTGTTCCTTTTTTTTTTCTGAGTGTCTGCATCTACTGACTTGACACTTCGAAGTAGCTGGAGGAGATGAGAGCACCTAAAACAGGAGTATTAGTATATGGGGGGAAAAATATTAACTGCTTAAAACTGGGTTTTGGCATGCTGTGATGGTGATCTCAAAAATACTTATGAATAATCCTTCTCCTTTGTTGTATCAGGATAGTTTGTTTTGAAGATTAATGGGCTGGTTGAAATTGCATTAAATGTATGAATGAATGTGGGTAATGATGGTATGTAGATTAGGAAATTAGTGACATTGCTAACTTTCTCATGTAGAAGCAATAGCACAATAATTTATTTCTTGAAGTTTAAAACTGTTGTTTGAGAAAGCAATTGATGAATTGGCACCCTGTGGTTTTTTTCACTGTGAAATTCTTTCTTCAAATTAGGCTGAAAAACAACCTGAAGCTGAGGAAGTGGCAGCAGTGGCAACAGCAGGAGCAGCAGTGACAGCAGCAGCTCCTGGGCCGGTGTCTCCAAAAGTAAGCCCCAAGAGAGGAAGACCATCAGGTAACTTTAAAAGAAAGATTTATTTCTTTTTACTATAGAAATATCTTGGAATCATTCAGAGAGCTATCACTTTCCCCTCAAGTACTACAGAGTATATTCTCATGCTAGATGCAGTCTTTGCTAAACACCTCGTCTCAAACTGATGAATTTAGAACATAAATGGATTTAAGTTGTTAGCATTAATGCTCAGCCCTGTAAATAAGACAAATTTTTGAGTACAAGTATCACCTTTAGAAAAGCTTTCTTCATAAAATGGTATTAAACTATAAATATACAATAAGAGATCTTTGTGCATTTTTGCTCCATTATTTAAGACCTTAATGGAGGTATCGTTAAAGGTCTATGAAATATTTTGTGTTAGAATATCCATAAAACAGAAGAGAACTGGTGGAATACAGAGCCTGCAGGTGGAGCTCAGAGGACAGTAAAAAAAAGAGCTGGAGAGACTTGTTTAAAAAAGTTTAAGGCAGTCTGTGTAGATTGGTAGACAAATGAAAAGAAGGTATCATTGCTTTTTTTTTTGTGTGGTGTTTTATTGGGTTTTTTTGTTTGTATTTCCACATGTGTAATTAGAACCATTTGATAATTCTCCAGTGCTTGTTTCTTTCAAAGTAGCAATGATCTAATTCATTGGAATTTTTGTGGTAATCTTGCAGATATTCTTGAACTAATCATTAATGACTTAATCAGAAAACAGTTCTTGCAGCTGTGAAGTACATTGTATGAGCATCAAGTGTGGAAAACAAATAATTTATACTTACCTGCATCTGATGATGATATGAAAGTGAATTTTAGGAAGTGCAGCCACAGTGCACTAGACTATTACTTTTGCCTTGGAAGCTGTGAGGGAATTCAGTATTATTTCAGTTCCTTCTCCCACCCTTCATTTCATTACACGTACTAATACATTTTTAATATTTGTGTGGGGTTCTTTTGCAATTCTTCCAGTTTTTACTTACTACTGTCTGTGAGAGCAGGCAAGGATCTATAAGAGATGCTTTCATCTCCTGTATAAAGTACCTTTTTGTAAGATGCACTGTGCAGCCTTTTCTGATTTTGATGTGATGCAGGCATCTCTTGCTTAACAGTGCTCCATGGTAACATGAACTGGAGTTTAAAAAGTGAGTGATTAAAGTTGATACTCACTTAACACTTGAATATTGTATAATAACAAAGTTAGGTTATATGTTTTGATTTAAGTGTAACTTCTGGCTGTTGAGCACAAGTTCTTCCTAATATACAAGGAACAGATGGTGGCTGTGGACTAACCTGTTATTTCTATATAAATATTAGCCTGTGAAGTAAAGGTTCCAAAACCAAGAGGGAGACCCAAGTTGGTGAAACCATCTTGTCTGTCAGAGAGTGACTCGTGAGTTGTTCTGTTTTGTTTCTTAATATAAAGCTTCTTCATTGTATATAGGATTGTTCTTTATGTTAAGACTTCATAATTAGTACTGAGTTCCTGAAAGATTTTTTGCCCCTTTAGTATTTAATATGAGTTACTATTTATGTTGATTTTGTTATTCACAGCTCAAGTAATACATAATTCAAGGCAGTACATTTCTAGAACAAGAGAAGATTTTAACTTTCCTAACCTGTAAAATCTGTGCAAAATTCCATATAGAATTGTATTATGCTGAGTGAAAAGGAAAAGATACTTATTAAGGGAAAAGGCAAAATACATAAAATGAAAATACTGAATTCTTTTGTATTTTTGTTTCAGGAATCCATTCTAATAGAATTCCAACACCTTTTTTTACCTTCTTCATTTCTTGTGTCAAATCCTCAGTGGCTGTAATAGCTGAAGGAGAAGCTAATTTACAGTATATGCACTCTTGGTCCTGCAGAAACATATGCATGGGAAGAACAGAGCATTAAAGTCTTGGGTTTGGATTTATACATGTAGATTAATGTTAGCTTCATTAGTGCCTCTTTAAAAAGAATGTGATGTTTTAATGTTTTAATCTCACTGTAGGTAATGGATGCAATATCTAAATCTGCTCATGTTTTAGTGTTAATGAGGATGAGAAGCCAAAGAAAAAAGGACTGGAAGACAAGCCCAAAAAGCAAGGGAAAAAAGATGAGGAAAGTCAGAAGGAAGAGGAGAAATCAAAGAAAGAATTTGACAAAAAGGAAGGAAAGAAAGAAGCTGAACCAAAAAGGAAGAATGCTGCAAAAGTGGGTTCTGCATCAGCTTCTGATTCTGAGGATGATGGAGAAGAACAAGAAGGTGACAAGGTATAATTTTACTTTTCTGATATATTTACTATAGGGGAAGGTAGTATCTGAAGATCTTTCTTTAAGTTAATGCTCGACCTTAGCAAAGGTTGGAGACCTGTGTCTGGTTAATATAGATACATAGAATAAAAGCTGCAGAACTTCATTTTGTCAAGTCAGGAACTCATTTCATATTATCTAAGCATCTTTTCTAGAATACTTTTAACAAAGGATCTAAATGTAGCAGTTATTTTGTCAAAAGGCTTTTTTTACCTATGTTCCTTAGAATGCAGGCTTTTTTTCCTTAGGGTGTACCTTAGAACATTTGGCTTGAAATCATGTTTTTGAAAGGTATAAAGCTGCTCCTAGCAAGTCATTGGAATGTTTTCATTTTTTTGGTGCATAGGATATTGCTATCTATTAGAAAAGGAGAAAGGGAGAAAGAATTAAAGAAATTCAGAGCTTACCAACATGTGGAGACCTTTTATTTAGTTGCAGGGAAAGCCAGCTCTTGTGAGGTTGTATCTCAGAGCAGAATTGCTTGGAAGATAGTGCACATAGCTTTATCTGTTACAGAAACAATGATTTAATAATACTTGTTTTTCTCTTTCCAATCCTAAAACCTCAAATAAAAGCAGAAGAAAAAAGGGGGAAGAAGCTTTCAGGCAGCTCATAGAAGAAATATTGTAAAAGGCCAACATGAAAGAGAAGCAACAGAAAGAAAACGTAAGCAAGAGGAACAGACAGAATCTGAATTGTGAGTATGTTTTAACATGTGATGTCTGCAAGTTTTCTGTAAGTTTCGGATCCATTAGACTGAGAACTGGTAGGATGTATTGTCCATAATTATGGATTTTTGATCATGTTGTGAAATGCACAGGGTTACCTGGAAAACATTCCCTTCTCTGTCTGGCTGCTGAAGCTCATGCTGTCAGACAGAACAAGGGAAAAATTAAGAATTATTCTACTGTAGCACTGCAAAGCCATTAGAGGGATACTGGGAGCAGTCTGCAGTTGGCAGATAAATTACCACAAACGAATAATGTGTGAGAATGGGAGAGATCCTGCCAGAAACCGAGGGGGAGGGGAGAGGAGGTTTGGGACAGTAGGAATAAATCTGACTCGTTCTCAAGAGCTGTTCTGCCAATGAGTGGAGAAGCTGCCACCGTGAGAGCATGATAATCCTGTCCCCCTGGGGGAGCGTGAGGCAGAAGAAAGGAAGCGCAAGGTAACAGTTCAGAGAAAAAGGGGTAGGACAATAGTCCTCTTCATCATTTGCACAAGAAAATTCTAATTTCATGTTCATTAACAGGCATTAGTGTGGGGTTTTTTATTCTCTAGCCCTTCCTTCTCTTCCTGTCACACTCTTCTGGAAACATAATTACTCTACTTGCCTATAGCAAACCTAAGCATTTCCAGCTCCAGAGATACTGAACTGCCCTCAGCATCTTTGCAGCATAATATATCACTAAATCTGACATAGGCTGATGATTTCTGCAATCAAGCTGTCATATACTGATTTGGTTGTGATAATCAAGCCTCTGCTTTTAAATAGCTGTCATTTTATGCATTGGAGGGATGAGTAGGGCTTTGTTTCAGTAAGATAAAGGAGCAGTAGCTAACAAATGCATAACGAATTCAGTTATAGCTGATGACTAATACCACAAAACTCAATATTGATTAAAAAGTAGAAAGATTTCTTTTTGTGCTGTCTTCAAGTTCCTCTGCTAATACACTGAATTGTAGGCTAATAGCCCTTTTCTTCATTACTTTTCTCATCAGCATAGTTTCCATTTTCTGGTCTTTGTAGCTACCTCAATTAGTGCTCATGTAAGTCTTAATACTGGTGCTTTGTACACCATTGTGTATATGCACACAGTTTACATGCAGCATTTACATGGTGTGGGTTTGTGCTCCCTGTTGAAGTAAAATAGTCATACATACATTAAAACTGTTGATTCTGTAACTGGATAGAGTATGAAAGGAGAATGGAAGATGACAGGCATGCCTGCTTGGATACTTTATGGATGCATGTCACTCTGAAGGAGGAAAATTAGTTACAGAGTATTTAGTTATGGTGCGCTGAAATATGTAAATTCTAAAAGCCTTCAATAAGACAAGACTGAGGAACTGCTAAACAGGGGTTCACAATCTTCTCTGAATAGAGTTCAAAAGCTTGGTTGAAAGACTTCTGTCTCTCTTCATGCTGACTGAGAGGGAGAGAGGTTTTTGTTCTGTTTTTCTTGAGTTCCAGCTTTATTTTTGGTGATAGAACTAGAGAAAGAACCAGGAGATTTTAATTAACTTGTAATAAGTCTTTTTTTTTGTTCTTTTATTATTTTTAGCTTCAAGAATATTTAAATCATAGATACATTTATGGTCAGTTGTAAGATACTTACACAGTTATAATTAATTGTATGAGAGGTTATGTAAGGACTGATTATGACTAATTGATCTCTCCATAATTCCCCGTGGTAATGTCAAATAGTTTTAGTCTTCTTCATAATATTTTCTTTCTCCATAACTTACTCCATACAATGCCATTTAACCCATTTGTACATGCAACCAAAACAAAATACAGTTCGGAAATGTGACTTGTTTTTTAAAACCCTTTATCTGCTGCTTCTGGGGAAAACTGTCTGTCAGTATGGAGGATTTATCAGCGGTATCTCAGCTAACCTTGTTAACTTATTTCAGTCTTTGAAAACCAGAACTTGGCTTTTTGTGGTTTTTGCTAATACCTTAAAACATCACATCTTCTCTAAAAATTAGGGGAGGGAAGATGGAAAAGCAGACTTTATGACATTATAAAGACACTTTAATGTTTTTGATAGGCAGAATAAAGAAGAAGGCAAGAAAGCAGAAGTTAAGAAGATGGAGAAGAAGAGAGGTTAGTTTAGCTTCTTTGGACTACTTTTTGGTTATCTTAAATTTTGAACAAATTTATCTGCTTGCGTAAGACAATTTACTGCTGAGGGTGTCTGTGGGATCTCAGTCAGAGATGTTTGATCCATGACTGTGTCCTTCAGATCTGTGAAACAGCACATTCCTGTTCATCTATGTGTGTTCTTTGTTCAGTGCATGAGAACAAGTCTTTGCTATTCTCATTTTACTGTCATTCAAGCTAATAAACCTCAATGACCCCTTCTGGTTGTGGAAAAGATACAAAAGTTTTTATTCTTTGAATCAAATCTCTTCAGTTCTTCATTTTTTCCTTTCTGTCTCCTCACAACACAATAATCTGAGGGACCTTTTGAAAGTATTTTGATACTACCTCTTACTAAGCAGGAGGCTTCCTAAGCAAGAGGCTTAGATTCAAATTAATCTAGCCTTGTCTACTAAACCACTCTTGCAAACTGACCTTCACAGGGATAAATCATTCCTTTTTTAGTACTCCCATCTTTAAGGACAATCCAAACACTGGCTGTAATTTGCAGTATAGTGCAGATCCAGTGGCAAGGACTCCAACCAAACCAGTATTGGTGGGGGGTAGAAGTTACCCAACCCATTGAGGACAGATTGGAGTTGAAGGAGACTCTGTTTGCTTGCAGCATTTTTCAGAATACGTACCATTTGTGTATTGAAAAAAGAAAAATCCAAACAGCTATTCAGCATCTGAATTGGAGACGGACATGTTCAGGCATCAGTCACTCCTCCTGGAGCATGTGTACTGGGAGCATTTTATTTGGATGGATTTGGACTCTTGAATTATGTTCAATTTACTGAAAACAAACACATCAATACCCAAGTATCTAGTCATTACAGGTTTTCCAGCTTTTAACTCTTAGTGTTTAGTGAAACTTCTAACCTGGCCCACAGGTAGAGGGTGACAGCTGTATATTGAAATAGAAAATTATGTTCAGTTTATAACTCCTAAGGAGAAAACTGTAGGTTGCTAATAGTGTTCAATTTTAAAAAGCTGTGTACTTCATTTCTAATGGTAAGCCCTGTGGTTTATGTGTGCACCTGCATCATTATTTGATATGGAGTGCCTTCCCATATTTTTCTGCATTCTGTGTCAAGTTCAGGTTTGTAGAAAGGCTTCTGTAAAAACAAACCTCATGTTATTATCAAATATTCATGCATGCTATTTCTAATCTTTAGAAACATCGATGGATTCTAGGCTTCAAAGGATACATGCAGAAATTAAGAACTCCTTGAAAATTGATAATCTTGTAAGTATATATTTTTAACTGATTTATATGTATAATTATGGTAGGAAACACTTGATACTTGGCACATGTGTTTGTCTTTAATTATACTGAGAATGAATGGAATTTTGTCAGTTTGAAAGATAATTGCTGCTTAAATGAGGTTACTGTGGATGTTAAAAGATCAAAGTCAGCAAGAAAAAAAATGTTTTGTTTGAAAATACTGCATAATAAATTATTTACCTGAAACATTCAAATAGAATTCTGTCAAATGAAGCATCTGTGCTAGCTAAGCCTGAGCCATGCAGCAGCACCAGAAGGGCACAGTGACTGTAGCAGTGGCACCCTTTCTGAAGGAGAGGGAAGGATTGAACCACCCTGCTGTCTGCTTGAACGGGCAAAATGGGGATTATACAGCAATCCAGGGAGCTCCTGGAGCATGATAACTTCCAAACACATCATTACTTCTGGGTATACTCCATAGTCTGCAGACTTAACTGAGAAATCTACAAAGATAAAGTTCTGTATATTAACTGGCTCAAGGTGCTTTGCTACCCTTTCAGTGGCAAGTCATTTGGGAAAAATCGTGTATGGAAAAGGCTGATGATAGAGAATAGCTTCAGGCACAAAAGAACTACAGCTGTGAAAACAGCATAAAGCTCCAGTTTGTGTTTTGAAAGTGTAAAATTATTTTTTTAAAATTGCCTTTTGTTAGGGAAGTAGCTGAAAGGCCAACTGATGGTCATTTTTATTTGCCAGTTTGACTTCACAGATTGTACGTAACTTTGGAACTTAGTCAGCTAAGTATACTATAGCAAGATATCCCTGCACAAGGAAATTATTTGAGTATGGCTAATTAAAGACTATTAACATGTAAGTTTTCAAACTATCTTCTTGTTTATATACAGGATGTGAACAGGTGTATTGAGGCTCTTGATGAGCTTGCATCCCTTCAAGTCACAATGCAACAAGCTCAGAAACATACAGAGATGATTCTGACTCTAAAGAAGGTGAGATCTGCAATGTTAATAAGAGTAACCTGTGTTTTCTTAAATTAGTATCAGCAGTGTTTACTACTGGAGTACTGTGTCCAGTTCTGGTCCCCACAATTCAAGAATGG
Source organism: Melopsittacus undulatus (assembly GCF_012275295.1). Classification (NCBI taxonomy): domain Eukaryota; kingdom Metazoa; phylum Chordata; class Aves; order Psittaciformes; family Psittaculidae; genus Melopsittacus; species Melopsittacus undulatus. Next base: position 34,039,113 of record NC_047557.1, on the reverse strand, counting down.
TGCAAACAAACATGAGAGGGTCCAAAGGAGGGCCATGAAGATGATCAAAGGGCTGGAGAACCTCCTCTGTAAGGAAAGACTGAAGGGGTTAGGTCTTTTCTTCCTGGAGAAGTCTTAGGGAGGGAGGGTTTATCACAGTATTCCATAATCAAAAGGATAGCTACAAAGAGGATGGAGGCTCTCCCTCCTTCACAAGGAACCATATAGAGAAGACAAGGAGCAGTAGGTACAAGTTGCACTGGGAGAGGTTTTATCGCGATACAAAATTTGTTTTTACAGTGAGTTAAATCTTGCAGTGGAACAAACTCCCCAGGGATGTGGTGGAGTCCCCATCACTGGAATATTGAAAGCTGCAGTTGGACAGGACGCTTGATAACTTCATGCAGACTCCCTCTCCTACAAGGATTGTTGAAACGTTGAAACAGATGATGTTTGGAGGTCTCTTTAATCTAGGCTGTTCTATGATTCTGTGATACATCAGGGAGCGTAGAAGACCATGATCTCATTTCAGGTTAAATGAAGACTTTCATCTAGCACATGATGAAATTACATGTGTAAATTCCTAAGTGGAGCTTATGATTTTATTTCTTTGATTTCAGATACGGAAATTCAAAGTTAGCCAAGTTATCATGGAGAAATCTACAATGCTGTATAACAAGTTCAAGACCATGTTTCTGGTTGGGGAAGGAGATTCTGTTCTTTCCCAAGTATTAAATAAATCACTTGCGGAGCAGAAACAGCATGAAGAAGCTAACAAAACCAAAGAACAGTGGAAGAAAGGAGCAAACAAAAAAATGGAAAAGGAAAAGGACCAACCAGGTAAGTCAGTGTTGCTTTTAGCTTCTTGTCATATAAAAGACCTGGTCTCCATTGATTTCTGAGCCAGCTTGAAGAGAATTGTTGATAGAGGAATTGTACCCATCTGTTAAAACCTTTGTATGTCTGACACAGTCAGGATAACTATAACTTCTAAGTCCAAAGGTTCATGTTTTCTCTGGCTATTTTACCTTTATTGCCTGAAGACAGAGGGTCTTGCAAGAATTTAGTTTAGCATTCTTGTACTTCGTAAATTTTCTAACTTTTTTACCTCATGGAATTAAAAAAAAAAATTAAGAGGTAGAATAGCAAAGCACCTTCTATTCCTTAAGTAGTTTTCCGGTGCCCAGACTTCCAACTTTGCTTTAACTGATTAATCTCCTTCACTAGCCTCTTCCTGTATCATACATACAACTATGCGTAGCAGCACCTTTTAACTACTTACATACTGTGTCTGTGATGCAACTTTAATAGTTCAGTCTAACAGTAAAGAAACAATCATCATTTAAGGGAGAAAATAGGCCTTTATACCCTCAGTAGTACTACTGCAGATTAATCATGAGTACTTGCACAAGTACAGCGTGATTTTGAAAGCCTCCCAAAGTAAGAATACTTAGGTCAGTTATTAAAAGAAAAAAAAAAGCAAAAGAAATGTAGAAAATAGACACTTGCATTTTTAAGTAGAGAACAAAATGAGAGAAACAGTGGGAAGCTGTGTGGCAAATGAATTTATATCCTTGAAGATGCAGAAATTCTATCCACCTTGATCTTCACACACACTGGAAAGAAATTACATTTACTTTGAACTTGAATCCTGGGAGTGTTTCAGGAAATAGTTTAAAAGTTACACCAACTGGGTCTGGAATAAACAAATTACTGTAACTGTGGTGATGGAGGATGACAAGGCTTCAGAATAACTGCAGTTGAAATACCACTGTATTTGTAACTGCTAAGAAAGCAAGGAAGATGATAAGATCCAACCATTTTGTGGTGAGAGAAGTATGTATGATGTAGTAGATGTTCCCCACAGGTACTTCCCTAACCCAGTGATCAGCACAGCTAACACTTCAATGAAGGTACTCCACATCAGGTTAACACTAAATTTCAAAAGAACACCCTGAAATACCATACTGTTGCCTACTCAAATGGGGAATGGTAATAAGTTTTATGAGAGTAGGGGGATATTTCATGGAAGTGGGTTTTTCTTTATTTGCTGCAATGAGAAATTCTGGTTCCTTAAGTTTGTGGTTTTGCCTTTTTAAAAGCGGAACTACTGAACTCTCACTGTCTTTACGAAGCACAATTACAGCAGGCTGTACTTCAGCTGAAGTACAGCTTCAGACTGTCTGCTTTGTAACACAAAATTAGAATGTCATCTCAAAATGATCTTGTTTGGGTTTTAGCATCCCTTAGCATGCAGGTACTCAGATGAGCAGTGTCTTTGTGGTTTTGTTGATTTTTGTTGTTGTTGTTTGGGTTTTGGTTTTTTTCTGTAGCATGGTAGCTTAATGGAGGATTAGCAGTTTTTTGTAAACCTGTAACTTCAAGTAAAATGAAACCGTCTTAGTGATATTCCTTGGTAATTCACTCAAAATTCACTGGTTTGTAATACCAGAGCAAGACGTGTATTCGTTACAGAAATCTTAGAGAGTTAAATATTCCTGCTTTGACTTCATGAAGTACAGCTTGTACATCCTGCTTTGTTTTCCTGCTTGACAGTTGCATGTTGTAACTTAACGCTTACAGATGCCATTTGTCATATCCTGGTTATATGCATATTTGTTCAGTGCTGAAAATCCATGGAACTAGTAACTCCTCCAAGAATCCCCCCAAATTGTCTGACCAGGTTTGAGTGGAAAATGGAGCTTACTTCTGAAGAATAGTCTCTCAGTGCTTCAGAATATATATAAACATTAGTCCTATTACCTGTAGCTTGGCAAGCACAAGAAGAACTTGAAATTGCATGGAATATATATACTGTTTTATTTTCCCATTGTTAAAATTATGGGATGAAGCTCACTGCATGGAATTGTTTGAGGTTGATTGTGTAAGTTACTGCTTTCTGTATTGTTTCAGCTGCTGAGTGAGCATCAAGGTGAGGGGAAAACATTTATAGTGCTTGAGTTGATAAAGGTAAATTATTTCAGGCTTTTTGTAGCACAGCTTGTGCTGCCTGCAGTACTGTTTTCTTTCCCTGCCCTTTCATTTCAAAGGTCCAAAGGTTCTGAATGGAGGGTCTGAAGCTCAAGACACCAGCCAGTCGCAACAAACTGGAGAGAATGCTGAGGACAAGAAAGATAGGCATGAAGCTGGCAGTAAGAAAAAGTGAGTTAATAACCTTACTGAGCTAAGGATCTGTTCTGCTCTAGCAAAATGTAAAATAGAACAGCAAGAGATTCAATTTACTTAACCATGCTGAGGTACTGTTTTCTTTACAGTTTTCTCTCAACTTCAGAGAACGATAATAGCATGTGAATCTTCTGATAAGGTTTTGAATGAGCATTTTTAAAGGTGCTTCACTCACTGCTACAGTGGAGACTTAAAAAAATGGCATGATATTGTGCTAGGAGAGAACCTGCGTGTCACATGGTGAGACAGGGAAAAGTATAAGCTCTTTCCTGTATTTTAGACTATTTGATGCTATTAAGTTGGAAGAAAAGAAGCCTTGAGCCGCGTCTTGTAGAAACTAATGGGATTTATCGTTTTTTACGAGATCATATATTCTAACCAATAGTCAAGCCATTTTAATTTGTGTTTTATAGTGTTGCTATAGATTTGCCCAAAAGCAGGTAAACGGCAGGCTTGAGCTTTTAGACTGGTGAAATCTCACAACTGTGAACACTTCAGAGAGGTTGATGCATTTACCTTCTCTGTAAGGATGCTTGAATTGTCCGGAGGTAGGTACTTAAACCTTAACCTCACTGAAAAATACTGGTTTGCAAAGAAGAACAAGCAATGAATCTCTCGTAGAATATGAGAAGTACTTAATAGAATTCAGGACACAATGAGGAAAAGGCCTACGATTATCCTTGAGCTGAATTGCTTTGTTGAAGTACCACTTTGTTTTGTCTGAGTACTTCTGCAGCCATACTTATTGAAGGAAGCTCTCTTATTCATCAGTCTTCATGCAGGCCAGGAGGAAATGCAGTTGCCTGGTGTTAACCCAGCTGGTAACTCACACCATGCAGCCATTCACTCACCACCCCTTTTGTCCCCCTGGGTGGAAATCAGGACACCTGGTGTTCTCTTGGCTGCCTGCTGAGTTAAAACTGTGCAAGTAAGTTGAATATTGACTGCTGTTTACAGTGAGGTAAAATTGAACAGAACAAAATAAAAAATCCCCTGCAGATGGAAATAAATGTGGTATTTGCTGAGAGGCAGCCTCAGAGCTGCTGATTACACAGCTTTCAGAAGTGACATCTGGGAGTCATTTTGTCTGAAAAGTGTTGTGGGAACATAATAAAGGCACAAGCATAGGTTCCTGGTACAGGTTACACAGTTTAGCATGCTGCTTAAATAGGTTATTTGACCAGGTCACGCCATGGTACTAACAAGGGGCAAAACCCAAGTTACTTGAAATTGCTAGCAACACAGTAGCAGTAGAATATACTTAGCCAAGTATTTAAAAATATGTGACTACTAAACTGGTTCTCCAAGGCAGATTTTTTTTTTTCATGGTCTGCTCCTTTCCTTGTTCCTGCAGAACATGACCAACATGAGGATTATTGAGTGGCAGAGAGACAGTCTCAGTCTGATTGTTCCTTATGTTTGTGATTTAAAAGAATTGGGAATATTTGGGTGTATACATGGTACCTCAATGGACATTGGTCAGAAGAAACTCAAGGCAGATACTTCAGATAGTTGTGCAAAATGCTTGGTAAAGGCTGTTGACTATGAAAAATGTTTCAAACAAGTAACTTTGAGGCAAGACAATTTATATTTTTAAAACTTCAGTAATTGTATCTGTAAAAGCTGCAGGTATATGCTCCACGAATGAGGTAGTGAGGGTGTCATATTCTGCTACAAAATATTTATCTCTTTAATTGTGTGTGGTGCTTGCTACAGCCTTCAACTCTACACTCCAGCCCGTTCTTCCACTTTCCTAAGCAAAGAAACAAGCTCACTTTATGAGTTACTTTTGTGTTGGTGCTTGAGTGCAGTTGTACTCATTTGTGCCTCTCAGCTGTAGATGCCTCTTGCAAATACCCTGCATGTTAAGAAATGCACCCACATACATGTACTAAATTCAAGGAAGCTACAGACTAATGTCTGTCCATCAGACAAACTTCCTTTTATTCAGTATTTTTCATACATTTTTATTTGCAGTATTCTGTTTCTTAGAAGGGAGAAACCAATAACCAAACCATGTCATGAGCACATTGTCAGTGTTCAATGTAAGATGGTACTTAAGACATTTTGGAAGACAGCAGTTGTGTAACATAATAGTTCTAAAGTGATTGGCATTTAAGAACATCTTTCTGTTCTCATTTGGTAAAAATCATACTGCTTCCAGAGGATTATTCCCAGCTGCTAATCAAAGTTACAATTGGTAGGGTACATTATGCTGGAGTGCTTCTCCTTGTGCTGACCAGCAGAGTATGGAGGACTTCCTGAATGAAACAGAGATGGACTTCCTAAGGACTGCCTTTCACAACTAGTCACATACATCACTGTGATTGATATTAATTGCTGCCTGCTTATATTTGCATCTGGGTGGTAGGGCAGTTGCCATAAGAATCCAGCTGGCACCTCTATGTGCTTCATCCTTCATGCTCCATCTACTGCTGCATATGCATCAGCATCACTTGCTCCAGATTGCATAAGTGTGTCTGGAGTAAGTCTTGCTCTCTGCATTTTTATATGGTCATTGATGCTGCTTTATTTTGTTTCTAGGACGTGTGGTGAAGAGAGAGAGCTTGAAAAGCCAGCAAAGGATCCTGCCTTTGAAAGCAAATGATACCACTCCAGTCTTTTTTTTAAGTACACATTAAAGAGGATTGTTAAGTTTTGCATTTGAAATCTATAGACTGCTGAAAGTTCTAAGTAATTTTATAAGCATAGTATTTTAAAGTTAAATTTTGTGGAATAGAAGTCTCTTTAATCATAGTTTAAAAGTATTTAAACACTTTTGCCAATAGTTTTGCCCAGTATTAACAGGTAACACGTTTCGATAGATGAAAATTGGTTAGAACACAAATGCTTACATGTTACAGGACTTAGAGTGGTAGTATATTTTTACCTGACTACTGTATGTTTGTCTAGGTAACAGCAGGGAAAAGTGTAAATACTTTTAACTGCCCACTTTCTTCATTTGTATAAAACTTCTTGTCTTCCTTCCTATGATACTGACCTCTGTGCATAGTTTTTCAACTCTTGTTGGGATGTCTTTTCACTGTGTTTTGTAGGAGTTGGAAGCAGCTTTTTTATAGCCGTAAAATATTAATGTACGAGTTAAGTATAATCACCTTTTTTAAAGAAGTTTAGTTCTGTTCTTGCAAACTTGTTGTGCCAATTTACTGCAATGTGACTTTATGTTATTATGCTTTTGGTATAATAAGTATACTAGAAAGAAACATAGTGTTCCTACAGAACCTGTAGGATTCACATTGGTTAGAACTGTCTTAAACACTTTATAAAATTAAAGAATTTTAAATTGATAAGGTTTATATAGACAGAAATATCTAGAGGAACGACAGGTGTCTGGGTGTAGTTCTACTTTGGTTTTATTGCCTTGGCATTAACTTGGGGATTTTGAACTTGCATTTTAGCAGAAACACTGGTGGAGTATGTTAAGAACGACTCCCAGAGGCACAAAAGGGAAACATAACAGCTATAATGTCCTCTGAAAATTCCTTCTTGAAACATAAGCTTTGCCTGACATCAGAACTAGGAGTAGCTTGTATGCAACTGGAAAACAATACTTGACAGAGGCCAGCTAGGTTAGAAATTAGAGTTTAATAATTCTGAGAATCTTGTTATGGGGATATTAGGGGAGATGAGGGTGTTCCAGGTGTACTGATCACCTTGTATTGTGTTGCCTTCAAGGCAGTAACAGAAAATCAGGATTACAGCCTGGTAGAGACCAGTACTTTTAATTCATACTGTTCAACAGAGAAGAGTTTCAGTACTGCAGCACAACCAAAACAGTAGCACATTGCAGCCTGAGAAGTCCTATTATTTCTGGTTGACAGGCCTTGTAAATTGCAGCCCACTGGGGTTTGTTTTCTTTTGTTCTCAGCCAGGGTACTATGGGGAAAGGGATTTCTCATACTTAAAAAAAAAAAAGGGTTTTCCCATATCAAATGCAACAACTTGGTACAACCTTCACTTCTGTTTGCAGTTCTGCTCCTGCAGTAGTACTAAGCAGAACAGTCAATGAGAAAAAGCAATTTCAACACTTAGTACTATTGTCACGATCAGGTGAGGGTCAGTAACTTCAGCACTCTTGCTTTTCCAGAACCTGAAAGTGACAGATTTATCTTCCTTTCCTTTTTTCTAATTATTATTTATCTCCTATGCAGACAGGCTGAGAGAGTTGGGCTTCTTCAGCCTGGAGAAAGCTCAGGGGAGACCTTATAACAAGTCTTCCAATACCTAAAGGAGGACTACATAAAATCTGGAGAAGGGCTTTTTACAAGGGTATGTAGGGACAAGATAAGGTGCAATGGCTTTAAACTGACAGAGGGGAGATTTAGGTTAGACATTGGGAAGAAATTCTTCCCTATGAGGGTGGTGAGACATCGGCACAGGTTGCCCAGAGAACCTCTGGATGCCCCATCCCTGGCAGTGTTCAAGGCCAGGCTTGATGGTGCTTTGAGCAGCTTGCTCTTGTGTGAAGCGTCCCTGAACATGGCAGGGGGGTTGGAACTCTTCAGGTCCTTTCTGACCCAAACCATTCTGTGATTCTGTGAAACAGAATGGGTTTTTTTCACTGAAATCATGCACTGCTATGAAGTTAACTCCTCATTCTTCATCTGCCAATTCTGAAAATATTAAAACTTCTTTCCCTAGCACTGGTCTTTTTGCTGCCTTTGTTTGTGTGTTCACCCTGCACCCCACCTCCTTCCTAACAGAACAGATTAGTAGTTTTAGGATCACAGCCTCCCTTGAAACTTGAACAATTTCAGTAACAACAAAAAACATCCTTACTTTGTGACCAGAGACACAGAGAAAAGGGATGAAAAGCCTGAAATCAGAACTCTGATAGTTATTGCACAACCAGTATTAAGTTTATCGTGATCAAAACTGCTGTTCAGTCATTCTTGCTACTTTGAACTAATTACTATTTTTTTATGTAACTTTCCATGACAGTGAATGTTCGGGTTTTTTCCCTGCCAAATATGCCCCTCCTCCAGAGACTATGCATGGAACATGCAGTCACTAGCCACAAGCTGCTGCTAATGCCTGGTTGAAGTAGTCTGAGCAACTTTTACCTGCTTACACATAGTGGTACACCCAGATAATGTTAGCTGTGTCTACAAGCTGTCCTTCAGCAGAACCTGCCACATTTATTTTTGGCCTCAATTATCTGTAAACTAGCTGTAATGTTGAGGCAGGGTCAAAGGTTTAGTAACATAAGAAGACCAACAGATGAAGAGTATTTACCTTAACATTCAACAGCAGTATTCACTGGCCGCCAAATCTGTGGTGCCAGTTTTGCTGTATTTGCACAGCAGACTTATGAGTATGCTGCATGCTTTCTAAACGTACTATATTGAGTACAAGCTTTATACATGCAAGCATATTTTTGTTACCACTATGCTGTAATTCATGCCGCTGGATAAAAGCACAAGCATGTGTGTGCATGTGCGCCGATCTTTGCAACACATGGCTTGTGTATACCTACAAAAGGGCATTGCAAGCAGCCTACAACCTGTTCTCCACAGCCATATAGATCAAAGGGGAAGAGCTGCGAGGAGTGCCTGGGGGGAGGGTTCCATGCTGCTGCTTAAAGCAGCATCTGATGGATGACTTTTTGCATAGAACACAGCAGCACTGAGTCACAGTAGTACTGTGTAGCAACACGCTGGTCACCTGGGGAAATGAAGGTACCCAGCTACAGGCACCTAGAGGCTATAATAAAGCCTATATTTACAACACAGAATCCGCTGAGGTGATTATGGGAAATTAAAACCCAGGATGGAAAGAAGTTTTAGTTTGCAGCAATAAAGGTTTTGAATACAACAATCTCTCACACCAAGGTAAAAATATGCCAGTTGTTATTAAATGATCAACTTGCTTGCAAAGTTTTCCATAAGCATATAATTCATACTTGCATAATGAAATGGAAGGTGTCCATGTAGCAAAGCTGAAGAGGGTACCTCATGTTATACCTGAAAGATCAATAGCCATGGCAATTCCCAGTGTGAAAACATCCTCAGCAGATGGCCGTGGCATTTAGCCTCCACATATCGGGAGTTATAATGACCTCTGGTGTTTCACAACAGGCTGCTGTTGTGGGGAGAGCTGTGCTGTACGTTTTGTACAGCTTGAGTGGGAGACAGCAGCATTCTCATTCAGCTTTCAAGTAGAGGTAGTTACTTCACACTGGCTTCTGCTTGTTTCTAGATACAGCTAGTCACAAAATGTATTTCATGGCCTTGGGAAACTAAAACAACTTCTATTTTCACCCTCAAAATGTTTCTCTAAAGATGTTAACTCAAATGGGAATTCTCACATAGGAATTTCCAGATTTTGACAAATCCTTTGTATTGAACTGTCTTACCAAAAGAAGAGGCACTGTGGATTCAACTAATACACCAAATGGACTTTGCTTTTCAAACATGCGTCAATAGGCAAACACATCTGTCACAACTGTTCAGAGATAATGGGTCACCATGCCCCTACTTCAAAGGCTTACCTGAGAGAGATGCAGAGGTGAAGCTCCTGCGTGCTTCTGCTGAATCAGAAAGTCAGCTGAGTGAGTCACTGAAGTTGTGCTTCATGCACTGAGCTGCTTGTGCTTTTACTGCATTTACAGACCATACGTAACGTACACCCAAAGGCTTCTGAGTGGGAACTGACTAGGCAGGCAGATTTCATTTCCCCAAGAAAAAGGATTATTCTTTTAGCAGAAAGGAAACAAACCAATCAATGCACAAAACTGAACACACAGTTCACTTTGACAGAGGCATCCCTACTCGAACAGTCAAGTTTACTACAGTTTACAATATTGTGCAGCTCTGTTGAGTTGCTCATTATTATAGCACACAGGGGACTGTTGTGACCATGTTACATGTACCCAGGAGCAGCGAGAAGTGACACTGCCTGTATGAGTCACATTTTGCTTTGGAACTTTTCACCAACAGTAAAGATCAAAGGGGCCTGTCATCTTCCTCAACACAAGAAACAGTGTTCTGTATCACCCAGCAAAGCAAAAACTTGCACTGAGGACTGACTCTCCAACACCTTTTGTTACTTCGAAGTTAGCTACAAAGATTCACACTGGCACATCACTTGAGTGTTTGAAAAAGATCAAAGCAAAATGCCAACCACGGATTCAACTCAATGCTTTTTGGATGCAAGATTCACCTACAGTTTTTAAACCTCCACCCTTTTTGCCTCTCCCAGCAAGTACAGGCACAAATCACTGTCAGCACTCAGGGCCCTTAAATTTTTATTTAAATACAACTCAAATCATTTGAAAGTTACACACCCTAACATCACAGAATCATAGAATAGTTAGGGTTGGAAAGGACCTTAAGATCATCTAGTTCCACCCCCCCTGCCATGGGCAGGCACACCTCACACTAAACCATGTCACCCAAGGCTCTGTTCAACCTGGCCTTGAACACCACCGGGGATGGAGCATTCACAACTTCCCTGGGCAACCCATTCAAGTGCCTCATCACACTCACAGTAAAGAACTTGGTGCTTGTATCAAGTCTAAACTTCCCCTGTTTAAGTTTGAACCCGTTACCCCTTGTCCTATCACTACAGTCCCTAATGAATAGTGCCTCTCCAGCATCCCTGTTCAGATACTGGAAGGCTGCTAGGAGGTCTCCATGCAGCCTTCTCTTCTCCAGGCTGAACAGCCCCAACTTTCTCAGGCTATCTTCATATGGGAGGTGCTCCAGTCCCCTGATCATCCTCATGGCCCTCCTCTGGGCTTGTTCTAACAGTTCCATGTCCTTTTTATGTTGAGGACACCAGAACTGCACACAATACTCCAAGCGGGATCTCACAAGAGCAGAGTAGAGGGGCAGGATCACCTCCTTTGACCTGCTGGTCATGCTCCTTTTGATGCAGCCCAGGATACGGTTGGCTTTCTGGGCTGCGAGCGTACACTGAAGCCAGCTCATGTTTATTTCTTCATCGACCAATACCCCCAAATCCTGTTTGCAGGGCTTCTCTGAGTCACTTATCCACTCAGCCTGCAGCTGTGCCTGGGATTGCTTCGACCCAGGTGTAGGACCTTGCACTTGGCATGGTTAAACTTCATGAGGTTGGCATCAGCCCACCTCACCAGCATGTCAAGGTCCATCTGAATGGCATTCCTTCCTTCCAGCGTATCAACAGAACCACACAGCTTGGTGTCATCGGCAAACTTGCTGAGGGCACACTCAATCCCACTGTCCATGTCATCCACAAAGATATCAAACAAGACCGGTCCCAACACCGATCCCTGAGGGACACCACTCGTTACTGATCTCCAGCTGGACATTGAACCATTGACCACAACTCTTTGAGTGCAACCATCCAGCCAGTTCTTTATCCACCGAGTGGTCCACCTATCAAATTGATGTCTCTCCAATTTAGAGACAAGGATGTCATGTGGGACAGTGTCGAATGCTTTGCACAAGTCCAGGTAGATGACATCAACTGCTCCACCCCTGTCCATCAGTTCCGTAGCCCCATCATAAAAGACCACCACATTGGTCAGGCAGGATTTTCCCCTTAGTAAAGCCATGCTGGCTGTCACCAAGCACATTTCTCTTTTCATGTGCCCTAGCATGCCTTCCAGGAGAATCTGCTCCTCCAAGTTTTTGCCAGGCACAGAGGTGAGACTGACTGGTCTGTAATTCCCCAGGTCATTCATTTTCTCTTTCTTGAAAATGGGGGTTATATTTCCCTTTTTCCAGTCATCAGGAACTTCACCTGACTGCCATGATCTTTCACATACAGTGGCCAGTGGCTTAGCAACTTCATTCGCCAGCTCCTTCAGGACCTGCGGATGGATTTCATCAGGTCCCATGGACTTGTGTACATTCAGGTTCTTAAGATGGTCTCGAACCAGATCCTCTCCCACAGTGGTCCCAAGGTCTTCATTCCCAGAGTCACCGTATCTGCCCTCCAAGACTTGGGTGGTATGGTCAGAGCCTTTGCCAGTGAAGACTGAGGCAAAGAAGTCATTAAGAACCTCAGCCTTCTCCAAATCCAGGATACCCAGTTTTCCTGATGGATTCTGAAGAGGGCCCACATTGTCCCGAGTCTGTCTTTTATTTGCAAAATAAATATTTAATAATATAATAAATATAAGAATATATACAATATATATTATATATAAAATTTATAATATTTTTGTTTTATTATATTTATTTTTATATAATGTATAAAATAAATATAATAATATAATAAAAATATTTTATTACATAGTATTATGTATTACAAGAGATTTATTAAAAGAAAATAATAAATTGCCAACAGTCTTGCTTAAAAAGATGTAAATATCAAACACAGAGAGAAGGTATTATTAAAAAATATATTTTCTCATTTTTCACCATTAAGTTATTAATAAGCCTGCTTGTAAGTTCTGATCAGCCACTAACCACACTAACCACATTTAACAAGCAGCCAAAAGACAGATATCCAGCTGCTGTTATAGAAATTGAACTGCAAATGGGCAGCTGGGTGCAACGCTGGATTTCATTCACAGGACTCATTCTGAAAGACACATTAAATCAAGACCAGATTCGTCTGTCCTGCAATAGCTCCTGGGAAGCATTTTTTTAAACTATGATTTAGTGTAACCTTTTTGTTCTGCTTGCCATTTGAGTCCTTTGGTATGAAATAGGACCTGATCACACAAATAGCAGCTTCTCATACAAGTCCTTCTCTGTTTGTAGTTAAGCACTATACACACACAACTCCTGCACCCAGACTTACTGTAAGTACAGGGCTGACCCTAGTGAAATCTCTTCATCTGCAGGGACAGGAATCTTGAAATACATTTGACCATAACTTTTTACTGGAAAGAAGGTGAATGGTTTGAGTGAAGGACAGCACACCAAGGCAGAATTAGCTTAATGAAAGAATAAAATCACATTTTGACAACTCTTTTCTCCATGCAGCTAAAGAAAAAAATCCACACAAAAATCCTTACTGATTGCTGCCTCAGAACTCAGCATAAGTCATCCAACAAGCAAACAGTACCTGTAGAAATTATGTGAGCTGTCTCCATTATTTTGGTTCCAATACTAAAGAGAAGTCGGAAGCCCATATGTTATCAGGAGACAGCCGAAAAAGAAGGCTGGGGCAGGATGAAGGGTAGCAACTCACTGAAGTTGCAACCAGTGTACTGCAACTGCTGCTACAGCACCATAAAGCAACACAGCCCCAGCAGTCTAACTGGTGACAGTTCTGCAGGTTCCTGAGGGGTAAGTACCCGCTCAGCACGTGCTGTGACAAGTGCTGGTGCTGAAGAGTTCACTGCTCTGTCTTCAGGGTACAGAGGCCAACAGCTGCCTGACTTAGGTGACAAAAAAAACCACTTTCGTCTTAAACCCCCCACAGATTAATATTCACAAGACACTTCTGTTTCAAGACATTTAAGGTAATCAGTAAGCACTTGCAGGATCTACTGCCACAGGACCTCAATAGAATTCAATGTGCCAAATACACTTCTGTATGCAGGTTATGAGTTGGCTGTTTTTCTTTTACTCCAACTGGAACTAGAGTTTTTTGAGAACTAGCTGAAGCTTTCAAAAGAAAAGCAGTAGCACTACTAGCTTGCCTAAACAGCAAAGATCTCCACTAACATTAACTGAATTCCAGACTTTACGAAGCAAGGCACTGGATACATTCTGTCTTGGCAAGCAGAATTTCAACTTAACAACAGACTAGCAACTACAAATTGGTCATATTTAAAAAAAGCAACAACACTTACAGTCACAGGATGATACTAAAAAAGCAGTGCACAATGAACAGTATGAACAGTTAAAACTTCATACACAGTAAAGAGTCAAAGTAATCTGGAAGACAGGCCACAATTCAGTCATCAGTGAAATGTAGCTTACTTATCACAGAATCAGCCCTCAGTCAGCAAGGACAGCAGCAGCTCACAGATGCAAGCACCTCTGCTTGCAGGAAAAGACTTTAGAAGTTAACAAGCACCTTGAGCTTCCCTCTCAGAATGTATCCCCACAAATGCAGTGCTCCCCACCCTTCTTCAGAGATGACAACTGCCAGAGTTTTCAAGGTGAGATGCCCAAAGACCGTGTTTTCATCTTCTGGTATTAACAAGGCCTTGGATGCACAAAACTTTTCAAGTCACAGCTGCTTTTTAAGGTATTCTCTCTTGAAACCCGTATTTTTAAAGTCCGTAGTCTCCAAACTACCATCTTCTAGCCCAAATGTATTAGAAAAACGTAGCTGATAAAAACAGATATTTGAGCATATTTTTCCATAATTACTCATTTTTTAAAATCATACTTGCTTACTGAGAAAAGGACACCAGAGAGACTTCATGTGCAAAGGGCTCTTTCCACCTCAGGGGAGAGGATAAAAGCCTAATCTAAACCCCAACAGGACACCCAAAACTCAAGCTGTGTGATGGTTTTAAAAACCAGAGCAACAGTTTCACCAATGCACTTCACTAAATTCATTCTGTCTCACGTCGGTTTCAGTTGAAAATTCCAGGATCGACGTAAGGATATGCAAGAAATTCCCCCAGTTTATTGCCTTCCAGATCATAATGGAGCATCTGAAAACAAACATCACAGAAGAAACAAGGATCCTCTGGTGCCAGACTGTCATTGTTGGTTACCCATCTGCAGGTTACAAAACATAAGCGTTTCCATGTGAGTATAACACAGTTGTGATACTTAAGTCAGTATTTTACTCAGAGTTGGGGATGGCAGCACCAAACATCAGTGATAATGTCATACTGACTCCCACCCCAACACAGCTCTTTTTCCAAACTCCACACCCATCAGTGCCAATCCCAGCTGTTATCTTTCACTACTACAGCAGCATCTCCTGAGGAGCTCCTCACATTGCCAGAATGGAGCGTAAAGAAAAAGGTCTCCCCCACAGCCCCCCAAAATATTAACAGGAATCTTCTGTCCACCCCATGGCCATTTAAATCATAAAAGATAAATCTGTTTGCCCTTAAGGTAAGAAAGTAAGAAACTGTGATGCAGAGCAGACACATGAGTGACCCAAACTACAAGTCTAAAAGACAGACCTGGATGATGAAGATAAGACATAGAAAGGATTGCCGCACACTCTGGCAAGCACTGAAGTTAACATGAACACAGCTGCCAGTACAAGGAGGGCTCACCATGTTATCAAGCAATTAATTTATGGTAGGACACAGGGGCCATGGCAGCTCAAGACTTCCAGTGATTAAGGATGGTATCTGCACAGATTAGAGCATGCAGAGCAGCCAGCCAAAGCTGCTCTGCTGTCCATGGTTTAGTACCTCCCCACTTGAGCTTAGTGCTTAATCCTGGTTTTAAATTAATGCATTTACATCACCTCTGGTAAAGCCCTTCCTATCCCATCCTTCCCCCATACTGACCATTTGGCTCCACCTCTCCTTATGGTCAAATGCCTTGCAGATTACAGCCACCTGCAAAGGCATACTGGGGGCTCTGCTAGGAGCACCAGGATGGCCTCCCATCACCAGAGGAATTGGCTCCTTGCCTGATTCCAGGGAAGTCCAAGGCCAAATAAGCAACATAACAAGGACACAGCTGCAGTGCCAAACTGAGGCTGAAACCATAAGCTGCCCTTGAGGAAAAGACGCGGCAGTGGGTGTTCTTGTAAGTAATTGATTCAAACCTGTAAAATCAGGGAGCCTAGCCTAGTCTGTAGAACTCATTTAGAGACACTTCTGCTGTGTCTACTGAAAGGCTTTCTCATGTCTAAGTAAACAGCACTAACATGAATAAAGAGCACCAAATTGCTCTGCAATAACCGCAGAAAACCCATGCATCACAAATAGTTCCTTCAAATACAGCACAGTTTTCAGGTAGAGGTTAGGAGTCTACCTCTGGGGAATGCTACAGTCCTGAAGAAATCTCTGCATTTTACCACATTGCATTTGAACAGATCCATTCTTCCCTCTACTTAGAAGCTAGATTTAATGAAAGCTCAGTACAATTTCTGGCAAATGAATCTGAATCACGTATCTTGTCATAGGGCAAAAATGCAGCAATCCCCCCCCAAAAGTAAGATATTCAAAAGCAGTTGTTGAGAGCCAAGCTCTATGTATGCAAAAGAATGTGAGCAAATAATTAACCTCTTCATCACTGCAGATCTTTTGATCTCCCTGAACGCTACCTGCAGGAGGTCTTTTCCTGGGTAGAGAAAGGACAACTGCCTGAAGAGTAAGACTGCAGAATATTTGCGTGAATATTTTTCACATACCTTATTAAATATGTACAGAGCTTTGGTGGTTTTTATTTTTTAAAGTTATTAGCAGCACCTACAGAGACATTTAATAAGACAAAAAGACCAAGAAATTAGCGTACCTGGCTGTATACATTTTGCACACAAAGCATTTTCTGGTACATAGCCAGTGTTTCTTGATTAGCAAGGGATAGAGGTTCCTGTCCAGGCAGTCATCATAATGAATGAGCCTTGAGGGAAATAAATAAATATATAAAATACAATAAAGACTCGGCCACATTGGAATTTGTCTGAGCATGGACACTGAAAATAAGGCATGACTTAAATTCCTGTGTAAACTGTGACTAGACTTCTGCTTAGCATTTCTTGTCAGAGACGAAGAGCTGGAGACAGCCTGTTGCACCACCCATGGATTTTATGGTTAGGAGTAAATTCAGTATGTGCAGTAACTCAGAAATCTTCAGAACATCTACTTTAGATGGTCTTTTCAAAGATTTTACCTCCTACAGACCAACAGGTAAAAATATCACAGGCAAGTGTTTAGAAGCTCACAATTCTGAGATCACTTGCTTGCAATGTCTATGCCTTTGAGTTGTATTCCTCTTGAGGGGCACCACTTATTAGCAATATTTTGGTACAGCAGGCTGGGAACTCAAAACGATCTGCAACTCACTACAATCAGAGAAGTGCTCTATCTATTATGCACTGGGTATACACAATAGTTCTACTATTGATGTTGCCACCTCACAGTCAGTACTGCCTCCTCTTCCTCTCCTTCTATGCATCTAGGCCTGCTACTTCCACTCCTCTGCTCTCTGTTCAGCTCCTTCCCCTTTGTACGAAGTCTAAACTAATAAGCCCATTGACTCCAGCCACTCCAGAATCAGTATGCAGATCTGGAGTACACAAGCTGACCTTGCACAGAAAAAAACTTATCCCTGTGGGTGCCATTCCTCACATACCACAGTCACGCTGTGCTAGTTAGAAAGCTGTCCTTTTATGCAGACAAAAAATGGGAGATTACCTTCTTCCTTGCAGAGTCAGTCATATGTATGTGGAATAAAATCTTATATTAGCTCTGTAGCAGGCAGCAGAATAATCTTAGTCTAACAAATATTCAGCCTTTAACATCTGAAGTTTGTCCACAGAAGTCTTGCTTTCAACTCCCTAAGGACTCAGGGAGAGCAGTAACTTACCTTATGTCCGTGATGATAATGATGTGCTCACAGTCCCCTTGGTGGCAGAAAAGGTATGGGAAGCCAATTTTGAGGGACAAATCATTAAATGTGTAGTCCTCCATATCATCGGACTGAAGATTTACATAGCCTCTGTCATGAGATTCTGACCACTCAATAACAGTTCTGAAAACAGAAAGGTCATCAGCATAGCAAAGCTATAAACTGAATGCACAGAAAAGGAAGGCTTTGGGGGACATGCAAAACCTGTCACTGTGATTCAGTTAAAAAGATGGAAATCAAAACAGCTCATGACGTTTTGTAATAATTTAAGGTAATTTCACAGCAATACCACATCCTCAGGGAACTGTGTGCTGTTCTCATGGAACACCTGCCTTTAAATCACCAGGTCGCTTCCTGAGGAGTTCCATGTAGTGTACACTCCTTACAGCACCAATCCAGGTCAGGACGTTTGCAACGCAACACTTCTCAACCATTCCAACAATTCAAGTTACAAGCAGGTCATTTCTGTTCTTTGGTCAACACCTTTGTTTTATTGTATTAAAAAGCTTTTTTTTGTTTCTGCCAAGGAGAAACAAAGCTGAAAATCGAACACTTAAACTTCCAAAATTTAGCACTGGAAGAGCACTGATGCAACTATTTCTTGGCTTTTCAGCACACTCCTATCACAAGCTCTTCCATGAAGATCATTGTTGCTCATGGATAGAAAGAAAAGGAGCAAAGTAACTTCTCTGAAGTCACACACCAAGTCTGGCATAACAGGAGCAGAGTGCAAACTCACAGCTCATCCATACCATCCATTTTAACATCTCGGTCTCCTAAATATCATTAAATGCGTCAGCAAGCCCATACTTCCTTAAAACAAACTAGTTTGCACATTTTAAATGGGTATGATGTGCTCAACCAGCATGAAGTACAGCTCCAAATAAGAGATACCTGAGTCTCTTGGCAATACCACCTCAGATTTCTTTTTCCAACAGTGGCTGTCCCCTTGTTGACTTCACCATGAAGGTATCCAGTGTATTTTCAAAACTGCACAAAAAGCTCACTTTCACACAGCTGAGCCTGCTGTCCTTCTAACTCACAGGCAGGTCTTTTGGTGGTAATCACAACTAGGGAGGGCACTTAAAAGCCTGTACAGACTGGCATCTGTCACAGCAACCCATCCCAACAGAGCAAAACAGGATTTTAGGGAACAAACATGCATTCAGCCCCTTTTCAGACAGGAAGTGAGTGGAAGGAATGAGCAGAACAAGTAAAGTTAAACTTTCATGTGAAAATCAGTTCAAAGTGAAAAGATACAAAGAAAGTCCATTCTAGCTTCATAGACAACACATTCCAGCCTTTAAAACACCACAGATCATCAATAAAATGAAATAAATTTTCTGTCCCTTAAGGTTTTCCTTAATCAAAATCTACAAATACTGTACCTGCTGAGATCTCTGCATTCTGGGTATCTTTTATCATTATAAAAGATACCTTCAAAATAGAAGAAGGCAGATTTGTAAAGATCCTGAAAGAGAGAGAGAAGGTCTGCATTAGTGTTATGGGAGACTAAAACACCTTAAACAAGAACAGATTAAAAAAAAAAAGCACTTTATGTATATAAACTATGGTAAGAGACTTCATTCTACAGGTTTCTAAGAAAAGCTTTGCACTGGTTTTAGATGCTGATGTGACAACAAGGCTTATATGACTGCTAGATGTGCAGTTGTTCTATTGATACTATTCTCAAGCCATTACAGGTTATTTTAGTGCTCTTTTCTTATTTCTATCCCCATCTTAGGGGTTACATATTTCCCCAAAAACACAGAACAGGAACTCAAGCATCACTGCACTAACTGAGCAACTGCATGTCATGGTTTAAACCAAGCTGCACAGAGCTCGTGCACTTCCTCCCCTTGCTCCCCCAACTCCCGGAGAGTTAGGAAGGAGAATCCAAAGAATGTAGCCCCCACGGGTTGAGATAAGAACAGTTTAATAGCTAAGGCACAACAAAAATCACTACTGCTACTACAAATAATAATGATAAAGCCAATAGCAAGTGAAGAGAATACAACACCTCACCAGCCACCGACCCACAACTCACCCCACCCTGCCCGACCGAGCACCGGCTGATACTTCCTCCATTCCCCCAGAGCTCCAGCCCTTCCGGGTCTCTCCCGGTTACATCCTGGGTATGACGTGCTATGGTATGGAATACCTCTTTGGCTAGCCTGGGTCAGGTGTCCTGTCTCTCCTTCCTCCTGGTTTCCCCTCCTTCCCTGGCAGAGCATGACGCTCAGAAAAGGTCTTGGACAAACCAAACATTTGAGCAGTAACTCAAAACATACTTGCTATCAGCAACCGTTCTCAGCCCGAAAGTCAAAACACAGCACTGCACCAGCTACCAAGAAGGAGAACAATGACTGCTACTGCTCAAACCAGGACACTGCACAACACTGACTTAAAAAAATTTACAAATACTAGTAATATTTTTGAAAATTAGTAAGATGTAGTGGACTGCCCCTCCACACAGCTGCTCTCTCACTCCCCCCTAACAGGACAGGAGGAAAGAAAGCATGAGAGGCAAGCTTACAGGCTGAGATAAAAGCAGCTTAACCAGAAAAGCAAAGGTTGAATACAGAAGTAAGGCAAAAAGAAGAGATCCATTCCCTGCTCTCCACCAGCAGGCCATGTCCAACCACTTCCTGGGAAGCCGGGCTTCAGCTTGCATAGTGGTTGCTTTGAAAGACAACTTCTTTAACCTTTTCCCCAGCTCTTAATGCTGCACAAAATGTCACGTGGCATGGGGCATCTCTCCAGCCAGCTGAGGCCAGCTGTCCCAGCTACATTGCCTCCCAGTCTCCTGCCTACTCCCAGCCTGCTGCTTTTCCTAATATCTACTCTAAACCTCCCCTGGCGCAGCTTGAGGCCATTAACTCTTGTCCTATCACTTGTCCCTTGGGAGAACAGACTGAGCCCCATCTCTGCGATAAGGCTGTCCCTGAGCATCCTCTTCTTCAGATTAAGCAACCCCAGTTCCCTCAGAATCCTTCACTCATGGATCTCAAGAGCATTTTGATAAAGTATTTTTCCAATGTACATCAACATGAAGTTTTATCACAGTGAACTGATCCCAATCTCTACACCACTGTGTACAGGACACATTACACAGCGCCCCAGCTCTCAGGTAAGTGAAGGCCGTATTTATTCATCAAAAGATGCATGTGCAGGCAGCTCAGACATAATGACTGGGGAAGATACCTTTGAGGTGCATGGCTCCCTTCCATGATTAATTTGGTGACTGACTGCTCCTCACAGGACATGCCTTCCAGGCCTTCCACCAGCTTTGTTGCCCTTCTACAGTGCATTCAAGAACCTTCACATCGTTCTTGAATTGTGAGCCCAGAGCTGCACATGGGGCTCAAGGTGAGGCTGTTCAACGCTGAATACAGGAGGATAATCATCTCCCCTGACAAACTTATTTTGCTGTGTTTGATGCATCACAGGGTGCAATTTGCCTCTTGGCTGCCAGGGCACACCACTGACTGAGCTTGTTTCGGCCACCCCCCCCAGATCCCTTTCTACACAGCTGCCCTCCAGCCACTCCTTTCCCATTCTATACTTGTGTCCTATGCTGCTTCATCCTAGTTGCAGAATCCAGCATTTGAACTTGTTAAATTTCATCCCATTAATTATTGCCCAATGAAGAAAAAGCAAAGAAGAAAAATCACAAAACCCCAAAGTAGCAAGAATAAGAGAGAAGTTAGGCCATTTATGCCAATAAAATCCAGAAGTCTCTTATTCTCTGAATAGGCTGACAAGCAATGTTTGTTTACTTAAACAATGAGAGCAGTAACTTGATTCTTACATTATGTTCGAGTTCTCAAACTGCAAACTTCAAGAGAAGCAACACCTAACTTACTTACACAGCCTTTGTCCTGCAGACTCTCAGAGCACCATGATTTAAATCAGTCTCTAAGATCCTTAAATTAGTCAGAAATTATTTTCTCCATTTGGAAAAGTTAACATACTTTTAGTAGGTCACGGTGTCACTCCCTTCCTAGGCTGGAAGGAAGAAAACTCTACCCCACTGACGGCTGATCTCCTGCCTGCTGAAGCACACACAGTCATGAAGACTGTATTGAACCTATACTTCAATACAAGCTGCAAATTCACAGTCATGCTTGAGGAAAACAAACAAATAGAATGAATGCACACCACTCATTAACACCTCCTGGAAGGCTAGGCATAGTGGCATGCACATACTTTGGGGAAACTGTTGATGTGAGGAAGCCTAATCTCAGCCTTGTTGAGGCCATGACAGGCTCACATGACTATCCTGCATACCCAGTTTCAGAACTCTTTGGTCTCAGAAATAATCAGCTAACACTTTACTAAACAATGGTAGACAGACTCTGTCATTTACTTTATATAAATGAAAAGACTATTATCTTTTCACTATTGCGTATATAGGTATGTAGCTTCCTCTGGTTTCACTCAGATTGTAGATGTTATTTTATCTCTATCATATTGATAAAATACTGTATTATTAATATGTAATCTTGGCAAAACAGCTAGGCCCCAAGGGTGATAATCAGTGAAACAGAATCTAGTTGGAGGCCAGTAACTAGCAGAGTACTCCAGGGGTCGATACAAGGTCCAGTTCTGTTTAACTTCACAGAATCATTACGGTTTTAAGGGACCTCTGGAGACCATCCAGTCCAACCACCCTGCTAAGGCAGGGCCACCTAAAGCAGGTTACACAGGAATTCATTCAGGTGGGTTTTGAATGTTTCCAGAGAGGGAGACTCGATGACCACCCTGGGCAGCCTGTTCCAGTGCTTTGCCGCCCTCAATGTAAATAAGTTCTTCCTCATGTTGAGGTGAAACTGCTTGTGGTTTAGTTTATGGCCATTGTTCCATGTCCTGTTGCTGGGCACCACTGAAAAAGAGTCTGACACCATCATCCTGGCACCCACCTTTGAGATATTTATATGCATTAATGAGATGCCCTTGATGACCTTAAGAATCATCAAGCTAGTTGATTCTATGGTTCTATGAATGAGATCCCCTCTCAGTCTTCTTTTCCCTAGACTAAACAGGCCCAGCTCCCGCAATCTCTCCTCATGAGAGATGCTGCAGACTCTTGATCCTCCCTGTGGTCCTCCATGGACCTTCTCCTTGTCTTTCTTGTACTAAGCCCAGAACTGTACACATTGCTGCAGATGCAGCTTCACCAGGCAGAGGGGGAGGATCACCTCCCTGGACCTGCTGGCCACACTCCTCCCCAAGAGGCCTTCCTGGCCACAAGGGTGCACTGCTGGCTCATAGTCAGCTTGTCATCCACCAATACTCCCTCAGTCTTAATGGTCTAGATGTTGAGGCAAAGTCTACCCTCAGTAAGTTTGCTGCTGACACAAAACTGGGAGTGGCTGTCGCTCAAAGGAGCCATGACAGGCTGAAGAAATGGACCAACAGAAACTTCCAACAAGGAGAACTGCGAGGTTGCGCACCTGGGGAGGAACAACCCTACGCACCACAGTATGCTGGGATCTCTCACCTGGAAAGCAGCTTGGCAGAAAAGGACCTGGGCGTTCTGGTGGACACCAAGTTGAACATGAGCCAGCAGTGTGCCCTTGCAGCAAAGGAGGCAAATGGGATCGAAGTCTTGCCAGCAGTTTGAAGGAGGTGATCCTTTCCCTCACCTCAGCAGTGGTGAAGCCACACCTGGAGGGCTGTGCCCAGTTCTGAGTTCCTCAGTAAAAGAGAAACACAGGCATACTGGAAAGAGAGTTCCACAAGGGCCACAAAAATGAAGGGAGCGAAGCATTTCTCTCATGAGGAAAGGCTGAGAGAGCTGAGACAGTTCAGATGGGAAAAAAAGGTTCAAGGGGATTTTAATACACAGAATGAGATACAATGAGCACAGACTGAAACACAGAAGGTTTCCTCTGAGCATCAGGAAATGTTTTTTATTGTGAGGCTAACCTACCATTGGCACAGGCTGCCCAAGAAGTTTGCAGAACCTCCATCTTTGGAGATATCCAAAAGCCATCTGGACATGGTCCTGGAAACTGGGTCTATGTGGCCTTGCTTGAGCAGGGCAGCTGGTCCAGATGACCTCCAGAGGTCCTTTCCAACCTCAATTGTTCTGTGATAGGATGTATGTTGCATGTATTACCAAAATTACACAGTTTCAGTATTTTCAATTAGAGTACTTTTTCTTTTTTTACTCTTTTTGCACATTCCCAGAGAACACCTTCCAACTGTGGGACAGGGGAATAGTCTTCACTCCTACTTTTGATCAGCACCTAGTTGCAAACATCACAGCATGCAAGGTCAGAGTGGCATGGCCTACATTTAGCTTTCTACTCGTATTTCTATTCTGGTGTTTTCCAATATTGCACAAAGTCAGTCCCCAGGGATACATCTGTGTGAGAACTCATTACCAGCATTACTGCTTCTCAGTGGTAGCATTAATGATGTTTTTCTTGACATTGCACAAAACAGATCAGCTTGGTAATGCCACCAGGAAGTTATTTACTCACAGTGCAACCCACTAGCAGAAACAATATAGTTTATTTAGTAGTTTATTTAGTGCGTAGTTTATTTAGCACTAGTTTATTTAGTGCTGAAGAAAACAAAACTCTGCTTCCCTCTCTCCTGTACATTTTCAAAGCTTGTACACATGCAGAGGGTTCCACAAGGAAGATTTTACCTTGCTTACATGTTCTGGTGCTTGATCTGGCTGACAGCTGAACTCACCACCTATCTGGAAGTCGCTGACGCAGGAAATTGAGTCTCTCAGCTCAGTGAGCTTCTGGCTGCCCAGTACAAGGACTGTCTGATAGGGTTTGTAATCTTTATGCTATGAAGAAAAAAAACATACAAGCTTCAAATAAAAATCATTTGTCAGCATTAGTACTGCTCTTCAGCTGTCAACTTGAGAATCATTTAGATTGGAACAGACCTTTAAGATCACCAAGTCCAACCATTAACCTAGCCACCTAACCTACCACATCCACCACTAAACCATGTCAGCATATGGTACATCACCTCTGTGTACAAGATTTTAAACAGAATTTTGCCTCAACCTCTCCTAAGGCTGCTATTTATTAGTTGCATTTTGTCACATGCCCCACCAGAAAGTGTAGGAAAGACAGGAAGTTTGAGTATACTTATCCTAGATCCAGAAAGAATACTTCAGGATTTGAGTATTTCGTTTCAGATTTTGAGCTGTGAAATCAATTAACTGCTAAATAGTTAGTGTAATAATTGCCTTTGGAAAATCAGTAACAATGAAAGCCAGATTCTGGAAAAACTTTTAAGTTACACAGTTGAAGGGTTTACCACACTCCCTCAGTGGACGCGCTGATTTTAACAGCTTAGGAAAGCAAGATGTTACCTGAGTAGGGAAGAAACATCAGAATACAACCTAGAGAATTTAGTACCAACCTTCTGAAATATGACAGGGTAGAATATGTTTAGAGTTAAAAGTAGCTCTCCCTCCTCAACTAGATCTGTAGGACTGTCTGGCCTCTTTCCACTTGCATGTGATTCCTGGAAAATAAAGATACGTATGTATATATGTATATATGTATATATATAATATTGGCAACCAGTTATATATCATAGCCCCTCAATAAAAGTCTGAGAAACACTGTTTTAATTGCAACTCATTTTTGACTGTATAGCCTTCTGAACTGGTAACAGCCTACTTCCTCCAAGATGGAAATGTGAGAAGCCGCTGTAATTATTGATTTCAAGTATCTCCCATCATCCCTCAGCTCTGTGCTAAGGTGCTTTCAGCAATTATGAGATAGCTGGCTACTCCTTGCACAATGCCAGGTCCTACATAAAGGAATTAAAGCTGCTACTCTGACCTTATGGAATCCAGCTGCTACCAACTTCCACCATTTAATGCTTTCAAATGTTTTAATGCGTTCACATGTAAAGAAAGATTACAACACTCAACTTTAGAAATACTGGCCTAGAAAACAGCCATAGGATGAAGTATATGAAAATAAAAATCAGTGCAACACTTGCTCTTATTAGGGAAACTTGACACTACTGGAGCTCTCAATTTTTCAAAAATCCTGCACTGCCCTTGCCACGCTACTATTTTACAAAAGAAGTGAAAATATTTCCACATTTCCATCCTACTTTATGTTAAAGACAGAGCCCAGCTGTGAGAATATGGGGGGGCACTTTTCAGTAGTCCTGTTTCCCCCTTTTTCAAGAAATCATGAGAGAATACTGACTGCATAAACACTTCCCACCAGCATAAAGTGTTCTTCAGATTCAGGAACTGAACATGTACTGAGACTTCAGTTCTGAGATCCTTGCATCTCCCTTTTTCATGTGACACATTCCAAACTCATTTTTCTTATTGCTCTCTTCCTGTTCTAGTACACCATAGTCCCAATCAGCTGTGACACAGAAATCCCTTACCACAGCTTAAAGGATGCAGTAACTGATCATGTGCTCATTTTTCAGAAACAGAAAACACCACTTGTTGAAACGCTCTATGAAGATTTTTATTGCAAGTGTTTGCTGAGACGTGTGTCAGGCTCAGAGTTCAACATAGCTGTTGCATTTCAGTTCGCACACAATGCTTAAATCATGTGCCTGGGTCTCTGGACAGTTGAAACAAAACCACTCACGACAGACCAAGAAACCTCAAGGGTAAAAAATGTTTTAACAGTCACAAGTGAGGCTCCTTCCCCACTACTTCTCCATCCCTAATTTTACAAAATTCATGGCTTGCTTTCTCAAGCCTTAGACTCCACCACTGTAAAATTTACGAACTTCACTTTTCTTGTTTCAGACTTTAATTGTGAAAAAATCTTGAAAAAAGAGTTACTAAGCATAGTTAAAGGAATTCCAAGATGCTTTTGCAGGGCTGATCACTATGCTCCTGGTTCCTATCAGCTCAGAATGGCTCAGAAACTTGGGTTACAAAGCTCAGAGTTAGGATCTTACTGCCACCATGTGGCAGTCCTACTGTCTTCCTCCTTCAGTCCTACAGAAACTAGCTCACATTTACACGTTTCCAACAGAGGACTCCAGGAGCAAAACCTTCATGTGTTTTGTCTAGCTCTACAATAAGTTCACATAATCCTCGTTACACCTGATCACCTTCACAGTGCTTTATTAACAACCAAATAAAAGCAGATGTACAGCAGTAATGAGCCGGAGTTCCTCTTTAGTACTTCTGGTACTTACAGGCCATAGGAGCAGAGTTCCTGCCCTATCTTTCTATAACATGTCTTTAATCTTAATCATTACCTGCAAAACCCTGCCTGCAAATATTTACACTGAATAGATATTCACAGTGATGAAAAAACAAAGCAATCAGACGCTGGACTTTTGCTGTACTGAACTATCCCGAGATCCTAGGATGACAGGGAACTTACCATCTCGTAGGCAAGAGTTTCTTGTCTGCAAGCCCGATCCACAATAATTGTTTCTTCTCTCCTCTCTAATGCCTCTTTTCTAATTCTGAGGGGCAAGAACATGGGACAAAATTTCATTCAACAACTTCCATGCAGAATCTGTAAGTATACTTTAAAATAACACAAGCCACTACAGTGCAGCTTCAAAGAGCAGGACTTCTAGCTGTCTTAGTATGACAGACTAACTTAAAATACTCTTGTCTCCTGATTCCTATATAACCTGGTCATGCATAGCTGGCGTGTAGATTTCAGCTTTGTTTTTTTTTTTGCCTTAAGTGTGAATCACAGGTTGGTTGTGGACAATTTTACATTTCTGAGAAAAAAGAAAACCAGCAAAATTTTGTGTGAGGAAGCTCTTTACAGAAAGCACGGTTTGCTATCTTCAAGGAACCTGTTTCAACTATCCTTTGCACTTCAAAGGAATTCGATTCATGTTCAAGCAAAAACCAGGAAAAAACTACAAATATTCTTAACCCCATGACACAGATACTTTTCTAAAAAAAAAATCAGTATCATTTGTAGAAGAAAGAGTATTATACATAGAATATCTACTAAAATAAATGTATTTAACCCCTGCATGAACAGCAAATCCTTCTGTACTTCTGGCACAAGTCCATCTACTCTCCAGGCCTCCCCAAAGGTTTTCAGTAACAATCAGGCTTAACACTGATGACAATCCTAACACTTTTCTTTACATTCTACACAAACTGAAATTCAAGTATAGCAAAAACCGGACCTGGCTGAGCATAACTGACAGTATCTTAACATATATTGTTCAACATCTGAAATGCAGAGTAGGTATAGATAAAGCTATATATCTATATATCTATATATATAAAGCTAATATATCTAGCTATGATTTCAGTACTTAACAGTTTGGATGTTAAAATGTGACTGCAGGTTACTAGCTGTAAGGGCTACAGATTTATTTCACATGGCTTTGGAGAAACCTCTCATCAACAATAATGAGAAGTCCCCTGCACACTCTAAATTTGGGCACTAGTTCAGAAGGACACGGGTCCAGAAATCCTAAGTTCTTCCAATGAGAAAGATGGCATATTCTGTCTAAATAAAAAATTTGTAAGTAGCATTCAAGCAGAAGGCTCATACCAATTATCCTGTCATAAGCTGGTGTTTCTCACCTTAGAGTATTTCTGAACACTGCTTTCTGCTTTCTGAAGCAGACCAATGCTTGGGAAAGGAACAAGCAGCCAGCCATGCTTCTGTGTGTGTTTCCTAACCCACACCATACCAGGGTATTGTAAGTCTACTGTAACAACATACCGTAGAGTTAGCAGACTGTTATCTTCAGGAATAACATCTGGGTCCTCTTCTTTATCAGAAGACATTAACATATCAATGCTAGGGCAATAAAAAACATAAGATCACTATTATACAGGTACAAACATGGGCAAGCCACCACATTTACACAAGCTGTCATTAAGCGGTATTAAGGCATTAATCTATACCACATTTCTTCCAGTGGGAATAAGACATTTCTGTCAGAAGTGGCAGGCCCACTTTTCCTTGTATCCTGCTTTCCATTCTCAGATCTTTTCCACCCTCACTCTTCCTGTGTTTGCAGAGAATCCAGAGTAGAGCTAACCATAGTTTTTTTGCTGTAGTGCAAATCCCTGCAGGTTGTGGAAAGGAAAAGTGGAACTGCTTTGGCTGCAGCAATGACTTAAAAGTGATCATACAAATACCAGATTTTTATAATCACACCCACTGAAGTCTTGGAAGGTGTTCCTGTATGGCCTTTTACACAGGCCATGGTGGAGCTTCTCCTGGGTAACTCCAGTACAGCAAGTAGAACCACACCACTAACATTTGGTCCACATTCCTGAGGAAACCAGACTTTACAAATGGAAAATATGTGCTAATCCCTCCAGAAACTAAGGCTTAGCAGACAGTGCCACACACCTAACATATAGAAGTGCAGGCAATACGAAGCATGCACTTCAGCCATAACCATGGGATTCCACCATGACCCCTTTCCTGCACACAAGACATGCTCTCAGTGCATTCAGTCATAGCAGAGGGGAAAACACCGGCCATACTGTTTAATGGACACTGACATGAACTGTAGGACAGTACCAAGGGACAGTAGTTGCAGGTCCCATTTGAAAAAAACATGCAAGGTGTTTTGCAAAATTTACGTCCCCTAGAAAGGTATTTTAAGGCAGCTAGAAACAAAAAGGGCAAAGAAAAGTCTGTGGAAATTTGGACATGGAAATAGGATATCAGGGAAGCCTTTAATCACCGTGACTTTTCTCAGAATATCCTAGCAGCCCAAAGAACCTTCTCAGTTTTAGAAATTCAAAGATGCTTTAGTATTTTGTCTGATATTTTCATAATAAGCAGATACAATATTTGTATTACTCTTCATATTGTATATGTTTTAAATGCAGTACTTTCATCACCTTTGAGACACTAATACTACAAGACACTAAATACTAATGCGTCAAGATGCCAAGGCTAGCTTAATGCAGCTTTATAACACGTCCCTACAGATATTTACAACTACCCCTCCTAATAAAACAAGAACGTGAATTAGCACTGAAGTGGAATAAGGTACACGTAAGTCTCACCTCTGTTGACCTACCTAAAACCCACACTGACTTGAGGCTTAGACTCTGTCCTACATGTACACTACAAATCACTCAAAAAGCAAAACAGAATAATATGACTTAGCATGTCCACCATTCAAGCCCTTAAGTTGCTCAAATACGAATAACGAATTCCAAGGTAAACCTGTGTTTGCAGACCGCAAAGACATTTTAACAAAACTTAAACCCTTACCCTACCGACATGTTGGTTATTTAAGAGAACTACTGACGTTATTTCCTAGTTAAGGAAACCACTTCTGCACCTGTTTAAAATATGATGAAAACCCAAGCAATGTCTTAGCAATTGTCTACATGCAATGTAAGCAGCATGAAAAGCGTTTTTACTGAGTCAAATTTGAGTGAAGATGGATTTTCTTTTTTCCCTGCATTCTGTTTGCAGTAACATATTACAATAATAAAATAGAAGGAAAACAAAAATAAACAACAACATCCCGAGATGCACAGAGTTAAACAACATTTAACCATTATGGCAGTTTTCCTTACCAGAAGACTCTAAATTGTCAGGAATACTCAAATGCACACTGTGTCACTACATTTAAAAAAAAATAATAAAAAAACAAAACAAACTTAATTATGAGTCCAGATTAAGATTCTCTTAATCTATTACTATTTTAAAAGTAGATACAGGAAGAGTATCCACATCTTCCCACACAAAGAAAACCTCCTTAACTTGCCCTAAATTCCCTTACAAGTAGTTCACAGTCAGAAGAATCTGTGTTTATATCCAGCATGTGCCCATTTCAGTGCCTAGAAAACCATATTTATGCTGATAATAAATGTGTCCCCAAGACATCATAGAATAGAACTTGGTGGAGCCCAGTGTTCACCTCTTCTCAAGGGAGGAATACAAACTCAGAGCAGGCAAGAGAAAGTGATCAGAGGTAGTGATTTGAGGTTGGCCAGTGTTAAGGAGAGACTCAGGAGGTTAGGTCTATTTAATTTAAAAGCAAAAACACATAAAGATTAGGAATTGGGATTTCTAGCCTGTGCAGTGGACAGGTCACACCAGGATGTGCAGGTTTATCTTCATTCTCCTGCAAAGCCAACAGGCAGCTGCTAGCTGATTTGTTCTCTCCCACCATAGACTTCCCATTCTTTTTTTTTCTTTCCCAAACCTTTCCACAGTACACTCAGCAGCAAACAGCACAGCTCTGTAACACCAGCAAACACAGACAGCAGATGAAATATCGTAGTCATAGACTGAAGAAAGCAGAATGGAAAGCAAAATGAATGAAGGAAAAGAAAACCTGAAGCATAGAAAATCATAGAATCATAGAATAGTTAGGGTTGGAAAGGACCTTAAGATCATCAAGTTCCACCCCCTCTGCCATAGGAAGGGACACCTCACACTAAACCATATCACCCAAGGCTTTGTCCAACCTGGCCTTGAACACCACCAGGGATGGAGCATTTACAACTTCACTGGGCAACCCATTCCAGTGCCTCACCACCCTCACATTAAAGAACTTCCTCCTTATATCCAACCTAAACTTCCCCTGTTTAAGTTATAACCCATTACCCATTGTCCTATCACTACAGTCCCTAATGAACAGTCCCTCCCCAGCATCCCTATAGGCCCCCTTCAGATACTGGAAGGCTGCTATGAGGTCTCCACGCAGCCTTCTCTTCTCCAGGCTGAACAACCCCAACTTTCTCAGGCTATCTTCATATGGGAGGTGCTCCAGTCCCCTGATCATCCTTGTGGCCCTTCTCTGGACTTGTTCCAACAGTTCCATGTCCTTTTTATGTTGAGGACACCAGAACTGCACACAATACTCCAGGTGAGGTCTCACAAGAGCAGAGTAGAAGGGCAGGATCACCTCCTTTGACCTGCTGGTCATGCTCCTTTTGATGCAGCCCAGGATACGGTTGGCTTTCTGAGCTGTGAGCACACACTGAACCCAGCTCATGTTCATTTTCTCATCGACCAATACCCCCAAGGCTTTCTCTGCAAGGCTGCTCTGAATCTCTTCTCTGCCCAACCTGTAGCTGTGCCTGGGATTGCTTCGACCCAGGTGTAGGACCTTACACTTGGCATGGTTAAACTTCATGAGGTTGGCATCAGCCCACCTCACAAGGTCCCTCTGGATGGCATTCCTTCCCTCCAGCGTATCAACAGAACCACACAGCTCAGTGTCATCAGCAAACTTGCTGAGGGCAAACTCAATCCCACTGTCCATGTCACCAACAAAGATGTTCAACAAGACTGGTCCCAACACCAATCCCTGAGGGACACCACTTGTTACTGGTCTCCAGCCGAACATTGAGCCATTGACCACAACTCCACGTACAGCCATCCAGCCAGTTCTTCATCCACCAAGTGGTCCACCTATCAAATTGATGTCTCTCCAATTTAGAGACAAAATCTGCTTGGAATTCCATTTTCATATTTTCAATAATTTGGGGAATAACTCTGATGGACATACTCATAACACAACACCTGCATTTTTTATATGCACCCTTTAATGCAGAACACTGAAGGAAAATCCTAGCTATATTTACCAAATTATGCCTTCTGCATTGCTTCTGTGCCTGAAAGTGAACAACCTCTATCTTGCATTGGCAATAGCTTGTAAATACTTCTACACCTTCCAGGAAACAGTATGTGAAGGACAGAGCTTGCACAAGCAACAGAACTCTGACATGTCTTCCTTAGTGATAAGCCAGAGGCAAATCATTAATCTTGACTCTGTAGGAATTACTGCCTGAAAACAGGCTTTATACAGGTGCGAGACGATTCTCACTATTCACGACCTAAAACCTTCCAGCTGTAGTATATTTCATTTCTAGATGGTTCTCTTCTTTCAACACTAGTTTGCAATTCACTGGTCCACAAATATGAGTAAGTTACAAGTGCAAAACAAGAGAGTGCCTTTTCTTTCCCAGCCCTAGTGCCACCTGGGCTGTTACAGCAACAGCACAATGAGCACAAAGAAGCACTTGCACATCTTGACTTCACCTCCAGCCCTGACAGAAAACAGTCTGTAGAGGCCAAGGGCAGAGGCAAGCTCAAAAGTTAATGTATGTTGCCATTAGCAGGGCTTATCTAAATGATGTTAACAAAAATAGATGCCTAGCTCTTTTTCTTCATAGAAGGTATGCCTTTCATTTTGCAACTGGGGCCTCTTAAAACCATGCATATTCCCGTAACTTCAAGTTCTACCTAACAAGTAACACCTTGTCAAGTATTTACTTAAGTAACTTGTTAAGTGCTGAACTGGTCATGCCGTAACAGTTTCAGCTAGCGGAGCATTACAGTCTAGAAACACTATGGTTTCCTTTTCCACAGCGCATACACCCGGGAGACAAAACCCCACGTGCCCCAGACCCCGAAACAGCCGTTCTGGACAGATTTGCCCGAGCACCTCTCGCCTCTCCTTGAAGCACCGGTGCAGACCCTGAACCACAGCACCCCCAGCCACGCCCCGGTGCGGCCTCCCCCGCACCACACCGAGCGAGGCCGCAAGCTTCCCTCTAGGGATAGAGCAGCAAGTCCCGGCCTGGGCAAAGACAGAGGTTTCAGCCCTTCCTCGGGACTCCCGGCAGGAGGAGCCCCGCCGCCCCCACCCGTCACAGCCCGCGTGGCCACCACCTGCACACTTCCTGCAGCTCGGGCACCATCTCCACCTCGCAGCCCAGCTCCGCCACAATGGCCGCATCCTCATCGGCCGCCGCCTCTGCCGCCAGAGAGAGGTCGGGCGGCCCCAAGTGCTGCATCCAGCAGCGGCCGAGCGCGCCCACGCGGAACGCACGAGTGTACAGCTCCGCCGCCTCGTAGTCGGGCGCAGCCCCGGCCGCCTCTGCTTCTGCCGCTGCTGCCGCCGCCATGGCCGCCAGGCCCACACGCAGCCCGCTGCAGCCTGCAATCCACACCGACTACGCGTCACGGCCGACTCAAGCTCCTGGGCCCTGTGGGCGGGCTCAGCACCGGCGGGCTTCCTAAGGCGGGCGTCCGGGCACAGGCAGGCTGCCCGGAGCGGTGCCGGTCTGCTGGAGGGGAGCGGAGCAGAGACCCCGGGGGCCTGGGTTAGGCCTCCGCGCCTGCGGGGCTTCCCGCGTTGCTATCACGGGGGAGGAAGAGCGGCGCCGGAGCGGCTGCTGTGGTGCCGTTCGTTAAACACAACCTAAAGAAAACCTGAAGTTAGTAAAAATAGGCCGTGTCTGGGGGTATACAGAGGTCCGAAGTCTTTAATCGAGCTTATATGAAAAGCTGCATTTTCTACTGAACTGAAAATTTAATGCTTGACAGCCTTCTTTTTGCATCATCTATGTGTTCAGTAACACCACGAACAAGGTTCCTGAGCTAGATAATGATTTACTAGCACCGCTCATGTCGTCACTTTAAAAACAGATACCTGTTTGCCTCCCATCTTTCTTCCTGGCCATGTGGGATTAGTGATGCCTTCCAGGAGCAGTGTTTTTAGGGAATATACAACGAATATCACAGTGGACAATTGCAGAGTTTTCTTGTGTTAGATCACCTGGGAATGCCCACTGCAACAGTGTGACAAAGCTGCCATGAGCAGAACCTGTTAAGAAAAGAGGCAGAAGTCATTCTGGATTGAGAGAAAACCTGATGGACCTGTTGCTCGTACCAGTTGAACCACAGCCTTCTCACTTGCTTCAAGCCAAAACATCCCATTACTTCTTTAAACTTGAAAATAATACTCGAAAAGAATGTGTGTTAACAGGTGGATTATTGGAGCAGAGGGGAAAGATAAAACCAGGAAACATTCGTGAGAAGAGATTGGGTCTTTGCAAGCTGCATGGAATAGTTAGGATGCTGACAGTGTAAGATGGTCACTACATTTTCCTGCTGCTTTCACAAAGGAAAGTAGTTAAGGGGGAGAGGTAAGAATATAACAGCACAGCCCGGTGACACAAAAGCATGTTTTGCTTTGTGTAGCAATAACAGCATCATCTAAAGCCCTTATACCTCCCCCAGTTATATTTAGAATTGCACTGCATTTCAGTGCTGAATTTATTTATTAGCTGTCACTCATATCTGCCTTTTAATTGCAGTTATTATACATTATAGAACTCTTGCTAAGCTTCAGCCTCTGCTTTCTTAATCCATCACCTTTGCACATCATAACACTCCCCAGCTCTGGAAGCAGCTCTTGATTAAGGGTTGTTACCCTCACTTCCTGTTGTATCCTCCCTGAAACTTACCAGTTGTTCTATGAGGGATTCTCATGACGGTTTCCAAAACCATGCCTGCCTTTCAATGTGCCTGTTTATATTAGGCACATACCTTTCCCCCTTTGTGTACTTGCAGCGTCACCTAAAATTTGGAAACTCCCCACCACTTACCTGTTGTAGCCATATCTGGGGTGGAAGTGATGGGGCTATCTTGATCTGTGCACTGTTGACATAAACATGGAGAAGCCATTTCATCCACAAGTAGCAGGATTAAACCGTACTCTTGCAGAAAACTATGAGAGGTTTTTAGTGTTTGTAGAAAGGAGGTAAGATACTGGTTTCAAAAACCTTCTTTGGAAAACCAAACATGCCAAATGGTGTTGAAATCAGTGGGCTGGAATTTTGTAAGACCACATGAAAATGACATCAGCGGAATTCCCTAGCACAAGGGTGATCACTGCCAACCAAAGTCCAATCACAGACAGGAGTGTGGTTTGGAAGGGGCTAGATACTGCCATGCTGTAATTATTCCTTGGAATAATCCCCGTGGGCCATTCAGATAGATAGATTAATTTCCCTCAGTGCCTCTCTTCCTCCTCCCCATGACAGGTTTGATTTCTAAGTTCCTCTGCAGTAGTTAAAAAAAGACAATGTAAAGTACACAGAGCTCAGGCAGGAAGACAGGATAAGTAGAAGTTCAAGGAGCAGCCAAGGTGAAAATGCCAAAGGTAATAATTTTTAACCATGAGTGGATAACATGTATTCTGTTTCATTTCCAAACTTCAATACTAAGAAGTCATATACTTATAAAGCAACTCTGCTCAATCCAAATCCTCTTAAGAACAAAGAGAGCTATTTATTTTGGAATTAATCTGCCCTTTTTATAGCAGGCACAAGGCACATGGGCACTTCAAGGTTTCCAAGAGGTGCTTACTTTTCTCTGCTGGAGAGACTTTAATAATTCCACATTAAGGCAATGAAGGATGTATGAAGAACTCAAGCAGTGTAAACCAGGCAGGTATTGAGCTGAATTCTTTAAGACCAGCAATGCTGAAGTCCAGAGAGCACTTAAAGACCGTTTGAGTTATGGGAGAAGTGTAGGTAATGTAAAAGAGACTGGAAAACAAGCTAATAAAAGCACTTTATGTACAAGAGGAATAAAAAGAAATTGTAACTAACATGCTACTGAAGAACTCAGGTAGCCTGTATTTGGTAGTACTGTGGTATCCTACAAGCTTAGGAGGTTCATTTTCAGAGTTCACAGTGCACAACTCAAATGAAGGTCAGTAAACACTCTGGGTATATAACCTTTCTGAGAAGCCAGTCCTAAATGGTCCAGGAAGTCTAAGACATTAGACATTAATTAAATCCCTTAGTTCCAGGTTAGTCTTTCATCACAAGAAACATCCCTTTGTTGATTCACACAGCCTCAGAAATACATAAATATTTGTCAAGCTTACCACATTCATGGCAGTACTGTATAGTGCTTGCTCCAGCACACATAGTCTTAATATAATGACATGGTAATACTTATGAAAGGGCAGTTTTGTGGTGTAATTATAAATCAGATTTTATGCTCTTGTCAACCCTGGCTCACATCTCTAAATTTAGAAAAGTCATTTAAAGTATCATGGGCTTCCACTTCAAACAGGAAAAATTACCATGATAATAACTTGCATTCCAGCAGGAGTGTCATGACACTAACAAAATCGATGTTTGTAGATAGTTTGAAAAAACTTTGGAAAGTCGGTGTTAAGCATTGCTTTGGTTTGATATTTTAGATTCCGTCCTTGTTCATTACCTCAGTCATGAGCTCTGTGGTACCCTTGTACTTTGGCAGACAAGGAACCTTGTCAGTGGTGTCTAAGCACTGTCTCAGCACAGCAATTACAGAGATACAGAGAAGTTCCAGGGCTGTCATTTTAGGAGATGGGGCTTCAACAGCTGTCAGGTTTCGTTTTGCTATGCCATCTCTTGCAGGCCTCTGTTATGAGGGTGCAGCAGTCCTCTGGATGGTGGCACCCAATGCAC
Organism: Melopsittacus undulatus; assembly: GCF_012275295.1. Classification (NCBI taxonomy): domain Eukaryota; kingdom Metazoa; phylum Chordata; class Aves; order Psittaciformes; family Psittaculidae; genus Melopsittacus; species Melopsittacus undulatus. The sequence continues at coordinate 34,002,285 of NC_047557.1, read as the reverse complement.
TGATCAAACCCAGCTGAAAGTACTCCCCCAGTCCTACATACTAAATGACTGATACACTGTTATACTGAGATCATATTATAAACTACATTGTTTATAGTATGATGTCAGACAGGGTTGCATTGGTTACAGGCAGTCTGGTGTTCACAAAGAGTGGGAAAGAATGGGGAGGCCAAGCAATGCACTGCTTGTCTCTGCTTCCAGAATTACCATACCAAGGAAGAGTGGTCTGGGGGTGTGGCAGCCTTTGCATCAAAGACTCTCTAAGGCAACCACTAGCATCTTTCACTATTACACCTGAACAGGAATGATCCATTCCTAGAATGTAGCTATAGGTGGGATAAAAAGTAGCTTACCTTACTTTTACAGTAAAGTAAAATATTAACACACATAAATAAATTCATAAAGGCTCTGCACAGGTCTTTATGTCTAAACAGATCACATAAAAAAAATTAGGAGGCAATTCAAAAGCTGTGTAACAAAAAATAACCACAAACAAACAAAAACCACAAACAAAAAGTCCCAAACCTACAACACCAGAAACAATTAAAAAATAATTATAATTAAAAAAATCCAGTGGTTGGTAATTTCTGAACTACTTCATGGGTGAACATTGCTTTTACATAATGTAAGTGTTCATCTCATGAACGTTGAGCAGTCAGAATTATTTCCTTGAAGGGTATCAAACTACCTCTGATGGTTGTTCTTGCTTGCCATTAAAGCAGCTGACACTGAAGACAAAGACAAGCTTAACGGAAAGATGATGACAGGGATGCATACAATCTAAACCAGACCAAACAGGGGTCTGGTCTGTAGGCTGAATGTTGCTGACCCAAGTAATTCTGATGTTTACAGCTGAATTTGAGTATATTAGTGGAACAAGGAACAAAGTCAGACACAAAGCAGTAGTAGTATCACAGACCAGACACCATCTATAGTTGTGAAGTATGTTGCAGGTTATTTTCAATCACAAGCAAGCACAGCAGTAAGTAACATTTTGTTGAGAAACTGAAGCTACTGCAGTTGTACAAAACTTTTACTCCAGCAATAATTTCCCAGCAGCATTCTCATTTCAGAGCTTATTTGTATAGTGAAACACTCCAATAAGTACAAAAATGCACACCATGGATGCTGTTTTCACTTGAAGCTTCATTGGAAATTCATCATAAATATCATTCCTAGGTTCAGGCATATGCCTGATCGTGTTTGCTTTTCGTGTTTTGCTTGTTATGAGTTGGAAAGGGATGCTTCAGGATGTCACTTTGGACTTGAAACTCCACTGGTGAAATTCTCAGCTAGAAAATATGACATATCTGTGATATTTGCAGGACAAGGAGTTGTAGTAATTGCTTCTGCAAGATGTCTCATCTGATCCATCAGCTCCCTTTGGCTGAAGACTCAGATGCTGAGGTCTTCAGCCAAAGAGCATCTGAGTCTTCAGCCAAATGATGCTGATCAGATGCTGAGAGCATCTGACCTCAGCTTGCATCTCCAGAATAGTATAAAAGCAAACCTTGGTATCTTTAGAATAAAATATATGGTAACCTCCTTCAATTTAGGCTTCCCATTCCAGGGCCAACAGAATAATCTCCCATCTACTAAATAAAGCCTAGCTGTTAGTGACAAGACTGACAATAATCCTGCCTATTTCTTATTGTGTGGGCACAATTCAGGGAGGTGTGCTACCATCAGAAATTAGAAGCTATTCCTCTAAACAGATCTGTCAAATGCCAGTGATGATAATTACTAATGATTATTCACCGATTGCTAATGCAGTCTAGATTTAGACATTCCAAAATGGGGACAGCCTGGCAGTTTTTCACATGGGTGCGTGTTCAGGGTAAATTTTTAATTTTTCTAACAATAACGCTTGGTAAGGAAAAAGCTAGTATTCAGTAGCTGAAATCTGGACTGCCTACACTTCATGGAGTTTTAGACTTACTTTACGTGCATGTAATATTTCAACTTAAAAATACTCTAGGAGGCAGATGGGGAAGTGTTGCCTAAATCCTATTAAAATAGAGGATGTTGGGTGAAAGACAAAATCGTCTTTCTGGTAGAAGAGATTTATACTAGGTCAGAGGAAAAAGGGAAGTTGTTATTATTCATTTGCACTGTGGAGGCTATGCTGCATGAGATCTGTTGAACGAAATCAGATGTTTTGTGAGACCACATGGCATAGCTGGAAAAAGCTGACAAGCTTTTAAGTACACAGAGCATTCATTAACTGGTAACACAGATATAGTAAACTCACAGCTAAGTACAGAACAATGTAAAGAGATCTCTCAAAACTTTTTGAAAAAAGACTGCTTAGCCCTCATCTCTCTAGTCTTCTCTTTACAGGGTTTGAGCACTGTCCTGGTTTGAGCAGTAGCAGTCATTTTTCTCCTTGGTAGCTGGTGCAGTGCTGTGTTTTGACTTTCGGGCTGAGAACAATTGCTGATAGCAAGTGTGTTTTGAGTTACTGCTCAAATGTCATGGTTTAAACCAAGTCCGCACACCTCGTTCACTCACTCCCCCCCTTGCTCCCCCAACTCCCGAAGAGTTAGGAAGGAGAATCCAAAGAATGTAGCCCCCATGGGTTGAGATAAGAACGGTTTAATAGCTAAGGTATAACATAAATCACTACTGCTACTACGACAAGCACTCGTCTAAATCTTACACATTGACTTTCCAGTACTGAAAGACAAGCTAACTTGAAATGGCAGTTCATGTAAACCACTTGGAAACTGTGGGGTTTTTTTCTTATGGGTATTCTTGTTGTTGTTGCAGTTGCATTCTTATCATCTGGAACAAAGAGCTGATCTTACTGTGTGACCAGATCAGCACTAGCATCAGGAGGAATGCATGAGGAGGGGCAGCAAAGGTTTAGATCACTATAAGGCCTCAAGAGCATAGTAAAGCATTCAGGGAGAGCATCCTCTGTGCCCATCTTTTCACTAATCATGAAGGTAAGCTTTGTAGGTGTGAGAAAATTTTGAACATTTAAATGCTGTGTTGAAAAGTTGCTTCACTTTCATACAAATGGCATTTTGCAAGCATGCTTAAACTCATGAGATTTTCTACAGCTAATACAAGTTAAGAAATATCTATTATTGTTGCACTAGGAAATCTGCATTCTGTTAAATGGGCAGTTTCAGCTGTTCTGAATTACTGCATGCTTACAAGAAATCTGAAGAGGGACTTTTTTCAAGGACATGTTGTGACAGGTAAAGGGGGAATGGCTTTAAACTGAAAGAAGGAAGATTTAGATTAGACATAAGGAACAAATTCTTTACCATGAGGGTGGTGAGGCACTGGCACAGGTTTCCCAGAGAAGTTGTGAATGCTCCATCCCTGTAATTGTTCAGGGCCAGGTTGGATGGGGCTTTGAGCAACCTGGTGGTTGGTGGGAGTGGGAAATCTCCCTGCCTATGGCAGGGGTATTGGAATTAGATGATCTTTTGGTCCAACCCAAACTGCTCTGTGATTCTATGATTCTGTGATAAAAGGAGCATGGTTGCAGATGGTTTGTCCCTTTATACAATGACTGTGATTTTGTCCTCAAAATACTGTTCTCCCTGACTGCATGTGTGCTGTCTTCTCTGCAGCTCCCAGAATGTCTGCTGTCCGTATTCCCAGTGGCATCATGCTCTCTGTACAGAGCCTGGCTCTGTGTGACACAGGACTTCTAAACTGATGATGTACTCCACGTCCTTCCCTGAGCTATGGACCAATCCAGCAATAAAGGCAGAAGGAACAACTAAATCACCACCATCTGGTCAGCTGCATCCCTGTGCTCTCTTGTGTTTAGCAGCCTTCCAGTATCTGAAGGGGGCCTAGAAGGATGCTGGGGAGGGACTCTTCATTAGGGACTGTAGTGACAAGACAAGGGGTAGCAGGTTCAGACTTAAACAGGGGAAGTTGAGGTTGGATATAAGGAGGAAGTTCTTTACTGTGAGGGTGGTGAGGCACTGGAATGGGTTGCCGAGTGAAGTTGTAAATGCTCCATCCCTGGCAGTGTTCAAAGCCAGGTTGAACAGAGCCTTGGGTGACTTGGTTTAGTGTGAGGTGTCCCTGCCCATGGCAGGGGGGTTGGAACTAGATGATCTTAAGGTCCTTTCCAACCCTAACTATGATTCTGTGATTATGGAAAAGAACAGCTTTGCACTGCAGAAACCTCATGTGATGGCTCTTTATTCTGTGTTGCCAGTGCATGAGGTGACTTTTACAAAGTAAATTAATTGGTACCACCTCAGCTGTGCTGGGGGTTTATGTTACAGTGATGGAGGTTTAAATACTACTGCTGCTCCCTAGGAGACAAGATTCCTTTTGGTTACCATTAGCTACTAATGCCACTGCTGTGGTTTGTCTGACCCAGGGAGAGGATGGGGGTAAAAGAAGACAGTCACTGTGGTTCTCAACTCCCATCACATAGCTCCCAGTGAGAGGATGTTGTGGCTTAAGCCCAGCCAGCAACCCAGAAAACCACGCAGCCATTTGCTCAGTCCCCCTACTTCCTCCCCCGGGTCCTGGAGGGACGGAGAGGAGAATCAAAAGAATGTAACTCCCACAGGCTGAGATAAGAACAGCCCAGTAACTAAGGTATAACACAAACCACTACTGCTACCATCAATAATAATAATGATAAGGGGAATAACAAGGGAAGAGAATACAACCGGTCACCACCCGCCAACCGATACCCGTCCTGACTGGGCAGTGATCTAGCCCTTCCCGGTAACTCCCCGCAGTTTATATACTGGGCATGACATGCTGTGGTATGGAATACCTCTTTAGCTAGTTTGGCTCAGGTGTCCTGTCTCTGCTTCCTCCCGGCTTCCCCTCCTCCCTGGCAGAGCATGAGACTCATGTTGGTCAGAGTAAACATTACTGAGCAGCAACTAAATCATTGGTGTTTTCAGCACTGTTCCCAGGCTAAAAGTCAAAACCACAGCACTGCACCAGCTACTAAAAAGGAGAAAAATGACTGCTACTGCTGCACGCAGGACAGAGAAATACATAGTTACAAGCCAGGACTAATCTGGAGATAAACCCATTGAACTTTGTAGCCTAGGCTATCTGTACACAGGCCTATTACAGGCAGGTAGTGTATACGTATTCTAGGTAATTATATGGCCTCACAGGGTTATGCAAATACCTATGAGAGCACCAATCATAATGACAGCCTGCTGATGCAAGCTAGTCTTGTTATGCCATATTATGGGACTGTGGAAAGACTAGGTAGCCAGCACAGGGTCATCTAGTCAATATGTACTACAGCAGACAGCAAAACTAGTTATTCAAGCTCTGGACTAGTTTTCTAACTTCCGTCTTGTCCTTTCTATCCATCTATGTCTTTGCAGGTGGCTGCATCCCAGTGCTCTATCCTATTTTCCATGCTTGGTTACCTTGCACACTGGCTCAGGCAGGCATAAAATCTCATGATCACAGGTACCATGACATTGAATTTCCTATTCCATTGTTCTAAGAACATTTTGAAACCTAAAATTGCAGCCCTTATTTGCACCCAGTAAAGAAAACATGATCAAACATAACATTCTTAAGCTTCAGCTTGATGCATCTAAAATGTATCTTAATTCAAACTGCCTAATCCAAAAGATTTTATTTTAAGGACTACGAATACATGCCATTCTGCCAAGTAATCATTGTTTCAGTGGGAAATAGGAAGCCCACAGATACATGCTTGGCTTCTCAGCATGACCTGTGGTGGATCACAGCCATCTGTGTTTACAGTAAGAGATCGCCCACATGCAGTAGTCTGCAAACAGTATCAAAACTCAAAGCTCTTCTGTTTTTCACAATTCATCTATTGCAGTCTCAGGGTGTCTCCATCTAGGTGTAAGAGACTGCATAGAATTTTTTTTTCCTTTATTTAGGCCTAAGCAGTTCTCTGAGCTAGTGCTTCACAAAGTTGTCTTTACGTTATCGGTAACTGAAAAGATTATCAGGTCATTGTTGTCAGTAGCAAGGGAGCATTTGTTAGCTCAAACCCTTCCTGGTCCAAGCAGTGAGTACATATTCAGATAACCAGGCAAAATGTAAATGAGAAAAAGCCAAACCTATTCATTTCTCCAAAGTATGGGAGGTTTTGAGGGCATCTCAGTTATGCATTTGGGAACTCACTATTTCTCCATGTTAGCTGACTTCAGATTGTCAGCAGGCTGTCTTTCTGACCAGCACTAGAGACAGGAGTAGCCACATTTATTTTGCAACCCATTTATGTTTCTGCTGAACTACATATATATTTGTGAGTGTGATTATACAAAGACATGAAACCCAAGGTTTCCCATAAATGTCACTGGCAAAGAATGTAATTTAGATCTGATTAGGACCTGATATTTTTTACAAGTTGATATTAAAGAGCACACTCATATTTCAGGTAACAAACAGGAAGATATTTGTGGAATACGTAAGGCGCAGCTGTTCTTACCACTTTATGATCTCCAGTACAATGAAATCCTCATTTGCACATCTTCATAAAATACATAGTGTCTGCATCTAGCAAAGACATACTGCCTTAACATGGTTGTTGCAAAGATGAAGAAATCCTACCATATCCTTGCATCATAGCATTTAATGCAGCTTGCAGCTTCTGAAGCAATCCTGGGGTTGTCTTGCAGTTCTAGTCACTGCACAGCCACCCCTCTGCCTGAAGGGCAAGAGTGTGAATTGCAGCTGCCATGGAAGAAGCCATGGCATTTGCTGTTGAGGAGCCTGAATAAAACCCAGCTTTCCTGAGAAATGTTTGGAAATGCATGCTGTGTGTGCTAGCTTGTGGAGCACCGCACTGATTGCTGTCAGCCTTTTTCATGACCTCAGGGCATTGTCTGATCTGATTCTCAAGATCGAGGATATGGACAGCACTTAGAAGTCTGTTGCCTGCTTTGCCACAGACTTCCTGTGTGACTTCCTTAAACTGACACATACAATGTAACTGCTCTGGTGAAGTCTTGCCTCTAAAGTGTATTGAGAATAAAGCTTAATAAGCCTTATGAAGTATGAGAAATGCTTAGAAATTACCTGAAGTGCTTAGTTAAATAAAGCAAATACACCATAAATTTGGGTCAGATATAAAGGACCAATTAGGTAGGTAGGTAGGTAAGTAGATAGATAAATAGATAGATAGATAGATAGATAGATAGATAGGACCCACAAGGCACACTCATATAAACAAGTAATGATAAAGGAATCTGCGCCAATTTACAACATTTTTTTTACGATAACTTATGCAATGGAGAATGAGAAGTTGCTTGGCATACTGGCCTTCACCAGAAAATTACCCTGCAGTTTTCACAAGTGAGAATATTTGGATGGCTAGTCCTAGTAGCCCACTCACTGTGCATTCACATCTTACAGTGTTTTCTTCACACACCCACATTTGGTGCTTAACATGGTGAAGCTGAAAAGGTCCAACCTGGTTTAGTCACGTAATACTCAAGTGTTTTGTGAGTGAGCACACTGAAGATGGACTGATTTTCTAAAATCCAGAAGTGAAATCAGGACTTTTAAAAGTGGGAAATGAGACCAGAAAATATTCTAAATGTGACCTTCTTAAAACTTCTGAGAGCAAAAGTGACATAAAAAGTGAAATTGTTTCTTCTTAATAATGATTATTATGTCATTTAGTAAAAAATAATTTTAAAGCATTTTAAGCTAATTGTTACAGAAGCTAGAAATAGGCAAAATATTACCTTGTATATTGACTAGTTACATTCTGCTCCATCACAGAAAAACAAATGGATCTGTACTCTTTGAAATGTCCTTGTTCAACCAAAATAGTTTTGTTTGTATGGAAACTGTAAATATTGTGAAAATTCTGAGCTGAAACTTTAACAATATGAGCCCTATATTTCTTTTAAAGGACCTGTTTGGTGCATAACTGATAGGAATACCAAAACTCCTTGTTCCCTAAAGGATCTCATATCCTGGTATGACTTGGACAAGGACATAGTCATATTTTTTTTCTCAGAATACCTGTGCTCCAGCCCATCTATTTTATAGATGAAAGCTTCTCCTTGTATTTTGTCATGGTTTAAACCCAGCTGGTAACTCAGTACCATGCAGCCACTTGCTCACTCCCAGGCTAGGATGGAGGAAAATCAAAAGAATGTAAACCCCCGTCAGCTGAGATAAGAACAGTTTAATAACTATACTAAAGTACAGTATACTACTACTACTACTACTACTAATAATAATAATAAATGAGATAATATAAAACTAAAATGGGAAAGAAAAAACAACCAATAAACACAAGTGATGAACAATACAATTGCTCACTAGCTGCTGACTGATACCCAGCCCAATTCAAGCAGCAATCTGGGCCTTCCAGGTGACTCCACCCAGTTTACATATTGAGCATAATGTGCTGTGGTATGGAATACCCCTTTGCCTAGTTTGGGTCAGGTGTCCTGTCTCTGCTTCCTCCCAGCTTCTCGTGACCCTCCCCACTGGCAAAGCATGATGCTGAAAAGTATTTGATCAGGATAAGTGCTACTGCCAACAATTAACACATCAGTATCTTAACAGCATTGTGTTCAGACTGAAGCCAAAACATAGCACTGCACCAGCTACTGGGGAGAAAATTAACTCTGTCCCAGCCAAGACCAGGACAATCTTTCCATAAGTCAGACTCAGAGCATTTAGAAAATATTTTCTTCATAGCTTGAGTACAGCCTAGCAATCCCTAATTTACATGCCTTTCAGCCTGTGCATGAGCAGAAATTTTCATTTGGTTATATGTGGCCAGTAAAGGAAATGATTACTTGGGAAATATCTACCCTATATCTGATATTTTGTCATGTCTTGGAGTTGTGCCACACAGTGCTGAGGATATTAATTAAGCCAGAATTACTTCAGAGAATTTATCTGCGTTGCAAACAGAAACGCCCATCTGAATTCCATCCATCCAGGAGAATTCTTACTGGTTTTATGACTGGATGCAAACCCTTAAAACACTGATTTCCCCATCAGGACCTGCCTGTGACCTTGCAGTCAGCATAAGGCTAAAGCAAATATTTTCACAAAGCATAGCTGTAGGAGAGCTTGCTACAGAATGTAGTAGCTCATTTCTCTAGGAAGCCAAAAATTAGCTACAAAAAGACTGTAAATTCATCAGATGCTTTTTCTGCATAGTCCTCCACAAATCTACTCATCCTCTGATCCCTTTTGGAAGTAGTTAATCTTTGTTTCTCAGTTCTTTCAGATCTTCTACCAAATCACTGGCCAAGTGAGCTGCCACAAAGCAGTATGTGATGATTTTGATATGGAGTGTGTACATTTAATTCTAATGAAGGAACATTTGAAAACTGCTGTACACCAGTCTGGCATGGAAACATATTAGCTTGGACCCAGCATCATTCCATCATTCCTGCTGAGGTTTTGATTAGGAGCTAGATCAGCTACAACCAGTGTAAAGTGTGTACATGGCAAGCTTGGGTTTATCTGTAACTGTCTATGATCTAAATGTATTTATTAAATTTTAACTGATAAAATAAATAAAAGCATTTAAAAGAAATTGATTATTTAATCTTGCATTTTTAGGACTTTGTAAATAACAGGTGGCTTGAATGAACTAATTAAATCATCAATATAGTTAAAGTTCAAAGTAAACTCTTGAAACTGTATTTGAAACCTACAGTACTTGCATTTAGTAATGAATAATGTTCACTCTAATAAAAATATTACAAGGAGAGTACAACATCTCACATTATTCTTAACACATATCATTCTCTCCATTGTCTAATAGAGAATTTTGAACCCAGAAGAGTTATATTCAAGTTTCAAAAGCTCTTGCTAATAAACTGGTCAAATGCCATGATATACTGAACAAGGTTTGTATCTCCAAATGAGGTATCATCTCAGCCATTTCTCAGCTAAATGTACACATTTAGGTACAAAGCACATAGACAGTCCCTACCCAGTCTGCAGCAAAATCTCTTCCCTCAATGGCTTGATCTGCCGTTCAAGTCAGAGCTTCTGAACATGGCAGCCTATATGGCAAGAGGAAGAAGGCACACATCTGTTTTACAGGTCTGTATTTTTTAGAAAAAAGTATCTTTAATGTGGATGTTTTATCATTTAAGAGGAGTTAAAATGCAAGTAAGTAAATAAATATGTATTTTCCTGCAGTGTGAAAGGGAGGTCTTTGGATGTAATTTAACAATTATGAATTGCTGTCCTATCATTAACTCATAGGATCCTCTCTCTCTGAGATTCAACTCCTGTTTCCTTGTGGGAACAAGAACATTATTATGTATACATGACATTTTGGGTTTGGTTTGGGGGACTTTTTTGGGGGGAAGAGGAGGGAGGAGGGAGGGGTTGCATTCAGGCATTTTCATTCCCTGATGACTTCAACACATAACAACCATCTGTTCAGATGGTTCAATCCAGAACATGTTGTTTTCAGAGCAATGAAAGAATAACAGAATGAATAGACAAAAGATGTAACACATTTTCTGGCAAATATAGCTTTGAAAACTTTTGTTAGTAAGGCAAAGAAAATATCTGTAAGGTAAAGTTCTTTTGCCTTTTCTGGTAAAAATAGTACCAGAAGCACCAGAACGTGCAGAAAAAGCAGGTGGAAATTACTCAGCTACATAAATAGTGTAATTTCAAATGTGCCATTGGCTCTACTTACTAGAGGGTTTACAGGTAAATGGCTCCATTTCTTGAAGCTAATAAAAGTACCCATGACAAAAGATAGTTTAGACTGTTAATAGGACCAAAGGTTTCGAAGGGAAAAAATAAGACAAATAACAATTAAGCCTATTAAATGGCAGCAATGCACCAACATCCCATAGGGTTTATTTAACAAGACATTCTGCAAGAAGAGGTAATCAGTCATTCACAATATCCTATTCAAACATCAAGTATCAAGCATTGTGCTAGTATCAGGGGTAGTGATGACACATTAGTGTATTCTGTTTTCTAAACAAATACCCTCATTTAGTGTGGCTTTTTATATAAAAAAATGGAGGTTGGATGATAGCAGTTGCAGAGGTAATTTCTGACCTATTTACTTATTACTCTATAATTCTCTGAAATGTGTAGTTCAACAAGAGGCTGGGAGAAGCAACATCGAAATATTTCCAATGAAAAGAAATAAGATGAAATACAATGATAAACAGGAAGCTCAGAGACAAGACTGGGAGAAGTACATAGAATATCTTGCTGAAATAGCAGGAAACTGCTTAGTTTTAAAGGAGAAGAGAGAAGGGAAGAAAACCACAAAGGGTAACACATAGCATACCAAGATAAATAAATGTACCATTTGCAGTAAGACAGGAAAAGGGTTAATCATTTTGGCCTGTGGGTTATAGGTGGGGCTACTTGAGTACCTGTTAGGGAGTGCTCTTGGCTGGAGAAAAGAGCAGAGGAGGAGATTAAAAAATCCAAACCAAAAAAACAAATTAGAAAAACAATTAAACTTTTTTTTCTTTTTTCCCCCCAGATTTGGGGAAAAAGAGAATAAAATGAAGTGAAATGGTCAGAGAGTGTTGTGGGATATGCATGTTGAGAAAATAATGCTGGTCTGTAACACCACTGAGAGCAGGGGTTTAGGTGACAGAAGGCCCACCTGGGCTTCCAAATGTAGTGGAGTATCAGGTAGGTCCTCAGCTTTGTTATCTAGAATCATTGGGTGACTTATCTAGAAAAAGGTGTTATCTAGAAAATTGGGTGACTTTTAAACCTCCTAAGAGTTAATAAATGTTCTGGTTTTCTGTTGTTGGGGCTTTTTTTTGGTTGGTTGGTTTGGGGTGAGTTTGGTTTTTGTTTGTTTACTGCTGTTCTTTTCAGGGCTTACCACTTTCCTGATGTATCAACCATCCTCTTGAGACTAACTCAATGTATTGATGTTTTGCTTGAAGGTCTGCATTTATGTGGTGTATTGGGTGCTCTCTGTTAAGGCACATGTATAATACAATGCAAGCAACCTTGACCTGGCTGCACTTTCAGCAGTGGCTGTGTCAGGTTACCTCCTGAGGTCACTTCAAACCTGAAGTATTCCCTGACTTACTGTATTAGACCATTGCAAAAAGTTGTGCAGTGGTTGTGGATACCTCCAGTTTAAATAGTGTCAGCCTAAGACCAGTCTGACTCTACCTGGAGAAGGAAAGATATGGTATTCAAGTGTTGCGGGTTCTGCCTGTTTCTAGAAATAAAAAAAAAAATAACTAGTCTTTATGAGTGACATCTTTTAGGGTTCTCCTCTAGAAGCTGATAAGGGGATATACAAAATAATCCATATATAATCCATAAGTTAGACATGCTACCTGTAGAAAAATAATATGCAAATAATGTCAGTGGAGAGACACTGGTAAAATCACTAGAGGCTGACTGAAAGCAGTTAATACTGCATTGTGTTTTTACCAAGGGTTACTCATACAACCTATCTTAGGTGCACAGAAGCAAGTCCCATGGTAACTAAGGTAAACCACCATATGTTGTCCAGAGTTCATTGTTGTCCTTTCCCTGGCTAAGTATTGCAAGATTTCTTGCAGATATTGTTCAAGATCCTGTTTATGCTGAAGTGTCTGGTAACTGCCTGATTAGTACTCTTCTAGTCTGTACGGTACTGTCTCATAGTTCTGCATTTATTTTCATCACTACAGTGTCTGCCACATGCTGGTATGGTGAGTGAAGGGAAATGTGGCTGAAAGAAATAGTGGCTTTACTTCAAGATGGCTAATGCTTTTAAATGTGGAAACACTAGGAGTTTGAAACCATTGTGGCGTTCTAAAAGTGTCTAATGAAGGTGAAAGTCTAAGTACAGCATTAAAAATACTGCATCAATATATTTGTCAAAGAAATAACGCCTGTGTTCTTCTCTTCCTAATAAAGTTCATGAGAGGTCTAACAAACACGATTTAGATGAAGGAGATTATTAAAGTAGAAAGCAGCGATTCCTAACTGTAACAGCCCAGTACTTTAGGCTTTACTTAATGTATTTGTAATCTCTGTAGTATGCAAGTACTCTGTGCCGTACTACTGCCTCCGTGCATGCCAAGAGGTGTCTTGGAAAGGCTGCTGTCTTTTATGTTTTCCATAAAAAGCGTACCTTGGTGTGCTTGATTCAGTTACTTAGGCCCATTTGCTGGGGCCTAGGCCCCAAAACATATTTCCAAGACACTGACTCTCCCTTTTTTAGTAAGTTGAAGTGTTGCATTTACTTGACTACGTGGGCTGCTCTGCAGCCTCCTAAACTTTCCTCACTGGGTGTGGGCACTCAGGCACTGGGAGGGAGAGCTAATACTGCTGCCAGAGACTAAAGTTAAAAACTGAGACTTCTTGTAGGGCTGGATAGTGGCAAAGGACCCTGTGTGTTGCAGGAAGGGGTAGTTGACAGGAGAATAATCTTCTAATCAATCTTGGCTTCTGCATACAACTACATGTATGCATCAATACACTCTGATGTGTTTTAACTCTAAAGGGGTTACTGCTTATGTTACAGTAATCTCTGAAATACTGTTTGTGAACAGCGGAACTAACTCAGCTTGTGGTAAGAAACAGTATTTTGATACTGGTCACTGTTAAGAAAATGTGTTGCTTCATCTTAATTGGCAAAATTAGTGCTGACTGAAAAAAAATTGTCCATAGGTTACAGAATAGCTGTTATAATCCATCAGGAACACACCCTTACTGTTCTTTCTCTTGTTATATCTTGCTTTCATTGCAGAGTTCAGATTTTTTTTTTTTGTGCTTAGCTGGCTTCTAAGTCTCTCAGCAAATATTTCACCATATATTTAAATGGATAGAGTCACATGCAGTTTGTACTGCTCTGAGTACTCATTGTTCTAACAGGTAGTTTATGAAACAGTACTTCTGGAACTAGGTGGGACTTGGTTTCTGCCTTGCTCACTTGCCCTACTTCCATCAGGGAAGCTGCTAATTGCTTATTGATTGTTATCTACATTTCTTCTGTCTCTGTGAGTCTGAGACTGTGTAACCTTACTGGAATGTAGCTACAGGAGTGCTAAGGCAACTTCCTAGGCTTCATTTACAGCAGGCCTGTTCTCAAGGGCTATTTTCTAGTCCTCAAGAATACTAGGTTGGTATAAATTATTTATACAGAAGTTGATTATACTATCTGATCATGAGGGGCGGAATAAGGCTTTTCAGCCTTGTGGGATCTGTATTTGCTCACAGAAGCTCAGAAAAAAAATACTTTTTCCTTATTGTTCCATGAATTCTTAAGAGGCAAATTCCAAGTGAATACTGCAGAAAGAAACACTAGCAGAGCTATCATATATCCAGGTAGTGTTAACACAACAGTATGCAGGTGATGGCCCTGAAGACAGGTGAAAATGTAGGCAGGCTTTTATTGGAATGGAATTCTATGTAGCCATGCTAGCCACAGGGGAATGGACTCTCAAAGTCTTGCCTGCTCTGTCAGATCTTGCCAAAATCTTTTCAACACATCCATGGGAATGCTCTCCGAATACTCTCTGAAAGATCAGCAATCAGTTCATAATCTTCCTAATTCTTGCTGCAGGGATACTTATATTCAAATAGATAGAAACTAGAGCTGGCTGGAACTGCAACAGGGTTCTTTTCAGAGGATTAGGACCTATTAATTCTTGTATATGTTCCTTCAGAATTCCTGGGTTTTGTTTTGTGTCATTTTTTTACAAATGGAAAACTGAAGAGGAAGATCTATTTGCAAGGATTTTCTTTAACACTTCAAGGAGAAGGGGAAGAATGATTAAACTTGTTAAATCCAGTGTGGGGATTTAGGGTGGAGTAGCTCTGAGATGCCCTTTTGACTGTTATTACCTAAATGGGAACATGCCCTATGGCAGCCCATCAAAGACCAAGCAAAATTAGGTGATGGCTCTGCCATTCAGTGGCAATTTTAATGCTTTAGCTACCTGAGTCAGGAATGATATGACATAGTTATCTCCATCGTCATTATTTAGGCATGTATCTTGGTTCTGACCAGAGAAAAGTCACTGCCTTGAATATGCCCAAAAGAGTATAAATGAGCTAAAGCACTTGGCAGGGAGGAACAAATACAACAATATAAATGAAAGCTATCAAGAGATAGTCATAATGAAGTGGTATTGAACTTGCCCAGTATGTTTACTGATCCTCTGACTCATGCAGTTATGCCTCCCATGCACAGAGTAACTACTTGTGACTACAAACTCCACATTGGTGTGATCTCCCCAACTTAACTCTAAAAGCCTTGGTGATCCTTTAACAGTTTCTACAGGAACATAAGGGATCACACTAAACTTTTATTCTTTGTAGCTTGAACTGGCAGTGCATAACTGCTTAGGTTGGTGGTTCCCACAGAGCCATAGCTGTTTCTCATCTTTAAAGATGGTTTTTCTAGAACTTGGGAGACCTTATGTGTTAGCTGTCCTACTCATGCACTATGTACCCCATAGTATTCTGTTACAGAATAATAGTGGTTGGAATGGAGACAATCTGCTGCTCTAAGTAAAAGGGCATCTCAAAGGGATTGCTTTGGAGCTGAAAAATAAAAAGGGAGTCATGTCTTCAACAGGGGATGAGAATTTGTGTAACTTTGTGAACAGTACCAAATTCTGATGTAATGGTAACAGGTTTCAGGAGGAGCTGTGTGGGCAGACATGACTGTGCTGTGAGTCAAATACAAAGCATTTGGGTCCATCTACTGCATTTGCACTACATATTTCATCTGCTTCAGATCAGTTCTGAAATAAGTTTATTAATATCACTGGAGTATCCTCCAACAAGTTGCCAGTGAAGAAACATACTTAAGTGCAGTAGGAGTATGGGAGAACAGCGTGTCTGTGACACCTTAACTGAGTGCAATCTTTCAGGACTGATTAATGTATTCAAATTGGGTTCCCCTCCCCCATTTACTTAGCTTAAGTGGGTAGAAACAGCAGAACAGACACGAGAAAACAGTCTACATAAAACTAATGGGGACACTTGAGTTGGTAGCCTATTCTGAAAGCCTGTACTTCTGCCTGTTTAGGGGACTGAAGGACCTTCCTTATCTCTAGGCTATAATCTCCAATCTTGCAAAAACTCCTAAGACTATATGTATCTCTTGGTTAGTTGGATCCGTTCAGTTCTTTCTCTTTTAATCTCTTGTGTTCTAACCAAAGCTAGTGTATCAAAATGGTATGTATTTTTAAACAGAGGCTATGACAGACAAGTAACCTGTAGGAAGTGGAGATCGGTGTTATACAACCTCCTTCTTAGTGGAAGTTGACCTCAGATGAATACAGAATACAGGAAGGGAGAAATGGTAAATTTTTAGCATTATGACAGTGTGAACTAACAATAGGATAAGGCAGGGTGGAATTTAACAGTCTCTCTTAGAGACCTGGCTGCTTTGCAAACTTTCTTCTCAAGTGGCAGCATGCTCATGGAGCAGCTCTTCCACAGGGTGCTGAAGGACCATGGGTTCAAGATTCTCCTGGACTTTGGATAGTGAATGCCTGGAGCAGACTAACAACACTGAACTCATTGGGTCTGCAAGTCTATGGCCCCTTCAGACAAGCTCGAGGCCAAACACAGCAGCACAGCCTGTGCTTTCCTTCCTCTGCAGCAGCTGGCTGGGCACTGCCACAATCCAACGAGGCCTGTTGGTAGTGCACAGCACAGGACACGACACCAACCGGCAGTACCGGTTCAGCTGTGCAGGGCTGCGTGCCGGGAGCCGAGGGGCCGCAGGGACCAGCTGAAGGGGAGCCTCGCTGCGCTTTGGCCGGTGTAGCTGCTTGGAGGCTGCGGGCCGAAAATGCCTGCGTGTCTGGACAGGGGTCACGGCCTCACCTTGGGAAGAGGCCTCGGCATGAGTTTGGACGATGCTCCGCTTGCCCTGAAGGCCGCGCTGGCCAGCTTCACCCTCCGACGGGTCCAGCGGGCCCGGCCTGTGCCAGCGGCCCCTCTCAGGCACCCCGGCCATGCGACGGCGCCGGGGCCGGGCATTAATGGACAAGAGACGGCCGGGACGCCGCACGCGACAGGTCGCGACTGGTGGGGCGGGGCCTCTGATGCAAATGAGGGGGGGGCCGGGGCTGCTGGAGAGAGTCGGCGGGCGCGGCCCCGGCCCCGCACGGAAGGCGGCGGGCGGCGGGGCCGGGCCGGGCCAGCCTGAGCCGAGCCGAGCCGAGCGGAGCGGAGCGGAGCCGAGCCCAGCGGGGGTGGCCGCGAAGCGTGGGGGGCGGGTCCGGCGCCGGGCGGTGGGAAGCCGGACGGGGTGCGTCGGCCGCAGTCATCCGGCGCGGCGGGTATCGGAGCGGGAACATGGCGAGTGTAGGGAACGGCACAGAGGAGAGCGGCGGCGGGGAAGAGGTAACCGGAGAGAGGTGGCGGGAGGGTCCGGGGACGCGGGCAGCGGCCGGCTGTCCTCTGGCTACGCGGCCACGGGGGGAAACGCGGGCGGGGACCCCGCTGCGCCGGCATCGTGATCGCCCACCTGCCCCGCGCAGCTACCCTGCAAGGGCCAGACGGGTACAGCCGGGCGCAGCCGGGAAACCGCTTCCTCTGGGGGCAGGCCCGGCCGCCGGCGGGAATTGGGGAAAGTTGTCCCACTTCCCGCCCCGCTGCCGCCGCCTCCGTTTATCATGTTATTTTCTTTTACTTCCCTTCTTTAAATTCTGTACTCTTTAACCGCGGACCGGCGTCGCCGCCGCTGCTCTGTGCGAGTGTGCCGTGCTGCCGCTCCGGTGCGCCGCGGGCGGGCGGGCTGGAAGCGCCGCCGCCGCGCATCTCCGGAGAGCAGGGCAGGAGTGTGGGCAAGGCAGGGCTTGTGGACAGGGGCAGCTGGCCGGGCAAGGGTGCGAGCAGGGCAGGAGGACTGGGTAGGGGAGCGGGCCGGGCAGGGGGAGCGAGAAGGGCAAGGGTACGGGCTGGGCAGGAGGTATGGGCAGGGCAGGGCAGGAGGATTGGGCGGTGGGAGCGGGCCGGGCAGGGGTGCGGGCAGGGCAGAAGGATTGGCCAGGGGGAGTGGGCCGGGCAGGGGGAGCGGACAGAGCAGGGCAGGAGTGAAGGCAGGGCAGGGGGATTTGGACATGGGCAGCGGGTGGGGCAGGGGCAGCGAGCAGGGCAGGAAGACTGGGTAGGGGAGCAGGCCGCGTAGGGGGAGCGCGCAAGGCCGGGCCGGGCAAGGGTGCAGGCAGGCAGGGCAGGGCAGGGCAGGAGGATTGGGCAGAGGAAGCGGGCCGGGCAGGGGTGCGGGCAGCATCGTGGTGAGCACCGCTGCCCGCTGCGCGGCTGAAAGTTGGGCGCAGCTGCGCCTCCGCGTTATGCTGGACGGCAGAGGGAAGCGTTGCGGTCCGGGTGGCCGGAGAGGATTGCGTGAGGTGCCTCCTTCGAGGGCCCGGGTGCGTTGGTTCTTCCACAGCTGAAGTTTTTGTGTCTAGGAAGTGAAATCGGGGAGCACTGTAGGTGATACAAGGTGCGTTATAGAGTCGAGTTAAACATTTCCGTGTTGTTTTGTTAAAGGTCCTTTAAACAGCCTGGACAGAAATCACTTAAAATAGTCACCTAGACTTTCAGATTTTCTCTGTATCCTCTCAGTCCAGAAAAACACAATAGCAGAATTCGTTGACAGCACCTTTCAGAAAGCTGGTTATAGGAACGGAGCTCCTAGGACCAGCTTTCACAAAGGTCACTGCAAAACTGAGGCAGTTTCAGCTGGAGGCTGATCTGAAACACAGCAGATCACAGTGGCAGCATGCACATGTGGGAATATTGGCTTGATTTCTGACTGTGCAGTATAAAATGCACAGTTTTAGCATTGAGTACCATCAGCAACTTCTTCAAAAAGGTCTGTAAGGCATCCCTCCAACTAGTATTCGGTGAATTAAACTTATGAATAATGGAAATGCATAATAGGTGGGGTTTTTTTTAGTGGCTTCATTTATTTGCCTGATTTGCTTTTTAAACCTTGTTGTGATTAGTTTTGGAGATGCATGTAACCAGTGCCTCATTTCGGAGGTCAGGTGGTGTTTTATACTGCAGGGCAGCTGGCAGATTTGTCTGTAGGACTTGGTATGCTGTGTAGCTTGTTTGAATCCTCGTGCTCTGTATTTGGCAGTTACAGAAACTGCTCTTGAGGACATAAGAAAGCCCAGCTTGTTCTTTTCCTTGGTTAGAGAGTGGGGTTATACACTAGTTTGTATTTCAGTGTGCTGTGAAACTTGCTGCTTCCTAAGGTTACAGTGTGGAGGCACATTGTGAAGAGGATGTGAAATGCTTGAATCTCATACTGGAGTGAATCACTGCAAAATTATACAATGATCTCTGCGGGGCTGAATTTTGTTTCAGATAAAAGGAGTAGTACAAGTGAGAACAAGCTATTAAATTCTTCCTGCTCTTGGGAAGCAAGTAGTTGGTATTCAAGTAAAACAGGTATTTGCCAACTTGGTTGTTGCCTAGTGGCCCAGTATGAACAATAGGGAAGAATATTCTTCACTGAATTTGCTGTTAAGTGTCAGTGCTTTGTTAGAGGGGAATAAGCTGACATACAAACAAATACGAAGGTTGGCAGAAGAGCATCTCAGGCTTTTTATTTGAGGAGGCAGCTTTGAGCGCAAAGCTGGAAGAATTTTCTCCAGATGAGCTGGAAAGACTTCATGCTCTTTGCAGAGACTTGTACTTGATTTTCTGAAGCCTGAAACAGACCAGAATTGGTAATAGAGCAAGTTCTTGTACTTCCCTGGTGAGATAGCAGAGCTCAGGAAGGGAGGGCAGATGGTGGCTTGATCTTGGGGAGTGTCACTGCTCTTGTAACAAGTTGCCTAGGCTGCCTTTCCTACAGGTTCACCACAGTCTTTTTACTCATACACAAGATCTGATTTCAGTGCTTTGTGCATGAGATAGTTATTTTAAGTCCCTTAGCTTTGTTTTGTGAAAGTGTTCGCAGTGGTTGCGATGTCAGGAAGCCAAAACTGGGGAATGTTCCTATTAGTTTTGCTCTTAAGAGCAGCATGCATCTAAATCATGCTGTTTATTTGGAACATGGCAGGTGGAAACAGCTTCCTGGTTTAATTGGACATGCTTAGTACTATATGAGCATAGCTTTTAGCATAGAATTTCACTTTGCAGGGCCTTGTGAATACTTCTTCATCTCTGAAGCTTTGAAGAAGAATGTTAAGCCAAACTTTGAAGTTATTTCCTATATAACAGGACATTGGCCAGCAAGCAGCACACTTCTAAAGTTCAAGGTTAAGGCAGCAGGTAGCTGCCCCTGCTGTAGTCCCTGGTGAATAATATTTGTGGGTTTCCTTACAGTTCTTGCAGCTCAAGGAAGTGCTAGATACAATGTTTATTTATTTATTTATTTTTTCTGATTTGTGCCTCACTGTGTTGCAGCTCTGGCTTTGCAGTAGGCATGGCAAGGAAGTGGTATGAAGTCTAAGTCTTTGGCTTTTTTTTTCCCCCAGCTAATGCAGCTGTGGTAGTCCAGTGGCATTGTGTTCAGAAAGTAACAAACCCCAAACAAACCAACCAACCAACAGGAATTGGAAACCTAAGCCCAAGGAGATTGTATTAATGAGACTGTTTAGGCTGTGCTCATCTGGGAAAACAAATGGTTATTAAACTTGTGATTTTCTTGTGCAGTGTTGCTTCCCAGTTGTTGATGTATGCTGTCCTCTCCTAGGAAGCAGTTTCCTGGATGCTACCTGATCAGGGTGGAAGTGGCCACCTCTGGTGTGCGCAGTTGTCAATTCAGATCTTGATATCCTGTCAGCACTTAAGCCACTACCTGACACTGAATTCACCTAATAAAAGTACTTGTACTAGTATTCTTTTGGAACAGGTTCCAAATCTAGGACAGATATGCTTAACTTTAAGGGCAAAATAGCATTCCCAGTCACTGCAGAGTCTTCAAGCAAAACTTTAAGCCTTCTTCTCTCCCTCCCTCCCCCGCTCCCCACTGTCTAAAGATTACTTAAAATAGTGGGCCAGATCTGCTTCCCATTAAGTTCACTCTGTGCTGCCCTGGTTTTTCAAAGTCTTAAAGCCAGCTTAATTGGTTACTTGGGGATTCCCTATCCATTAAAAAACAAAACAAACCATCCAGACAAACCAAACCCAGCCTTGGCCTTTGTACATGCAAGGGTTGTGGCCAGAGAGAAAGGATCATGATCAAGAAGTATCTACATGCTAAAAAGATGCATTGTGTGGACACAGTCAGCCAGACTAAGGATTATACACAGATCTGAAAGTGATTTGGTGCCATTGCTTCTGTTAACTCTGAGGCTTATATTAAGGACAGCTTGGTCAATTTAGCTAATCTGTGCCTCAGCTCTAAACTAACCTATTAAGAAAAATTTAGGTTATGAAAGTCTGATGATGCCTGCTGTACTCTCCTGAACTGCCCAAGCAGGGACAAACCCTGTATAGGCTGGCTTTATCAGCCTGGACAGTTTATCTTTGGAGCCGATTTCAAAATGAAACCTGCATGATCTTTAGCTCAAAAGCTGTTTAGTACTGGTTAGTACTCTGTTTATGTACTCAAGCTTTTCATCTACTGCTGCAGCAGCTGCTGCACTTATGATCAAAGAACTTGCTAGTGGTGTGCTTCTTTCCAGCAGTAGCTTAATATAGTAATGTACTTTAGAATGAATTATGGAACTGTGCAGCACTGGCCGTTCTTCCTTCTTTCATTGAGCATTGAGGACTCTTCACCAGTTTGGTTTGGTAATTCCATCCTGGATGAAGAAGTTTCTCTTTCACAAACCTGAGAAGCTGAAAGCAAGCCACTATGGTGCATTTTTTCACTTAAAAAGTAAAAAATAGGTTGGGAATATGGTGTTGGGAAGGGGTACTGAGAGCACTTCCTCATATGAAATATGTTTGTTTTTAAAACATCTTAATCTGACATGTATGGTTTTGTCTCTTGGAAGAGTACATCTTGCTTAGCTGAGGAACATAAAATTTGAGCTAATTTTGTCAGCTTATTCTGAAGGCTTGTGCTTCGGCACATAGCTCATGTGTTTTTCCTTTTTCTGTTTGGACTCTCCTACTGTTGGAGCACATCTGAGATGAGAACCAAGCTATTCCAGTAGCACAGATGAGAACAGCACTGTGGGCAAACTAAGCATGATTAATAATTTCTTCTTTATTAAATAAAATTAGCTTGCTGTTTCTGCTTCCAAGGTTCTGAGGTTCTTTATTTCAAATAAAACTTTGGTTTACCTATGGGTGTGCCTCTTGAGGTATTTTTCCTTGTGACCATCTATTAAAGGATATGTGTTCCAATTTTATGTTACTTATATTATTCTTAGATGGCTCATTTTTATTGTTGACATTTTTCCATTTCTTTTTTGGCTTCACGGAACTTGTTTCATTCATCTGTTTGAACCCCTTGGTAGTGGCTGAATTTGAAAGATAGGTAGGTAAGAGAAACAGTGTGGCTTAAGGCTTTATTGCTTTCCTGCAGGGGAAAAGGAAGTGAATGTGATGTGTTACACTTAAACTTTCTTATTTGATGTTCACTTCAGTTAATCGGTATGCTCTTCCTCCTCAGAGTGAGAGGTATAAAATACAGAGAATATGGGAAAAGCACCATATGCCTCTTAGAGGGGCAGAGCTGACAGATAAACTTCTGTGAGACATAAGTACCTGTGAAGTGATTTGTGAAATTGTTTGCCTCTACTGTTTGTTTGCCGCTGCTTCTCATCTTCTAATTTCTGTGGTTTTGTGTTTTGTTGTTCTTGTGTGTTGTTTGTTTTTTTTCCCTGTGGAGGCTGGGGTAAAGTGGTGTTTATTTTGTATACAGATAGAAAAGAACTAAAACAAAAAGGAAGAGTCATCTTTTATTCTTCAGGTTTTGGTTTTTCCTTGTACACTTAACAGCTGCTATTCTGTTTTGGAAAGCAGCATCTAGTCTCTTTTAATGAAGCCTTTACTTTGAGCAGAGGCTGTTACTGTCCTTAGGGGTGCATCAGTAGTTGTAGCTAAAAGCTTGCCATCCACTATATGGAAAGACAATTCTACTTCATATGTAGACTTAAAGGGGCATGTATTGCTTCTTGTAATTCCAGTAAATCTGTGTGAGAATCATGACTTTGTGGAAGCATGTTTGGTTCTGCAAATGTGTGTTTTTCCTTTATTGGCCTTTTGGTGTTAGTGTGCTTGGAAAAACTTCTAAACCTCATGTGCTTAAGTCACTCTCCTAAGCTTACCTAACCAAAGCGAAAGTTTCAAATAAGTAATAAAGCTTTCTCCTCCTGTGTTGTATCAGCACAGAAGGTGGAGAAAATGTCATAGTTGTTGGTAGAAATACAGCCCTAGAGACTATATCCATCTGGTGGGCAGTGATTTTCACACATGCTGTTTTTTCTGGATTAATAGAAACAGTATTACCCTTTAGAAAGCAGAAATGGTGCATCACTGCTCTCATTTTGAAAAGAGAGCAAAATCGTGCAACTGGAGACCTAAGGATCAGCTTTCATGGGAGGATGTGTGCTGCTGTTGATGTGTTCTGGTTAAGGCCTGGACATGTCTAAGAGCCTTGTACCATAGGTGGTCAGGTGTCTGCTTAGATGGTCCAAAACGTTAGAAATTTTGTGAGAGTGCTAAAAATTTACTCTTCTGCTAAAAAGAAATTGTGTGGCTTTCTAAGATGGGGTGATGGCATTGGAGGATAAAGGAGGAGTAACTGATGTCATCTACTAGGACTTGTGCAAAGCATTTGACACTGTCTGTCATGGCATTGTTGTCTCTAAACTGGAGAGGCATGGATTTAATGGGTGCGTCACTCACTGCATAGGGAATTAGCTGGATGGTCTCACTTGAAGAGTTGTGGTCAACAGGTTGATGTCCAAGTAGACACCAGTGCTAAGTGGTTTTCATCAAGGGTCAGTACTGGGACTGGTACATCTTTGTTGGCCACATGGACAGTGGGACTGATGCACCTTCAGCAGGACTGCACTTGATACCAAGCTGTGTGGTGCTGTTGATTGCAGAAGAACCTTGAGATGCTTGAGAGGTGGGGCAGTGCAAACCTCATGAAGTTCAACAACATGAAGTGCAAGGTCCTACACCTGTGTTGAGGCAGTCCCAGGCACAGATACAGGTTGGGTGGAGAATGGATTCAGAGCAGCCCTGAGGAGGATTTGGGGGTGTTGGCTGATGTAACTAAAGCTAGTAACATGTGCGCTTGCAGCCCAGAAAGCCTGATGTGTGCTGGGCTGCATCAGAAGGAGTTTGACCAGCAGGTTGAGGGAAGTGATTCTCGCCTTTTACTCCAGTCATGTGAGACACCACCTGGAGTACTGAGCTCATCTCTGGGGCCCCCAGCATAAGAAGGATTTAATTCTATAATTCTGTGATTCTATGATTATGTTCTTGTTTAAGGTAAGTGTGAAAAGCATAGGAGAAAAACTTCAGAGAAAAAGCAGTTTAGCTAATTTTAAGTGTGACTTGAACTAGAGCAAGAACTTTAAGACTCGGTGGCTTAAACACACTCTTACAGAATCTATATCTAAATCTGTGCCTTGTCCAGATGGAGAATCTTAGCATGAAAAACGTACAACTCTGACAAATCCTGTTAAACAGATCTGCCTGTGTACTGCTGCTTGACACCACTGAAGTAGCTGCCTCTGTTAAGCTGCGTTCTACTGAGCTTAAGCAAAGTCTCTTTAAAACCTTAGGAAAGAGAGATTCAGCAGCAGCTAAGTGTCTGTGTCTTTTAATGTAATTTGGATTAAAGAGCTATATATGTCTATAGCTCCCTCTATCAGTGGAAAATACAAGGTAGCTCATAGCCAGTCACTTCTAGAAAGTGGAATGGGTAGCCTTGACACTTTGCCAGAGTGCTGCAGCTTCTGCTAAATGTGAAATATGGAAATTCAAGTTATACTGAGTAGAAGGAATGGCACAGCTGTGTATTTCAGTTTCAGAGTGAACATATTTCTCAATAAGTGAACAACAAAGGAGTGTTAAGGTTTAAGTATAAGAAAAAAGAAAATGGCTGTTTGGAAATCCATTTCGCTTATTTGAATGGTAGCATTTTTATCTTCCATTTGAATATACTAAGTGATATGTTTGGAGTGGAGATGCAAAGTGCATCCAATTATCCCAACTTTATACTTTCTTGTAAACTGGGAGACAGAAATACAGCCATGCCAGTGTCACAAATCAGGTCCCAGGCAGGAGGATACTCCTGGAAGTTGTGCTCTGTATTTATTTGCTTCTGCAGCTCAGAGTTTCCACCATGGAGGACCCCTTTTGAACTACTTTCTAACTTAACACTTGTGAGTTTGTACATCGGAGGTTGCAGCTTTAAGTAGCCATGTGCCTGGGTGAAGAGGATTCTTGATGTTCAAATGTCCAAGGGAGAGTAGAGCTTTGTGTCCATGGTGCCTTGCTTGTGGGGTGTCACCATGAATCTAAGCTTACTGGCGTGTCATCAAAGATAACTGCACTGGCACAACTGAAGGGGCAGTGGAAAAAAATGCATGGGGACTAGAGACTGAGTTGTAGGAAAGGGCTTGTGTGCTTTCTCTGAATGATTTAAGACTTGGCACTGTGGGATGTAGTTTCAGTCCATTTTAGCTAACTTCCCTGCAAAAATGCAGCCTCCCTTGGCCAACAGGGTGTGTGCGGTTGCCTTGAATTCCTGTCTGTTTGTATGTGCATGTCCCTCCAGTGGAGCAGAGAAGAGAACTCACCTGACATACTTGAAGGAAACAACTTTTTCCATGTTGTTGATGTGGGGTTTTTTTGTCTTTTGTTGTTGTTTTGTTTGTTTTCTTTTAACCAACATGACTTTCCTGATGCGTGTTGCTTTGCCTTTGTGGAAGTTCTCTGCTGTTACAATGTCAGGTGGAGTGCAAGGAGCGGAAGCTGAGGTTACATCTTTTGATGGCAACCCAGCATAAAGGGTAGCCTGCTCGGTTGACCTTGAAGCATGCTTTTCTTGTCCTTGCCTGAAGTCAAATACAAAGTTTTGTGTTTGTTTTAGCTTTGGTCTGTGCCGCAGGGGCAGTAGAGCATGAAGTTTTATGGTGGGAAGGTAAACTTTGTGTGTTTTCTGGCTTGTATCTGTAGATCATGCTTTACAGTACCAGTTGGTCTCTGATACTGTTGTAGGAAAGTTCTGGAAACTAGTGAATATATGTTTAAATAGTTGCGGAAATTTGCCCAAATTGTATCTTTCTTACATTGAAATCTCACCCTTTGTAATGTTTTGGGTTTGTTTTTTTTTTTTCATGATCTGAAGAAGTAATTAAAAGGCAATATTTCAGAAAGATATCAAAAACCATTGCAACAGCCTCTACAAATTAAAAAAACTTTCTGGTATATAACCACTGTGGGCTACAGTGAAAATGGATATGGGTATCAGGAATGGGCAGAGATCAGTTGTGGCATAAATAGTTTCTTGGCAGGCTAGAATAATTGGCTGATACTTCTCCTTCTACAGTTAAAAGTACTTGTGTAACGTGTTTGGCTTTTCTGTTTTTGTCTGTCTGGGTGCTGACAAGAGGAAGTGGTGTCAGGGGTTCAGTGATTGAGATTGGACGGTGCAGTCATGTGGGATTTCACCTTGCACAGCGTCATGACAGCCAGTACATCAGAGGCTTACTGTGATGTGGGCTTGGTGTAAAGGAACTGGTGCTCTGATTGCCCGTGAGTACACAATGCAAAACTCCAAAAAGAGGGCCATAATCCTTTGCAGGAGGAGGAGGGAGTGTGTGTGCATGAGCAATTGCCTAGAGGTATTGACATACTGTAACCTTATGTTTGTGGTAAGATGACCCTTCGGAGAGAAGCGACGAATCTGTTAACAACTGTGTATTGACCATATCCTTGTTATTACACTCCAGCTAGAACTTCCAAAGGCTATAAATTCCTCATGACATCAGTAAGCTGTACAGGGAGTGAGTGTCTGGGGAAGGTGGTGGGGGAACATACCTTTCTAACAGGCTTCAGTGAGTAAATAAATGTTATGACTTCTGTATGGGGAAATGCATATTGCTTTCAGTGCACCTGCGTAGTCTGTTCAGTGTCTTTTTCTGGATCCTGCAGCTGCCCTGCAATGCCTGAGAAAATATCATGCTCTACTTGGGGATAGATTGGGTGAAGAACCTTGTAGGGGGTGTCTCGACTGAAGTAGGAAAGCCGTAGACACTTGATACATTAACAAATTTTAAGATGGACGTTAATAGGTTAACTCTTATTTTATGTTAATGAATTTTGAGAGTGTGTGTTAGTTGTGATTTTTTTTTCTTCTTTCTGTAAGTATTGTCCTCATAACCTCAGATGAAAACGTGTTCTGTTTGTGCTTTCCTGTAAGTAGCCTAGGAGGAACTAACACATTAGCTTACTGCCTGGTTAAGACAAGATCTGATTCTGCTTAGTGTAATTTAATGAGACACATGGTCTGAATGTGAGACTATACTTCTATGTTAGGTGTTTGTCTGTCTTTCTTTCTGGTGTAAAGACAACAAACCATTTAGAAGACATGTATAAATCAATTATTAATTAGTTGATTTTATATTAATAATGAAGTTAAGTTGCTGTGTGCTGTAGGATATGCTTTTCTGTTAATTAAAAAATCTGTTTGTTTTTAGGAGAAGTGGAAGGTGGCCTGTGTTTGTCTTGCACTGGGGGAACAAGCTGTGCTCTGGACAAAAGTTGTTGCTTTAATCTTGTATTACAGACACTTCTGACTTTAGGTAACTTTGGCTTCTAACGCTCTGCTATTCTGTTATTACTGATGAATGAAGCAGATAGTACTGTTGATGGATCAGAAAATATCCATAGAGACTTTCAAATTCTGTAATGAGAACATTATCATAAGAGTTGTAGGAATTGCAGCAAGACCTCTTTTAAAAGAAATGACCAGTTCAGAAAAATCTCTTCAATTGCTTTTAACTATAAAACAGAACTTTGTGGTGCTAAATAGGCAGCAGCTGATGTTGCATTCTGTACAAATGAGTAACCAGTTAAGTAGTCAAGAGGTTATTTAACCTGAGGAAGACAGGGAAGTTAATACCCAAGATATTAATATTAATATTCCTTTCATATTTTCTTCTTTTTTATTAGTTATAGGCAAAATTGGCACTAAATCATCTTTAATATGAGATAAACATGTTTTGTCCTCCAGCTTGTGGTCACCTCTGGAAAGTATTAGTATCAGCAGTTCCAAGGTGATGCTTCTGTAGTGAGACTTATTTAGGATTGGTAGTTCCATTCTAATTCGTAAGCATTCTGAAATGCTGTTAAAACATCCGTGTAGGGGAACTGTAATTTGTAAGAGATGATTCTTATGTGTAGGTAAGTCTGCAGTAAGTGCATGGTAAACCTGTTGCATACTCACGATTTTTTTTTTCATAGCTTTAGAAATAAATGGAAGCAGTGAGCATTGAGGACCTTTATTTGAAGTTGCCTAGTAAAGTTCAGGACAACACAGTGTGCTCTTCCTCTTAGTTGTTTGTATTTCACCCCTTTTCATTTACTGGGAAGTAGCCTTCACCGTGTCTACTTCATTCTTACGCTGGGTCAAGACTGACTCTCAATTTATAATTGCAGCTAGATTTACACTAAGTCCTTGTGTTTGATTCATCCTTATATGGTGAGATTCTTCTTAATTTCTGTGAACTTTTGGGTTTTTTTGTTTGTGGTGTTTTTTGTTGTGTTATTTTTTTGTCATGACATGGTACATTGCATGACAAAACGCTTATGTTGTGGGGTAAGGGCAGAAACTGGAACTGAAGTTTTGTTGCTTCCTGCTGAAGGCTACTTATGCCTAATATTAACTTTATTGTGGGATTGGAGACCTCATCTAAGCTTGGTAACTGTTGTATGCTTCCAGAGCTTTGCGGAAAATGGCTTGGAAATTTTGTAAATGCATTTGAATCTCAACCACAGATACTTCTTTTATTATATTTTAGCATAGTTACTTCTACAGCAACAGTAATAGAACTTGTCTCTGAAGTATGTGAATGCTCTAGCCATAGTCCTTATGGTAATCATGCAGAATGAGATGAGGAAATCTGTGGAAGTATGACAATTGAAGATGCATTTAAATGAGTTCTTTAGAAAGCCTCCTTGTATAAAGTGGGATATTCTTAATGGTATATAGACAAGTGTTGTCCTGAAAAGAATTATGCTAAAAGAGTTCCAAAGTCTACAGCCATGATATCAGGCTGGTGCTCCTTCATCTATTGAAAGTGTTAATATTTGCTTCTCTTTTGAGGACAGGAGTTGGGAAAAAAAAATCAATGCAGGTTCTTTGTTATGATAGCCAAGTATTTTGGAAAGATGGTCTTCGCTTCAGGATAACGGTCAAGTTGATTCATGTCTTTTACAAAATCAGAGGAAAGATTATTTTTTTTCCTTTTTTGGGGGGGGCTTTTTCGTGTGGGTTTGTGGTTTTGTTTGTTGTTGTAATTTTTTTTTTTTTTTTAAGGATGCAGTTTCCAGAGTATTTTTGATTTTCCACACTTGTTTGTTATGCGAGTAATCCTTGCCTGTCAATAAACATACACATTTCCACATTGCTTTAAGGGTAGAGCTATTTTTACTTCTCTCTCTGACCACATGTTTTGACTGGTAGCTTCAAGCTTCTGAAATTGTCTAGCTTTATAATCGTAGAATTATAGAATCATAGAATATAGGATTGGAAAAGAATCTTAAGATCGTCTATTTCCAACTGCCTGCCATGGGCAGGGACACCTCACACTAGACCATGTCACGCAAGACTGTCCAACTGCCAGAGCTAAAGAATTTACCACTTTTTTGGGCAACCCATTCCAGTGCCTCAGCACCCTCACAGTAAAGAACTTCCTGCTTGTATCCAATCTAAACTTTCTCTGTTTAAGTTTGAACCTGTTACCCTTGTCCTGTTGCTACAGTCCCTAATGAAGAATCCCTCACCAGCATCCCTGTAGGCCCCCTTCAGATACTGGAAGGCTTCTATGAGGTCTCCACGCAGCCTTCTCTTCTCCAGGCTGAACAACCCCAACTTTCTCAGCCTGTCTTCATAGAGGAAGTGCTGCAGTCCCCTGACCATCCTCGTGGCCCTCCTCTGGACTTGTTCCAACAGTTCCATGTCCTTTTTATGTTGAGGACACCAGAACTGCACACAATACTCCAAGTGAGGTCTCACAAGAACAGAGTAGAGGGGCAGGATCACGTCCTTTGACCTGCTGGTCATGCTTCTTTTGATGCAGCCCAGGATACGGTTGGCTTTCTGGGCTCTGAGCACACACTGCAGCCGGCTCATGCTCATTTTCTCACTGACCAACATCCCCAAGTCCTCTTCGCAGGGCTGCTCTGAATCTCTTCTCTGCCCAACCTGTAGCTGTGCCTGGGATTGCTCTGACCCAGGTGTAGGACCTTGCACTTGGCATGGTTAAACTTCATGAGGTTGGCATCAGCCCACCTCACAAGTGTGTCAAGGTCCCTCTGGATGGCATTCCTTCCCTCCAGCGTCATCAGTGGAACCACACAACTTGGTGTCATCAGCAAACTTGCTGAGGGCACACTCAATTCCACTGTCCATGTCACTGACAAAGATATGAAACAAGACCGGTCCCAACACCGATCCCTGAGGGACACCACTCGTTACTGGTCTCCAGCTGGACATTGAACCATTGACCACAACTCTTTGAGTGCAACCATCCAGCCAGTTCTTTATCCACCGAGTGGTCCACCTATCAAATTGATGTCTCTCCAATTTAGAGACAAGGATGTCATGTGGGACAGTGTCGAACGCTTTGCACAAGTCCAGGTAGATGACATCAACTGCTCCACCCCTGTCCATCAGTTCCGTAGCCCCATCATAAAAGACCACCACATTGGTCAGGCAGGATTTCCCCTAGTAAAGCCATGCTGGCTGTCACCAAGCACCTTGTTGTTTTTCATGTGCCCTAGCATGCCTTCCAGAAGAATCTGCTCCTCCAATTTTTGCCAGGCACAGAGGTGAGACTGACTGGTCTGTAATTCCCTGGCTCATCCGTTTTCCCCTTCATCCTTGCTGTGTCCAGTATCTTGGAAGATACAGACATACCCAGCACATACTGGTTATGCTTATGTGTCAGAAGAATTAGGTCTATAAAGATGTAATAAGGGTTTCACCAGCTTTATAGACATAATAAATAGCATAGAAAAGTTCCTTTTGATTTTAATGGGCTTTATGTAATTTATGTGAAATGACTGATGACAGTGAGGTTTTTGTAAAAACTAATGGGCTTGACAGAAAGTTTTTGCAAGACTCAGAAGCATGTGTGCTGCAAAAATAATTTAATTGAGTAATCTTTCTTACAGCTAGAGAGGGCAAGCTTAATGTGCCTTCATTTTTGTAGCATTTGTTTTGAGAAGAGTATACTTGTGTAGTCTCAACTTCCTCAGTCTTCTTAGTTGCTCTCACATTCTTCTCAAATCACTCTTCCTACAGTATGAAAAGGAAGATGCATCAGCCAGAGATCATCTGTTTGTATTTGCCTTTCACTTTAGAATTGCTTGGCAATCTGTTTTGTCCCATGGAATGTGTAGATTTTTAGTGATGAGTGTACTGCATTTGTACTGGACTTTGAACTCCTGACTGTGTGATTTCTTAGTTTTGTTTTGTGTGTGGTTTTTGATGTTTGCTTTTTTGTGTGTTTGTTATGGTTATTTGTTGTTGTTGTTGCTGTTTTTGTTTGTTTTTCCTGGCGCCACTCATGAAAAAATATATACACCAACATGACACTCCTTTGGACTCAGGGGTGTCCGGGAACATATGTGTGAGATGGACAGGAAAGATGGTCAACTACTGTAAAAATAAAGAGCTTTATTGTAACAATCAAGTTCTATGGTGCTGCCCTACTCCTCTGCCTCTTAGAAGTGCTCTTTGTGCAAAACCAACAGCAGGTCAAAGAAATAGCAGGAAGGTGCCAGTATAAACAATGAGGGAAGCTGGCTTGGTATTCAGCCAACTTAATTGAAGTATTACACTTGCTTTTGCATGGAGAATGTTAGATATAAATCTGAACATGAATAACTGTTGGCACCAGCCATTTGCATGTCAATTAAAGTGAAGTACATTGTAGTCCCTTACTTGTTGAGCGTGTAACTGCATCTGCTTATTTCCACTTTTCAGTCATGAGGTAGAGGCATCTGAAACAGCAGAAGCGTAGCCACTTGTGTTCAGAACAAGCAAGACTGATGCCAGTTTATTAAATGTGGCTGCCATCTGCCGTGTATTTAGAAACAGGTTCATAAAAGCCATTACCTTGTTCCTGCCTCTCGTATGTAGCCTGTCTGACCACAGTGAGTGATATAACCGAATGTAATTCCTTCAGTTGATGTTTCTTCTCAGTTCTCTGCTGGTTCACAGAGTGTGTCTGGTAGGCTGATTAAGCGTTGTCCAGCTTGCATGCAGCTGAAGGCTGAAGTAGGAATTGGCTATTTGTTGAAACATGTTTATTAGCTTCACTGAATTTTGGCAGGCACTTTCATTGCAGACTTCTGTTCTCTGCAAAAAAATGGAGGGTGGATTTCTTAAGGCTTGATTTTCATACGTCTTCTGGTAATTTTGGCGTGACCAGTTGTATCAAAAGGCCATTGCTTTCCAAACTGTAATGGAGAAACCTTTGTTCTTATGGTTACTGACATCTAACTTTTGAGCTAAATGACACTGAAGTTGTTATTGTGAACTGTTCAGCAATTCTTTAGTCAACCAAATTTATAATAAAGCTGAGCTCTGCCTTGCCAACTCCTGTTTTCTTTCTGGGGGGTGGGCTTTTTTGTTTTGTTATCTAAAACATGACCCTCAACCAAGTCAGCCACATTAATAAAGATCTTTAATGTGGTATGTGTGCATGACATCGAATAAGTAAGTCTGAACTACTGAGCTTGATCTTCGGTGTCTGACAGCTGAGGTTCTCAGTCTACAGTGGAAAACATCTAGCAGAGCACAGCTCCTTCAGAACAGCCACCAGTCAGTCTACTCAGCTGTCTGGAAAAACACTGATACTTTATGCAGATATTATGGAGAACAGTTCTTAAAAAGTAGATGGGTTATATTTATAGTTCAAGCCAATAAGTTTGAAATAATATGAGTATTTTTTTCCTTTAGAGAAAGGAATTTAATTTTTTAGTTTTCATGTAAAAAGTGGTTGTATCGAGTAGAACAAAACTTGTGCATTTCAATTCTGTTCTTGCTGCCTCAAGGTTATTTCTGTGTGGGAAGGGGAAATCATTTTCCTCTTTCATAACAGCTGCATCATCTCCTTTGGCTTTGAACTAAGTATTTTTTGTGAGTTTCTGTTCCTAAGCTACAATTTGTTAATACCAGGATCTAGTGTCACAGTAAGAAATCAAGCCTGTGTAGGTGGCAGAGGAGGGTTGGGGATGTTTTCTCCTAGCTACTCCCTGAGTTGTTTCTGTGCCAAGACAGCTCCAAAACACCTCATGCATTTGGGTTTTTTTGACAATAAGCATTAAGATGTAGTTTTATTCTCAGGGTACTTGTCTTCTCTGCTAATTTGTAAAGTGATTTTTCCTATAAGAAATGACTATGTCAAGTTTAATGAAGTTAAGAGAAGTTGCAATTTTTAAGCTCTTTATAGTGCAAAGTACTCTCAGTTCTGAGTATCAGGAAGCAAAAAGCAGCAATATTTTAAAATGGAAAGAAATCTGAATGTTATTTGGTTCATCATAATACTAATTCCTCAGTGCTTTATGGATTAGCTCAGGATAATGGACACATTAGCTTCTGGGTCCTCTTGTTATGCTGAGTATTACTTTTAACACCTGGAAAAATACACAGTCCTAGGTAATGTTTTCTCATGCCACTGCCCGTTTAAGGAACAGTTGAATTCTGTCCTTAAGTGACATGATCATCTGATTGTTAGTATGCAGGAAAGGTGTCCCATAATAGATTATGTTTCAAAGGTTCTCAGAATTGCTTTTCTTTCTATAGTTTGCACAGGTTCTATCTGAAGCGTGTACATTTGTGCAGACATATTACTTTATTTCTCTTGCTGCAGACAAATTTTAAAAAAAAACAACATTTTTCTTAGCTGGATGTATTTTTTTTTTTACCTAGCAGTATTACAGGGTGAATTTTTACAGGGTTCTTACAAAGTGAACTTTGGACCAGTGAGCTTTCACTGTTGTTCATCATTCTTTTTTGTGAATTAGTAATTTCTGATATTTGATGCTTCAGTGGAGGCAGTGGGACGGATGGTGTGTAGATGTTGGTTGAAGCAACAAGATCAAATCCATGTAATCTGTGAAAAAGATGTTACGGGGAAAATGAGCATACTTTTGCTGGGAAAAAGCAGTATTCAGGAACTGCTTTTAAATGAATTTATACATTCATTATTGGTTTGATTCTATGAAAGGGTTTCGGACAGTAAATTCACTTGCAGAAAGCATCTTTGGCTCAAGTCATAGCCTATGTGTTTATTTGAGCATATTCTCCATAGATTAATGTCAGAACTACAGATAATTGCTCTTTGTGAAACAAAAGCTGTCAGTTTCATGGGACTTGGCTGTTGTTAAACTTAGTAATTTGTGCTTAGGAGAACTGTAATGTTCTGTGCTTTTCAGACTCTTAATTTGAAGATACGAAAGACAGTGTCCGTGGTTGTTCTTGCTGGTGTGCTCCTGTAGTTAGCCCTCTGCCTGAATGTGAATTTGGTGCAGCAGAAAAAAAAGACATGATGAAAAGGATATTTACAAGAAACCAAAGAGGTCTTGCGTGGTACTGATTTTGTTTCTGTGAGTCTACTTACTTGAGCCAGAGGGAGTAAGTGCTGCAATTGGTGGATCAAAAAGATTGAACTTTTTTGTAGCTCTTACAAGCCTCTTGAACTATTTTCATGGGCTCTTTTCTGCTGTCTTGCATATTTGTCAGCATTCAAGAAGGCTAAACTCTAGCAATGTATGAAATTTTACAGGAATGCGTATTTAATTTCTTGTCAAAATGACCTTTTGGTCTGTCTTAGGACTGTTGCTTTCCATAAAAAAAAGATTGTATTGGACAGAAAGAAGCCTTGGAGAAATTTTGTTAGGAATAGTTACTGTCTTCCACTGACAGCTGCATTTCCTCTTGCTTGCTCAGCTAATTTTTAACATGTTTTTTTTGATACCTCCTAAAAACTAGATCAGCATAGCATGTAAAAAAATGGCTTGTCAAATCCAAAGTGTTTGTCTATAGTTCCTTCTCCCCCCAGACTACGTAAACTTTGCTCTAACTATGTATTAATTAAATATAAAATTTGTGGATTTTTTTCTGTGTTTTTTGTTTTGATTTTTTTTTGTTTTGTATTATTCCTCCTCCTCTGAGATTGGTGTCATGTTAATCTGTTTACAGAAACCAGCACCTTCCAGTTGTTGCTTGCTGTGATGGTATCTATGGGCTACTGTAGCAATTCTTCCGCTAAACTTTCAGAATCTACTTGAAGGACTAAGAAAAACTCAGTATTTTTATGATGCAAATGCAAAATACTCGAGTAGAGAGCTCACTGCAAACTTGGAGTCAGACATGCCCACATGTAGCTCTGCATCTGGGAGTTTTACTAATTTCATTGTGTAATCTGGAGTTTTTCCTGCTTCTGTTGACAGTTCTCAGTTCAGTCAAGTCAACTAAGGGGAGAGATGGCATGTTGTTTTGTCGTATCTCTGACTAATATTCTTAGGAGCTTGCATATTGCTATAATATCTGGTAAGATTTAAATGCCCACCCCAGTTCTGTGGGTCTGGAGGTTTGGTCCTGGCTGAAGGAAAACTCGTATTTATAAAGTTGCATAATAGGAAAGGGGAATGGGGGGAGGGCTATGTACTTTGATTTTGTTTAAATATTGTTTTTTTTTTTAACTGTTCTGTCCCATTTGGTAATAACTGTGGTGACTGCTGACTAACAGAAACTGTCTGGAAACTGGTTCTGTTGTAGAAATTAAGAATTTATGGAAGGCTTATCTTTCATAGTCTTAGTCCAAAGTATGAGTATTGTAGATCAGTTTCTTCTTATACCTCCCCTATTCTCTTCCCGTAGTAACACTTTTACTCCTGTATTCGGTATTAACAAGGAAAAGGAGATTTAGTCCATACCCCCATGTGCAGTGGATATACTATTGCCCTTTCAGTGAGTCTGGACAGATTTAGCCAGGGGGAATAGGGTCCCTGTCCTGTAATTTCAGAAGGGTGGTTCTGAGCTTGTCAGGTAAGTTTTGTTTAATATCCCTAAATTTCTGTGAGGTGAATCCCTGTACAGAATGGTGATGTTTGTGTAATTGCAATGTAAGGTGTGTTATCCTTCCTGTTAGGCTGAGAAATTTTAGACTTCTCAGAGAAACCTCTTTCTGTTAATGTAGAATCCAGCCACTGACTTCCCAACTGTGAGCTGTGCTGCCCTCAGGCAGGTGTAGGCATGAAGTATGCAGGGCAGCATGGCTGTTGGCAGAGGCTAGGTTTGCTTTGCATTGTTTCCACCTAACACTGGGGTTTTTTTAAGGGGAAGGAGTGGTATAGGGCTGACTTACAGAAGGCAAGAGAAGGCAGAAATAGTTAAATGTACCCATGCTTTCCTAAAAATTTGATCAAAACCACCAGGACTAAAAGCATCTCAAAGTATGTTTGCTTGCTAAATATATTAATGTCTTCATAGATTCCCATACTTTGCAACATCTTAGTATGAGGGTTTTTCAGGGAGAGGAGTTAAGTTTATGGTTCTTCAGATCTTTCCTTAAAACCATGCTGTATTTAGGCCCGATAAAATAAAGCTGTGATTAGGCAGGTAAATGAAGTATAGCAACCACATTTAATTCTGGCTAGTATCATTTCACCACTGTCTTTTTTGTAGTCTCATTTGTTCATTGAATCAGTGTGCATCCATGTGTTGATGTTTTTGGGATTAGATGTCCCTTTTCTCCTTTCCCCCCTTTTCTTTTTTTCCCAATTTCCCTCCCCTATTTAGCATGGAATTCCAATCATGGCTAGTGTTTGTAGATACTATTGGACGTAGTTTTCTGAAGTTACGTTGTTATCAGTTGGGAGTATCTAGGTGGTTAATAACTTAATTGGAAACCATACCTTGTCATAAATCTGGATTTCAAAGGGGTAGTTTAGATTGTCCATGTTTACCTACATCACTTGGAAAATGACCAGTGTTTAAACACTTAGTTTGACAAAATAATTACTAAACTTAAGATAGTGATTTGCAAAGAGTTACAGGATGTAGTCTAGAAGTTACTTAAAGTTAAATGACTTACAATGAATGTGGAAGAAAGGAAGGGTTCTCTTGATGTTAGGATTTCTCTCATAACCTAACGAAGCAGTTGTTTCCACTTTCTAATAGTTTATTAGAAGAAAAGTACAGTCACTGATAAATGGCGTGTGGTACTTTAAGGGTGTCACTCGCGTGTTGTTTTTCATGAGGCTTTATAGGTGAATTGTGGTCTGCTGCAAATGGTTTCTGCTCTCATTGCTAAAGAGCACAGGAACTCTGGTCAGTTTTTCTGCATTTATACACTGTAAATGTCTCCACATAAGTGTCTGTCTTTGACTTTGCTGGATTTGCAAAACCTGAGTATCTTCAAGTTGTGTAAACTTAGTTCTTTTTAAACCTGCTCACATTTTGAAAATGAGGTATTGAAAAGATGTGAAATCTTTTTATTGGACAATGTACAACAATTAAAAAAATGTAAGCTAATGTAGTTCAAGAGAAATAATTTTGCAACAGCTTTATTTAGTCAAACCCTATGCCAGTGTTTTTTCCCCAGCTTTGTGTGAGTCTGAATCAGTTTATGCCATGCCATGTAGTGGCAGCTTTACTTATGATCATGTTTTTAAAACTCTTGGATCGACGTGTTTCTCTGAAAAAGGTACAATTAAAATCTGGATAGCAGCATTAGCTGGCATTATGTACTGAGAGACATGGCTGTTAAACGGTTTCTTTTTCTGAGTGGAATATCGGGGGTGGGGGGAAGAAAGAAAAAAGGCTATGTTGCCCTTTTTGCAGTTTGTATCTCCTGGAGATTTCTGCTGAATGTGTGTAGCTGTTGTAACAAGGGCATGCTGGAGCAAGACCTTTGGGAATTGCTGCAGGATGGACCCTGGTCAGGTGAAGGAAATGAATGAAGGACTGTATTAAACTTGCTCTCTGTCAAGTCTCTCTAGCCATGTAAATACAGGAAATTGCATTCCTAAGCTAACACTGGTGTAGAGGTCACAAAAGAGCTGATCAGGTTGCACACAACTTTGGGCTTGAATGAATCTTGTGTGCAGCTTGTCATGGGTACTTAGTAAAACTATGTAGCTTGAATTAAGTAATCTTCTTTGCTGTAGACTGAAACAAACAAGCATCTCTGGAACTTGGTTATGGCATTTCATCTGTATCAGGTGGAAGCTGCAGTGTTGGAATGAGCAATAGAAGATGGAAACTTTACTAGGCTTTAACCAAATGTGTAAGAATATGTCTGTCCATGTTTGGTTTTGGGCTGCTTCTGTACTCTGAGGAATGGGTAACTTTATCAATCACTTTATTTCTAATTGATATATATTATGTAGATAATATACTGCTTTACCAGTACACATTTGTATATTGTATATAGGGTGAAGTGTTCACAATATTCTGTACTTTATGTAACCCCTCACGCTTAGTTGTTTTTTTTTGCTCGAGCAGGCTTAGTTTACAAGTAAATTTTAACAGACTACTTGAGAAAAGTTGGTATCTGATTTCTTCTGAAACCTTTTATGTCTTGGTAGGAGCATGATGAATCCCAGAACTTGATGTAGGAAGAGCTTTTCTGGGTGCTTTTGTTGCAGTCTTTTCCTTTATACTTTAGGACAGTGTGACTTTTTTTCTGTAACAGGCATGGAATGGAGTAGAAAATGGCTATGCTTCTCACACAGTGAGATCTGTGAGGGTCTGTAGAGCCAAATATAAACTTGTGTGAGGCAGTAAAGAAAAGGAGAACAAGATGTCAAATTCAATGCCTTCTAATACCTCTTTTGCATGCAGTGGGAACGGGAAGGCACAGGCAACTTCATAAAAATTGAAAAATTGTGCTTTTTTTGTCTGGTGTGAGTGTGTGTGGGTTTTTTTGTGTGTGTTTGGTTTTTTGGTTGTTTTGGTTTTTTTGGTTGTTTTGTTTTGTTAAGCCTACAAGATGTTGCCTTCAGTGATCTTTTTAGGTTCCTTGAATCTGTCAAGAGGCTGTGATTATTCCTTGTGCTTTGGTATGTGGAAATAAACACCAAGGTTGCACTTTGTTCTTTTACATGTTTAGACATGCATTAGACCATTGTGAATAGCGGGGAACAAAAGTCAATAGGAGCCGGCACAGGATCTATCAGATCCTTATCTAGACAGATTTTGAATTCTTTCCCGTTCTTGCACATATCTGCTGCTTTCAGGTTTGTAAGAGCAGGCAAGAGGTTCACATCACAGATGTTTTTACATCTTAGTGTAAACTTCTGATTGTTAAGCTTCCTTTACAAGTCCCTGACAGTTAAAAGTACCTTGACTTTTGCTTGTCAAGTTTGTTCTGTTAGTTAAAATGGAGTTGTGTCAAAATGCTGTCAGTGTGTTTTTATTTATTTTTCTGAATTTCTTCTCTTGTCTCTAGAAGTGGCTCAAGGAAGAAACAGAGAAGCACATTATTAGAAGACTGATGACTCATATCAGTGTATAGGGTGAGACATGGGTATCAGGGTGTTCCTGTTGGTTTCTGTTAGCATTTTGAAACTCAGTTTAGCTCTCCTCAGAAGAAAAGTGTATAATGGAGCCTGATCTAAGTTGACTACCTAGTTAATTACTTTACAGTAGGTTTTGTTCTTGTCCTGTAGTGTTGACTGGTAAACTTGGCTTGAAAGAGAGCATTTGGACAGTCTGTTAGTAACATTTCTTTAAATACATATATATGTGGCAGCTGCAGACAGTGAAGAATATGCAATTGTAGTAGTTCAAAACTGATGTAGTAGCATGTTCTATCTGTGAAGCATGTTAAAAGTCTTTCCTTTTCCAACAGTTTTTCTTCTGAATGAAGATTTTTTCCTCCATTAAAAATACTAGTAATCTTTTTCTAGAGGATGTATCTCAGTCACATAGTTTATTGCTGAATTTGTCCTGTGGTTTTGCTGAGAACTCACTCTTCAGTAAGCATAGGTCCGTCTTCTGAAGTGTTACTGAATGCTAGCTTCAAACTCATCATGCTTAAGGTAAATACCACTAAAATACTAATCCTCCACTTCAGTGCTATTGAGTCTAACAATGTTCTGAGTGTGTGCATTGTCTTAACTGAGTGGACAGCTTTGGTGTAAGGCACTTAAGTTGTTTCTTTCATTAGTGTCAATGGTTACGTGAGCGTCTCGCACAGTATTCGCAAGGTATTTTTCTTACTCCTTGCCACACCAAGTCACTGTTATTCCTGGGATACGTGAAAAAATCATAACAATCTATTCCATCAGGCTTCCCATTTTTCTAACCAAAAGAGCAGAAACGACTGTCATAAGTAGGAAATAGTAAGTAAAGATAATGTAGCAGTCTTTGGCTTGGAAAAGATTTGGATGAAATAACAAAGTTTTTCAAAATTGTACGTGTCAAGGAAAGAGCAGGTAGGAATTGATTCTTCACTGACTTTCAGGTTAAAAACTCAGGACTGTTAAACAAAGGTAATAGGAGCAAGGTCTGAGTCAAAATCATTTTATACAAAATGCGTGTCAGACTTGGGAAATTCCTTACTAAGGTTAAGATTTCATGAATAAAAAAAAGTCTACATGGGAAAGGGTAGACTGGACTAGTACTTGGAACAGACATCATCTGCAAATCACCAGGTGGACAAAGTACATCAAGCACCTCAAGGTGGGGAATTCCCCAAGTTGCCAAACATTGGCAAGTGTGGAGTGGGAAGGATGTAGGACAGAGGGCTGTTTGCTGTGTTCTGTGCCACACACTTCTACAGATCAGTTTTAGAAACTGAATATAGCAGCTGATGACCAGTGAACTGAAACATTCTGACCATTTTCATGTTTGTGTGTCACTTCCTTTATTTTATTTTAATTTGAAATTCACCCTAGGTGGAAAAAGGCTTGAATCTAGGTGGAGGGAGACATCATCTGCATGTGTGCACCAAGCTATTTATGTAACTGCTACTAGTGTGTGAGCTGACTGAATTTGCGCTTGATCTGTAACGCATCCTGGACCTACTATATGTACTCTGGTCAACTTGTATATTGGCTGTATGCTTAGAACACTTGGGGTCTTTTTACTTTTTTTTTGTTGTTTGTGGATATCCTGGTCAGATAGAGCATCCTGGATACATCAGATGTGCTGTACATATTCCTGAGGCATAAGTCTGTATTGCCTTCTTTGATGTACATGGTGAAAGCTTTTAAGTCTGAAAAGGAAGAGGTCTTTGGTTTAACTTAACTGTCATCTGATTTAGTAGGCACAGGAAGGGTATTACTGTTTGGGTAGTAATTTGCACTGAAAGCATTGCAAGAAGTCAACAGATTGAATATTCTGATTATTACTGTATGTTGCAGAGTTAAGTGCTATCTGGTAATGGTAACTTTCTGCTGTGTCACAGAAAGAGTTCCAAAATAAATGTGCCTTTGATTGAAACAGTTTTGTTTTTTTTTTTCTTTTGCAGGAAAACTTTGAAGATGCCTATGAAAATATCCCCATGTAAGTAGAGTTTTTAAAAACTTGTATGTTTTTTATGAAAACTATTCAAACAGCGACAAAATATGGCATGTACACTGTTCTAGGGAAGTATACTCTTATATGGATTGATGCTACTCACATTTTCTAAAACAGTTAAGGTCCCCAGGAGTTGGGAAATGAAAGTGTAATTAGGTTGATAGATATGATGAAGTATTTGTCAATAAATGTGGAAGTTGCAAAGAATTAAAAATACAAGATTTAGTAACTCTTAGTTATATAGTGACAGCTCTAGATGATTTTGCATGGTGAAAAAACAATAGCTCAGCATTAATGGAAAAAGTGGATCATACATTCATCATGCAAGACCATCATGTCTTCATGACCTACTTACATCTTTCATCTAGCTGCATCTGCATCCTCCTTGC
The DNA here is from genome assembly GCF_012275295.1 of Melopsittacus undulatus. Lineage (NCBI taxonomy): Eukaryota > Metazoa > Chordata > Aves > Psittaciformes > Psittaculidae > Melopsittacus > Melopsittacus undulatus. The sequence continues at coordinate 33,960,303 of NC_047557.1, read as the reverse complement.
TCCTGCATGGTCAACAGGTAGCTTGATTTCTTTCAGCAGGTCAACAGAGAGAAAACTACTATATTGTAGCCTTTCCTGCAGTAAGTACACATTAGATATTTCTGCACTATCTAGATATTTCTTTTAATACCTCTTGAGTCCACTGCCTGTCAAATTTGGCTGATTGAAACTTGCCAATATGAAGAGCATGATGAGAGATGAGTGGGCAGTTGACATAATTGTGTATGTTGCCTCTCCTGAAAATAGAGGGGGCAGTTCAGTCTGTGAATCTTTGAGCAATAGGAATGGGATATCTCAGCTGGAATATTTGGTGCTGCTGACTTGCTTTGAGTTTTGACAATTTGCTACTTTGCTAGTTATAGGAATTATATAGAAATATGTGTATTCTTTTATATCTGGGTAGGATTCTTCACTTCATTAGACTAAGAAAAAAGTGCCTAAAGAACTGTAAAAAGCTTTGGAGCATTTTGTTGAAGTCTTCAGTCTTACCTTTCTTGAAACTCTTTGGTCGGAGTTTTCAAATGACACTGGAAGTTTATCTGAGGGGAAGCCTGTTCCTGATCTAGAGCCACACTGGTTTTCTTGACCTTTCTCCATCTAGAATTAATGGTAGTTTCTTTTACTAATAATATAGTAGTAGAAATTTTGAAACATTACTACACTGAAACAATGAATTACTAGAGGTTCAGCCTTTTGGGAAGCTGTGTTTAATTTTTATTCTTTTTTTTTAAATTCTGCTTTGATAATATTTGTCTTAAAATTTTCATATGTTTCAATGTCTTTTATTTCACATAAGAAATGGGCATTGTTTTAGCTCTGTGATGATATACCTGGCATTTGTTTGAGTGGGTTATTGCATTTTCGTTATACCCAACTGACTTTTACTAAAATTGACCTTTTTATAGAGAGTTTTGTCTGTAAAGACTCTTAGTGTTTGCTTATGAGATCAGAGCTGGTTCAAATTCTGTCAAGTCAACTTGTTAGTATAGAGAATTTGGAAAGAATGTCTGGGAACCACATCTTCATATTATTTCATGCACAGCTCTGTAATTCTTCATGTCAAATATATAGAATAATACTGCTCTGTGTGTGGCTCTAGTAAATGCTAGGAAATGGTTTTGCTAATCTATTTTGGCTTTAACTGGGTTTATTCCTTAAATATTGTTGCCTAACTGTAGATACCAGGTTGTGGAGGTTAGATGTTGAAAGGACAATGATTTATCTTAATAGGTAAAATCCTTCCTTAAGTCTCTAGTACTGGCTGTTGTATCTGAAGGGAGGTCTAGGAGGAAATTAGAGGAAATTATTCTTTGCTCAGATAGTCTAAATGGGTTAGATTCTTTATCTAGATTCTTATGTGATCTTCTGCTGGTGGTGGCTACTGTAGGTATACACAGCAACTCCAAAACAGTTTTTGTAATGAGCCCAAAATACTTGTTTTGTAGAAATGGGGAGGGTCGATTAAACAGTGTTCCATGTGTAAGTGCAGTTCTTTACTCACTGGTGCTATAGCCAAAGACTATTACAATAGATTGCCTGCCATTTTACTTAAAGCAAAGGCACCATTTCACCTAGTGTTTTCAGTGACAGAGGGTTACTAAGTTTTCAAAGTACTGGCTTGGTGATGACTTTTGATGTATTCATTCTATGATTATACGTGAAAGTAAATTTGCCGTTACATGGTTGTGTTAACTCAAAACCGGTTAAGATTTGCATATTCTGTTGTAAAAGGAACTGAGTATTTGGAGACAAATGTTCTTTCTGTTCTGGAAACTGAAACATCTGCCAAGAAGTTCTGATGGAAACCTACTTTTAACCAAATATTTCCCCATGTTTTCACTGGAGCATCTGTTTGCTTTGAGTTTTGGGCAAGTTTGTTTCACGAGGTAAGGCTAGGCTATTACCTACCAAGCATCTATAGGTTTGAAAACATACGTTGGCAGAACAGATTTGTGTTCTTTAGTTCTTCATCAGTGCTGAAGAAAAAATGCTTCATCAGAATCTTACTGTGAAATAACTATGAACTTAAATGTTGATCTTACTGAATAAATCTCAACTTCTGTGGCTTTTTTTCTCTATATATTTCTGCCACCTTATTTTTTCACCAAATCATTCAGAATTTTTTGTCTGTATAATGCAGAGATCCATGTTTTCTGTTGCTAGAATACAATTTTGTAAATTATCTCTTATTTGGTTTTACAAGAAGATGATTAAAAGAAGTTTGAATTCTCAACAGTTTCTCAACAATTTTTAACTGTCATCATAATTTGCCTAGCATGTACAGACTTTGTCACTGCTATTTTGATTTCTCTATTTTTTTTTCCTTCAAAGTTCTCATTTTGTTATGAACTTGTATGAAACGTTAATTGTATTTGGATTTTCTCCCATTTTGTTTTACATACTGTTCCTAAAAATGTCATCTGTATGTGACGGGAATAAATTATCATCAGGTTATTATGCTTTTCCAAGGTACTGCCTGCAATGCAATCTTTTTCTTGAGGTAAAGGCAAGATGGTGTTTTCATTTATCCCCCATTATCAGAAGCTTCTACAAATGAAAAAGAACATTTAGAGTAATTACAGTAAATACAGTAATAATACTGTATTGTGGTAGCTGCCTCTGTCTATAGGAGATGCTTTGTAGTTGTCTTCAGGAAGAAACAGTAGTTTATCTGATGCTACAAACAGTTCATATGCAGAGGTAGTCTTCATGTTGCGCTGTTTGCATAGAAATTTCTGATACCAGACATAGAATTATGGCATCATTGAAAAGATGGTGAGATCTTATTTAAACATGTTTAAAAAAAATTAAATGTTGAGAAGATGGAAGCTAGAATTCTGTAGAAAAGCAGGCAGGTGATTTTGATGAATAACTGAATTCTTAGGATTTTCTTTATCAGTATCAGCAGAAAGAGGCATATGTCATTGTTATATTATCATTCTTTTTTTGCATTCTTTTTTTCCTGCCCAAAGCTGGATACTGTTAATCCTTGATCCTACCAAAGCAGCTCTGTGTGGTATTACTGGGGTGATAGATTAAGGGCCAGAAGTGTTTAAAGAAGTTAGAGCAGGTTATCCGTGTAATCTCAGAAGTGTAGTTAAGATTTCAGTTATACCTGCATATGTATGTGTTTTGTCAGTGAATGAAATGGAACATTTAAGGAAGTAGTCCTAAATTCGAATTTGAATTCAGCGTGCCAAAAACTTTTCAGAGCACTGCTTGTTTACATAAGTTTGAACTTGGATTCTGACATTGTCTTAAAATGGCGAGAAACGGCTATGACAATTTAAATGATCAAAGTTTTGTTTTCTTATGTTTGGTCTTCAAAGTCAAGGGAAAAAAAAGTCCAGTAAAGGTTATTTTTATATCTATTAAGTAGTACTTTTATAGCTACATAAATATGACAGAATAGCTACTTCATATTGTCAGTCTCAAGCTTTGGAGCAGCAATAGTGTGACAGCAGCCAGATGTAATCCTTCTGTACCCCAAACAGTTCTGGGATTATAACTTGGATTATAAATTGTTTGAGGAGGTTCAAGTGAGCAATAATTATATAATTGCTAACTCTTTCATACTTACTGCAAGCTACACCTTTTGCCTCTGGTGTAACATTTTTCTACGTGTTTGTATTTGAATAGAAACTTTTAAGTTGTGTTAATATTGCACAAAACTCCTGTTGTTTTCAAATGTGAAATTCCACCTGACACTTTGAGTCTCCTGCCCCAAATAATGTTAATATAATAAGTGACAATACACTTAAGTGTTGCTTCCAAATCATGTAGTGGAGAACTCTGATGGCTCTGAACTCCTTTAAGAATATCAGGAACAGTTTCAGGTAAGAGGTAGAAGCATCCTTATTTTAAGGTTGCTCTCTGTAAGTTACAGCTGCCCATCTCTGTCCTGCAGAGCCTATTTTACCTGATCATAGCCCTTTTTTTCCTCAGGTATTTTAGTAAATATTGTGCAACTCTTTCCTAGTGTGTTGTGTACTTACTAGTATTTTCAAAAGTCCATCATTTAAATAGATTGAAGTATTACTGCTTTTATTACTTAGCACCCATCTGAAAGGGGTAAATGCAAATCTGTAGTTACCTGCATTGTGTTTTAAAGGCATTTGTGTTTCTTTGAGGCATTTTTGTGAGTAAATCTCAGTTCAAGACAGGAAGCATAGCTGGGAATAGGTACTATTAGCCCAGGTGGTACAACTTTAGAGAATAGTTTTCAAAGGTAATGGTGGAGGACAGTTTATTTTTCTGCTGCTGAGCTTTCCCATATCATCTGGAGAGATTAGAGCAAGGGGATGAAGCTCTGTTGTAATTGTTTTGATCCTGACTCCTACTTTCTCCTGCTTATCTTCATGATACTCATGAAGATAACTGTTTATTTCCTGCCTCTCTGTGCTATTCATTTATTTTGGTTGTGGGACTCTACCTTAAAATTTGGATTTCTGGGGAAAAAATGTCAAAGGGTCAATAAAAAAATAGTGATTTGTTTGAGTACTGTCAAATAATGAAAATTAAAGATGAGATAGTTTTCTTCAGTGCTGTTTGCTACCAACTCTTGTATGTTTGATCTATTTTCACTGCAGTTGCATTAGGATACCTTTTTTGTCTGACTTTACTTGTAGCATCTTTTCTTATTATATACATGTAAGTACATACTCAGGAAATCCTGAGGTAATTCCCTTTTTTTCCTTTAAATATAGATCACTTTGCATTACTCATGTCTCCATTTTCTCCTTGCAGTGAGGAGTGATGGATTAGAGTTGGGCTGCAGCACAGACTGGGAAAATCTCCCAGCATCCTCTTCCTGCAGAGGCATCAGCTTCCAGCACTGACTGTAGCTGCTGCCACTCTGACATTTCTTTTGAATTCGGCTATGGAGAGTGCCTCTGATGCCAGCTGCTGGCTCATGAACTTTTGTCCTTCTATTCTTTTTGCTTGATAGCTGGTTAATGAAACCTCATGGATATTGAGAAATAGAACAGAATCAGTTCTCTCTTTATGCTTTCCTTCTGTGGGTTTTTTTGTTGTTTTTGTGGGTTTTTTTTAATGCGTGTGCAGTGGAAAAAGAATAGAGTGAAAGAAGCAGGACTTATATTTGCATAAGGACTGTTTTTACATACCTGAAGTTAGCTGAATTAATCCTGTAAGTATATTATCTCTGTCTGCCTGTCCCTGAAATCATCAGTGTTGTGGTAGTCAGATTTATGGATTTTTATCTGTGAAAATTTACTTTGGCAGGTATGTTGAACACTTAAACTACAGTAGTTTCTTTTTTTAGAACGATTTCTTTGAAGAGGAGGGAAAAATTATGTATTCACAATGGGTTTATTAAATAAATGTTTTTCCTCTGCACTTTGCAGTGGTGAACAGTGCTTTTAGAGAGCAGAAGCTTTTCTGCTGATGTCAGCGCTTAATCAGCTCGGATGCTGTAGGATGTAGAACACCGCAAGGTGTGTATTTTGGGATGCCGTTCTTTAAAATGTGGTAATTTAAGGGCAGTATTAAACTTGGAGGATTTTTTTCTCCATTTATAGGGTATGTCTTCTTTTGATAGCTGTGCTGATTTAACCCTTTGAGCTTACATAATTATGGACATAAGTAATTTATTTCATATGATGCAGTTTGGTGATTTCTAAGTACTACATGTTAATTCCAATACACTCTGCTTTTAGAGATTTTAGTATTTTAAGGTCTCCATTCTAGCCATAAGTTCACTGTGAAATAAATTACAGTAAATTGATTTGAAGTTTAGGAAGAGTGTCTTACTAGGATCACACTGTCCTAATTGTCTCTCTGGATCTAAGCCAGTGTTTTTGTGACGCAGTGTTAGTCCCATAAACATCTGGCCTGATCTGATGTCCTGCTTGCTGCATGATTTATTTCTTGTTTTTTTCCATAGCAAGGTACGTGGAATTTTTACACATTTTGTGTAAAAATATCAGTCAGCCATCATTATTATTTATATATGCTAGCTTTTTCAGGAGGATCTTCTGCAACCTGTGTTCTTGCCAACATTTAGACCTACTTTCTAAGGGAAATGTTAATATATGAAATGTTTGTTGGTTTTTGTTGTGTGTTTGGTGATGGTGTTGTGAACCTCTATTTATCTATATATCCATATTGTATATTAAGTTTTGGCAGTATTGCTCTCTGGCATATTCAGGTGCTCATTTTTTTTTGCGCAGTATTGCGTGTATTGACCTTATTTAGATTAATTTGTATAAACTAGTAGCCTTATAAGGAGTAGTTAAACATAGTAAATTCTCCATTTACTCAAAAAGATCTTATGTTAAACCGTAGGTCTAAAAATACTGTTGAACCACAGAGTTCTGTTAATAAATCTGATACTAACTTTTTGTAGTCCTGTGCATTTCCATTAATGTAAAGCAGAACAATGTAAAGAAGATTTTTCTATTACCTGCAGACTGACACTGCTTGGTTTGTTCTTTACCCTCTGTGATCACTTCTAAATACCTGTGATCTGATTGTTTTACTGACTGTTATGATTATGTATATTTTGCAGTGCTGCGTCAAATTCATGCTGTGGTAGCTTGATATGCTTGAATAGGATAATTTCACAATAATTTTGGTGATCAGATAAACTGTATTGAGCATATTCAGGTGGATAAATAGTAACCTAGGTGGTTATGATGTGTGTTGCTCCCACAGTATGGCCGATTAATGGAAAATTTGCATCTTGCTTGTTGTGCATGTGCAGTGCAGTTCACTGTTGGGCTTAAAGAACTTGGCATCAGATAAACCTACTGATGTTTCTCCTCACCTGACTTGCAATAAGTTGCTTATCGGCTTTCCCTGCCTCCTTAGTGGTGGACATAAAGCAAATGTTCGGAAGGAAAACCTTTTGATTGCTTTCTCGTATTCCATTGATATATTCTTATGAAGCAGCGCTATAGGTGCTGGGCTGCTTTCAGGTTAGACCAAAGAGTCCCGTGCATGCCCCCAAAATTTGAGGTACCAAGTAAGATTCACATGCATAATGTAAGACAAAGGAACCTATTGGTCTCCTCACAGGTGGTGTTCCAAGAACTGAAAGTTTAAGCTCAGATGAGACTTTCAAGGAGTTTTTGTTTGTATTTAAAGTTTTTAGTGTGTCTGAGGCTGTTTCAATGCATTTCATTCAAAAGATGGTATTACAAATGTTTTCACTGCTGTTATCAGTAATTACTAAAATAAAACAGTTTTCTCCTTTAGCTAAAAATGTATCTGTGAAGTTTATAAAAGCTAAAATTAGAATTTGTTTTTGTCAAAGAGAGGGCAAACACCCCTCCTAACATGCCAGCAGCTCCCTGCCACTACAGCTTCTGTTCTATGAGGAGCAGAGCTTTATCTGCCTTCTGTCTGCTTTCTCATGAGAGTATGTGTCTGGTAAGGTATAACAATTGGCCAATTAAAATGTTCTCTTATTGAAATTGGAGTAGTCTATGAAAAGCTGTCAGTTTGAACTTTTTATGACAATGCTATGGTAGAACTAAAAACTGTAAAGTCATTATTAGTTCACTTTCATGTAAATAATTTTAGTAATTGTTGATTTTCATAGTGGCAACTGCCTCTTTTTTCCCTCAGTTACATCTTCCCTTGTTACTGTCTCTGTTTTGCTCAGAGCTTCAACTCCTTTTCTTACAGCCATTCCTTTTGAAAAATACAATTTTTGATATTTTGTCTTTACAAATGTGTAATATCAGCTACTGTTTCTTCTTTTTGCTCTGCATCAGCTTTTCTGTCACAGCTGTAAATTGAGGGAGAAGAAAGAATTTAGTGGGAAAAAAAAAATCCCAAGCAAGCACAAACAAACAAGAACTCTTAACCAGCAACACACAAAACCCAGAAACCAAAAAAACCCCACCAAATCCAAAATGCCCAGTGGTGAGATTGCTTGATCATGCAAAGGATAGTATAGGCAGATCCTTTGGTATAGCGATCACAATCCACTGTTTCTCTGATACAGGTTTACAAATAGCTGGTTAAATGCTACTATCTCATGGTTGGGTAGCACTGAGTAGGAAGGTGCAACCTCATCGGTTTGAATTGCTTCATAGAGTGGTGTTTCCATTCTCTGCTGTTACCAGTTATGTGGGCGGATAGATGTCTCCAAGCTTGAAGTGAAAGCTAATACCCAGGAAGGGCTTAGGTAAGAACAACACTGTTTCCGTGTGTCTGCTATAGAAGGTGATTTTAAATACAATGTGCAAGAAGATCCCTCCAGAGGAAAAAATGAAAATGCATGTTACCCTAATGGTTTTGCCAAAATACCAGGCTGTGTAAACTAATACCATTTAAGTTAAATGACTGTTGTTGGTGGGTGTGTCTGTTACATGTTTTCCAGTAGGTTTGTTGATCCTTTTTTGGTTGCTTGTTTTAAAAAAATGGCCTCTTGTTGAACAGATAGTAACATAGTGAGTTTTTTGACTCTTTCTGCCTGTTTGCAAATTTGGCTAGCACATTACTGGATAGTTTTGCTGCCAGTTGGGTTTCCTTAAACGAATGTTTAGCACACAGACTAGAGTATGTGTTGGCGAAGTTCTGAAACAGTGAAGACACTATGCCTTCAAGGGAATAAAGTCTTGCATCAGCATGATGTTATTTTCAGTGCTTTCCATAAGGTGATAACATTTCCACTGAATATGTAAACTACAGTTTTATTCATGCTTCTCATAAAAAGTGATGAGTATTCCAATGTAAATGATTCTATGTTTCTGTGAATGCATAATTTGGAATGGAGGTAAACTGTAACTAGTGGGTTTACTGTATGGGTAAAAAAGCTCATGTTTGCTATACTGATCACATAGCTGTGTTTATTATAGACTTTCTAGATTAGTTCTAGTAGCCTAGGATAGGAACTGATTTATCTAAGTTGGAAATAATTTAAAACTTTCAGACCTATGGGTTAAGGTTTTTCTGTTGTGTGAATATAAGTGGTGTTGAAGTCTGAGTTTTAGATGAAATGGTGAGTTTGCAGAAAGTTTTGTTTACGATAGAAGAAACTTTTGTTCATGTGGTCTTACATCTTTTCTTGATTTTTTCTAAACTAACACATTGGGTCAGAGATCCTTTCGGTTTGTAAACTGGAAGTTATTAGCCATTTAAAAATACTGTGGCCGTGTTAGCATTAAAATTTTTAACATCCTTTGATCTGTTTGTGGCAAGAAACATCTAAGTGTGAGAAAGGTTGCTTGATTTATTTCCACCTTTATGAATTGTTCTCCAGATGGGAAGGATGCATAGCATGTGTACAGATAGAAGGAAATTGAGCCTCATGGAGGCTTGTTTCATGCACCTTGTTTTTTCAGAGCCTGGGTCCTGTACATAGCCAACAAGATACTGAAAGGCATATGCCAGCACTAGCATAGTGTTGGCGTGAAGGGTGTGTGCAGTTTCTTACTCAGGTCAGTAGTCCTCAAAGAGAGTAATACATGCTATGCTTTCAGGAGGGTTTCTTAGATTCAAACCTACTTTCAGAAATAGTTCTTGGAAGTGGTGTATCTCTGCTTATATCTATTTTAAATAAACACAAGCCAAAGAGAAGACCCATACTTGTGACTTTTAGAAGTAGTCTCTTGTAAAAAGAAGAAAATCCAACATAAAGCTGCTCTCTTTCCTTTTATGAATGTTTCCTAATGTTCACTGTATGGAAGTCTGTGAATTGTAATAAGGACTTTGTAAGCCTCCAGCCACTCTTCACTGAACTATCCTGAGCATAAAATGTAGACTTAATGGAATATTTTGGGTAGGATTTAGCAATAAGTTAGTGTTAGCTTCATGTCAAAGCATTGTTGGTAGAGAAGAGATTCAGAGCAACACTGCTTAGAAAGACTTAGGGATGTTGGTCGATGGAAAACTGAACATGAGCCGGCTGCAGTGTGCGCTTACAGCTCAGAAAGCCAAACGTATCCTGGGCTGCATCAAAAGGAGCGTGAGCAGCAGGTCGAAGGAGGTGATTCTGCCCCTCTACTCTGCTCTTGTGAGACCTCACTTGCAGTATAGTGTGCAGTTCTGGTGTCCTCAACATAAAAAGGACATGGAACTGTTGGAACAAGTGGAGAGGAGGGCCACGAGGATGATCAGGGGACTGGAGCACCTCCCACATGAAGACAGGCTGAGAAAGTTGGGGTTGTTCAGCCTGGAGAAGAGAAGGCTGCATGGAGACCTCCTAGCAGCCTTCTAGTATCTGAAGGGGGCCTACAGGGATGCTGGGAGGGACTCTTCACTAGGGACTGTAGTGACAGGACAAGGGGTAACGGGTTGAAACTTAAACAGGGGAAGTTTAGATTGGATATAAGGAAGAAATTCTTTACTGTGGAGGTGGTGAGGCACCAGAAGAGTTTGCTCCTGGATGTTGTGAATGCTCCATCCCTGGCAGTGTTCAAGACCAGGTTGGATGAAGCCTTTGCTGACATGGTTTAGTGTGAGGTGTCCCTTCCTATGGCAGAGGGGGTGGAACTTGATGATCTTAATGTCCTTTCCAACCCTAACTATTCTGTCATTCTATTTGTCATGAGGAGTGGTGCCACCTGCTGCTCTGGGTAGGTAGGTAGTAGTCCTACCTAGTATCTCATAATTTATCTGATGAGATTGCAACTTGGAATCTATGCAAATGATCAATAAAAGTGATAGCAAATAACATTCTCTCTTAGGAAATGATCCAAAGTGTATTTTGGCACGTCACTTAGCAGCAGAGTGACGCATTACCATTGGCTCATACATGAGTGATGGATGGGAGTGTTAAGTTGAAAAAGACTTTTCTTCTCAGATGGCTAACTTAATGGTGAAGAGTACTGTGCTTTCAAAATATGAGGAAAGGTATTTTAAGGTATTTCCAGATAGCAGAACTGATAGTTGAGTTTCATGTATGCTTGCTCAGATGCAGTGGATACACATACATATGTTACTTTTAATGTGAATTTCTGACAGGAAATGCAAATCTCTGTAGGTGCTGGCTGTACATATGAAAAAAAAAAGACCAAATACAGTCCTATAATAGATTTTTTCAAGGACACCTACATTCCAAAGAGTTCATAAGGAGATGAGCCATCCTGCAAACATTTCACAGAGACAGGAAACCGCTGTCTGTTTTGAGGAACATTAGGTAGGTACTAAATATCATAGTACAGCGATGTTTCTGTAAAGAGATGAGGTAGAAGTGTTTCTTATCTGTTATCCATGGACAGGGACATTAGTTCTGCTTTTTCTGCTTAACATTTACTGTGAAAGTCTGACACCTATTCTGATTTCAGCTGGGATAGAGTTAATGTTCTTCCCAGTAGCTGGTGCAGTGGTGTGGTTTGGCTTTAGTCTGAGAACAATACTATTAACATACCAGTTGTTGCTCAGTAGCCCTCTACCATGATCAAGGACTTTTCAGTCTCTCATGCTCTGCCAATGAGGAGGGGCACAAGAAGCCAGGAGGAAGCAGAGACAGGACCCCTGACCGAAACTAACCAAAGGGGTATTCCATACCACCACAGGTCATGCCCAGTATATAAACTGGGGGGTGTTGGCCAGGAGCCACCAATTCCTGCTTGGGGATGGGGTGGGTATCGGTCAGTAAGTGGTGAGCAATTGTACTGTTCATAACTTTTTTTGGGGTAGGGTTGTTATTATTTTCAGTTATTTTATTTCTGATGGAATATTCTATTTTACTTCTGTTTCAATTATTGAAAACAATTATTGGTAGAGATACATAGCTTAGAACCTATTCATTACCAATTTCATCATTCTTAAAATACGACTTTTGGGTATGGCAGAAGTAAGAATGGAAGTGTTCTTGTTCTAGTGACATGCTGCTAATCTGAGGCATAGTTCAAAATTAAAAACAGCAAAAAGAAGAGTGCCAGGGACGAAAAGTTTTTGTACTACAATAGCACAAAGCGTCTGGGCCATTTTAGTTTAACAAGTGTTTGACGATATGGTGGTGGCAGTTTCTAAATGTTTTGGATCTTTCCTGAATAGTAAGAACGGCCAAGGGGACCTTGAGTACATTTTGGAATGTAAAGCCATGAAAGATGTGAACATGAAGTGATGATTTAATGATATCTCTGTGAGCTGTAAACCATGACTGTTGATATTGTAGTTGACAGCTTTTGGTCTTGGCTGGGAGATAGTGTTTCTGGGAGACAGTGGATTCTAGCCCCAGCAGACTCTGTTGAAGGCTTGAGTTTATTTTGTGCAAAGCATGCATGGCAGTACTCACTGGCACAGAGCTTAGTACCACGTATGTGGAAGAAGCATGGTGTGCCTGCACAGTATGGAGGGAGGGGAAGCAGGATCCCATCATCAAAAAGCATCAGAATTACCACTGTTCTTTGAGAATGCACTGCATCAATACACTTAAAGTAGATCAGCATTTAAAAATACCCCGAACCTCCTAGCCAAGCAAATGGAGCTATGGAGTATATTCTGGTGAGGATCAGCTGCTGTTTATCATTAAGAAGTCATATCCTGGCTATGTAAGAAGCATTTAAAAATAGCTACTCTTTTGGCATGGTAGAACATAAACAGTTTAATATTGAGCTTTTTAATTAAAGATACTCATTGCTATAAGGGAAAAGATCTAATTCGGAAAGTATGGAAACATACTAAATAGTGACAGTGATAGTCAGATTTTGACAGTATATTAGGACTATTTGACTTGCCATCTTCCTGCAGAGGACAAGAACTGCCTGAGAATAATACATTTTAATGCTCTTTGATCATCATTAACTTGCTAGTAAGTACACCAGCAGATACCTGCACATATGTTACTCAAATAGAGTGCTGCTACATACATGGTACTTTCTTGCTGCCTTGCCTGTTGATACTGTGTTTGACACCCTGAATGGTTTTCATTTGAGTTTAATCAAACAAATGCCTCTAAAAGATTCTTCTTCAGATGAAGCTTCCATAAGTATTAAGCGTCAGTTGTTTGCTGAAGTATTTATTTCCTGGACAAGTATTCTCTTAGATATATAATGCATCTTGTTTTCTTGACCTGTACCATCCAAATACCATGCTGTCTTGTATACCCCTGAAATATTAGAATAACTTACTTTCATTCGTTTTATTTATCAGATGTGTGTAATTGCATATCCTAAAACTAAATTATTACTGCTAGTTTCATGTTTTAGTGGTCATTCCACCCTCTCCCCCTTCCCCCCACCCAAGGTTTGTTTTGCTCCCACTAAAAACTTCAAATATTTTTAGTAACTATAGCACAGTAAAACTTTTGTTAGCAAGAACAGTAGCTGTACAAGACCAAGATGCTGGGAATTAGATGTTATTTATCAGATAACGCTGATTATTTTGGCTATGTTGTAAAAAAGCCAATATATGCTTTTAGAAGTTCAGGAACCAAATTCTGCAATACGTATTCATGGAAAGTACTGCTTGCACATTCAAGTCCAGCTAATGTTAATAAAGCAATGTGCAACTCTGTTCTAAATATGTGGTGTAAAATGTAGAAAATGCAGTTAGATTCAAGGTAACCTTTTCTACAGTTCTCCTGTTTTTTAGCTCCTAAATCCCCTTTCAAGAGTTGGTAGATCACTGCATCAAGGGTGATTATATTAAAAGATGACTAAATATCCTGCAGATACAAAGACAGCAGCATGTACCAAGTTTATACTTTATTTTAGGTATAATTTTAAGTATATAGCTGCTTCTCAGGCATGCTGTTACACTAAGCTATACTGTGAACAGATAGGTGTTATTGCCTAACTTGTTATGTCTTAAAATAACTTTCCCTTTAAATACTAGAGCAGTGATTTTTTCATTTGTTTTGGTCTAGTAGTTGTGCTCCCTTTTTTAATTAACCTATAGGGAAAAAAAGGAAAGTGACTTAATAAGCTGTAAACTGTTTGGACATTGCTAGTGCTCTTGCTTTGTGTACAAAGGATTGTCATGTTAAAAGTGAATATTCCAATACATCTTAGTGTTTTCAAGTCAGTATTCTTACTCTTCGTTTCTATTGCAGCTCCAAGTAGGGACAGTATACTCCCATTTTATTGGAATGGTTTTGTGAGTAGCTCAGTATAACATAAACTGTTGCTGGAATTCAGAACATTTATTCTTTTTCATAAAAGATGTTTGAAATGCTACTGAGAAGGTAACATAAAAAAAAAGAAAAAGCTGTGTGTTGGGAAAAGATATCCTTACTTTAAGTACCTAGAGAGTTACAAAGTGGTGTTTTATTCTCCTTGAAATGTGACATTATTGTCTTTGTTTAACACCCAGTATAGCACTTCTTCCTTCTCTTTTTTTCCTTTTTTTAGAAGTTAACTGAATTCACTGGGTGTAAAATCTGTAGTAATTTCACTGAAGTAGAAATTTAGTCTACTCCAGGATAAATGAAAGCATATGCTCATCTGAGGTGATAAAATGTGTTAAGTTTCTGCCAGTTCTAGGAAACTGTATGTGGAACTAAGGGAAAAAATGAGATTGCCAACATAAGACTAAGACAGAAGGAGAAGAACATGAGTCAGAAAGAGAGTGTGAATCAGTATTGCTCACTGAACTGTTATCAGTCTGTTAACTTGCTGTAGAAATTGGTTTGCCGTGTTTTGGTGAGAGGAGGAAATGGGCTTCTCTGAGCCTCTGCGTAGAAGTATTCCTTGTTTGCCAGTGAAGATAGCCAAGTTGCTTCTGAGACAGTACACTCTTTTCTTCTTACTGTTCTGGTAGCAAGTTTTGAATCTGAGTTGGAATGATTCCTTCTGGTTATGTTCATTCGCTACAGGATGAAGGAAAACAGTAGAAATACGTGTGAAGAGTAATTAAAAAGGAGTGAGACTCTTTAGTAGAGCATATGATTCAGTTCTTAAAAATAAGAGTCTGAGAAAACTGGCTTCCCAAGTTTTATATCTGAAGTGGCAGAATAATTTCATAGGCTTGCGGATGTAAGAGTAACTGGAATATTGTTTGCATTCTCTGAAGGCTCTGGTTACACATAAAGACAGAAGCACAGGAGCTGGTCTGTAACACAAGAAAGGAAAATGACTGCAACTTGCTTGAGAAATCTGCTGCTTACCCATTTAATAGGGAAAGGTAGTTCTGATGGGATGCCAGGGCTATGTTGTTTGAGGAACCTCATTTATGGAATCATTTTACAAATACTGATGCATACCCTGGTGTTGGCAGAGTTGGTGGTATGATGGCATTTGGGATCCTGATGGCTAATGATCCTCTTTGATCACAGCTAAAAAGACATTGTGTCCATGGCTATGTTACACAAAATAAAGATTGTATTTTTTTTCCAAATGAAAATCTAGCAGTTGCTAAGTGGAAGGTCAGAAGTGTGCAGATTTACAGCATACCAATACAGAAAATGTATTTCTTCTCACTAAGATGAGGCATGGTGAAGCAGTGGAGGTAGGACATTGACCTTATATTTTGATCTGTGCATTTGGGTACGAATTAAGGGACAGACTGTTACGGGTGATACAGTTGTGGGGGTCTGTTGTAGACCTCCTGATCAGGACGAAGGAGTTGATGAGGCTTTCTACAGGCAACTGGAAGTAGCCTTGCAACTACATGCCTTAGTCCTCGTGGGGGATTTTAACTACCCTGATATTTGCTGGAAGACTCACACAGCCAATCATTCACAGTCTAGGAGGTTCTCCCAGTGCATTGATGATAACTTCTTAATGCAAATGGTGGACAAACCAACTAGGAGAGGAGTGCTGCTAGATTTAGTACTCACCAACAAGGAGGGTTTGGTTGAAGTGGTGATGGTCAGTGACAGCCTTGGCTGCAGTGACCATGAGATGGTGGAGTTTAGGATCCTGTGTGGGAGGAACAGAATACCTAGCAAGGCCACAGTTCTGGATTTCCGAAGGGCTAACTTTGGCCTCTTCAATCAACTGCTAAGGGAAGTCTCATGGGAAAGGGTACTAGGTGGTAAAGGGGCTCATGATAGTTGGTCAGCATTCAAGGACCACTTCTTCCAAGCTCAGGGTCAGAGCATCCCAATGGGTAGGAAATCAAGTAAGGGATCTAGGAGACCAGCGTGGTTAAACAAGGAGCTGCTGGGCAAACTCAAGTGGAAAAGGAGAATCTGTGGATTATGGAAAGAGGGGCTGGCCACTTGGGAGGAATATAGGACAGTTGTTAGAGGATGTAGGGAGGCAATTAGGACAGCTAAGGCCTCCTTGGAAATTAATCTTGCAAGTTGGATTAAGGAATAGAAAGGGCTTCTTCAAATACATAACAAATAAAACTAACACAAGAGGCAATATAGGCCCACTGTTGAACGAGGTGGGTGCCCTGGAAACAGAGGCTACAAAGAAGGCAGAAGTGCTGAATGCTTTCTTTGCCTCTGTCTTTACTCCTGCAGACTCTCCCCAGGGGCCCCAGATTCCTGTAGCCCCAGAAGGAGTCAGGACAAAGGAGGAGTTTGCTTTGGAAGATGAGGATTGGGTTAGGGATCAGCTATGCAATCTGGACATCTATAAATCAATGGGTCCAGATGGAATGCACCCACGGGTGCTGAGGGAGCTGGCGGAGGTCATTGCTGGGCCACTCTCCATCATCTTTGGTAAATCATGGGAAACGGGAGAGGTGCCTGAGGACTGGAAGATGGCAAATGTCACACCAGTCTATAAGAAAGGCAAGAAGGAGGACCCGGCTAATTATAGACGGGTCAGCCTTACCTCCGTCCCTGGAAAGGTGATGGAACAACTTATTCTTGACTCCATCTCTAGGCATATCAAGGATGAGGGGGTTATTAAGAACAGCCAACATGGTTTTATGAAGGGGAAGTCATGTTTGACCAACCTTACAGCCTTCTATGAGGAAGTGACTAGGTGGAGGGATGATGGTAGAGCGGTAGATGTGGTTTTTCTTGATTTCAGAAAGGCATTTGATCCTGTCTGCCACAGCATTCTCATAGATAAGCTAAGGAAGTGTGGGCTTGATGATCAGGTAGTGAGGTGGATCAAGAACTGGTTGAAAGGAAGAAGGCAGAGAGTTGTGGTCAATGGCACAGAATCTAGCTGGAGGTCTGTGACTAGTGGAGTCCCTCAGGTGTCGGTGCTGGGACCAGTGCTGTTTTATATCTTCATCAACGACCTGGATGAGGGAACTGAGTGTACCCTCAGCAAGTTCGCTGATGACACCAAACTGGGAGGAGTGGCTGACACACCAGAAGGCTGTGTTGCCATTCAGCCAGACCTGGACAGGCTGGAGAGTTGGGCAGGGAGAAACTTGATGAAATTCAACAAGAGCAAGTGTAGAGTCTTGCATGTGGGGAAGAACAACCCCATGTACCAGTACAGGTTGGGGGTTGACCTGCTGGAAAGGAGTGAAGGGGAAAGGGACCTGGGGGTCCTGGTGGAGAGGAGGATGACCATGAGCCAGCAATGTGCCCTTGTGGCCAAGAAGGCAAATGGCATCCTAGGGTGCATTAGAAAGGGTGTGGTTAGTAGGGCAAGAGAGGTTCTCCTCCCCCTCTACTCTGGCTTGGTGAGGCCGCATCTGGAATATTGTGTCCAGTTCTGGGCCCCTCAGTTCAAGAAGGACAGGGAATTGCTTGAAAGAGTCCAGCGCAGAGCCACAAAGATGATGAAGGGAGTGGAACACCTCCCTTATGAGGAGAGGCTGAGGGAGCTGGGTCTCTTTAGCTTGGAGGAGAGGAGACTGAGGGGTGACCTCATCAGTGTTTACAAGTATGTAAAGGGTGGGTGTCATGATGATGGAGCTAGGGTTTTTTCAGTGATATCCAGTGACAGGATAAGGGACAGTGGGTGTAAACTGGAGCATAGGAGGTTCCACATTAACATCAGGAAGAACTTCTTTACTGTAAGAGTGACAGAGCACTGGAACAGGTTGCTCAGGGGTGTTGTGGAGTCTCCTACGTTGGAGATATTCAAGGCCTGCCTGGACAAGTTCCTGTGTGATGTACTCTAGGTTACCCTGCTCTTGCAGGGGGGTTGGACTGGATGATCTTTTGAGGTCCCTTCCAACCCTTGGGATTCTGTGATTCAGGAAACGTGTAGTGGTGGGGTGCAGTGATACTGTTTATTTGCTGTAACTTTTTATATAAAGTGAAAGTAGAAAACTTTCTTACTCTTTTTAGGCTGAATCCGAATATTTTACAACTAAGTGAATAAAGTAGTGATCACTTGTTAAATTACCTGCTGTCACAAATGATCCATCTTCCCTCAGATTCTTTAATGTACTGTGTGATCACACATACCTTGCTCACTGTTCTCTTCCCTCTCTTACTTCAGATGACCATATTATGTGTAGCAGGTCCTCCATATTATGTGTAGCAGGTCCTCCATATTATGTGTAGGAGGTCATCGCCTTGTGTTGGATTTTTCTGTTCTTATAGTCTACGAAGTTTTTGGCCTACCTCAGTTAGCACATGGTCTGGGAGGGACAAGAAGGTCCATCTGTCCTCTGCAATTTCAAAGACTCACCAGCTCCACCTTTCCCCTGGTAATACAGTAACTAGAATTTGTATTGGAAGACACAGGGAACAGGGCACTTTTTCAATGCTAGTCACAAATAGTTGTGGTGCACAAGTATGAGAGTAAAAACTAATTCTTGCCATCTAGTAGATCTCAGCTTTTATTACTGGATTGTTTTTTTAAGACAATCACTGCAAATTTGGTTTTGAAAAAGGATACACCCCTCCTCCCTCTTTTCCTTTCTTGAGAATTTTTTTTGAACACCTAGCCATTTTTCATAGTGGGAAAGACAGAGCAAATGGAATGTGTAATTTAAACTGGCATGAATTGAGTGAAACTTGATTTCCTAAGAAGCAAATGTGAAAGGAGGATATAGAAGCATGGGAACACACAATGGTGGTGATAGCATATTACTGAGGGACTAACTTGGGTCCTTGCCTGTTGTATGCCAGGTAAAAAACCAAAACAGTCTCTAAATCTAGGAAAAAAATCAGTTATTTAGAAATTACTTGTTAGCATATGGTATTCATGGAATTAAGTAATAAAGCTGAGCATTTTACAGAACTGTAGTTTTTTTATTCCTTAGCACTGTTCTTTGGAGGGCATTCTGTTTAAAATATTTGAAGAGGACATGCAAATGAATGCATTTATCTACTTTTGTCTAAATATTTTAATTTGGACAGATTTATTTACATGCTCAAGAGTTTAAGTGCACTACAGTGCAATTGATTTCTTCATTCTTTAATTTGATAAATGTTTTAATTCTGCTTTACTAAATAGGAAATGTAGGATCTTAAGTGTACTTATTTTCTGGTGATAGTTGTTAAAGAGAAACCTTTAACGTGCTGATCAGATTCAGTGAGAAGTGCTAAATCCATTCTTTTGCTGAATGAGCAGGATGCTTCATATTCTAGAGCATATGGTTCTTTCAATCCAGGCTCTGGAAAGAACTTTTGGAGTATGAAGAGGTGCCAAAGCTGAGGCTTTGGCAGATACCTAAACTAAGTGCCTCAGGTTAATTTGATTTCTGGATTTAGAAGCAAAGACATGTAAAATACAAAATGAGCTTGCAGCTGACCTTGGTAGGTTGGTATTGGTTTTGTGTTGTTTTGGGTTGTTTGGTGGTGTTTTTTTCTTTTTACTTTGTGTGTGTGTATGTGTGTGTGTGTTTTGGTTTGGTCTGTGTTTTTTTTCCCCCAGAACTAAGTATAGGTGTGAAATTGTGATATGAGGAGATAAAAATATTCTGGATTTCTTCTGTGTGCCTTTCTTGGTCTGTAGGTTTGTTTTCCAGGAAGGAATATTGCTATTGCTTTATCTGAAAGACTTTTGTTATTGGGGCTTGTGTATTTATACATAGACCTAAAGTAAACTTGCTGTACAGTAACTTCCCTGAAATACTTTTAAGAAAAAGCATTTTAGATACCTATCTTAAGGGTATTTAAGTGAGAGAACATAAACTGATAGTGGCAACAGGGCAGTATGTCAGTGACATAGGCCAGCATTGAGGAGAGCACAAATGTAATAATCAGCTCTTCAGTAGCTGTACAGTACAAACCAGTACATGCCAATAAAGACTTTGTGTCTGTAGCTGTACCCTTTACAGTGGGGCAAACATGGGCTGTGTTGCAGTGATCATTCCCCAGGCACTCACCTAGGACTAGGTATTTGGATAAAACTCGGGATGTGATGGGCTGGCAGGAACCATGTGCACATGGTGAAAGAGGCTGTCGTGTTGCTGATGAGACTTGTTCTGATTGAGTGGATCACCATGGTGCCCCTTCTCTGCTGGTGTGACAGTGGTGCTTCCATTGGACAGCTGGAGATCAGGGGTGTAGGTTGCATTGAGAGTTCCTGGAGTGTGTGCAGTTGAAGGACTTGAAAGCTTAGCAAGTGGCTAATAGGAACACTTAAAACAGAGCTGAGAATATTTCAGTTTTTGAGAACTGTAGGTTTTTGCTAGGTAAAATTGCACAGATCTTAAAATTGCATATGTAATAATAAAGTTGAATCCCAGTGTGGGAGAAAATGAAAATATTTAAAATTGTTGTAACAGTCTGATTGTAAAACTGTCTGATTTCAACTGTTGAGCTATTAACTACTTCATTATGAAGGGTGGGATTTGCCCTTTGGTATATTCAATAACTATACACATATATATATATATTATGTATTAATAAATACCCAGTAGTTTCGAAGTACTGAGTTAGAGGATTTTTTAATATTTTATTTTTTTTTACAGAAGGTGAATTTTTCAAGTTCTGACACTAAAAATTAGCAGAAAATAAAGCTGAAAAGGGGTTTGGGATGTCATCTAGCCTTTACCCCAGTTTTCTCCTCCAGACGATGCAAAAACCAGAAACAATGTTTTTCAAGATTTGGGGTAATGGAGAGAGTAGGAGGGTGTGGGAAGTTGATGAGTCTATAAAACTCTGTCTGGTTACATTTTCACATCCCTCTTTTTCATTGTTTGTTTCTTGTGTGTGTGTTACTGTCAGATTTAGAGCAGCTGCACTCTCGTTTCTCTTATTAAATTCTGCCTTCAGGGTTCTAGTGTTTTGGTCAGCACTTAATAATTGTCTCATTAAGGTGATCTGTTGCTTACAACTGCTTAACCTTAGTTGGATAAAGCCCATTGTAGAGCCTAAATCTGTTGTTTTAAAGATACAGACAGATTATCTTTTCCAGATCCACCTGTGCATGGTGAAGGCTATATAGCTTCTAGCTTTTTGTCAATATCATGTATGTCCTGTTTGTCACCAGTTCTGCTTATGAAGCAATTTGTGAGTGCTCTGAAATCTTTCAGGCAAAACTGACATAGATAGTGGTTTTGTTATGTGACTTCCTCTTAAGCAAGTGCAAGTGATTTTACTTGAACTGAATTAGGAAGAATGAAAGCTTTTGGCATAGCTGCAGGCTTCTGGCAGGACTGTTTTTGGCGTAGTTGCTTGCAGTGTGAGGTCTGTTTGCTGGTTTCTTGGACAAAATTATTTTGCCGTCTTTCTTGAGATTTAGATTTGAAAACAGAGCTTGAAACTGCATTTGTATTAATACAGAGAATTGAGAGCTTGTACAAGGGATAATTTTCGAGTGTTTGTGTTACATATAGCAGTAAGAATTACTCCATTGCGTATTGACTGATAAAGAAAGGAGGACAAAACCATAAACATCATTTAGATTAGCAAAGAGGGCACACCTGTGTAGCATGGATAAAGTGTTAAGCAAATGACTTGTTTTCGTAAAGTTAGATTTTTAAAAATGAGCAATAAAATGGCTATAAAAGACCTGTGTTACATAAGGGGGAAAATCTTCTAGATTTTGTGTTTCTATTTACAGTTTGACTAAATTAAGAATTTTTTTTTTAGGGCATCCAAGATGGATATCAAATGTGCTCTGGAAGAATGTTCAATGGCACTGAACTTATTTCTAAACAATAAGTTCTCTGAAGCCCTGGAAATACTTCGGCCATGGTGAGGTCCTGTTATTTGCTGAAGTCTGTAAGCAGATAGTGAAAAGTATGCTGTCTGACTGAAGATAGTAGTTTTCATTTATTCCATTTTGTCCAAAAGCAATTCTTTGTATCTTTAGGTTTTAGCTGTGTGCTAGTTCCTCCTTAAGGCCATCACAAAACCTGTTAATGAAGCACTGAATTGTTCTGTTTATTACAATACATTTGAGTCACAGTAGTGTTTAACCTTAAAGCCTACCTTTTGATCTTTTGACTAATTCTGCCTATTCCTCTGTTGCCTTTGCTAATTTGAGAAGAGGGCAGATGTAGGAACTAAATAATGCAACATTGCTAGGATAAACCTAGCATACTTGTGACTCCATGGTGAGGCAATAGGACTGGAATCTGCATCCTGTTCACTGTTCTCCTGTCTGTCTCTCAGAGATGTGTTTGATGTTGTGATGTGTCAGTGAGAGGGATCTGGAGCTTGTGTTAGTAAAACAGGGTAAAGATACATCCTTCTGTGTACTGCCAGGTAGTGGTACAAGAGGCAGTCACTGTAAGTTGAGGTTTAGGAAGCTCAAATCGGACATTAGGAAAACGTAGTACAGTACCAGAGGGGCTGCCAGAGGGCTAGGCAGTCTTCATTTTCTTGACACTTGGTTGCACAAAACCTGAGTTCACCTGACATGACATTGGCAATAGTTCCCATGCAGCTGGTAGGTTCAAGTATATGACCTTCCATAACCACTTTCCAATAATTTTTAGTTGTGTAATTACATTGTGAAAGCAAGGATGGTTCAGTGTAGCCTTTTGTGCAGGACTGAGTGTGTGTATACTGACATTTCTATGACATAAATGCAGATTTTTGTCTTTGGATAAAGTAGTAATGTTAGAAGGACAATTGTCCTTCTGTTAAGTGAAAGCAGAGGAATGAATATTTGTGTCAAGGTTTAATTAGCTAAGTTAAATAGATACACTAATGCATTATAAATGGTATATAAGTGCAAATATTTATGTAACCCAGTTTGGATATTCTTTAGAACTTGCTGCAGCAGTATCCTATGGAGGCAGACATGTAGCACCTAGTGGAGATGGTATTATGTTCTCATATCCATTACTTCTGTGCTTTATTCTTCTGTCTTTTCACAAATGAATGCAAATGTCTCAGTGTTTGATTTTGTATTCTAATATTAAGTTTTGTTTAAATGCACAAGATTTATATGTTTGCCCTAGGTCGAAAGATAGTATGTACCATGCCCTTGGGTACAGCACTATTTTAGTTATGCAAGCTGCTATGACCTTTGAACAGCAGGATATACAAATGGGAATTTCTGCAATGAAGGAAGCTTTGCAAACCTGCCAAAGGTAAGCCCAAGCAATGAACATCTGCGAGGTACTTAATCCACTAATTGTTCCTTATAAGATATCCCAGCTATCAGTACGCTTTCAGAGCAGGCTGTTGTTGGTGTGATAATGATCTGAATTTGGAAAGGTGGAGTAGGTCTCACTATCCAGTTATTCATGGTAAGGATATGTGGAAACCGCAGACTTGTTGGGTCAAGGTACTTATAGCCTCTAAAAGGTAGTTAAGTGGTTTATTGGCTATGTAGACCTACATGTAAGATGACACTACGTGGTTAAACTGCTTGATCTCCGTCTGTGTGTGACTGAGTTTGTCATGGGCTTAAACCACAACAGTTGAACAATTCAAAAGCTCTGTATTATAAATCTTCCCTTTCATCTTTTTTTCCCCCTTCTTTTAAAGTTGTTCTCAAAGGTAGACCAAATAGTCTAATAGGATTAAGCTCAGACTGAGGTTTCTTCTAAAACCAAAGCGATTTTTTCATTAATGCTACAGATGTGTTCAGTTTACTTTAAAATTAAAAGGCTGTTACTGCCATCAAGAACCATCTGGAACAACAAGTGAAATAGACTAGAAAACAGAATTTGATTTCAAGAACATTTGGTTTTTTTTTTCATTTTAAAAAATAAGCAACTTAGGAAATGCATTGTGAACACTAAAGTGTTTAACAAACCTCTGACAAAATCATAAATGAGTGTTTTATTCTACTGTACTGATTTGTCATCATTCTCATTAGGCCATAACTTATCATAAATAGCCTCCAAAGTAACTACCTCCAAATGTTGTTAGTTTTGACATTTAATATCACTTCATTAGCAATGACAAATAAAAGAAAAGGAGATGGGACAAAATTATCAGATACTATCTGAAGAAAAAAAAAGGTCAGCAGTTTCTACCCCTTTTTCAGGTGTGCCATCTGATCTATATTGTTTGGTATGTCTAAAAATTAGATCCCTCTTTTGTACTTCAGATGGTTTCAATAAGGGCCTCCATCTCTGCAGGATACGAATTTCTATGCTCTGGTCTAGTCTGTCACAAAACTCATAAAAATGCAAGATAAAGGTTATCAAACACTCCCAGGTGACAAATTGCCAGAACTACATGTGCCTTAACAGACTATTAGTAGAATAGTGTAAACAAATGATAAGTTAATACTCAGTATTTATAATGAATGACTTCCTGGTTTACACAGTACATTCCTTTTCTGAATGAAAAATTTTTTCTTTAGCTTCTTCATAAAGCTGGATCATTTGTGTAAACAGTAATGAATTCGGTTTTGGAATGCCTTGCTAAAATAAACTAGCAACTTCTAACATGGAGAGTTGAGATCTGTTGAAAGTAAAATATGTTGAAAGTCAAATATGTTTTGGTGTAATAACTGGCATAAAATACGGAAGTATGTGTGTTTTTATTATGCTGAAAACAGCTCCTTTTAATTTTTCATTCTAATTCCAACAGCAAATATAAGAAATGGAGAAAAAGTGATTCATAACCCTGTCTATTCAATGATTCTGTAAGGCTTTGAAGTCCAGTTCATAAGTGGCTTGCCCAGGGTCAGAGAGACCTCTCTAGCTGGTTGGTGGAAGTGAGGTGGAAGTTGTTGTACACTTAAAATAAATTAAATGCGTACTTGGAACGTGAATAAAGTTTGATAGGCTTCTGAGCAGAGACCAGTACAAGTGGCTGTGATTAGACTGCTCAGAAAATTGCAGCTATTGACAAATCTTCACTTTATTAAGAATGGCTATAAATTCTGGTAGGAAATAGTTAAGAATTATAAATAACTGAGTTCAAGTTTGTGTTGAAATGTCACTCATGCTCTGTGGGTTTCTTTTTTTTCATGTACAACTGATTTAGATTCAGAAAAAGAAGCACTGTGGTGGAATCCTTGTCCAGTCTAGTTTCTAAACAGTCAGTAGATCAGTTGAGTGAAGGTAAGTGGTTTATAATACAATTAAAATAACAACGTGAAAAAAGCTCCAAAACACCTTGCCAGTGTGTATGAATATGCTTAACTCTGTAACCTGAGTAGTGTCCTACAGTAAAAAAACAAGCAAAGCGATGATCTTTATGGTGTTGTTTGGTTGTTGGTTTTTTTGTTTGTTTTTTTTTTTTTAATTTGAATGAAAAGCTGCTCAAAATGGGGGATTCAGCCAAATTTTTTTGTCTTTGACCATGCATGAATTAAGGAATGCCTTTCTCACTCATTGTAGGACTGAAGAGAGATTTTCATGATTTTTCCTTAAGACAGTTCCCAAGAGTTTAAGAATCATTGATGCTGTGGAGTATGTCCTTATCATTAGTTGCATCGGAACCTGAATATGTTAACAAGTTTTGTACTTGTCTGTTTTGCCTTAAGGTGTTTTGGGAAATGATATCAGTACATTGTTCCTGGCTCTGAAAATACTGATCTCGTGTTTCTGATTCAGGCAGAATCAAGTATGCTTTTTTTTTCCTCCCCTAACCTGACACAAAAGAATCTTTTTAAATTCTGGACACATCAAACTCACCACATGTGCACTGTACATACAGCAGCCTTGTGCATGTGGCTGGTATTGCAGCATGGGTGCAGAGTAATTCATGTTTTGTGTAAGTCAGATGTACTTGAGTACTGCATGGGGACGGAAAGTCTGCCCAGGGCGTTCAGTCTGTTGAGCATGAGTTGATGAAAACTTGTTAATAATGTGTTACTGGACTGAGGAAAAGCCTGAGCCACAGTGAGTGTTACCATTCATCTGTAAAAGTTTTTTCTAAGTCATGGGAGTTTTGGAAGACCTAGCTACTGTAGACTGATATTTAAACTTGAGTTCAATGGAAATTAAGGGAAATCATCCACCAGAATGACAAGCAGCTTTTGCCCTAGGCTGAGTTGTGCTCTGGCAAGATCAAAGGTTTTGTCTTTAGAAGAGAAATAGAGGACTTCTATTGGGAAAATATGAGTGTTACAGCTATTATTCAGCAGTTATCAGAGCAGGAGCCAAATCTTATTTGCATTTTGTTTGTTCCATTGACCCCAGAAAGAGAATATTGACATAACGTTGCTGACAGTAAATAACTTTTCTTTCTTACATAGAGGAAATGCATGCTGAAATCTGCTATGCTGAATGTTTACTACAAAAAGCAGGTCTCATCTTTGTGCAGGTAAAATAGATTGTTTATTTCATCTATGTAGCAGTTTAATTGGAAAGATGTTAGTAATTGTAAAATATCGTTCCCGCAATACATGCAGAGTTTAAAAACAAGCCCTTTCCTAGGGAATGAAGGTTACTTTATGGCATTGATTAAAAATATGGTAAATGCTGAGATATCAGGCAGAATCCTCTCTTTGTTTATATGAACAACCAAAGATGTTATTGATGCCCAGGAACCAAAAACTTAAGGTTTATTGCAATCATATACAGATGTTTAAATGACTTGTGTCCCATCTGACAATATCTAGCACATGTTTAAAAAGATGTTTAAAAATGGCTTATTTGAAAGTGCCAGTCTTTTTTTTTTTCACATGAAAAGGATAGAATATTTCCCAACTAACAAGACTTCAGCTGATGCACACTCATCTTCAGTATAATTCTCCATGCGCTTTTGACATGGTGTCAGGAACAATACAGTAATGAATGATTATAAAATGAGCATACATTAACACTGCTGAGATAATAATTCAGGTCACAGAAAGATCTGCTGGTTAATGCTGCCTGGTGCTTCTTGTTTAGCTTGTGGTTCAGGGACTTCATGCTACAGTGTTTTCAAATTTGATTTTCAGCTTGATTCGTGAAAACAGTTTTTGGTTATACTTTTTTCATATGTGAGTGTTTTACAAATATTTGATTAACATATTTTAGATAAACTCTTCAGATACAAATTATGAGGAAGAAGTGGGGCACAAAGATATTAAGATCAGGTACTTAGAAGTTAATTTGGCAAAGCATCGTAAGCCACTTAATACAAGACTTTGGCCAGAGGTGTCAGGAAATGCTACTAATGTAATGCCAGGCTTCCTTATAATTCACTTTCTCCTTTACTAACCAAATGGAAGAAACCCTCTTTTTTGTTTTATGGGTGATTTTCTATTTTATTTTTTTTACACATTAAGAGAATTTTTAAACAGCTGTTGAAGGAGGTGAGCATAGGACTGTCTAAAATGGAAAAAAAACCCCACCCTAGGGGTATTCTCTAAAGCAACACTGCACTATTCATTGTGTCAGAGATCTATTGCTGTTGACTATAATACCCTGCTCTGCTGATTGCTCTCATGCACCTTCATTCTCATCCTTGATTCATTGGCTGACCTTGATTCATCTGAGGATGATGACAATAGTGTAACCATTTGAAAGAAATAGCAATAATGCTTGCACTAGAACTCTTGTCTTTCAAGCAAAACA
This sequence comes from Melopsittacus undulatus, assembly GCF_012275295.1. Lineage (NCBI taxonomy): Eukaryota > Metazoa > Chordata > Aves > Psittaciformes > Psittaculidae > Melopsittacus > Melopsittacus undulatus. The sequence continues at coordinate 33,932,703 of NC_047557.1, read as the reverse complement.
GTTGAGGTCTTTTGAAATGGTGACCCTTTCATGGAAGCCAGAAATTCCTTTTGTTGATGGTTTTGAAGGTGTTTTCTTTTTTTTTTTTTTTCATTTTCCACACCATATATTCTGTCCCTGCCTATATAAGTGTGCATTTCTGAAATGCCTACACATTCAACTTCTGTGTGAATTCAAAGAGAAAAAACTTCTGCCCTGTTGAACTGTTAACCACATTGCTTTTCAGGAGTTTATTTTTCATGACATTGTGACTTTACTTTGATTTTTGTAGGGGTAAGCTAGTGAGCTAGTAAGCACATATGCTGGATAATTCATTAACAGGAAGTTATTGTAGATCAGCAATGAGAATTCATCTATTCAGGGTTTCATTTGTTTGTCTGCTGCCAGCTTCTGAGCTTGCTTATGTGTGAGAATCAGTATTTCAAAACTTTCTAAAAGGTTCCTACAGCACCATCTGGTAGAGAGCTTTCTTGTTTCATTTAAATGCACTGGAAATCCTGTTAAAAGTATTTGACTTTTTTTTTTTTCACTCCCCCTTTTAAGTTTTTGAATTTGTAACATGCATTAGAGAGTTGTTTCCCTGACAACTTAAAACAAGTGTTAATGTCAGTGTCATGAGTCTACTAACTGAAGAGCACTGTTAATATTTCTAATGTTAAGTTATAACTAAATTTAAATGAAGCTGGAAGATAATTTGTGTATGTGTTATATATAATGGCTCAATGCACATCCTTGTTCAATTAAATATTTTTCTTCCAGGATGAAAATATGATCAACTTTATCAAAGGTGGCCTCAAAATTAGGACAAGTTACCAAATATACAAGTAAGCCATTAGAAAACACTTGCTTTCAATGTTGTTATAATCAGTTGCAGTTGTATTTAATGCCTCCAAAATAATAATAAAAAATATTTACAGTAGTCATAATGATTATACTTCATACAATTTTAAATCATGTTTCCTCTTCCCTCCTTTTTTGTTTCTGCATCAAAAGGGAATGTCACCAGGTGCTACAGATGACTCAGGGGAACAAAAGCAAAAATGAAACTTATTACCAGTTTGAAGGAGGAGTAAAACTTGGAATCGGAGCATTCAATTTGGTATGACTTTTTGAGACTACAGAAAGGTTATTAGGATAATTCTGTAGGATTCTTTCTTTGCAGATACAAAAAAAGATTCTGTTTTAAGAATTACGTATTTGTAAAATGAAGATACAGACTCTGAAAGTTTTGTGCAATATGAGAACAGCAGTGGCTGTTTGCATTCATGCCTTCTAATTTATCCTGAATTGTGTTTAATTCTCTTGGACTACTTTATGTATGTATTTTTTTAAGAGGAAAAGCAGCTACATCTACTTGCGTGGAGCAGGAATTTTTAAGATGCTTATGCTGTTGGTTACAGGAAATCTGGAGTGACTGCTTTTATTCTAACACCTCCATATATACCATTCTTTTGCATTGGTGGCACACTGTAGATTGACATAGGCAATTAAAAATTCAGAAGAATGAGCGATAGTTTACTGAATTAGTGCAAAAGAACTGGGTACATACACTAGCATTTTTCTTTACAGTTTACTGCAGTTGCCTTTGCACATCTGTCCTGGCAATGGTGAGAGTTGATCTCTGCTGGTATGTTAATTTCTGTATCATTCCAGACTAGAGCTGGCCAGTTTTGAGTATGGTCAGAACAACTTAGATCTGTCTGTACCTGTCAGCCTTTAAATCCCAAGTAACTGGTAGATATCTGTGTTCATAAATGCTCAGAACTTTCCTGTTCTTCCTGAAGTCTCCTCAGGAGGAAACTTAATAGAAAAATCTGCAACTGGGCAGAAAGTATTAGGGTGAATGGAGCTTTTAAAAACTGACTTTCAAATACTTGTACTGCTTGTTGAAAAGGTGGTTGTGAGCTTCTTGAGGTTTCTGTTATGTAATGTGGGAAATGCAGTTACAAGGGGAACAAAATGTGCATGTATTAGAGGGCTGAAGGACAATAACAATAGCTAGTATTTCTACAAGTTGCTTGCTGATCTGCTGATTCAGTGCTCTCACAGTAGGAACAAGTAGAACTTCTGTCATACCACTGTGTCAATTGACTGGGAGTAAAGGAAGATGACAATTGCAGATTGTAAGTGCTACCAAAATAGGTAGTACTTTCATTACAAATGACCCACAATTTTCGAACAATTCTGATCAGCTGAAGTCAGAAAAATCTGTCATGATCTGAAGCTGGACTCTGTCTCCCTGTTTCCATGCTGGTGATCATCAGAAGTCTGAATTTCCCTGAAGCTGCAAGCTGACTGTATGTTGTTGATCATGCATGTCTATTTTTGAGGTTTTTTTCTGTTTTCCTTTATCACTAATGGAAAATGGCATTTAACATAGTAGCTAGCATTTGTGGCTCAAGTTTATACTGGCTTTGCCTTTTTTTTTTATGCATCTAAGGTTTTTTTTTTATCTTGTTTTTGTTTGAAATGTATTTCAGATGCTGTCACTCCTACCAGGAAGGATCCTTCGACTTTTAGAATTTATTGGATTTTCTGGCAATAGGGTATCGGATCTGATATGTATTTTGTGTGTGTTTGTTTTTGAAATTAGTCTTTTCTCAGATAAAGACTTGATGGATTTAATGTCATATAATTCACACTAGAAGTATAACAATATTATTTATCAGTATTTCGGTGTCGTTAAAAAGATGAGAATTGGAATAGGTGGTGCAGACATAAAAGCACATATGGTGATACCCTGGTCTTGAAGAACCATGGGAAATGACCCATCTGCTTCAGAGCAGGAATTCAGTTTGCAGTTTCCTTTCCTTTTGCTGATCCTTAATGAGAGGATATAAGCTTTCTTTTTGAGCCTATGTCATTAAAAATTAATGTTCCTCATACCAGTAACTGAGGTGAGTGAGAGTCACAGTTCTACATTTTTCCACCCACAATCCCAGCCCATTTCTTTAGGAGAATAAATCTGTGGATATCATGTGTCACTGTGGAACCTCAGTACATCTTTTTCTTGTGGACGATGAAAAGGATTTGTAACTATTTATTTATTTGTAATTATTGTTTCTAATCATAGCCTTGTTTTTGTAAACCTAGCCTTGTATCTGAAGTATGTTATAGCCCTTTAAAATTCTTTTTGGTACCTATGAGAAATAAAAAAATAATAAACCAAACCAAACAAGTTAAAAAAAAAAAACAAAAAAAACCCAAACCAAACCAAAAAACCAACTGCAACAAAACAAAAACACCAAAAAAAAGATTAAACAAAGCAACTCACAGAATTATACATAACTAAACTTTGAGTTGTTAATGAGACAAAGACTCACCATATGGTCTTAATGCTGTTACTCACAAATACGATTCTGCTTATGTAAAATTAGACTTCAGTAGAGGCCTGTTCATTTCCTTTTTTCCTGTGAAAGACCTGGTTCATGCTGAAACTCTTCCATTATACACATTTTTGCCCTGACTGAAAAGGCAATAAAAGCTAGAAGGAAAAAGAACAAACAATTTTGGAATACCAGAACATTTTTTCTATGGTGCTTGAATTCTCCTATAACTCAAGTGCCATGCAATAAAACTCTCTTAAGTTATTGTTTGTTTTGAGGCAAAACGGTCAAAATCCGATATGTTTCTGAGGAGCTACTGCTCTTAAGCAGGGAATCTTTGAGCTCATCTCAGCAATTCCCCCAAGCAGTCAAGCTGTTGTGGAATGGGCATAAACTGGAAAGGATGGGAAGAATGTTCATGTGTGAAGAGCTGAATAAGTCTTCATGAATCTGGATTTCTTCTCTCAGCACACTCAAATTCCATTGTAGCTTCTGAAAACAAGATCTAGAAGTTGATGTGCCAGCAGAGCTCATATTTTGATCAGAACCTCAAACCAGTGGCTGACTTGATGGAAGAGAATTGAGGATAACCAGGGATTTCTGTAAAGGAAGACACTTGCCAACAAGTAGCACTAGAACAGTTGAGAGAGGTTCTCACCAAACATAGATTTAAAGACCTTATTCTGAAGAGTCATAGCCAGAAAATTGTGGGGAAGTGATGTAGACCTGTGTGTCTGCATTGTCTGTGTGGTGTTCTCATTTCACCAAAGCACTGAAATGCATGGGTAATTTTATTCAGTGTTAGCTTAATCTCCTCCTTGTGGAGTGCTATCAGCTTTGGCAGAACTGTTTTGGTAGAAGGTTGTGTTGGACCTGAGATTAACAAAGTGAATTATGAAATATTTATATCTGAAAGGAAAACTGGATTTTGGGGAGCCAGAAATTATTAATAGTACTCTGTATACTGATAGTTAATTATGCATGTGTTTGTGATGTTTCTTAGGAGTTGGGCCTCAGCCAACTACGGGAAGGCGCATCTGGCAGCAGTTTGAGGGCCATTCTGTGTACTTTCACCCTGTTGGTTTATCATACTTACATCTCCTTAATCCTTGGTGAGACCCACTGTGTAGCTGTTCAGTCATGCTACACCTTGTGATAGATATTGTGATTTTTTTAATTGAATTTTGAAACTGTGGCCTATTAGCTTTGTAAAAGGAGATAGCTGTATTATCTCTGACAAAGCTATGTCTGCTGAAACAGTAAGGGTAGATACTGTTATACCAACATCTTGTTCCATTTGCAAGGCTGTCTTAACATGCAACAGCAAAATATCACAACAGCTTTAAGTTCAGACAAGTCATCATCTACAAATCAATGTTCAATGTTATGTAAATTATCTCCAGAAAAAAGTCTGTACTCCCAAACAATTTACCTGAAATTTTAAACATATAGAAAATCAGTTACTTTTATCACATACGGCTAAAAGTCACCATTAATTCTGTATGCATCTTTGTCATATATTTTAATGTTCTTTAGTTTGGAAGTATTTTAGTCCTTGTCCCTCAGGCTCATCAGGAAATTAAGGAGAGCTTCATTTCTTTCAGTGTCACCTGTACTTCATTAGTGAGCTCAAAATTAGGAAAGGAGGCAGCTGAGGAATGTTTTCCTATTTTGCTGAAACAGTTATAGGGATTTAAAAATATAACTTGGCTCTATAATGGAACACTTCAAAGAATATTCATGTACTGCATTCTGTTTCTACTTACAGACATTTCCTATCTTAAAAGCGCTTATACCTTCAAGACAAGAATTAATTTTTATAAAAACAAAATCTGATTAAATAATTTTGCTTTTGCATAAAAACAGTCATCCATTAATCTATGGAAGCCATAATATGATTTGAAAATTGTAATGTATGAAACTTTTTTTTTTAAGTATATTGAGGTTGATTTGTTATGTTTTCTAGGGACAGGGGAAGCCAACTTTCAGGAAGCAGATAGTCTCCTTGAACCCTACCTCCAGAAATTTCCAAATGTGTGTATTCTCAATGAATTTGTACTTCCTCAACAAAAATGTACTTCCCTAAGCTTAAAATAATAACTGGGTATTTTTCTCATCTCTTTTCAAGGGTTCCATTATTCTATTTTATGCTGCCAGAATAGATACACTGAAAGGAAATTTGGAGAAGGTAAGTCAATTTTCTCTCTTAAAAGGCTTCTGTCTGTGTGGTGTTCAATGTGGGGAAAAAATACCTAATTCATTTAAGTAACTTATCTTAGTTGTACTAATAATTGTGCTCTTATCCCTGTTCATGTTCAGTATCAGTATTGATTCTAGCTCTATATTTGTATGTGAGACTGAAAGGAAAGTTTATCTAATTTTACTAGTCAGGTGTTCTCCACTTGGGTGCTAGGTAAGAATTTGCTTTGAAGTTAGACATTGCTCTTACATGAAGCTATAACTGAACCAGTTTTCATCATTCTTACATAACTACATTGTAGGCGCAGTTGAGGTTCCAAGAGTGCATAACAGCCCAGGAACAGTGGAAGCAGATTCATCATCTCTGTTACTGGGAACTGATGTGGTGCTACACCTTCCAGCAGAACTGGCTTCAAGCTTATCGGTATGCAGACCTGCTCAGCAAAGAGAGCAGGTGGTCTAAGGTAAATGGGCAGGTGGATGTGTTATGATATACCGGTCTCCTCTCCACAGCTAAATTTCCTTTTCAGTTCACACAATAAATGTAACCTCTCTTTCTTCTGAAACTCATGAGCAAAGGCACAATGGCACCAAAATGGTAGGTCTGATGGGGTGGTTAAGAAGGAATTTTTATTTCAGAGCCATAACTAACAGTGCTTCAGACCTCCTAAAAACAGAGGAGCTCATCAGAGTTAGGAGAAAGAGGGAGAAGAAAACTGTGAACTTGTATCTCAAGTTCTAATTCTAATAATACTTGTCTGAAGAAACTGTGTGTGTTAGTTAATTATAAACAGATTAACATAAATTACATGAGAAAGAAAATGCTAGACTGCTGTAGTTCTTCCTGCCTGAGAATTACTGGAAGAATTCACTGCAGCAAGTGGGGTGAGAGATTTGGGCACTTAATTTGTACATTGAGTCCAAAATTTGAGTCCAATTTTTGTATTGATTGAACACAGCAAATCAGAAGTAGTAATTTGTTGCTATTTCTTTTCAAAAATAGGCGATATATGTGTTCCAGAAGGCAGCAATTCTGTGTATGCTTCCAGAGGATGATTTGAAAAGTACTGGTGAGGACATTGTATCTTTATTCAGGTAAATATTTCTAAATCAATTGGATGTGCAGTTTTTTTCTCTGTATAGTAGTTTTTGACATGAGTATCTTTGTCTTGTATGACTTACTTTGTTGTTATAATCATCAACTTTACATTCTTCTCTTTGATTTGAGCATCAAAATATTTAAAATTCAATTTTTACCAGTAAACAACTGCAGTTTAAGTGGTGTGAAACAATTTAGTATGTTATACATTAGCAAATCTTAGTAAGTGAAATAAGATGAAATAAAAATTATGTAAAGCAACTTCTGTTTTCCATTTTACCTTCTTGTAGACAAGTGGAGGGTCTAAAGCAGAGAATTTCAGGAAAATCTATCCCAACTGAGAAGTTTGCAGTAAGAAAAGCTCGACGCTATGCAAGTTCTCAACCAGTGAAGCTGATACTGCCTGCCTTGGTATTTATTCTTGCTTTCTTTTTGTCCTTTTCAAACAGAAAATAAATAAATGTAATTCATTATACGGGGAAATAATAATATTATCAGGTACTGTGTGCTTGCATTTTCTTTATTACTGTTCTTAAGAATTGCTGTAGATGTGCCCTGGAATTACTGTGAAATGTACTAGGGGCTGGATCATGGTATGAACTGCTAGCAATCCAAAAACCAGAGCCATATTTTTCATGTGAAGGTTCAAACATACAGAGAATGATTGCTTTTGTCACATGAGGCTAAAAGCTACCTTTAAGCTAAAAACCTGTGCAGGCTTTTAGCGTATGTGTTAATCTTTAATAGAATCATAGAATGGTCAGGGTTGGAAAGGATTGTGAGACCATCCAGTTCTAACCCACCTGCAATGGACAGGGACACCTTCCACTATAACACATTACTCAAAGCACCAGCCAACCTGGCCTTGAACACTTCCAGAAATGGAGCATTTACAACTTCCATGAGCAAACTCTTCCAGTGTCTCATCACTTTTACAGTAAAGAACTTCTTCCCTATATTTAACATAAATCTCTCTTTAAGTCTGAACCCATTACCCCTTGTCCTGTCATTATAGTACCTAATGAAGAGTCCCTCCCCAGCATCCCTGTAGGCCCCCTTCAGATACTGGAAGGCTGCTATGAGGTCTCCACACAGCCTTCTCTTCTCCAGGCTGAACAACCCCAACTTTCTCAGGCTATCTTCATATGGGAGGTGCTCCAGTCCCCTGATCATCCTCGTGGGCCTCCTCTGGGCTTGTTCCAACAGTTCCATGTCCTTTTTATGTTGAGGACACCAGAACTGTACACAATACTCCAAGTGAGGTCTCATGAGAGCAGAGTAGAGGGTCAGGATCACCTCCTTTGACCTGCTGGTCGTGCTCCTTTTGATGCAGCCCAGGATATAATTGGCTTTCTGAGCTGCAAGTGCACACTGAAGCCAGCTCATGTTCATTTTCTCATCAACCAACACCCCCAAGTCCTTCTCCTTAGGGTTGCTCTCAAACTGTTCTCCACCCAGCCTGTTGGGATTGCCCTGACCCAGATATAGGACGCTGTTCTTGGCCTTGTGGAACTTCATGAGGTTGGCATTGGCCCATCTCTCAGGCGTGTCAAGGTCCTTCTGGATGGTATCCCATACCTGCAGCATGTTGACCTGCACCACACCTGCCACTTTAGTTTGGCAGGATTTCAGTCCTTGTCCTTCAAACTCATTAGAAAGATACGGAGTATTTGAGCACTTTCTGTTATTCTGATCAAAATGGAGTGGTGATGGTATGTGTATTCTCTCATTATTTTTATGTGTTACAATGTGATAATATTTAATGCCTTGAAATAAACATATGGCTTACTATTGTACTGAAGCACTTGTGCCAGGATTTGTTGAGATTTCTTTAAAAGAAAAAAAAATGTATAGATTATGTTGTAAATGCATGCTAGATGTACTGGAACCAGGTTTTTATCTGGAAAGTTCTATTTCCAGTGTTGCTCCAAATGGAAAGTAACAGTCTGTGGGTTATAACATCTATATATAAGCAGATGCACGAGTGTGTGTTTGGGTGTTGTGTATATACAGTATATATGTATGGACAGGCAAGGGTCAAAATGGCAGGTGACAAGGTGCATGGGAAGCTGCAGATCCAGTCCTGCATGCAGGCGGACCAGGGCATGGGTCGCTCAAGATTGCCCCAGGAGATGACAGTCCTGGTCGGACACTTCCTCATTGCCTAAGCAGTCTTTTTTCCAACCAGATTCGCATATCCCACATGCCCTTAGTCATCGTGCCTGTAGTAAGCATGTAGTATGTATGTAAGTATGTATAGTATATATATACATGCACATATATATGTATACTGTATATACCCACACACATTGACAAATGTACACACAAATGTATCTATAATCTTGTAGAAGATAAGTATTTTCAGCTGCCTTTTTAGTTCATGAGGGAGAGGCCACAAGTTGAGCCTAGAATACCCAGATTTGTTGATGTGTAATGTAGGTGATGGCAAACTATCACATGATAAAATCTGTTCAGTTTCATGTTTAAAAATGCATGAAAATACATGATAGAATCCATTAGAAAGGTGTTAAAGCATTCAAAGCTTGGAAACCCAGGTTAACTTTGCCCATTCACATTGAATGTCATTTTGCTTCCCCTATCCATAGATATTCTTATGCTGCTTTAATTAAATGATTAAGGCAAATGTGGTTGTGTTTGTATGTGACTGACGGAATGTCCTGTACTCATTGTGGGTGGTTGTTTGACCTCACAGATACGTAATATTCATGGGTTTCTTAACAGTGAACAGGGACTGTTTTGGCTTTGAAACCTTTAATTTTGTTTATACCAAGTTTTTGTAGGCAGTGTTTGTATGTACTCAGAATATTTCACAGCAGCCTTCCAAGGGATACTCTTTAGTTAAATAGTTATTAAATATTTATGCCATTCCACCACTTTTTCAGTTTTGTTTGTTTGTTTGTTTTTTGTTGTTTTTTTTTTTTTAGGAGATGATGTATGTCTGGAATGGCTTTGCAATTGTGGGCAAAAGAGCAGACCTGACTGAAAACTTACTGGTAACAATTGAAAAAGAAGAAGCTGCACTAGAAAATGAAACTAGTAAGTGATCTAGTAAGTGATCAGTTAAGGTGGAATTAATAAACTGGTAAGAAATGCCAAAAAATGTTTTTCTTTTGCTTCTGTGTACTAATGTTCCATGATGCAAGTGTTGACTTAGGCAATGTGCTGTTGTAAAGTCTGAGTATGGAAATTTTGGAGCCACATGAAAGTTAGTGTAGTTCTTTAACATGCTCTTAGTCTTGCCTTGATTGATGCTGCAGAGGAATACAGAAAACATTAGTTACAGAACTTAACTGATTCTTAATAAGACATTTCAGTCTCTGAAGCATTCTTGGAGTATAATTACTGATTTTTTACCTGTCTGAAAAATACTTATTTTTAAACCAATTTACACCATGCTTTAACTTTACTACAGAGGACACATACTGAGCAGAATATTATTAAGTATAAAAGAAGTAATGAAGTACTATGCATAAGTCTGTCATTTGTTGTTTGGTTTTGTTGTGGTTTTTTTGTACTCTCTGGCAAAATAAAACATACTTGCTAATTATAAAATACAACATTTTTAACAAATTTTGATCATGGTTTTAGATCTTGATGTATTTAAAGCATAAATGTTCAAGGTAATGTTTAGAGAAACAGTTCCATATTTATTCCAAGAGAAACTTGAGTTCCTGTACTACAACAAGTTTGCTGCAGAAATACCTGGCTTTGTCAGGTGGGTGCTGTCATCTGTCATGTGAATGTCTCTGTAGACTACAGAGTTCTAGAACGAACAAATAGTATCTTTTTTTGTATGTAAAATTTTTTTAATGGCAATTCAATAAAAATTATTTCAGTTGAACCCAGATTTTAATCACAGTTATCAGCAGTTCAGCAGCAGTTGGTTTTGCCACAATTAAAACATTAATAATGAAATGTAAAAATACATCTAAGTATTTCTTACATGTAAACTGAGGTGATTCATCAGAAGTTATACAAGGACATATAAGAAATGCATAGCTTGAAAATCTGGAAGGTATAATGAACTAAATGGAGTAGCAGCTTGCAAGGACAAGACTGAATAGGGTCCGTTTTTTTAATGCTATTCTTCACATTTCTGCAGAATCAGTAGTGTGCCTCTTTAAATCACACGTGTTTCTCCTTTTTTTTTCTTTTATTGTCATATTAAAGCCAAAATGTTTGCTTCTGTTCTACTAATGTACTGTGATGCAACTGATATGCAAGACATCTGCAAATGAAGTGATGTTCCCATACATTCCTTGTGGAGGGTTCTGGCAGAAGCCATTGGGAATCTGGTGCAGAGTCATGCAGAGGCTTATACTAGAAGTGCTAATGAGTTGTATCAGTGAAGTAAATTTCCTGTCAAATCCTTAAGCAGAGGTGCACAAGATAACAAAATAAAGGGAACAGAAACAAAACCAGTATGGTTTTTTCTCATGAAAATATGCATGTCACAAATAGGATGTAATCTGGAAGCATATTTGAGGGTTTTTTTATGCTTTCTATATCTTTTTTAGTAATAACTGCAGTCGAATGTGGTTTTCTTCTGGACTGTGCACCTGTTAACCTGATTTGCTTTTAAAGCTATGGACTCAGGATAAAGAGTCCAATTACCAGAGCTGCTGCTGAATTGGGACCAAAAAAAAGTTATTAAAGCTATTAGCAGGATGTACAGTATTATTTTAAGAGACAGCCGCTATCAGTACTAGGTAGCATTAAAGGACTGCTAAGGTGCACTGAAAATGTGTGTTAATTATACACAAAGGTTATTTAGGGGATTGAGACTTAATTTGCTTCCAGTGAATGGTCACAGCAAGGAACCTATCATGGATTTCTAGTGGTTTTAATGTTGTATAGTGCTGAAAACAGAAATGGTAGCAGGAACAGATAAAAGAAATAGATTTTTTTCCTCAGGATTTCTGGAGTTGTGTCATCTCCAAGATGCAAAAAAGGAATTTGTTACTTCAAGAAAAAGTAATTTCTTGTGTGTTTTGAAATCCTGATAACAATATTTCCTCTGGTATAGAAGACTGCAGGAACATGGTTTTCCCACATTTGTTGGAAGGTTGTCTATATTAAATAGGCCTGTGCATTTTCTGTCAATTATTGTCAGTGTTTCTGCATAATAGTTTTTCTTCCTGTGGGAAATACCAGGGAGTTACTAGCTAAAATTGTTGGAGACTGGCAAGCTTTTACTGACATCAGTGCTTGCCCCAGTAATTTCAATGAATGAGTCCTTTAGGAGAGAGTTACATGGATCCAGTACCTTAGCCTAGCAAAACAGGCTAGAGGGAATGCAAAATACCTGCTGCACTTCTACCTGTCACAAAAAGTCTGTCAATTACTATGACAGAGACTTTCTGGTTTTAAACACAGACAGAAGTAAGCCTGTAATGGCAAAGCACTTTGCTGAATCCTAAGATGCTTTAGGCTTTCATGTTTTTAGAACTGTTTGTATAGGATTTTTTTTAGCAGACTATTACGAAAAAAATTAACGTGAACTTAGAGAGCTGGTAATTAGTTGTAAATAACATGATCTGAAGGGAGTGTGTTTTGCTTCCTGGATTGTTAATGTATATGCTGCCATCTGTCTATCCATATGTGTTTTCTTTCCTTCCTTTTCCTTCCCTGCACCCAGCAAGTGCTATAAACCAAGGAAGCAAAAAAGGACAACACTCGTTAAGATTGTATTTCTCAATTGCTTCACAAAAGCTCTTTCATGTGATATTTTTAGCCCTATTGAACCTTAAATTTTCTTGAATTTCCAAATGTTAGACACTAATACTGAACCTTCTTAATCATCAGAGATGATGGAAGTACTAATAAACACCGTTTCTTGAATTTGAACTGCAAAATCATGCTTCCAAAAAGTTCTGCAGGACTAATGTGTACTTGTGAGCTTTCAGCCTCACTGCAGGTTTTGCTTCCTGTTTTAGGTGATTACAAGTACAAAAATCTTTAACTGATACTGGTTTTTACCTGTTTTGTCCTGACTTCCAGATAGAGAAGACTGGAGAATATCTGTATGTTTCATTTTCTGTTGTTTCTTCTTAGCCTGTGTCTTTAAAGAGATACAGATGTTATGCACACATCTTCTTTTAGTAGACAATGTGTAAAATTATGCCTGAAGGTTATGTATGTTTTGAGGTATAAAATCTGAGAAGCAAGGTCCTGATTCTGAGTATGCGCTCCTTACTGAAAATCTGATTTTCCTTTTCATGATGTCTTCAAATTGTTTGATGGATCTTGCTTTTACTTTTAGATCACAGTGAATACTACATGGATGATGTGTGCATGGTGCAGTTACTAAAGGGCCTTTGCCTGAAATACTTGGGAAGACTCATGCAAGCTGAACTGTGTTTCAATAAAGTAATTCAAAGGTAAAAATAACATAAACAGACTTCTAACGTTCCTGTGTTTTAGCTTTGGATGAAATTTCCGATCCTTCTGTAAAAGCCACCATATTAGAATTTTTGGAAAAATATCCTGTTAAGGAGCTGGAGTTAAACTACCTCTGAAAGTAGCTGGAGAACGACAAAACTTTGCTACTATTTTTTTCTATAAATATATTAGTCTATTCAGTAGCTTTCTCTCTCTCTTGGAGATTAGAATAACTGATCTCTAGAGGTGCCTTTCAGGCATAGTGATTCTGAGAATTTCTTATATTGAGGAAAAGTTGAATTGTCTTCCTTCTTTGCTTATCTGTTCAGGCAAGCTAGGGTAAGAGGATCTCAGTTCTGTATGTGGGAAAGAAGTATTTGTATTATATTGCCTAGCCTAATGAACACTGTTTTTATCTCAAGTTATCTTTTTGGGTGATTGGGTTTTCTGAACTGTAAGTCGCACAGTAGGATCCCAGTCTTAGAACTGTGATCAGGGTAGCTTGCGTAACATACCGCAGTACAGATAGGGAGTAGGAAAGAATGAGTTTTTGCTCCTGTTGGCAGGATTTTATGTCTACTTTTTACAGGTATCATTAATGTGCACAAAGTTAACCAGTAAAAAAGTTCCAGAGTATTTTCTCTGGCCATGTGCTTTCACAGGCAGTGATTGCATTTAAAAGTTAACTGGTCACTTGAGGAAAATCTGTAATTAGTCACTTCTGTATTTTTCTGATTTTGTAGTGAGAAGCAAATAAAATATGATAGCTACTTGGTGCCGTTCACCCTGTATGAGTTGGGTCTTCTGTACAAACAACAGGATGAGAGAGAAAAAGCAATAAGATACATAGAAACTGCAAAGTAAGTGGTTGTGTTTCGGGTTTTTTTTTATTTGCTTGTACATATAAAATAACGGTATCACTTCATTAATGAAGGCATGTGTTTTCCTACCAGCCTCTTTGCAAAATACAATTAATTATAAATCTGTGTTCGTGACTGAAAAAAGTTGTCTTTCAGACACAGTGGTGTAGACAATATCAATTAAGACACAGTTAGAAGCGAAGATGTCTCCTTTTCATTTAGGCTTCAGAGATGCTGAGGCTCTGGTGCCTGCATGTGATGCAGCTGAAGGGTCCAGAGAAAAGATCTATACCACCTCTGTCCCAGAGAGCAGCTGTGGGGCTTACATCTGCTGCACTGAAGGTGTTACTGGGAGTAGGTTAAAAGCCAGTACACTTCTGATCATCTCCTTTTCTCGTTTTGCATCCTGTCATAGAAGAGAAATAGCTAAATATTGAGCTTCATCTGTAGATTGAAGTATGGGGTAGAATTTGCACCTTGTGTATGCAGAGAAGTATCCCAATCTCATGCAAGGGTGTTGTGACTGTGCATTAGAAACTATCTTCTAAAACCTTTTTTAGAAATAGGCTTTTTGCCTTTCTGTTTGTTTGTTTGGATTGTATAATGTGATTTCCCTGTGTTTTATTGCACTGTCTGAGTTGTGTTTTGACACTGAACGTAAACTTTCAGGTAACAGTCTTTCTTTTCCATAGTCTCCTAGGTTTTTATTCACAGCAAACTTGACTAATTGGGAGGGCTGTTGAAGGATCCAAAATAAGTGAAAGAGATGGATTCAGTTTATCAGGGCATTTAGTCATGAATACTGGCATCAGTTGCTGCTCAGTTTGTGGATGTAGCTTTAAATGTTTGTACCAACTTCTGTTTCCTGTTGAACAAATCCAGGCTGTCAACTTTGTTACTTCACTGCATAAGTACATAAAGTAGGAACAGTGCAGACCAAAAATGTTTTTCTTAAACTAATGTTATGTTTTTCAGAAATAACTACAAAGAATACTCTATGGAGTCCAGGTTGCACTTCAGAATTCATGCAGCACTTGACAGCATGAATGTGTCATCTGCTTCAACACCTTGAATGAGGAGGGATGCTTTTCATGCAGATAATAGCCTACGCAATCTTTTTGCAGTCTTTTTTTTAATCATTGAAAGGAAACAACCTGATGGTTGTTTCCTGTCATGTTGATTTGATGTATGTCATTCCTTTAGACTGTTCTTTTTTTTTTCTGTATAGTGCATATACTATATCTACTTGCTACTTTAAAAAAGACCTTACATTTTGTTTGATAGAAATAATTAAATTTTTGACTTGAATGGGGAATATTTAAAAAAAAAATATGGTGCAATAAAGTTTAATGCAAACATTTTATTTTTTTATAAGAAAACAGATGCTGGTTATGCAGTGGAACTGGTGATAACTTCTGCATTATTTAAAGGTTTGATTTTCTGCAGTATACTTGAGACCTTTTTGCCTCTGGAACAAAAATGCAATGTCTGCAGATAACCTTAACATTTGGCATACCAGGTTCTGAAATTTGTGTTCCAGAGCAAAAAATTAATCATCTCTGACTTTATGTCATTCTGGGAACAGAATTAACCTGTCTCAAGTGTGGCATTTTTACACTGTCAGATAAAGTTAAGCAGGGCTAAAGGTATAATGTCTTTGCAGGTCACTCAGAATAAGTTGTTATGTGGTATTTTTCAGTCACAGAAAAGCAGGGCTGCTGCTCTTGCAGAATCAACAGTTTTATGTCATTCCTGACATATTTGTTAAACCTGTTAAAAAAAAACAAAAACACCAAAACAAAAAAAAAAAACCCACCCTGAAACAGAAAACCAAACCAAACAAAAAAAACACAAAAACAAAACCAAACAACAACAAAAAACCCAACTCCAAAACAAAAAACCACTCAGCCACCCAGAAAAACCCACAACCTGAAACTTGCACTGAGGGACACTTTGTAACTTACACAGGATGTCTTTTCCAATGGAAAAAGGCTGGGAAATTTTTCCTGGTGCCTATCCCAAGGAATTCTTGGTGCATCTGAAAAGGGTTGCTTCCCATCTTCCCTGTCATGGATCTGAAGAAAGGATTGTTCTTTTTTCTTTTTTAAAACAGGCTTTTAGTATTTTAAGACACACCCCCCACCCCTTGTTGGTATTCTGTGTTCTTAGATTACAACCAAAATAAATAAAAATTTACATTATTTATTCATTTTCCCAGTAATGGGAATAACTCATACTAATGCACATCTGTTTTTCTTTTCACCTTACTGTGTGAACAGCAGTACCAAATTGAGTTTACCAATTCATTTTATATGCAGATTCTGCTAGCTGTCTATTCCTAAGAATATACTTGAATTCTAAGTATACACCCAATAACTTTCCTTTCACTAATTATTGCAAAACTTGTCCTGTTCCATATTTTATTAATGCCACTATATTTACTTCTGCACAGTAAGCTCATAGTAACTATGCACCTGTATGTGATTCTCTGCCTTAACTCCCAACCCAAGAAAAAACAGACCAGAATTAGGTGAAAAATGTGTCTTCAGTAGGTGAAAATTTTTAATTAAATGGTCCATGTAATGTAAATGCTGTAGTTATTCTTCTCAGGTGACTGAGAGCACAGCTTTATTCTGTGTCTTTATAAATTAGTCATTTAATTGTGTATAAATGAGTAAAAGAGAACTTTGTTTTCTTCAGTTCAGCCTTCCAGAGTCAGTGTTAATGCCCTGTGTATGTTACAATATGTCTCTTTTGGGATCAGCATTCTTGCACTTGTGCAAAAAAATAGGCATATCAACACAGATCTGCAATACTCTTCTAGTGTATTGATTCCCTGAGGTTCCCAGCATTAAGTACTCTTTACAGCTTGTTTCTTTTTCGGTGGTGCTGTTCCAGACTTGTTTCCTAGAAAGCCTGATTGATCAAGATTCTTAGCTTTATTCTGGATTTTTATTCCGATTTAGTAGTGTTGGAAATAATAAATATTTTAGTGATATCTATCCCTTCAGGTAGGTCTCAGTAGAGCTGTAGAGATGCTTTGTCTTCCATATGCTGCAGAAGTGTGTCTCCCCAACACATTGCATCATTGATGCAGTATTGTTTACTAAGGAATGTCTAAGTTAAGTGATTTGTGGCTAAGAGTCTGGATGAAAAGTTTCTGGCTTTTTTTTTGTTTTCTTTTTTTCACCTGCTGTGTACTGTACTGGGCCTTAAATACAACTCTGTTTTAGTCTTGTGGCTCTCTATGTTTTCACCTTGCTTGTCTCTAATGAGAATTTTGAATAATGTGTTGAAAATTCCAAACAGAGCAAAGCTGAGCATTTATCTATGATGCTATAAACTCTTGATAATAGTAGGAATTATAATATATACTAGAGCAAAGCTGAATCCTGTTTAAGCGAGCAAGGCTAAACTTACATACTTACATTATGGCAAAAGGTCATTATGATCTTTCTGATAATAGATGTATATTTTTATAAGGTAAGGAATCATAAAGTAGCCTGGATATAAGACAAAGCTTCTCTTTGATTAAAAATTGTCTACTTAGAAAATATTACAAAAAATCTTGTCTGTGCATATCATTCAAATGTTTAGTCTGTTGGTGAAAAATTGTTGTGTTACGGTTTTTAAGTCCTAGCCCACCAATTTTTAACAAAATTTGAAAGAAAATACATGTTAAATGAGAGCTGTTTAAAGATTGGTTTATATCTGTCATAATACACATAGGTAACAGCTGTATTTAGCACCTTATGGCCAGAAAAATGTACAATCATCAGATACTGTTATGTTTTTAAAACACCTTGCCAACTAATGTATAAAACAAGTAATTGTAGCAATCCAACTTAGTCTTTGCAGTTATTTTATTACTGATCTTAATGCTTAATGTCCTTTTGTTTGTGTATGTTCTTAGGCTGTATAGTTCAACAAAGAATGTTTGTATTTGCACTGGTGGTACAGTTTATTTGCTTCTGAACTACTGAGGTTTGCACATTGTTTCTACGTGGTACCTGAGTCAGAAAAATGGAGGCTGAGATGAAAAAGTATATTCTGGTTTAAAGAGCATGTAGAAATGTTCATTCTGATGCATTGGAATGGATTCTTACTTCAGAGGAATAAATCACATTTTATGCTTGTGCTGCTGAGTGCTGAATTTGGCACTGTATTCTAGTTGTGCATAAAGAACCTTCAGCTGGGATTTATCAAAACAGTCTCAACAGGAAAAGGCCTGATCTCAAGTTTAAACATGCTATCTTGGGCATATAGTTCTTTTTATGCAAACTGTCTAGCCTGAGAGCTTGTACAAATCTATCAAGGTCTGGGAGGAAATAAAGGTTCTTTGAAATGTAGATAGTGAATGGAAAATAAACTACTTTAGTCTCAATCTGTCACCAGCAATCAAATAATACCTTTAAATGGTATAAAATACAGGAGTGGTTAATAATTAGCTCATTCTGTTATTAGTTATTTAATTAAATTCAGTAAGAACTAGACATGATATTCTCCTAGGATTCTTTTAAAATCCCAACATTAAACCCAGGGAGAAAATGATCTTTTTACATGTGTGCAGGGCTTGGTTTCAGTAACATTGAGAAAAGTGAATGTTCAAAGTTATTTTTTAATGTGATATGGTTAAGTAATTCTGTAGTTGCATCTAATTTTACCTGATGTTTCACAGCAAATAGGTCATGTAACTGTTTGCTGGGAGTTACCCATTACCTATTACCAATAGTTGCTGTGGTTTGAATGATAAGAATGATGATTTTGGTTACCACAAGAACAGAGATTCTGTCTAAAGTTGGCTCACAACTAGGCAATAGAATGGAAATATTCCTGAATACTTGTTGCTGTTTGTAAGATCCTAATTTACTTTCAGCTATTAGACTTACCATAGTCCAGAATAAAACCTCTGTACCTAGATCAGAGTGATTGCAGAGTATTAAATAAAGGAAGTACATTGAATAGAAGTAGGAAAAGAAAACACACTGAAGAAAGAGAGAAGCACAAAACCAGGAACTACATCTGCATTCATGCCAGCATGTGGCAGAAGTTATGTTATAATCTGCTACTGGAACACTGCATGCTGTTGAGTAGTAACAGTTCTGTTTATTGAACAAGTCACCCTTCCTTAAGGAAATATGAAGAAGAGCCAAATAAGCTAACTTTACATTCTGATTGCGTGCTGTTGGAAGTGAAAAGTCACTGCATTGGTATCTGGGATTTCTGGAGTTATGCAATCTAATTAAAATAAAATTACACCTTTTCTTGTCTAAACAGTTCCAGGGGATAGATTTCAGTGCCACTTGGTGAATTGGTGGGCCTTATATTATGAATTTTCCATCTTTTTCAGTTGACTTATGTTAAAACCGCTGTGGTTTGTTTGAGACGCTACTGAAATAGTTGCAGTAGAGATACCAGTTGGTTTTGGGTCCACTGTAAAACTGAATTTAAAGTTTACTGACTGAACATTGGCAGGACAGAAATGGAAAGGTGACTCCTGATTTCTGATACAGCAAGTTTTCTTAACTTCAGGAATCTTGCTTGTGGACTTCGGAAACTGTTACATACCCACTGCTTCTGGTGTACGAAACCCAGTAAGAACAGTGAGAAGTTTGTTGGCAGCTGTTTTCTTCCTGGACACTTCTGAAGCTACAAAGGGAAAACTGACTTCCCTTTTGAAGGGGGAAAAAAAAAGGGGGGGGGGGAAGAGAGAGCTAACACTTTGCTTTTATTTTTCTTTTTTGAATTTTTCATTACTTGCCTAGGACAGCCAGGTTGGAATCCTATTCTTACCTGTCTGCCTGGCTGTCTAAAATAGATAGCAGAGCCTTCAAAGAAAGCTCTTTCATCTGTCGTTGATACCTGTGCTCTGTGCTTCCCTGGAATTACGCAAAACAGAGGTAACTGCTTGTCTTGGCTAGCTATAGCAAGATAGCCATTAGGAAAGGATTGAGGGAGAAAATGCAGGAGAAATTTGGGTGTGAAGGATAACAGTGAGGTAGAAGTAGGAATATATTAGATAGGGATTTCCATAGCACCTGAACCATTGATACCACACAGAATAACGTGACAGAGTAGTGCAAATGTCATTGTGATAGAAAGGTGTCAAGTAAGAAAAGTTATGATGCAGAGTAATCGCTTGCTGGCTAAAATGAGGCAATACGATCTGGAGGTAATGCAGAGCAGAAAATGCTGATGAGGATAGATGGACCTCCCTCCAGGCCAAATTGCCGATTTTATGTAGTTGGAGTTCTCTGATGACAGCTGCAGAGAAAGGGTGTTTTGAGTTTCTGTATGAAGACTGTAACCAGTACAGCCAGAACAGCATTCTGTGTCCGTGTGAAAACCTTGCAGAGTTGTGGCTAATAGCCATTTCTTTGGATGACATATGTCTGAAAATAAACACACCAAGTTGTGGAAAAAAAAAATGGAAGTTTTGTAATGGCAGATCTTAAAAGTTTAATGCTTTTAGTCTTTTTTCCCCCAAGTTATAGTGAAAAGTTTGTGTTTATGAATTGCTGACAGACTTGGCAAAACTTTTTAAAAAAATTCATTGTGCTCATTGGTTTTAGAACTAGACAGTTACCTCCATATAGGTCTGAAGTGGGATTCGTATCTCCTCCTGAACTTTGGGCATGTGTCGTAGGTTTCCTCGGGGACCTCCAGAGAAAAAAAGTGAAGATGAATACTGATCAGACATAATGGCTGAATTAGGCTAAATTATATAAAATCAAATAATAGGAAAATAGTTGATCTTGTGACTTGTGATGTTTTCAGTGTAAAATCACAGGTTCGGAGGCACTTGTTCACTCCTTTAAGATGCTTCAGTTTCATGGTTATTAACTGTAGGAAGAATCCTAGTATAAAGGAGTTGCTTGCAGCTGTAGGTGTTCTTAACAGTCTAAAATACAGCTCAGTTCAGGGCAAGGGCACAAGTTTTCCTGGAATAAGAAGCTTTTCCAAGAGCACTGTTCTTAAAACAGGGTTATGTAGACTGCATAGTAACTGGTGTCCACTATAGTACAGTTCAGTACCTGTACTCATTTTGAGGGGATAAAAAAATAACGAAAATCACTTAGTAAATTAATAGCAAGAATTTGAGTAGAAGATATAGAGGGTAGAGCCTCTTATCCTGGTAGAAAAAGCTAGAAATGAGCTGATGTTAGAATACAGCTTGTTTAGAATGTTATAAAATAGTATTTTCTAAATTTTTGAATGTTTGAATTTGAATGTTTTGAATTTTAATGTTCTGTCAGTGGTCCTATAAGCTCTTGCTGGTTTATTTCCTGTGAAATCTGTAATGTTTGTGGACCGTCACTCCTAATTTTGAAGCTGCTGTTCTGTTGATTGTGGGTGATTTTTTTGACACAGAAGCTAATACAACTACAGCAATTGTATTTTTCACTACATAATAAATTGTTTCTATCCAAAACTGTATGTTATCTGTTTGGAGGTGATTGTTGGGCATCTTGAGGGGGTATACAATATAATCCAACTGAAGAGACTGGCCATTTTACAGGCTAAGGAGTTTTAATCCCCTGTTGTTTCCTGACTTGGGTAGTTAGTCAAAGTTTTGGGAGACAAGGATGTCTTTCAAAACACTCTGAGAAAGAGCATGGATGCTCATATTTTACTAGGTTTCGTGACAGCCACTTATGCAAGCATGTTTACAGTGACCTGGGTGATTTTCAAACTAGGTTTTTTGGTTTTAAGCCATAAGTGAAACTTTGAGGGGGGCGGGGAGAGAACATAATCTCAAAGCATTTCTGACAGTAAGATCATACAAATGCAAAGGGCATAATGGTTATATTACATATCCAAGTGCTACATGCACCTAACAGAATTCCTAGCATTCAGATTCCGTTGTGCTGTTGTGCCACGGCAGCACCTGGAAGGAATGAGTACATCCATGAGGGGACCTGCTTCATTTCTCTAGGTGGGCAATAAGGGGATGGAAGGAAAACAGAACACAAACTTTTCTTTCTGCTCTGCCTTATAAATCTCTGTTTGACAGCATGTGTGTATGGGGAAACTGGTGAGTTGGGAGTCTGGGTGTATAGTTCTGTCTGCTTTGCAGGGGGTAATACAGTCATGGTGGGTGGAAAGGTATCATCTGTGTTACCTGTTTTAGGTGTAGGTTAAAAAAAAAACAACCAAACAAAAAGCAAAACAGTATACCCCACAACAAATGCCCTCCCACCCCCTAGTGCTAACTTTGCGGTGGGGACCCTCGATAGAGCATGGTTGTACACAATTTCTAAAGTAACCGGGAAAATTACATTCTTCATTGCTATTCATTTAATGGAGGCTCATACGTCTTTAATCAGTTGGTGGTATGTAGTAATTCAACTGAATCTCCACTTCCGAAATATATTTTCCAGTCCAGTAAATAATCAGCTACATAGTAAAGTACATACTTCTTTCAATGAAAAAAGCCTCTTGGATCAATTCAGTGGATCAGTTTTGTAACAAGACTCACTAATGAAAAGTGACATCTAGTGACTAATGTGAAAGCCTTACATTGCAAAATCTGTTCAAAGAAAACACTCATAAGGAGCAGTCAAAAATGCTCGTGGAAGTAACTGCCACTTAAGAGGCAACATGAAATTTTTCTATGCAATTCTTTTCATTGTTTGGAGCACAATCCCTGCCCCCTCCTGAGAACTGTTTTAAAATGCAATGTGTTTGTAAAAAAGTATCCCCCAAGAGGTACCCCAGCAGAGAGCCGTAGTAGTAGTGATTAATCCTGGCAAGAAGAAATCTGGATCTGTGTTGTAAGAAGCCTAGCGCTTTCATCTGAAACTTCGTAAGTCATAAGATTGTTTTTGTAGCATGGGTCTGACAGTTCTGCCAATAGGTGAAAACTTGTAGCAGTTATTAAATCAATTAGACTTTCATGAACTGTTTACATGCACAGTTTTTAACTCTCAGACTTCTCAACTCTCAGTGACAAAATCTGTGCAAGTACATAACATTAACAGAGGATTATTTCCAGGCAAAGACAGTAAAGCCTTCAAGCAAAACCTTAAGTGTGAAGTTGGATTTCATTTGGAATAGAAAAGCCTTGTTTTGACCAATTGAAATCACGCAGTTAAATCATAGCACTGAAATAACAGATTGGAGTAAATTTTTAGCTGGCATGTGTTGCTGTGACACCATCAGAGGAGCCAGTGACTTCTGTTAAGAGTGGGGCTGGACCATTTTATTTCTAGTCCTGTACTATTTCTGTCAGAGAGCCTGTGCTGTGTCATAACTGTGCAGGACCAGAAGCAATGCTGAGAGACAGGCAGAAGACCTTACCTACTACCTGAACACTGAAGTTTGTTCATCCATAAACAGAGCATGTTTCCAAAAACCTGTTCTGTCACCTTGTTCACCACCTTGGCCTAAGGTTATTGTAAATATGCAGTTAAGGCATCTTGGATTATTGGAATACTTAGATAGTGTTTTATTTAGGAACAGGTCAAGTAACGCATCTTTCCATGTCTGTATATAGAAATACGTGCAATAAGTTTTCACAAATATAAAAAAGTTGATATTCCAATATACTTTTGAGGGAGAAGTTAGTAAGATCAGTATTATCCTTTGTTAACTCCATTCACGGCTGCAACACAGGTAGGCAAGGTGAAAGTTTTAAGAGGCTGCCTGCACAAGGGCAAGGATTCGGCTGATACCTATAGTAGGCATATGAGAACAACATACGAGATTTCTGGGCATAAATCCATTGCATTGTTAATAGTTAAAATTTAATAATTAAAAACATTGTTTCTCAGAAAGCAGATTGCTTGGATAAACGAACTGTCTCACAGCTATTGCTGGATGAACACTCCACATTTAAACTGTCCTGTTCTACCTCATACTGGTAGCTGCCACCCAGATTGCAGGGCAGCAGCCTGGAGCAGTAGGCCTGCTGGGGCTCACAGGAAAGACTTTGCACTGTAACTCCTACTTCAAATACAGAATAACCCACCATTATCCATCCAGTGTGTCCCTATGGATTTCAGTATGCTTGGTGTGACTATCTGATCATACTGATTGGTTTCC
Organism: Melopsittacus undulatus; assembly: GCF_012275295.1. Classification (NCBI taxonomy): domain Eukaryota; kingdom Metazoa; phylum Chordata; class Aves; order Psittaciformes; family Psittaculidae; genus Melopsittacus; species Melopsittacus undulatus. Next base: position 33,908,773 of record NC_047557.1, on the reverse strand, counting down.
TATGGCCAGCTGCTACTGTAGCGCTGTAAAACACTTGTGTGGTTTACATTAGTGAAGAAGCATTAGAAGCATCTTGTAACATCGTGTCAAGAAAACAGGAGTTCCCAGTGTGGTAGCATCACCATCTGGAGTTTGACACTGTGCTGCTGTGCCATTTAGCAGGGTTTCCTGGGGGAGTTGTTTCTTCCTCCTAGCCCTGTTACCTTTGAGGGCTGTCACCTCATAGGTACCTCTAGCACTAGAAAATACCATCAGCAAAAGCTGGTTTAGCTCAAACAGGGTTGTTTTTAAAGGAACGCAAAACAAAAGAGCCCAGCACCTCCCAAATCTTTCTGGAAAATGGGGTTTCCAGGAGAAGCATCAGAGGCAGTTTCATTCAGAAAATGCTGAAACATTTTAAGTACAAAAAGCCAGTGGTAGATGTCTCAAGGATATGAAGTATTTTGAAATAGTTTCAATGGTATTTTCCCACCAAACATACAATGTTTCTGTGAGCCATGATGGGGTTGTGAACATCTCAGCTACAGAGCCAGGATGAAGCTGTCTTATCAGAAGGTCAGGAGGCCTTGTGGGACAATTCCAGTTAAGAAATATTAAGCCACAGCCACCCTGAAATACCAGAATCTGGATACTGTAAAATAATCAGGAACACATTTTATGGTACAAAACCAGAATCAAAGAGAAACTGATTATCTGAGCTCGTTTGTTTATACTTCAGGCTTTTTGATAGGTCTGTTCAATCTCTTAACTCAGTAAGTGGCTGATTTGTCTAAGGATAAGCTTTTGAAGAAAGCCAGATGGAAGGGTGTTGAACTCCCTCTTACATTGTTTGACAGAAAATGGATTGTTTTGTTGCAGTTCTGCATGTTCCGGAAATTCACCCAGTTCAAGCTGTGTTACTTCATTGCAATTCATGTGTTAGAAGCTTGCACAAGCTACATTTTACTAAACTGCAATGTCATGAAGGAGTGTTAAACGAGCAGAATATGATTACAAAACCTAGGGGCTGGACGCATGAGAACAGGCTGTGCCCTGCTCTCATGACAAAAGCTGACATGCTCTTGGCTTACACAGGGCTCCTGGCTGCTTTGCCCCATTGCAGCAGTTCAAAGCAGTGGGATGAGCAGCTATCAGTGAAGCTGCAAAATTGAAAGGTTACACAAAGTGCAGCTTTAACAAGGAAATGCTTTTTTGAGTTAGGGGAAAAGAACACTCTATTCCTTCTCCTGCTGCATTCCATTTCCCTCCTTCCTTCCTTCCCTCCAGAGCAGGGAAACCCAGCAGCAGAGCCCAGTCCCAAATTGTGGCCAGGACCAGCAAGTACACGATATTCCTCCGTGCTGTTCCTGCTCAAGCTTGGCAGGCAGAGCTGATTGTGATCAGGATATTTATAGTTGTTCATGTGATACTTACTGTGTGTGCAAAAACAGGGCCTTGAGCTTCTCCATAAATTTACAGATCTCTTAACATGCTGCAGGAATTCTTCATAGAGATGGTATGGATGCCACCCTGCAGTTACTGAACGGGGAAATTAAACAGGGCAGGTGATGTAAAGAAAATCACAGTTTTGAACTTTCCTTCTTAAAAATAACCCTGCACAGAGAGTACTATTTTGAACATGTGAGAAGGCATTCCTGGTAGGGCTTGTGGGTGATGTGGCACTTCTCCAGTGACAGATGGATGCAGGTGTTGAAATTGGGCTTGTTAGCAGTTAGGTTTGATCTTAGTCTCAAAACTGCTCCATCTCCCAACCGATCACCTGAAAAAAATCAAGGGTAGGGGAGGTGGATTTGTCTTTTACCATGGATATGTGGATGGTTGCATCTTTACCAGTGGTTAGGCCTTGCATGAGAAGGCAGTTTCAAGAGCAGTTAAATCATTTAAGTTTTATGAAAGTGGTACATCACTACTGGTCAGAGAGAAGAACGCACATGAACAATGTATTTCTAAAGGGAAAGAAGGGTTTTGACAAGGGGGAGGGCTTTAGGGCAGTTTTATGACCAGTCAGACAGTCTGAGTAAGCCACCAGAGGAGCTGCCAGTGATGCTCCTGCTGCAGCATGGTGAGGGAGAGGTAGTGCCAGGGGAAACCCTGGGCTAGGAGGGTGTTCCCTCACCAGTGTCAGGGAAGACACCTCAGTCTTCCTGACCATGGCAGAGGCAAGATCAACAGCAGAAACTGCAGCCTTACTGCCTTGCCCAAAGCACAGTGGCCCAGCATCAGCCCCTGGGCAGGGACCCTGGAACAACACCAATTGTGATGTAAAGCATCTTGTGTTTTGTTTTTCTTTCTCTCTTCTAAGTTCATGCCCTCTCCTATCCTTATCTTGTCCCCTGTAAATAACCTACATGACCAGATCAGCACTTCCCAAAAGGCACAGAATCTGCTCCCTAAGGAGAGTGGTCACTGCTGTGAGCTATCCTCACCCTTATCAACACAAAGGACTCTCAAGCTGCAGAGAAAAAAGGGGTTGCCCTTTACAGGAACTAATTGAAATTAAGAATATGAGATGCTGTGGGAGTTATTTCTCAAAACATGAAAGAAATAGCTGTAGCCTTAACAAGATTAGCAGAACTTGAGAAATACATGCAATGTTATTTAGGACACTGTTCTGGTCCTTGGGGAAGCAGTTGGAGGACTGAGTACAGGCAGCTGCATGTTACAGAGAGATGCTGTTCACAGAGGAAGCAGCAGTCTGAAAAGCAGACAGCAAGACCTGGGGACTGAAGGAATAGTACAAATCTTATAAGTATTACCAAAATAAAACATCTTCAGAAACTGGTGTCGTAAGTTCATGTCTCCAAAGCTGTAAACTGGTCATTGTCCTTCTGGCTGCATTGGATACAGACACATGAGGTCTGTAGATGCAGTATCTGGCACATCCAAAGCACAGGGCTGCATATGGGGCTAGACAAACTCCTTTGGACATTTAGGATCTGAAGGGTAATGGTGTATTTGAAATGACATTGGAGGGGTGGTTGGAGACAGATGGAGGTTAAGTTCAATCTTCTCAGACTGTCTCGTACATTATTTGTTTAGATCTCATGCAGTTCAAACATGGAATCTGTGCACAACTTGGAGCAGAGTAAGAGCAGAACCGAGGTGAGTGCGTAGACACTGAGTCTGGTGCCAGGACTGGGCTTAGGGCCCTGATGCACTGACATCCCAGCCCACTGAGAGGAGAGAAAGCAAGTGTTGCAAAACTTTGAGAATATGTAATTTTCCTACCCAGGATTTCCAGGTAGGTGCCAAAATGAGAGAGAATCTGAAACAGGGGCTCCTGTACAGCCTGCAAGGAAAACCAGATAATAAAGCACCAGGACTGGGTGGGCGTACAGCTGATTTTAGGGGACATTTTGAGACAAATTATTTCCAGTTGTAAATGAAGTCTGTTGATGTATGTAAGAAACAAAATATTTTCCCCTAACTTAATTTATCACACCAGGAAGAAAGCCAGAGAAGTGTGGAGTGTACAAATCTATGTCACTATCTTGCACTGACTACAATAACTGTAAAAATCAATTGCTCTTAGGTTAGGAGACCACATTATAAGATTTTCTCAGGCCAAGTCTGCTAGAAGCTACTGCTCTCTGAATCACAATGCAGAGTGAGTGTATCAGCTTTACTATAGCATTACAATTTGATTGACCAGGAGTATCTCAGCAGGGGATTAATTTTACCTCCTGAAAAAAGGAAGATACTCAGGCAGGCACTCTCTTAACCTATTTATTGGAAGAGCATTGATTGCCCTTTCCCATAGCTGCCCTGGGAAGCTGGAACTGCCTGGCACATTGCACTGCTGGCTCTGAGCAGCCTAGATGTGCACTGGTGTGAGGCTCTAAAAGTGCTGACACAGCAGCCCACAGCAGTGGACACCAGCTCAGTGTGTAGTGAATTATGCCTTTGTCTGGAGCCAAAAGTATGTTGAGTCCAGTAATTTCAGTAGTGCATTCCATTCTCTGTGCATTGCAATAATCATCACAATTTATCAACAAGTAGTGTTTCTGATTTTTATGTTATACCACTCAAACCCAGATTTTCTACTTGTGTAAGATGCAGTGTATCTGGGTATATGTCTGTGTGGGTGATAGTCTGCAGAACTATCTTTGTCAGAGGTAATGTTTTTGAAAGACATTACACTGCTATCAGAATTTGGGTTCATTGTTCAACATCTTTGTTGCACATGTATTTCATGTGCTTCTCCTATCAATGTGTATTTGTAAAGTATCAGTTGCTGTGGTGTAAACTTATACATTCGTGCAGATACATACATATTAATATGTAGGCATATATAGGTGTGTATGTGTGCTTTTTAAACATCTATTTAAAATAAATGAGTAATTATTCCACTTGGGAACAATTTCTAGCGCCTGGAGAACACTTCTCCATAGAGTGTGCTGAGATGTTTTTCAAACTGTGACAGGTATGTCTAAACTTCAGCAGAGTATTTATTTCCCGTATTTCTCCTGCTGTAAACAGACTCTTGTTTTTGAGCCATGCTTCCCACCAGCCCAGGAGGTGAATAAAAAATTACCAATGTACTTTTAGAAATGGTTCCAGTGTGACTTAGGACATCTCAATACCTTGGATCTCTAGAACTTCTATGTTCTCTGCAGAAGCTGGGAGTCTTTTTTCAGTCATTTCAAGGTTCGTAAGACAACATCTTGGACTGATTCAGGCTAAAACAGTGTCTCTAAGGATTTAGGTATAAAGGAGTAGGAGAAGAAGTATTTCTGTTGTTTAACGATCCATTGCCAGCTGTCTAGAGGTGTCCAGAAGCCTCTATAGCTGTAGTCTCCAAACGCAAACATGGCTATACCATAGAATAGCTTCAGCACGATGTTTTTATTCTGCCTTTATTCTGTCATTGCTGTGCTGCACTTTCCTCAGTAGATGGCAAACTTCACAAGCTGTAGCTGGCTTGGTATTTTGCAGAGCTTTATCCCTCAAATAAAAGAGCATGTGCTGAGAAAGCTTTGTTTGGACTTCATCCAAATAATATTTGCTTTCCTTCACTCGTAAAAAAAGGAGCCATTATTGCTCCTAATTCAATCATTTTCTTTTCTGGGCTGATCTGTGGAAAGCACATAGCTGCTGCAATGGAGTGTTCACTTTGTGCGCCAGCACTCTTTGTAACTGTTGAGTAAACAGCAGGGAGAAAGCCCTTTTTCAAATTTAAATTTTAAATTTAAAGAAGAAACACCTCACATCAAGTCCATCCATGAAACATAGGCCTGGTTTTATTGATCCCATGGAATAGATAGTTAAAATAAGAAAAAAGCACTGCCATTTTTTTTATGTAGAATAAATTTACTTTGGGTCTACCATTTTTTTATTTTCACTATGAAATACAGGAAGAGCACTCGGCATTCTTCATACCACAGAAACAAGCATGACCTTCAAGAAAATTATGTGCATATATATATATGATATATATGTATATCCAGCATAAAACCAAAATGACTCACGTGTTTCAGCAACTGCATAATCTAATTTCAAGTAGTGATACAGCATAAGTAGCTAGGTGGTACAGAAAGCAGTGTCTGCCTTGGGGTCCCAGCAGGTTTTCTTTTCACTCATAGGCTGGTGGCATTTCTACTAAGCATCAGTGGGCTTTGTAGAGGAACTGATGTCCCAGCAGGCATCTGAAAGGAAACAGAATGAATGTCTGATGCACAAAGGCATTAATAAAAGTCTAAAGTGTACGGGACTGTGCCAGGTTGGCCTGACTCTTATCAGAAACTCTGAAAACAATTTTTATCACATTTGTTGTATAGCACATTAAATAATGTACTTAATTTGCACATTATTTTGTATAGGTGCTTGCTCTGTAGCATTTCTCACAATAGCAAGACAGAGAGAAGAAAACTGGAGAAACAAACATGAGGAGCAACAGACAGATTTCAGTGTTGCTGTTGAATTTGCAACATTTGTAGAATTTGCAACATTTGTTGAATTTCAGTGTTGCTGTTGAACACTAGCAGCATACATATCCTGCCTGTGCTTTTAAAGAAGCTGATTAAGAAGTACCTCTTCAGAAAAGGGGCTTTTAAATATTCCTAAAGGGGCAACAAGGTGTCAAATGGAGGAAAAGAATCACTTTTCCACCTCTTCCTTTTAACTACACAGCAAAAAGTTTTTAAAACCCCAGCATGGGCAAATATTTAAAGAAAGTGCAATGTCCCCCTGAGGGGCATTTTGGGGATATGGATTACCAATGAACAGGAAAAGAAGACCACGATCTGCTCTGCTGGCCAAGACAACCAGTACTTCACGAGGGGCTGATTCGGCTTCACTTCCCACCCCCTGTTGCAGGCTTTGGGTTGACTTTTAGAGCTAATATCAACAGCACCATTACTCCACAGCCCCAGGCTGTGTCTGTTGGTGGAACACATAGCTCATAATCTCCTTCCTTTGCATCCCATCCTGGCTAAATCAGCTTGTTTACAAATGCAAGGAAGTCTGGGATAAACAGATGGGTGTTTACTGATGTCCTGTGCAAACTGACAGGCTCCCTGCTAGAGAAAAGAAAAGCTTAGCCTGCTCCATGGGGGCCGAAGGCAAATACTGCAAAGCAGCAGTGTGCTGGAGGCTTCTTCATGTGGCCATGTGGTTTGCAGTATGTAATGTCATGCACAGTTGAAAAATACTGCAGTCCACAGTGGGGCTGCGTGATCTTTCTGGACTTTGCCACACTCCTGTTTCTTCAGAGCAGATGGTCAGGTCAGAAACACACGTTGTGTTTGACACGTGTGGGCTCAGCCTGTGTGCGGAAAATGCAAAATCCACCAAATCCCACACTGCTCTGCGGCTTTCCTGAAGCTGCAAACCAAGTTGTCATGGGTGGTTTTCATTACTTGTAACTCTTTACGGTTCTACTGTGAACACCTTTTCTGGCCTGTATGCTTGGAAATGTTAGAAGCAAAACCTGTTAAAGGCAATGACTGGCCCTTCTGGTGTAACTAGCAAGAATCATATTGTTTACAAATTCTTGTTTTGACACAAAACCGGAAAGTGTTTGTAAAACTTGTAGTACTTCTCCCCTTATTTCACTATCTGCTTTGCCTCATGTCTGCATCTGCTACACAGTTTTATCACTATAGCTTTGTGGAAGAAAAGGGACCTTAAGCAAATACAATACAAATTCAGGCTTTGTTTTTAACTGTCATTTTCTCTATTCACCTATTTACTTACCCAGTCACTTGAGCTTCAAAATGTTTGAAAGTATCTAGGATTTGCATCTACTCCTATTTGCAGACTGTGAAGAATTTTTTTTTCTTTTTCTTTTTCTTTTTCTTTTTCTTTTTCTTTTTCTTTTTCTTTTTCTTTTTCTTTTTCTTTTTCTTTTTCTTTTTCTTTTTCTTTTTCTTTTTCTTTTTCTTTTTCTTTTTCTTTTTCTTTTTCTTTTTCTTTTTCTTTTTCTTTTTCTTGTTCTTTTTCTTTTTCTTTTTCTTTTTCTTTTTCTTTTTCTTTTTCTTTTCCTTTTCCTTTTCCTTTTCCTTTTCCTTTTCCCTTTTCCTTTTCCTTTTCCTTTTTCTTTTTCTTTTTCTTTTTCTTTTTCTTTTTCTTTTTCTTTTTCTTTTTCTTCATGTCAGTTATTTAGGGGTAAAAAAAAATTAATATCTGCGTACGCAAGATTGTAACCGCAGGCATGTGATATTCAAACAAGGACGAGTAGGTATCTCGAAACTAGGTAAAGGTTCAAGGGGGGAAGGTAGCTTGCCAGGATGTGTCAAGTAGATATGTCGAAACTAAAACAAAAGTCAGAAGGAAGATAGCTTATCTTCATCCCCACGACCACTGGGACAGCCTCCGGCAGCAAGCCCCACATGCAAAGATAAGAACAAGAAGGACACGTACATCAGAGGAAAAAGGATATAAAGGGACAGAACCCGCGGGAGGGGGTGTGTGTTGCTGGTGGAGCAGAGACTCCCCTGCACACCTAGCGCTGCTTGCTTATTGTCTCTCTTAAATTCCTAATCAGTTGTGAATAAAATCAGTTTGGACAAAACCCGGTTTGCGGTAAATTTTTATAACACAAACACTCCTGTGTGGATTAACATAACTCCTGGAGCAAGACCCTACGCTGCTGCCAGAATGGCCATATGAATCCCCTATTGACTGGAATCCTTGCTGGATACAACAGTTAAGTAAGGTTGATATGAACCTCTTTTGAAAACGTGCAAAATCTCACTGGCCTCTAGTCGCTGCTTTCAGCTGTTGCCTTTTCTTGGGATTGCCTGCAGGCATTGCTTGCTCTGCTGTGGGGTACATACCTGGGGGTTGAATTTGAGTGCTGGTGGGAGGAAATGCAGCAATTATCATACCAGAATTATTCGTTGTTAATTGTGTCAATGGAAGAAACAAACGTGAAGTTCTAATACCAAATGTAATTTTTGAGTGATTAAGGCACCACAACACCAAAAAAACCTAGATAAAATAATAAAGAACAGAGCCAGTCTAGGAACAGGTAAGTAAGGTGGCCCAGCCAAAGAGAGTACATCTCGCTTCTCTAGTTTTCTGTCAGGAAAACTTGGTTGTTGGCTTTTTGAAAGCATTGTTTTAGAAGCAGAGGGTAGCCTGGTAGCACAGCTATCCTCTCACCTCCTCCCTGATGTGCAGCATGAGGAGAACAAAATGGAAAATATGAAAATTGGAGGGAAGACTTCCGTTCCTCCTGCAGTCTTACAAAAAAAGGAGGGAGGAAACTTAGCTTGCTAAGGTCGCTTTTGCTAAGGCTTCTTTTCACAAAAGCAGCCCACCCTGATAGGTAGCTGGATGAGATCGCTGCTGTCCTCCTGCATAGCACAGCTGAGATTAAAATTTAGCTGGAGCTGAAGCAGTTTGCTGCTTTTCTTTGCAGAACCATGGATTTTCCAGGAGCTGCATTTGAAGACTGTGGACACGTTCCGAGTTCAGTGCCCACAAGGAGGCGTCTCTCGCATTACTGTGCAGAGTGCAATGGGAAGTTGCGGGATGTTTTGTTCTGAAAGTCTCTGGAACCGCAGGGTCAGGCAGGGAATTTTACCGCCAGTGAATGTCTATCTGTGAGACGAAGGCAAACTGTTTGTGGCGTTTAAGCTCATTAGTTCTACAAGTCAGTACGTGCAGGCATGGCTGGAACAGCAAATCCTGCATGAAAAGAAGCGAAAAGGCAGAAAGAGCTTTGCTCTGATTTCTCTGAAACGCAGGAAAGATGAGAAGATACCCAGCCCAGTTTGGCTTAGTCTATCTCTAAGGCATTCCCATCAGACCTTTTTCTGTAATTGCACCTTCTCTGCCCCATCATGAAGTTATTGCTTGGGTGGATTCATCCCATCACAAAGAACTTTGGGTTATTTCCCTTGGCTGCTCTGGTGCAACAGTAGAGCAGCAGCTCTGGTAGCTCTTTCTCTAGCTAACATTCACAGTTTATGTCAGTCCTCAGGAAAAGAGCCAGAGGGTGCTGGAGCATACAACTTCATTTCTACAATGAAAGGCATCTTCTGGCTAGAGCTGCAGAACATTTGTTTCAGGGATCAAAACTGGTGCACTGATATTTCTAGATGTTGTATATCTTGTCTACTGATTTTTACCATCTTGCTGGTTTACAGACATTATGATTCAGTAAAGTGCAGAGATTCTAGGGACTGGAATAAAAACCCTAAGTACAAAAGGATCTGGAAGTTAGAAAACACATGATTGGAAATAGAAGTCTTCCACCTCTCCTGCACTGCACTGTTTGAACTTAGGCTGGTCAGTGCTCACCTTTCTGTCTCTAAATGGGGATAAAAGTAATCCATCTGTGGTGTTACTTGTTGAAATATTTCACACAAACTACAGAGACATTTTCTTGGTTTAGATCAACCATGTCCACATATAGAGATGTACTCCTGTCCTAAACTCCCATCACTGACATTAGTATAAACTACTACATTACTCAAAACCACAGATTCCTTTCAAAGAAATGTAACCTGCTGCTTCTTTTCATGGTGTAAATCCTTCATAAAAATGTTGCCCTATTTGGAATGAAGAAAAGCCCTCTTGCTCTGAAACAACTGTCTTAGGACGGACCACCACATAAGAATGATTTCCTTAAGAAGATCATTCTAGGACCTTGGGCTCCTTCCTTTTAGCTCATCACAATTTCCCCTGTTGTACCTCCAGAATTAATCTTTTTTTTTTTTTCTCCCTAGTAATTTCTTTCTTGCTCCAATGCACTAGAAAAGGAATTAGCAGAAAATTATTTATGGATTTTTTATGTACTTAGATGATTCTTCAGGTTCCTGATATCATTCTTGGTTGAATTAGTCTTTCCTGCACATAAACCACCTGTCCTTGTGGTAACAATGAGCATGTGCTTCACCCCTCCTGACCATATCTCTGCCTCTCAGCATCAGTGCGGCAAACAGTACAGGTTCGCTCAGTTTTGCTGAGAGCACCCCTCTAAACTGCTCAATTGTATTGTAGAATAACTGCCCACTCCTCCCATCTGATTTCTCCTTTTTACAGCCTGTATCTTGCAGCCACCATCTGCACTGTTTGATCTTCTAGTATCTGTTTCCAGCCCTAAAATTGAACTAGTGTGTACAAACCATAGATCTGTCTTGGTCCCCCTGAAGCTGGTAGCTGTGTAAAAATCTTGGTGCTCAAAGGCAGGAAGAGCAGCCGCCAGTTCTGTCCTTTACAACACCATGCTCCTTGGAGTGCCTGTGACTTGTTGGTCTGTGAAGTGAAACATACAAATACGCCATAGTACTGTGGGCTCTGCTTTCTCTGTCATATCAGTTTTGCTCCCAGAAATATAACATCTACTATCTTTTGTCTTGCTAGACTAGGAAGAGCTTCTGACTTCATTCTCTTTTATCCCTTGCATTCTTTTTTGCTCCACAGCATAGCAAAGTACTTACTGGGCCTCAAAGATGACACCTTAATTACCATCATGATCACTCCAGCTTTGTCTTTGACGGTGCTGGCATCTGCAAAGGCTGCTTTCTTATGCCCTGTCATCCTAACCACATTTCTGTACTTTTCATCTCTCTTCACCAGTTTTCCTTTTCACTGCATTGAATTCAACCATGTCCCTCAATTTTAAGGCTTTCCAGCAGTGCTTTTGGTTTTCCCTCAATGCTATCAGCTCCTGGGCAGAGCCTAGAGCCTTGCCTGAGTTCCTCTTTCATATGTTTTTCTCACACAATTGTGTGTGCATGCTTAATAGTGCCAAGAACACATTCTTCCTTCATTTTTAGTTATCCCTTTCTTCTTCAAAATCTCATTGATGAATACCATCACATATAATTGCTTTTCTTAGTTAACAAACAAAAGAAACACTAGGGGAACCCCCATTGTCTTTTTTCTGTTTTGACTACTGAATTGCTATGTGCTTTTTCAGCTTTTTCTTGACCGTCTTCTAATCCTTTTCACTGACCATTCTTTTTCAGTTTTGGGTGACTAAAATATCTGATAACAAAACTCATGTGTCTGCTCTGTAAGAGTATCCTAGTCTCAGGAGTATTAAAACAGCTCAAATATCCTCTTTGCAGAGCTCATAAAGAACTGCCTGATGCCTTTTTGCAGAGCATTTTGTCTGGAATGTCTGAGGAACACTCCCTGGCTTCAGACATTTTTAAATCTTTTGCTGTATTCTTTAGTTCATTGCTGTAATTTTATATAATTCCCTGGGCTTCACTCCCACAAGGTACTAATTATTCTTGACTCCTCCTCCTCCTCAGTATGTGTTTTCTTACTGCTTGAGTGTGGCTTTTTCTTTTCATTACTTCTGTTACAGCACTGCATTCCCATTTGAATCCTTCTCCTTTAGTATCTATGTCTTTTTATTAATAAAAGCTGATGATGTTCCTTCATTTTTGTAATACGTGAACAGATATGCACTATCTTACTATCTGACTTTTAATGTCCCTTAGATTCTTGATGTGAGTGTAATAGGAAAAATACCTCTGTAATTGTTTAAAACCAGCTGGTAATGCAGGACCATGCAGCCACTCACTCACCTTCTTGTCCCTGGCAAGCCAGGGGGGAGAATCTGAAGAATGTAAACCCCACAGGTTGGGATAAGAGCAGTCCAGTAACTAAGCTGTAAACTGCTACCACCATTAGTAATAATAAGGGAAATAACAAGGGGAGGACAATATAAAGGAGAAAAGGAAGAAAATAATAAACACAAGTGATGCAATTGCTCACCAGCTGCTGACCAATACCCAGCCTGACCTGAACAGCAATCTGTGTCCACCCAGTTTATATACTGGGCATGACGTACTGTGGTATGGAATACCTCTTTGGCTAGTTTGGGTCAGGTGTCCTGTGTCTGTTTCCTCCCACCTTCTTGTGCCCCTCCTCACTGGCAGACCATGAGAGACTGATAAGTCCTTGATCAGGGTAAGTGCTACTGAGCAACAGCTAAAACATTGCTGTGTTATCAGCATTGTTCTCAGACTAAAACCAAAACCCAGCACTGCACCAGCTACTAGGGAGGAAAAAAAGAATCTATTACAGCTGAAACCTTTATATCTCTATACTTGCATGCATCAAACCCCCAGAGTCATTCAGTAGAATTAATCATGTGGACTAAAATCCTTGATGTACCCAGAGTGTGTATAAGGGCTTGGTCCTGCATGAATCTTTTGTTTTATTCTCACTTCAGGCATAGTCACAGAGCAGCTTTTGGGTTGGTGCCTCTGCCAGTGTGTGTCCATTTCATGGGCTTTTAATGCCCAGCTTCACATTCTTGTATATTTGACATTTCTGTGTGGTTATCCTAGATATGTACCACCCTCTCTCAGACCTGAATATTTCTCTTTCATCCAGGAAATCTCTCTAATACCTTCTCATCTCATATTACCTTACAAGGAAATATGTAATGGCCTGCAAAAATAAACCCAAACACCACTGTGTTGAAAGCACTTACATTAACCTCTTTCACAGTAGTTATTCTGCTGCCGTTCCTGAGAGCTAAAAACCTGAAAACTTTGTCTTTGGTGTCCCAAGGTGTGATAACATGTCAGGACAAAGCTTGGTGTGGGAGTGCAAGAAGGCTAACTTTACTTTTTTGTTCCCCCAATAAATACTTCAGACTAAAAGTGAAGACAATAGGGACAAGAATGTGCCATAGAAAGGATATGGGCAATGAGCTACAATCTTATTTTCTAAAATGTGATATCCTTAACAGCTGCTCACTCTCACTAACTTGTAGAAACTATTTGCAAGGCTCCTGTCCAGTCATTTGTAAACTGAAAGTGCTTTATAAGCAAAAGTACTCACTTACAAAGTAAGCATGAATTGCTGACTCCTTTGGTGTGCTTTTTCCCATGTCCTCAGATTCAATGAATATTTCCCAGTTAGTTTTGATGGAAAATATACAACTGGTGACAAAGATAACTGCTGAGTTTTGCAAGAACCCACTTGCAAGGCCTGTTTTCATGGCTTGCTCTTCCATAGACAGTAATGCACTGCAGTGAAAAATATTAGCTTTCCCATTTCACAGGTGGAGAAACTAACATACAGGACTTCCAAGAAGAAATGAGATGAGCTGGGTAGGACTGATTAACAGCTGACTGTTAAAATGACTACTTTCTAGTCATGCCTGTGCCACACACCAGAGTATAGGGCAGTCACAGGGGGAGAAAAGAGGATTCAGAAACCCAAACTGAATATAATCAGTCCAGCAAAACTAGGCTGCCTTCGGGTTTTTAGCTTCTTCATGCTATGTAGTATCTATATGCTCTGTAATCTTTCAGATTCAGGCCCAAGAAGCAGCACAGCTTTCCAGCTTCAGCCAGAGCTCAGACACTGCTCTAATCTCTCACAGCTGCGGTGAGGGGATTGGATTACCTACAGTAAACTAGAGAGTCAGCTACATATTTAGCTAAAATCCTTAGCAAAGCTTCTCCACAGCTTACAAGTTGATATAAGTGCAAGTTGGTTTAAAAATATTAAAAAATATGGCCTCTATCTTACAGAAAAGGTCACAGAGTCTTATGCTGTGTGTTCCCCCATATGTGCAATGGCTTTCATGAACCAAAAACTTCTTCACAACGGCATGTTCTTTGACAGTTACTTTTGGATGTGTTTTTTAATCAAGCATCTAGCAGAAGACCACACAGGGGGCTGAACAATGCAATTTAAGCACAAGCCCTTAGTGATCAGGGCCTCCTAAAAGCCAACAAAACCTCAGAAATACAAGCTGACTGGAAAAAGGGTTTGATAGCCCTTAGCTGGCAAAGCCTTCAGCTCAGGCCCAATTTCCCTTCCTCTTGCAGAAAAAAATATTTGAAACTATGTGAACTCATATAATTGCTGCACTGTGATCCTTTTGCACCAGCAACCCAAGCGTGGCTCCAAGTGTGCATCAGTACTCAGTACAGGTTTGGGGCGGCAGCAGCAGCATTAGAAACTCACGGCTGGAGTGGAAGTGGTGCACAGTGGCCCATTGCAATAATCTGCTCTGGTGTGGCCCCATCTGTTACCTGAATGTTGGGTAAGTATTATTATGTCTGTTTTAGTGACATCCCAGGTTTTTGAGTCTCCTCTTCCACAATGTGCATTACTGCCTGGGACACTCAATTGAGGTTAATACTCTCATAAGCCTTCACCTGTGACTGCCTTTAGCAGCTCTGATGTCAGTTTGAATGTATCTTAATGTAACATTCTTATTTTAGATACCTTTCAGAATACGTGATATGTTTTGTTTGGCTTATTGGGATTTTTTAATTTTAGATGGATAATACTCATCCTTGAATTTATGTTTTAGCAGTGCAATCTCTGCAAACTCAGAGTAGCAATAAACTGACTGCCAGTTTTCCTTGTGAAAACTTAGTATGTCTCCTGTCTTTTTCTGTGGCATTCCTGGGAATTCATGATCTTGTCTCTTTTTCCACTTGGATATCTACGTTGTTGGAATTCAAAGCATGAAAGCATAATTGCAGGCAACTTATTGCTAGTCTGATTGTAATTTCTCTTGGGCTTTGTAGCTATTATTCATGGTTGAATTGGTCGCTCCTCATCCATTAGTAATGGAGATAAACCTTTCAGGTAATGAAACTATTCACAAGGCCCCTAACCAGTCATTTATAAGCTGGAAGGCTGGCAAACTGTATTTTTGGCTTCCTGAGGTATTTGATTATTGAATTCTCTCCTCCAAAGACAAGAAAAAGTCTCTTTGCAAAAAATCTGTAGAAGAATCAGGAATCCTGTATAGGTTTAGAAGAAATAGAAGAAATGTCACTAAACGCATGTTCCTATGAATGGCAGTAACTTCTCAATTGGGAAGAGGTGTTTTAATGACTGTTTTCAATTTCTCTGATTTTGTGCAACATACATTCACAGAATCACAGAATCCCAAGGGTTGGAAGGGACCTCAAAAGATCATCTAGTCCAACCCCCCTGCAAGAGCAGGGTAACCTAGAGTACATCACACAGGAACTTGTCCAGGCGGGCCTTGAATATCTCCAATGTAGGAGACTCCACAACCCCCCTGGGCAACCTGTTCCAGTGCTCTCTCACTCTTACAGTAAAGAAGTTCTTCCTGATGTTAACATGGAACCTCCTATGCTCCAGTTTACACCCATTGCCCCTTGTCCTACCACTGGATATCACTGAAAGGAACCTAGCTCCATCATCCTGACACCCACCCTTTACTGATGAGGTCACCCCTCAGTCTCCTCCAAGCTAAAGAGACCCAGCTCCCTCAGCCTCTCCTCATAAGGGAGGTGTTCCACTCCCTTCATCATCTTTGTGGCTCTGCGCTGGACTCTTTCAAGCAATTCCCTGTCCTTCTTGAACTGAGGGGCCCAGAACTGGACACAATATTCCAGATGCGGCCTCACCAAGCCAGAGTAGAGGGGGAGGAGAACCTCTCTTGCCCTACTAACCACACCCTTTCTAATGCACCCTAGGATGCCATTTGCCTTCTTGACCACAAGGGCACATTGCTGGCTCATGGTCATCCTCCTGTCCACCAGGACCCCCAGGTCCCTTTCCCCTTCACTCCTTTCCAGCAGGTCAACCCCCAACCTGTACTGGTACATGGGGTTGTTCTTCCCCACATGCAAGACTCTACACTTGCTCTTGTTGAATTTCATCAAGTTTCTCCCTGCCCAACTCTCCAGCCTGTCCAGGTCTCGCTGAATGGCAACACAGCCTTCTGGTGTGTCAGCCACTCCTCCCAGTTTGGTGTCATCAGCGAACTTGCTGAGGGTACACTCAGTTCCCTCATCCAGGTCGTTGATGAAGATATAAAACAGCACTGGTCCCAGCACCGACACCTGAGGGACTCCACTAGTCACAGACCTCCAGCTAGATTCTGTGCCATTGACCACAACTCTCTGCCTTCTTCCTTTCAACCAGTTCTTGATCCACCTCACTACCTGATCATCAAGCCCACACTTCCTTAGCTTATCTATGAGAATGCTGTGGCAGACAGGATCAAATGCCTTTCTGAAATCAAGAAAAACCACATCTACCGCTCTACCATCATCCCTCCACCTAGTCACTTCCTCATAGAAGGCTGTAAGGTTGGTCAAACATGACTTCCCCCTCATAAAACCATGTTGGCTGTTCTTAATAACCCCCTCATCCTTGATATGCCTAGAGATGGAGTCAAGAATAAGTTGTTCCATCACCTTTCCAGGGACGGAGGTAAGGCTGACCCGTCTATAATTAGCCGGGTCCTCCTTCTTGCCTTTCTTATAGACTGGTGTGACATTTGCCATCTTCCAATCCTCAGGCACCTCTCCCATTTCCCATGATTTACCAAGGATGATGGAGAGTGGCCCAGCAATGACCTCCGCCAGCTCCCTCAGCACCCGTGGGTGCATTCCATCTGGACCCATTGATTTATAGATGTCCAGATTGCATAGCTGATCCCTAACCCAATCCTCATCTTCCAAAGCAAACTCCTCCTTTGTCCTGACTCCTTCTGGGGCTACAGGAATCTGGGGCCCCTGGGGAGAGTCTGCAGGAGTAAAGACAGAGGCAAAGAAAGCATTCAGCACTTCTGCCTTCTTTGTAGCCTCTGTTTCCAGGGCACCCACCTCGTTCAACAGTGGGCCTATATTGCCTCTTGTGTTAGTTTTATTTGTTATGTATTTGAAGAAGCCCTTTCTATTGTCCTTAATCCAACTTGCAAGATTAATTTCCAAGGAGGCCTTAGCTGTCCTAATTGCCTCCCTACATCCTCTAACAACTGTCCTATATTCCTCCCAAGTGGCCAGCCCCTCTTTCCATAATCCACAGATTCTCCTTTTCCACTTGAGTTTGCCCAGCAGCTCCTTGTTTAACCACGCTGGTCTCCTAGATCCCTTACTTGATTTCCTACCCATTGGGATGCTCTGACCCTGAGCTTGGAAGAAGTGGTCCTTGAATGCTGACCAACTATCATGAGCCCCTTTACCACCTAGTACCCTTTCCCATGAGACTTCCCTTAGCAGTTGATTGAAGAGGCCAAAGTTGGCCCTTCGGAAATCCAGAACTGTGGCCTTGCTAGGTATTCTGTTCCTCCCACACAGGATCCTAAACTCCACCATCTCATGGTCACTGCAGCCAAGGCTGTCACTGACCATCACCACTTCAACCAAACCCTCCTTGTTGGTGAGTACTAAATCTAGCAGCACTCCTCTCCTAGTTGGTTTGTCCACCATTTGCATTAAGAAGTTATCATCAATGCACTGGGAGAACCTCCTAGACTGTGAATGATTGGCTGTGTGAGTCTTCCAGCAAATATCAGGGTAGTTAAAATCCCCCACGAGGACTAAGGCATGTAGTTGCAAGGCTACTTCCAGTTGCCTGTAGAAAGCCTCATCAACTCCTTCGTCCTGATCAGGAGGTCTACAACAGACTCCCACAACTGTATCACCCGTACCAGCCTGTACCTTAATTCATACCCACAGACATTCCACTTTCTCCTCATCTGCCCCTGGACAGAACTCAATGCATTCTGTAAAAAACCTCAATTTTCTGTTGATGAATTAGATTCTTTGGTGTTCACCTTTGTGGAACATCAGTTCAGAACACCAATTCTTATGCTCTTTCTGTGAGGTGTTCCTGCCCATGGCAGGGGGGTTGGAACTAGATGATCTTGAGGTCCTTTCCAACCCTAACTATTCTATGATACTATGATTCTATAATTTAGAGCATTTGTAATAATTATTTCATCATCAGTATTCTTCAAAAGATATATGGTTGTTGATGGAAACAGCTGAGGAACAGAGTCAATGTTATATATGTAATAAGAAATATATTAGGGGCTGCTACTTAAAAGGCAGATATTTTCCTAGGTGAAATTACAAAACTTGTGTTGGTGCACTATGGTATTCATTTGAATGACCATGCTTCACTTTCAATTCTGGGAATTGCAAGAAACAATTTCACAATTGTGGTTGGACAAATTAGCACTTGGTATACGAGGTCTTTGTTGAAGCTTTTAACCTGTATACCTTGGTGAGGGAAAATGTCTCAGTGAATTCAACTTCCTGAGTTTGGAAGATGAGTATATTCTACTCTGAATTTGCAGTGGAGAAAGAAAGGCACAGTTGCTACAGCGAAAATGCAGGATAATGACTTTGTAAGGTTTAACTGCTTATAAATTTCTGACCTCCTGCCACTGTATTGCCTTAATGTTTCCCAAGAATTGATACAAATGGCAAATTTTCAGCCTACAAGCCCTGTATTTAGTCAGTTTCTTCTTGTCAGAATTGCATTTTCTATTAAGCAGTCACAGCTCAGTCATCCAGGAAGACTAGCAACATCATCTTTCAGCTTTCACTCCCTGAGCTCCCACTGTCTGGAGGTCTTGCAGGCTAGATAATAATATACCTTTTGGTCTGCAGAGTGAAGGAGGAGGTCTCATCAGTGTTGTTCTTTCATTAGAACATGAAGATGTTATTCTCTCATACATTTTCCCAATTTCAGTGTCAGGTGGGAATTGCTGCCCTTTCTGTAGGAGTTTTCGCTTTGTTCATTGCATGCCTCTAGTAAGTGCTACAGCTGTACTGTAATCTTGTTTGGATTTGCTCCTCAGCTGATGAAGTCCATGTTGTATTGTGTAGCCTTCCAACAGAGATACTTCTGCAGAAATTATTATTGGACCTATCAAAATTCTTAATATCTATAAGCCAAGTCCATCACATAAATTTCAAGGTGTGTCACAAGTGGGTGCCCTTTTTAAGGCAACTAATTTCATTGCGCACTAATAATTTAAGAAGACGCTGTGACAGCTGGAGTTCTCACACTGAAATTTTCAGGAGAACAAGATTGCCAATGGTAATTTCTTGTTTGTCTCTGAGCAAGCCTGAGACTGGACTTCTGGAGGAATTTCTGCACTCCCTGCTATTCACAGCCTGACCTGTGATACCCATCTGAAAAGTTCAGAAATATTAAAGCAATAACATTTCTGCTATTACAGAAATCAGGGTTGTTAGAAACTTTATAGGAAAAATGTCACCCTTAACTTGTAGTGAGCTCTACTTACAGCTAAGTCTGGGCCTGCATACAAAACATAGAATTAGAGCGGTGTGGGGTTGACATTCCAGGAATCTATTCTAGTTGCTTCCTGCATTCTCTATGTTTTGGAGAAGCATTGGTCCAACGTCCATCAGTCTGGCAGATGTATGTGTCCTCAGAGAGCTAACAGGATAGGCAAAGAAAAGACTTGGTATTCTGGCTGGTATGCAAAAGCATACATTTCTGTTATTTTTTATAATTATGGGTTTTGTCTGTGAGTTTGGTTTTGCTTATGATTAATAGATATTTTTTTAAAGGATATCTTTTGCAACTAAATAGGACCTGCAGAATGAACTTAAGCAGATTAATAAGAAATGGAGAAAGAAGCTACTATTTCTTTCTAAAAGCAACTTGAAAATGGGGATGATCAGATGCCCACTGGCAAGAGCAGTGTTTTCTGTTAAGTAATTCAGCTGTGGTTTATTAGAGTTGTCGTTGGGTGTTTTGTTTTGAGTTTTAATCTTTTAACTTCAGAGTAGGGAAGGTTCCTAGTGCTGTGATGGAAATTTCCTGCAACAGGACAATGATTTGTTCATGTGACCCTGCTGATTATTTTTTTCTCCCTGTCTCTAGGTGTAAAATGTCCACTGAAAGTAGAAAGATTTATTCAGAGAAGGCACTGGATAAAGCTGCTTGTTCTACAAAAGAATAAACACTAGCACTAATTAAAAACTAAGCAGCTGTTATTAATGGTTTTATATAGAGTTACTTTTTCTTCTAACTTTAATCTCAAAACCATGCTCTTCAGAAGTTTGCAAAAATGTAATGAATCTGCTCTGGATCTGTGCAGGGTCCATGCTCTGCCTCCCAACAGTGCTGAAAGTGGACACTGAGAAAAAAGGGTGGAAACAGGGAGACAGCTACACAACATTTCAGCCTTTCTGCTCCCCTTCCTGCACGCTGTGCTGTCCAAGCATTTGGCCTTTCCCACTCTCATGTTGCTGAGTTAGAAATGGTTGTTGCTGCATACTCTGTGTAGCTCAGTGGATTTCTTCTCCACTAACCTGCAAGGACTCCCCTTCAATGTATATAAATCATTATGGTCCATATCGCCCTGTGGCGAGCAGTTCCGCAGCGTAACCACCTGGGTTTGCCACAAATCTCCCAGGCTTTCTTGCTGATCCCTGTTTCTTTCTGAAGGGAATAGGGAAAAACCTTTTTGCTCAGATATACTCTAGAACAAACTGGTTTTATAAGGGTCTGAGCTGGTATGTGAATCACTATTTCACTGTGTAAAACGTTATTGATAAACTGAATTTTGTGCTTGTGTGCAGGGCTATGTGTATATGATAGCCATACCTGATAGCAATATTTACTGAAGAGAAGGCCAAAAGAGGTCACTGTTAACTGTTACAAAAACTTGCACAGATTTTAGCTGCTGAGTTAAAAATTTTTGACAAATGTTACTGAAGTTTGACTAGAGTTTCCTTAGGGTGGTGAGCTCCATCCGCTGCATTGCAGCTATTTCTGGTTGCGAACTTAGCTCAAGTGTGTTTTTTTAGCAATGCTTCTTGCTTTCAGAAGTTCTGCTGGGTCTGTTTCTTTGAGAAAAAACACTCAAGAGGTCAGTTGTCAGTATGCTCAAACAGTGGCTTTGGAGTTACATCTCAGTTGTTTTCTTAAGGCTGGAGTTTGCATTTGAACTAAAACTCTTGTACTGGTATGCAGCTTCCCTCTTTAGCATCACATAGGAGGCAGAGGTCTGTTCGCACACTGTACATTGACAACTGACAACTGCAAATTCAAGGTTATATATAGCAACTTCCAAAGGCAGTGTGGCCATGCCATGTACTGCTTCTAGACAGACAACCATTGTATACACTGGAGTCCTTTTTCCCAGATCCAACAGGCTGGGGACGTGTGGAAACCACCAAATGTATTTTTTGGGGATGGTGCTTTAATTCTGTCAGCTCTATGGCTCTGTGAGAATGGACAGGGTGACCCAATGCAATAGATTCTTTTTTTTTTTCCATTAGCTGTAGGTTTCAGTTTCCAGATCTAGTAAGGACTTCTGGGCTTGTTTTAGCTCTTGCCAGGAAGGATATTGCCTCTGACTCCCTTTGCCTATTACCAGTGAAGCTGCCTGAGGTTTAATGTTCCCTTATCTGATATGCTTCTTTGAGAACTTTTTTAGCTGTGGAGGCCGTATGTTCCTTGTCACACAGAAGACCATTAACCATGCCAGGCTGACTGCCAACAGCCCTGGAGCTGGTGAGGTGCTGTGTCTCTGGAGATGTTTTTCTTTCTCATCTTTTCAGTATCTTCCTGTCTTTTGCAGCGATGTGGCTGTACTTACACCTGGTTTAACAAAGAGAGCGTAACACAGCTGGAATTCCATCTTCAGCTGCTTCAGGAATAAATCACATCCTAGGCCCCCTTATCAGCACAACTCCATGAATGCTGTTACTGACACAGAACAAATTGCTTTACCACTGCACCAGACAAGCTGTGGGCAGTGATGTGAACCTGATATGCCCTTGCACAGCCTGTGCTTGAAACCCCTTGAGAATGCACAGAGATTCATCTGAAGGGGAGAGAAAAGAAAACCCTTTAAGGCAATTTACTGCTACTACATAGGGTTTGCCCTGAGGTGTTATTAGTGTTTTGTTTACTCTTTTTAAAAAAGAGAAATTAAATGCCTCAGTTCACAGGATTTATTTAATGACCTTCAGACTCCTTGAACACAGACTGTAGTTGGGTGCTTACTCAGGATTATCGCTTAATGAGAAGCCTGTGTAATATTTTTTTTTAACAGTGGTGAATTTTAGTATTAGTTATTGTGTATTTTAGAAGGCATTGCTAGGTCAGAATGAACTGGACTATTAAAACTCCCTGGCAACATCCCAACTATTTTTGCTCCAAGAAAAATAGTGTTTCTGTACAAGCAGAAAAATTCCCTAACCATTTGACAAAAAACTTTATGTAGTAGTACATAAAACCCTTGTACAGGACACCCACTGAAGACAATGAGATCCCACATGAGCAAAGTAGTTTAGGAGCTTTGATTGCATAATGTGGACTTTGTAGTTGTTCCTGAATGGCTGTCTCCTCAGGCAGGAACATATTCATATCATCCCTAGAAGTGTTCAAGGCCAGGTTGGTTGGGGCTTTGAACAATCTCCTCCAGTAAAAGCTGTCCCTGTCTATGGCAGGGGGGTTGGAACTAGATGATCTTAAGGTTCTTTCTGACCCAAACCATTCTGTGATTCTATGATTCCATATCAGCTACTTAAAAATGCATTTCTGGTGTTCATATTCTCTGATTTTACAGATTTTGAAGGGTCTTCAATATATTCCCCAGCGATGAGTGAGAAGTTTCTGTTGTACTTCTTGTCACACACCACACCCCCCTTTAAGATTTAGTGAAATAAAAATGTGAAGCATGGAGGTAAGCAAATTTTCGCAAGTGAATGGATTTCCCTATTGACATGAAAGCAACTGTTACCTCTGGAACTGACATGAGGCTCCCCAGGAGAGGAGAGCAGACAATTCAGTCTCTGTTCTGTCACCTTGCCGAAGCCGTGCACTGTAAGTCAGAGACTGCTGATTGGAGCACCCCAGGAACTTTGTGTTTCTCCAGGAACCTTGCATTTACCCAAGCCCAGACTCAGGTGCAAACCCCATGATTTGGACCTGCCATTGCTGGGAGCCTCTGCTATTTCCATGGAAGAAAAATCCTGAGACTGAAAAAATAATCCCAATGTTTACATACTAAAAATGCTAAAGTTTCAGAAGCTTTAGTGGAAGCCCCACTAGCCATTATACCAGTATCCTGTTTAACTGAGAGGTACATTTGAAAAGAGACACAATCATCCACACAGGCTGATACAGTCTAAGGATCCTCTGCTGAGAGTGTCTAAGCACCAATATGATGGCACCATGTACTGAATAGCATGCATATTGGCATTCAGTGCCATTGCCAACTTATGGCAACTCTGAGTTTGCAGCTTTGTCTCTCTGTTGGCTGTGTCTTACTTTTAATAAGTAATATTTTACACAGGTATGTGTTCTATATTAACATACATGTGTCCCTAATAGTATTCTGTGAGTCTGCCAAATATTTACTTGTAGTTATTTTAATCGCTGGTGTCTTTTCCTTCTTTTTAGTATTTAATTAAAAATCAAGCTAATGCTTCCTGCTTTATGTCTAGCTAAGAGCACAGAATATGGCTTACATTAATACCTATTGGGCCTGATTTTAACTTTATTCTGTGCACAATGCCCAGAATAAATATTGTTTAGCTTTACAGAATGTGGAATTTTTCCCAGCACTTAAATGCTTGCTCAGAGCAAAACTTTAATTAGTAGAGTGCAATGCACTGGCAATTATTAATGGAGACTTTACTTGCTACGTGTTCTGGCTATCTTGGGGACTTAAGCATATGTCAGAAGAAACACAGTAGTTCTATTCTTTCTTTTACTCTCCTAAGCCTCTTTATGCTGAGAGTTACACAGAGGCCCCAGCGTTTTCTTTGTCACAGTTACGAAACACATGTTTTTTTCTCTACCACTGGGGAAAATGGTGGATGTGCACTGTGATAAAAATGATGGAGGGAAGTTATATATACACTGTGTGCTTTGAGAGTTATATATACACCGGGTGCTTTGAGAACCTGCATATCTGGTCACCTGGAGAGAAATGTCACTTTTCACTAAAACATTTTAAGTATGTTAATATATGATCTAAGGGAGACGTGCCTGATGTTTTATGGTTATCTGTGAATTCAGAATAGTCTGGGACACTCTATAGTCATACTCTACTATTTGTGGTAAGAGGAGGTCTTTGTGCAGCTTTTGTAAATCTAGCTGTCTCTGGCTGTGCTAATCACAGAGTCTTATTAGCTTAGGCTAGATAATGTGACTTTTCATGGTTTGAACTTCTGTCAAGGCAAGTCATGTAACGTGTTTAGAGTTAATTTCTAAGAATACATCTCACAAGAAGAGATTAATGCAACCAGTATGTGTTGCAACCACAGTCCTGGAGAAGACTAGCTATGGCCCTCACACCAGACAGGTATGATTTGAAAACATGGGAGGACATTTTTTTTGTACTACAGGAACCTAATGTTCCAGTCACAGGATTCAGGAAAATGCAAGGATTGATAACATTGCTGCAAGTGGAATACAAATGCTTTTCTGTCTACATTTGGGTTTGTATCCTGCTTACTTTACTCTGACTTCCAGGGCAGAAGTGAAGAGCCCAATCTGGTGACTTCTTCAACTCTGAAAAAAAAAATAAATCTACCAATGATTTTGAAAAATAGGAGGCAAAACCATGAGGGTAATTTGCTGACTGTTCTTTTAAAGTCAGAATATGATGGGGGGATTAGTCTGTGGGAAAATTGAACTAGATATCCTATTAACACGTGATATTTCTTCAGAAGGATACTGTCCATCTGTGTTTAATTAACAGAACTGTTTTCTCTATTTTGTTGGAGTAAAAGTCCACCCACTGTTCAGCAATACAGAGGACTACAAACATGTTTACTTTATCCTGCTGTGTTATCAACATGGCACTTTGTCACCCTACATTCTTCTTGCTCTACAAAACCATCTTCCAGTTGAATGAGTTTTTGTGAGCTCATGAGCAGTCCTGCACTGAAAGGAGTTTATGCAATGAAATCTGAGTAGTAAACAATTGTTTTGCATAAGAAACAAACATTTTGTTTATACTATTGTTTCTATATTATTTTTCGGTGGGCTGAAATACAACCCATAAAAGATCTTTCAAATCAGCTTTTCTGGCTTTTAAAAAGAGCTGATCTCCTCTTCTCAACCTATGCTTCTGTTTTTAAGAAGAGTCTCTTTGGGTGTTTTCTTTCCTAAGAAGCTTCAAGAGTAGTTGCTCTGCTCTACTCTTGTTTTGGTGAAGTATTTCCTGGCCCAGGAGGAGGCTTATATATGTGTTGTCAGCATGTATGCTTTGATTGGCAGGAAGACACTTCAAAGTGTTAAC
Organism: Melopsittacus undulatus; assembly: GCF_012275295.1. Classification (NCBI taxonomy): domain Eukaryota; kingdom Metazoa; phylum Chordata; class Aves; order Psittaciformes; family Psittaculidae; genus Melopsittacus; species Melopsittacus undulatus. The sequence goes on along the minus strand of NC_047557.1, from coordinate 33,883,323 downwards.
CAAACCATTATTACAAATCATGGTGTAAAGCTGTTAACAAAAGCTTAAACAAGTTCCCAGAAATCTGTTTTTAACATCCCTTTTGCTGGATTTGGCAGTTTCTTCACTCTAGTAAGATAATAATTTTGCCAGTTCCCTATATACCTTAAGAAAAGTTGCAGCAGCCAAGACCTGATGTTCCGATCAAAGAGAAAAAGAGTTTCTGCTGCAGTAGACATCTTTCATCCCCAAGTTCTGTCTCTCCTGTACTTACTCACATTTTTGCAGATTATTTTTAAGGAAATTGAATATTTAATCTTCCTATTCTTGTTCTTACTTTTTTTTCATACCCTTCTAAAGGAAATGGTGGTGGAAGGATGAGAACAAAGAAGCAGAAAAAACAGGACTGCAGGCTAGTAAATAAAATACTACTTTGGCATCCCTGCAAAAAATATCCTGAACTGGCTGCTGACCCCTGAGCTCCCTCTACTCACGGCAAAAATAACAGGAAACACTTTTTTTTCATGGGGAAAGGGTAAATCTCTTCAAAAGTAAGCAAATGCACCAGCAGCATAACCAGCAAAGTGTTGTGAAGCAGCATTAGCAAAAGAAATGTGGGGTTTTTTTGCAATAAGTAGTGTTTTGATTTCTCAAACAACCAATTTATTTTGTTGTTAAACTGTAAATGATGCAACCAGTGTTAACTCTGTTGGCAGTTACAGCTATTACCAGTCTGGTTTTTGCAGGGAACTTTCCTGTTCTGCTTCTCTCACTTCCTAGAGGTGAGGAAATACACTTTTCAGTATACCAGTATCTCATTTTAGCAAGCCTGAAAATGGCATGTGAATAAGTCATATGAATGGTAACACGGGCCTCCTAATCTTATGAATGTATTTGCTACAGGGAGTGGAGAAATTGTCCTCATTATAGAAAAAAGATATATTGTGCAAAGCCCACATGAATAGGTACTCTACAATCACTTGGTTTTTGGAAGGTGATATACATGCTTCATATCCTGTTGTCTTCAGTATTTGGCAGTGCTCTTAGCAAGAACTGGTTTGGTTACCAGCAGGATGCCAATTTGGGCCCCTTCAAGAAGTCATGCTTTCAGCTTCAGAGGGGATAGCTGAAATAGAGGCGATCCCTTTAAATACATTTAAAGACATTTCTTATGTGCAATTTACTTCTGTTTACATGAGATCTTATCTAGAGGATGCTAAGAATTTAAACATCACTGCTCATTTGTGCTTACTGTAAAAACTGATTGTAACCATCTGTTGTAAAACAGCCTCAGAAAGGAAAAACCTTCCTGGTTTCTAGCTCTTGCCAGCTGAAGCTCAGGCGAGCAAAATGAGAGAGCAGACATACTGTTGTGTTGCTAAGTCCTGACCTGGGGAATAGGCAGTTGTTTGACTGCTGTTTGAAAGGAAGGTAACTGAAGTTTTCTATACGGAAATATTTTAATTTGCCACTAAATGGTTTGAAATGTACAGACTGTTAAAATACTGATTCTAATCTTGTTGTCAAGTCTCTTTTGATGTGATGCTGTCCCCTTAAAACCTAGCACCAGCATATTGGAGATGCCAGAAGCTCAGCACCTCAGCAAATAAGGGTATCTATCTCAGCAGTACTGCAAACTGCCATAACATAGGAGTTTTATGGCCCTATCTGGTACTGACAGGACTGAGAGGTATTCACTGTGTGGAACTCCTGAGAAAAGCAAAGTGTTAAAAATCGTCAGGAGATGGCTTCAGAACTGGTAGAAATGAGACTCCAGAGAATTACATCTATGACTTGCATGAAGACTGGGAATCATAGAATCATAGAATCATAGAATAGTTAGGGTTGGAAAGGACCTTAAGATCATCAAGTTCCAACCCCCCTGCAATGGGCAGGGACACTTCACACTAAACCATGTCACCCAAGGCTCTGTCCAACCTGGCCTTGAACACTGCCAGCGATGGAACACTCACAACTTCCTTGAGCAACCAATTCCAGTGCCTCACCACCCTAATAGTAAGGTATTTCTTCCTTAAATCCAATCTAAACTTCCCTGTTTAAGTTTGAACCCGTTACCCATTATCCTGTCACTACAGTTCTTTATGAAGGGTCCCTCTCCAGCATCCCTACAAATGGTCCTCAGATACTGGAAGGCTGCTACGAGGTCTCCACGCAGCCTTCTCCAGGCTGAACAGCCCCAGCTTTCTCAGCCTGTCTTCATATGGGAGATGCTCCAGCCCCTGATCATCCTCGTGGCCCTTCTCTGGACTTGTTCCAACAGTTCCATGTCCTTTTCATGTTGAGGACACCAGAACTGCACACAATACTCCAATATAAAATATTACAAAGGTTTAAGTTGCACTTAAAATCCTCTGGGAAGAGCAGAATTTAAATGTACATTGTAGGTTCACCATTATAAAGAGTATTAAACTACTCTTTGCTAATATTCAGTTTAAACTAAGACCAGCCACAAGCCTCACTAGTGGAATTTGCTGAACTATTCAGTCTAGCAGCCAGTAGTTTTATTAAAACCAACCAATACAGACAACAACAAAATCCTATTAAGAACCTAGCCAAAAACCGTAGTTTGATACTTTCAGTTCACAGACTTAGGTTACTTCTATAGTTACACAGATGTCCCCTAAAATTGACTTTAGAAGGGAGTAGCACTATTGGGTGTCACTGTTGGAAGACACTTTGTGCGCTGCTTATACCCTGCTGAAGGCCAGTGCTCCTCTCATGCAAACTAGCATTGGACAGACCCACTCCCTCCATGTGCACTGCACTGGCTGCAGACGATGTGGCCATACAATAGCACAGTGGGAGACTGGAGATCTCAACTTGGATGCACCAGCTTCTGCACTTGAGGAGCTGAATCCAAGAGGTAAATCCAAATATGGTGGGAGCTGGGTGGGTCCTCAGGAAGCCTGAGGCTGAGGAGCAGGCTGCTGACAGAAATCCCAGCCTCAGTAGACATCTGCAAACAGCACTCCTTCCTCAGGCACAACCTGGGCTGGGATAGCTTCCCACTATGAGAGGAAACCAATCTGCAAACTGAGGTCTGGGCTGGGGGTGGAGGATGGGGAGTCAGATGGCAATACATAGTTCTTTCCTTTAACTAAGCCTGCTCCCTGCATTTTCAACCCTGCCAAAGCACTTTTACAGAGAATTAAGGTGTTAGCTAAACCTCATCCTTCAAATACTCTCAGACTAGCAAGCATGTGGTGCTTTGCTTGTGACTGAAGAAGGCAATTACTTACATATGCTCTTAGTCTGTAAAATTATGTGGTGTTAGAATGAAAAAAAACCCCGAAACTATTGGAGGGAGATGAGGATTGTTAGTACCCATGAGGGAAAGAGTAATAACCTGCTAATTACTGTACCTTAGCAAATTTTTGAGGGTATTGGTTTTTTTAACAAAAATACATGCTTTACACTGTTGATCTTCTCTACCATATCTTCCCAATATAGCTGACTTCCTCTGCAAAAGAGGCCTTGCAGAAGCAGAGAACTGCTTAGTCACATTTTTCTAGCCTTCAGTCACTTATGCTTATAAGCCCTATCTGAAGTTAAGGGCAAGTTCTTAACCAGACCCTAGTGTTCAATGTAAAATAAATGTCAACTTTAGTATTCAGTATAAGCTAGAGTAGGCCAGAAAATCCCCCTCATTTCCCCCACCTGCCTCTCCCTTTTTTCTCCAGTACAATGAGGGATACTGATTAACAAGATACCAGACAAAAGAAATTGTCTGTCTGAGTGAAAACGCTTGTTTTGTCTCTAACACTGTGCCCTTATTTCCAAAGCTGACCTAGGTCACATGCAGGACAGCCAAGACCCTTAACAAGAATGTATTAAACAGAGGCACAGGCTAGCTACAAAACCTCAGAGTTCTGGTCAGGTTTGGGGTGGAAGACCATCTCCGCTGAATGCAGCTAGAGCTGTGACAGTGATATTTATGATTTTACCCTTTTGAACTCATAGCACCCTTTTGGACTCATACCCCTTGGGATTCATAGATTTTGATTGGATACAGAGGAAACAATAATATAAAATAGGTGAAAGTTCCTTTAACTTAGCAGTGTTTTTTTTTTAATGTATGTATAAACCAACAGCCTCAGACAAAACATATTTAAGATTTCTATTTCCAGACTATTTATTCTGAGGAGTCCAGAGAGGTTGCACCAATAACCGAAAGTTTCTGTGTTTCAAGTGAAAATGATTGGGAAAAGGTCTCTCTTTTAAAACAATTCTTAATCAAGCTGGTGTACTGACTCTTCTGTATTACTGTGTTCAGCCCATGTTTTGTCGCTGTTCCACACAATGTACTTGTCTCTAAGTTGAAGAGACATCAATTTGATAGGTAGACCACCTGGTGGATAAAGAACTGGCTGGATGGGTGTATGCAAGAAGTTGTGGTCAATGGTTCAATGTCCAGCTGGAGACCAGTAACGAGTGGTGTCCCTCAGGGACTGGTGTTGGGACCGGTCTTGTTTAATATCTTTGTCGCTGACATGGACAATGGGATTGAGTGTGCCCTCAGCAAGTTTGCTGATGACACCAAGCTGTGTGGTTCCATTGATACACTGGAGGGAAGGAATGCCATCCAGAGGGACCTTGACACGCTTGTGAGGTGGTCTGATGCCAACCTCATGAAGTTTAACCATGCCAAGTGCAAGGTCCTACACCTGGGTGGGAGCAATCCCAGGCACAGCTACATGTTGGGCAGAGAAGAGATTCAGAGCAGCCCTGCGGAGAAGGACTTGGGGGTGTTGGTCAATGAGAAAATGAACATGAGCCAGCTTCAGTGTGCACTCACAGCCCAGAAAGCCAAACGTATCCTGAGCTGCATCAAAAGGAGCATGACCAGCAGGTCAAAGGAGGTGATCCTGCCCCTCTACTCTGTTCTTGTGAGACCTCACTTGGAGTATTGTGTGCAGTTCTGGTGTCCTCAACATAAAAAGGACATGGAACTGTTGGAACAAGTCCAGAGGAGGGCCACAAGGATGATCAGGGGACTGGAGCACCTCCCATATGAAGACAGGCTGAGAAAGTTGGGGTTGTTCAGCCTGGAGAAGAGAAGGCTGCGTGGAGACCTCTTAGCAGCCTTCCAGTATCTGAAGGGGGCCTACAGGGATGCTGGGGAGGGACTATTCGTTAGGGACTGTAGTGATAGGACAAGGAGTAGCAGGTTCAAACTTAAACAGGGGAAGTTTAGATTGGATATAAGAAAGAAATTCTTTACTGTGAGGGTGGTGAGGCACTTGAATGGGTTGTCCAGGAAAGCTGTGAATGCTCCATCCCTGGCAGTGTTCAAGGCCAGGTTGGACAGAGCCTTGGGTGACATGGTTTAGTGTGAGGTGTCCCTGCCCATGGCAGGGGGGGTGGAACTTGATGATCTTAGCATCCTTTCCAACCCTAATTGTTCTATGATTCTATGACATTAAAGACCTTATTTTCTTTGCTGCTTTATTTTTTGATCAAAAGTGTATTTAACAGAATGTCTTTTTTAGTTTTTGAAGTCTCCTTAAACATCCAGTGATGTTGCTGTGGCTGGTGACAAGCTAAATGGTTAGGAAGCAAGAGTTATCAGTTCTGATGCCCCCATAGCAGAGGATTCTCTCTCCCCAGAACGGATGAAAATTCAGTTTTGCAGAACTTCAGTCTCACTGTCTTTGGTCTGGATGGCTAAGAAGAAAATCTTCCTGGAAATAAACCAACAATCAGCCACTGGAAAAGTCTGTATATGTGCACAATACAACTTTTTTTAAAAAAAAAGATTTTAATCATGTGAGATCAAAGCCCTGCTTTTGTGGGTTACAGTAGAGCAGCCTGCTTTGAATAAAAGCTCATTTTATGCTGATTTTCAGTTCTAAATCCCCGCTGTTTTGGCTGCATCCTGAATATAGCTTGGTGGCTATCTCAGTTCTTGTGCTTAAGTTTCTGAGAAGCACCAAGGCCATCTTCCTTGCTGACCCTGCTTCAGGCCCAGTGACCTTTAAACAGTGGTGGTCACAAGCTGCTGGGAGGTAGTTACAAATGGATGCCACTGCAGCTCTCAGTGAGTCTTAATATAGGGCCTCAACTAATTATTTCTGCTTAAGCAGAGTATATTTTCTAGGGCAAAGCTACATGTTGACATGGCTGTTCATTAGCTAGTGCATGAACTCATTCAGCACCAGCCAGGCAGTGCTTGCTCAGTGTGATGGTGCCCTCCACGTAAATCTTCCTCTGGGCTTGTGGACATAGATACCTCTAAAGAACTAAGTAACCTTGAACTTTAAGTAGGTTATTTTTCTGAAATCATTCAGTTTGACTCTGAATGCAGTCTGGAAAGTGCCATTTGCAAAAGCTGCAAGGAACTGAGATGGGAAATTCAAATTTAAGGGCATACATCCTTTACTTTCATAGCTACATCCCTGCATACTGTACTACTGTTAAGGCTGAGCAGGTCCCTCACAGCTATGTCCAGGCTCCCAGGGGTGAGGTGCTTCCTTTTCTCTGTGTCTGTCTGGAGAAATACAGTAATTAGACACTTCAGTCTGACACTAACACAAGATATGCCCTAATCTATCCTGTGGTATCTGTACCAAAATGGGGCTTGGTGAAATTTTGAGCAACCTGACCTAGGAAAGGATGTCCCTGCCCATAGCAGGGTCTTTAAGGGTCCCTTCCAAATCAAAACAGTCTGTGTTTCTAGGATTCCATGTGTTTTGTTTTTGGCCTTGACATTTAGCAGCTGGCTCAATTTCTGTGGTCTCCCACTCTTGCTATTTGAATCTGACTTTTGGGAGGGGAAAGTCAGAAAATGGGAGAATTTTCTTTGTTGCTTGTACCTATTTCTATTCTCCCACAACACCCAGCTTTCCTGTGTATTTTTTTACTTAGACCTATTTTGGCTAATTTCAAATTCTGTTTGGACAAGCTCCCAAGTGAAAAGACATGTCACACTATCATTCACCAGTACTTTATAATAAACCTCAGCTGGAAAGAAGTTACTTTTGATACCTTGTCTAGTTAAAAAACAGTGGTTAATTATTAAAAAGAGGAACTAAAAAAGAAACCAGAAATAGCAGTAGATATTGATCCAATTCAAGGAGAAAGCATCTGAGCGTACAAATTTTAGCATAGAAGTTTGGGAAACAATGATATTAACTAACCAGTTTATGAAGTAAAAATCCAGGAATGGTTCAAGTAAGGAACAGACACTGAGAATAAAAAGTAGGCACTCCCAAGAGAAACTCAGATGGAGCTACATCTGGTCATTAAAGACTTGGAAAAACAATGGCTTGGAAAAAGCAACAAAAGAGGAAGAGAAGGAAGAACTTGCTTTATTTAAAAAAAAAAAAAAGAAAAAGAAAATAATAGCTATCAGCTACAGACGTGACCATATGATGAATTTTTAGAAAAGTTGGTAACTTGTACAGGTGGTAACTTGGTTACTCTTGGTTACTCTTGGTAACTTGTATGGGTGTCTTGTGGTGTATGTTTTACGATTTCTTTTGCTAGACATGGAAAACTTCAAAGTTAACTCAAAACACTCATTCAAGGCCCTTTCTCAGTTATTCAGAAGTTCTTGCTTGAGAATTTTTTTCTTCTCCTTGTATTATCTACTGTCACCCTAAGATACACTCTGAAAACAAATTAAAAAAAAGAGGAAAAAATAATTAATTTCTTCCACTGACCTGGCTTAATTGCATTACTTGCCTCAAATCCTGGATGTTTTTTTCTGTCGGTATGTCTGCATCAGGCTGGAGGAGTGTTTGTTTGGCTTCAACAGATCACTACTGAATACTAGCACTTTACTCACTAAGAGTACCAAAACAAAGGTGTGCCTCAGGCTGCATGAGATGGAGCTGGAGGCTATACCCAGTGCCTGGGTTTCAGGCTCTCCTTTTCTGATGAACTCCTTGTTCTACATTCTCTTTCTTTTTGGCTTTGTCTTTCAAACCTCCCAGGTTGCACATTCTCTCCTACTTTCCTTTGTACTTCCCATTAGGTCTGCATCTGCCTGAACAACTGTGGATCCTGCTTGGGCCACAGCTGGGCTTTATTATAGTAGGAAGATCACAGTAATACCTGCATGCGTAGTGGGGATTTTCTGGAGGAGTCTGAACTGTACTTTTCCAGTTGATAATTTTTTTCACTGCAAGCAAGGATCATATCTGTTACTATTATAATTAATGCACACCTTCCTAAATTTCCCCAAGCTCTCTCTGGGTGTATACAAGTCAGGTTTCTTTTATTCTTGTATCTCAGAAGGCTCTTTCAATTTTCTCTAATTAAACTCTCGTGTTAATAATACCTTGGCCGAATGCCAAGATATGAAAATTCTTCAGAAAGTAACCTTTAGAGGATTATAGCAGATTAAAGCACCATCCTGTGCCTAAAGACTTCGGCATACTTTACAAAGAGCCAGGGATTGCAGTGACTTCAGAATATGTTGTTACCCTTGTTAAAGCATTGCTTTAGGTAAAAATGTAGATTTCAGAAGGAAGGGAAATTCTGTATGAAGATTAGAATTTCTGGTTTTCGGTCTGGATGCTGTGTGTAGCACGTACAAGGATAAGTGCAATATACTGAAATGTATAGGTTTACTGGGGCTACGGGTTGAGGACAGGAGTGGCATCAATTATGTGTTAATCCTACCTGATGATGCTTCTGAGAAGCATTCTGCCTTCATAGAACTTACAACTTCCTGCACAAAATGAAATAAAATGGATGATATTGTTCAGAAAACATTGTTTTGCATATCTTTCATAGTCAGTGACAATGTAAGCTGAACAAGGAAAGCTGGTAAAACTTTAGAAGCATTAACTAATACGAAAATCAATTGTGCCAGCTGTGGTCTAAGTCCCTGCCCCCAAAAGGCTCAGTTTTCAAAGACTAGATAAATATCTTCAGACTCACAGTAAGTTCGTTTTGATTGATCTCAATTAAAACAACTAAGGCACCTTTTCTGAGTGCACTGATATTATTTTAATAGTGATAAAGTAGCATTCTTACAATCCTTTCAGTTTGTGATAAATAGTAGTTTAACTACAAGTACAATTCCCTATCTGAATTAATGGGACCGTGTTGTCTCGGGGTTGTGCTGGAATGATTGGAGAAGGAATAGCATACTTTAAAGAAAGGGAGGGAAAGCACTGGAATTTTGAACACGCAGTTTGAAGCCTAGTTGTGAGCATTGTTACAAGGAGCAGGCAGACTACCAGCAAGCAGCAGTCCTTCATGTAGTTTAGGGCTTTTTTTGCCTATGGTGTCTGACTGTTTTTTGAACCTGAAGTCTTTACCCTTTGTCTCCTGTGCTTCTTGATGTGGAAAAAAAAAAAAAGTTCTATCCCTTGTTAGGTTCATTAAAGAATAGGCCAGCTCTTCACAAGCTGGAATCTAATTTCTTCTGTTATGGGGACATGAATGCTCCTCCAGCACCTTCGTTCCTGTCTCCAGCTGTGCCAAAGACCCGTCTGTGCCCTCTGTGAACATACTGGTTGTCTCAGGAAGGGATGGAAAAAGGTTAATCATGGGCATAATCGGTGCCACCTGTGTGACAGACCAGACTGTGCCCACCCTCAAAACTTAGAAATGCTGATGGCCATTTTAGCTGCCACCAACCATTTCATGCTATGTTACCTAAGATTTGAAAAAGCAGATCTCTATCTACTACCCTAGATAAGCACTGTATAGCAGCAGCCTGGAACAAAATGTGAAGAATCAATACCTTCATAGATGCTGAAAGTACAAGTACAAATATTCATAACCGCAATTTCTAGAGTTGAAGTTCTGGAAGGAAGCTGAAATATGCAAGAATGCACTTTAACATTGCAGAAGATGCTATGCAAGACCAGTGGTAGTCTGATTTTCTCTTACAAGTACATGGTTATGTATCATCTGTACTATCCTCGTTCAATGATGGATATGCCACCCTTGATGAAAGGGACAGGAGTGCTCTGGTGCTGTGCACCCAGTTGTGCCTAGTTTCCCTCACATCTCTGAAAAGAAAGACATGTCTACTAAGCAGTGTTTTTATGATTTGTAGTATGTATGCTGATCCTTATGGCTGTATAATTTGAAGAAAGATTAGAATTGGTGATGTGCTCTAGGTGTATTCAGGCCAAGGATTGCAGGGACTGCCAAGATGCTGAAGTCCCAAAAGACATAAGTTTACTGTTCCTCTGCAATACCTGAAGACCTATCCTAAGATAAGAAGAATTTTGAGAAAAATCAAGCTGTTTAAAAACAGAGAGACTAGCATCAGGCATGGATTTTTCAATAGAGATACTACATTGTTTTAATCAAAAGACTACCCTATTTCAGAGAGAAATTTTAGTAGATACAAATAAAACATTTTTCATGATATGTGAAATACATAGTATTGTTATTCTCTGTAACACTCCAGTTAAGAATCTCAGTGTTTTACAAGCATCACCTTGACTATTGAAGAGCAACCATGATTTCAAATAGCTTTGATACAACTGGAGCATCAATGGGTCAGGTCATTTAACACAACTGAGGTGAGTAGAGTTTTTATTTGATAGAAAAACTGAGACACAAAATGATTTCCAGGAAGCTGGACTGAAGCTTTTGAGTTGAAACCAGTGTACAGAATTTCTGACTCTAAATGTTATGCTCAATCTGGTTAGCATTTTTACATGGTTGCATGTCTCTGCCATATTCATTACCTGTTAATAGTAAGTTGAGGGGCAGCTGTTCTTCCCAAGAGACTTTCCCTGCTATTTAATCCAAAATAAATCTCTAAATGCAATCTGAAGCAAGTAACAGTATTTTCTTGGCTAGTTTGAGGATTTACAGTGGCGTAAATACGGGCTTTCTTATATTCAGTAAGTGGCTGTTGTTAGTTGGTTGGATCTCGGTAACATCTCTCATTCCCTGAAGATTAACAGCTTGCTTTTCTTTCTGTTTAGTGGAAGTGTATACAGGTTAAAACTCCCTTTAGGTCACAGCTGCTTTTTTCAACAGCACAGCAATGTCATGGTTCATAAATTAAGAGGTCAGTTGTTTGCCACTGAAGCTGAAAATAACTCCTTAAAGGTTAGGCCTCTGAGAGACACTTCAAAATGCTGGCAAGTTTCAATGACAATAGTCCTTTGAAAAGAATTTTTTTCTGATACTTATCAGGAAAGAAACAACAGTGTGATAATGCCTTATCACTTTGGACTCAATAGTGTAGAAACATTTGCGGTGCTGTTTGTGGAGTGTCACAGACATTCCTACTGTTGGTTACAGACAGAGTTAAACCTATGTCGCATAAACTCTAGCACTGATAAAATGTGATTTCCAGTTTTCTTCTTTCCCAAAGAAAATAATACTTCTGTGGAATACAGCTAAAATCAATGCTCTTCACTCAAGCAGATGTACTACCAAATCTCAAGGACTGCTTCACTCTATGCTTGACTTTAGATCACCTGACTACCACGCCATGAACCATTAGGTTCTTTATGAAAGTCATCAAAACTACCCAGGACTGTGTTCCAGACTATGAGGATATGTTACCAGGAGTCTGCAGGCCGCAATGCCTTTGTACAGGCATCTGTCTCCATTCAGTCTGCTACTGCAGCAACCTTTCCTGAGCACCACTGCTGCAGTGGCTGTGGGCAATTGAGGATTTAATCTACCAGAGAAGCTTTTTCTTGGTGTCTTTGTGTTGGATGAGGCTTTTCAGTGCCTCAGAAATGGAAGAGGAAATGGATGTACTCCCTGCAGCAATGACTGTTTTCTCTGTTAATTGCTTTGTACTATAGGAATTAAGCAAGTTTCTTGCTTAACTGTACCTGACAACCAGCAGATCCACAGTCTTCTATGAGATAACTTAAAGGAGTATCTTACACAGTACTTCCTTGCTAATGTTTCAGAAAATACTTTTGGATAAAAAAGGAAAGTAGCCAGGAGTCTGTTTAATTTTGAATTTTTTTATTAACTTCTTACTTGTAAACTCCAGTTTATTGTGGATGAAGGTGACAGGCTGCAGCAGCAGCATTACCCTCTTAGTTGTGGTGGCAGTGCACAGTGCAAAGAAGCCCCAGGCAGTGACTCTGGCCACAGGCATGCAGTATTTCCTAATTATCCTTGTTTCTTTTATAGGAAGTAGTGGGGGTTTTTTTGTCTGGATTTTTTAATTTTTTTTTTCTAATGGCATGAACATGCTTATCGTGTTCTTATGAACTTGCTCATGAGAACCACTAGGCAAGTCTCTATGCAAGACTTGTGAATTTTCAACCTCTTGCAGAATCAGCTTTCTATCAACATATCAATCCTTATTTTCCTGTTCACTGTCTGACCTTGCATTGTTAATCTCATTGTATTTTTTACCTTGCATTTTTATGTTTAGGAAGAACATAACCAAGTGAACTCAAGGGCTTTCCCACATTTGTGGTAGCTAAGTGAATCTTTATGGACTTGAGTATACATAGGCTGGGGAAGGATGAAAAGGTAGATTTAATATTTCCCTTTTTAAACGTAACATTTATCCTGTTTTTCTCAGCCTGCATTAGGAACTGAAGAGTGGACTGCTGCAGCCAGGTACTGCTGGTCACAGAATTAAATTTCTGCCATTCAGTAAATACCTGGGAAGTAATTGTATCTTTTTCCCCCACAGTCCAGCAGATCTTCCTGTGTGCAGGAAAATTGAGGTTTGGGATTAGCACAAGCCTTTTTTTACTCTGAGAACCTTATCCTCCTTACAGGACTATTGGCTGAATGTGCAGATGACAGACAGTGGGCAATGACCAGCAGGTCGAAGGAGGTGATCCTGCCCTTCTACTCTGCTCTTGTGAGACCTCACTTGGAGTATTGTGTGCAGTTCTGGTGTCCTCAACATAAAAAGGACATGGAACTGTTAGAACATGTCCAGAGGAGGGCCACGAGGATGGTCAGGGGACTGGAGCACCTCCCATATGAAGACAGGCTGAGAAAGTTGGGGTTGTTCAGCCTGGAGAAGAGAAGGCTGCGTGGAGACCTCTTAGCAGCCTTCCAGTATCTGAAGGGGGCCTACAGGGATGCTGGGGAGGGACTATTCGTTAGGGACTGTAGTGATAGGACAAGGGGTAACGGGTTGAAACTTAAGCAAGGGAAGTTTAGATTGGATATAAGGAAGAAATTCTTTACTGTGAGGGTGGTGAGGCACTTGAATGGGTTGTCCAGGAAAGCTGTGAATGCTCCATCCCTGGCAGTGTTCAAGGCCAGGTTGGACAGAGCCTTGGGTGACATGGTTTAGTGTGAGGTGTCCCTGCCCATGGCCGGGGGTTGGAACTAGATGATCTTGAGGTCCTTTCCAATCCTACTAATTCTATGATTCTATGATTCAGTTCAGGACTTTGCTCATCAACTCAAAAGTTATCAAGTTGAAATGAAAGAGAAGAGATTGGAGCTGTGTATGTGTGTGCCTCAGGTACCCTTTTTCTGTTTTCCAAATAAAAGCCTGGAAAGAAAGGGACTGATTTCTTGTTAGAGAAAGCTTACAGAAAAGAGCTGACTGATTATCTTCATGTCAACAGTCTGAGCTGCAGAATTTTAGCTAGTAATTAAAAAGGAATATATACTGTGCTTAAGTTCCATTCACAGGAAACTGAACTATTCTCTTCCCTGTGTGAACAAATGTTGAAATAAAAAGACTTAGTATGCATGCAAAGTGCATGTCTGCTTTTCAGTGCTCTGGCATTTCTCGAAAAAAGCTTTTGTAATTTCAGTTTCAGTCTATCCTTTAGATAATGTCTTTGATAAACTGCAAAAAATAATTATAATTAATGTGTACAATCAGAAATTAGATACCAAGTTCGTTGCTGAATTAATCAAACTGCAGAACTTCTGCAATTATGTTTTGGATTAATGGAACAGAGACCCATATACTTTAAAGTAAGCTGCCAGTTTTTTAATCAGCCTGTAAATACAGTTATGTTGATGATCCTAACCAGATCACTGGACAATAAAAACAGGCTATTCATCATGGTGAATTAGAAGCTACATTCCAGCAAGCACAAACACAAACATACAAGTGAACCCACAGTCATCTACAGGACTTAGAGGATGTAAAGACTCCTGAAACCCAGGACAGTATAACAGTCTGATGTTAGTATTGTACCTCAAGGAATATTTTTTTTGCCTAGTATTTTTTTCATAAGCAAATATACCCCAGACTGTATTCTGTTACACATGGCGTAGCTTTGAGTTCATTTTAATTTCTCACAGTCATCTGTTTTCTTCATCTGCCTTTGAATTGTGCCACAGTTAACATCTGTTGATTCTTTTCTTCCATACTATTGACTTCAGTTTTGCATTTTTATAGTGTGGTTTTGTTTCCATATGAGGGTCTAAGCTTGCTTGTTCAAAAGAGGGCAAGGGGAAGTAACATACTGCAGTTACTATCATGCTGGATTTGGCCCATGCTTACAAACGAAACCTGAGAGTCAGAAGCTCTTCCCCATGCTGTCCTTCTTCCATTGCGGCTGAGCTGAAAATCTGCTTGTCCCCTATGCTTAAAAGTGCTTTTACTTCCTATGCTGAAATGGGCACAGGGTCTTCTGTACCTGGTAATTCTGTCTCTGTATTGTGATTTTGCTTTTGTACTCTGAAAATGTGGCCTGTGAAGTTTACTTCTCAGGATGCACCAACAAGCCACTGTGTGGTAGCAAATTTTATTTAGATTCCCACCAGCCAGTCCAAGCTGCAAATCTGATATGAATCTCATGGCTGAAGGCTGAAGAGATAGCTTGAATTTTACTAGGTATTAAATAATCGATGGGACTTGGCCTATAGCCTTCCTCTGTCCTGCTTTTCTGAATGATGAAAAGAAATAAAAATTTGAAGTAATGTATTTTCCCTTGTTGCAACTACAATTAGTCAGTGAAATGAATATATGTTATTTGAATCCTTAATATTTTAACACATAACAGGATTTTGAACAGCAGTTAACCAAACTTCTCAGCTTGTAAATAATATCACATTTATAAGAAGGCAATATGCATTACTATTAAATTGTTAATTCACCTGACTTTAATTTCATCACCCACCTTGAAACAAAAGCAAACCTGTTTTGTTATTATCTTAAAAAGGAACTTAGTCACGTCTGTATTTTTATAAGGACTCTTTGTTCTCTTGTGTGGGAAAACTGATAGATCTGAAAAGATTTTAGGTCACCCCTTTGTCTATGAATCTTTAATATATACGTGTGTGTGTGTGTGTTGAAGGAAATAAGATAACAGAAGTGTGGAGGAAAAATGAGCAAAGCTTATTAACAGGAGCTCAGTTTTTAGTCCCAGCAGACTTAACTAGCAGAAGGGGAAGGGAAGATCTGGGGCTGGCTGCCAGTGAAGCTTTGCTGATTGTTAACACTCCAAGGCATCTCAGAATGCCCTTATCATAGGGAGCCTGAAAGTGTTTGTACTCTGTGACTCTGCAGTCAGGAGCAGTCTCGCAAGGAAAGAGTGTTTACAGAGGATTTGAAGTAGGGAGAAAACTACAGCCAAGCTGACCAGAAAGACTGGAATTTCATCTATCTCTCCCTGTCCCCTCCCCCTCTCTGTCGCCCACTCACTGGATTTCTTTCTCTGCCAGCCTTTTAAACCAGAGATTACTGGGTCAGTGACATTCATTACTCCTTTTATTCTAGTATAATCTCGTGTTTGGCCGCCTGGAGAAACACTGCTACCTGTAAGTATCTGCTTCAAGTTTATAGTATACACTTAATGCTATCATGCTTGTGTTTGTAACAGTGTTTAACACTTGCAACATTTAGTTTGTTGCTGAATGCTGCAGAAAAGCAGTCGGACAGTAATTTTTACACTTTGAATGGATGAAGGCTCAGTTTTAACTTTGGAGGAAAGCAGGCACTTGCTCTTGCCAGTAGTTTAGCAGGAGTTAACTTGGAAGTTAAGCATTCAAAGCAACTTAGTTTATCCTAATATTTAAGTTGATATAGATTTTTCAACGATGCTGGCTTTCTTCCATCAGTTCTAATAAAACTATGTAGTTTTCTGTTTTGTAAAAGCTTGGAAGCACTAAGCAAGATTTATTTTCTTAAATCAGTCTTTTTAGTAAGATAGACTGGGAGAGATGCGACAGAAAGAACTGAAAAAACATTCAGTAAGTCTTTCTAAAGGAAGTATCCAATTTACTGGGAGAACGTAGTTTTTAAAATGCATGCTTTAAAATTGTGAACTTTTATTTTGCAGTAGAGATCTGTGAGAGTTTTCAGATTTCCATGTACATTCAGATGGCTGACTTCATTCATCTGAATTAGACAGATGTTCACTGGTCGTATGGATGTGTAAATATTTATGTGTGTTTCAGGGCAGTCAGATACATGCTTGCAGAGTTTTTACATTTCCTGATGCTTTCTATGCATTTATCTAAAACATCATCTTTTAATGATTAGTTTCTGTAGCTCTGTGTTATGCTGAGACACTTCAACAAATTCTGTAGCTCATTATACACAATTTCTTGGAACAGTTATTAAAAAGTGATTTTGTAAATTATTTTTGCTACTTAGAAAATTCTACTAGTTCACCATCTCAGCTAACTCAGGACTGAACATTACCTTAGAGAAAATGCATTTCTGCTGTTGACATATGTCCAAGGTGTCTGTGGGAGGCATTGGCATTGCAATCTCCAGTTGCTTTCATAGTAAGAGAACACACACATTTGCAGTTGTCTCATCTCTTTTCCCTTACTTGGCTGTTACTGCTGTGTGCCTGCCAGCATTTTCTTCATGATTTTTCACTGGGGTTTAGTTTTGCATGCAACATGACTGCATGCAAATTGTTTTGACCCAGGGAATGAGGAGTTTTGGGTCTGGGCATCTTTAGGTTTTGAACATTTTCTCCAGCATAGATCCCTGCTCTCAGGAGAATTAGGGAAGTCTATGGACAAATGATTAAACAAGTGCCTGGACAATAACTGTTTTTTTTTTTTTTAAATGAGTGTACCTGATACCTGCTCATTTATTACATTTATTTTCTGCAGTCTTTGAAGTGGTCTTGGTAATATTAATCTTTAATACACTACAACAAGGGAAAAGAAATGGTTATGGATTTCGTCAACCTAGCATTGAATTTAGACGACGACTATGCATAGTAAAAACATCACAGTAAAATAGCATATGCTAGTCAAATAGTGACACATTAAAAATGCAATCCACTTGACTCTAGCTGTTGAACATGAAGGGAGATTGAACAGGTGATTTGTCATCAATACTTTAACTTTGCTTCTCTCATTTTTTGAGATTGTGTGGCAGTCAGTTGTGGACCCAGATGAATTTATCTCATGTTAATGTCTGTGTGAGCTACAGTTACTGTAGCTAGGGTGTCCTTGCACAACTTCATGCTTTCACACATTGCAACGGCAAGATCCTCAGGGTGATTCAGCTACCTTTTGTGCAGTTGGGTAAAAAACCATGAAAAGACTACAGTTGGGAAGTTGTTAAACACTCCCTAACGAATGTGTTATTTAAGTCTCTAGTTGCTGTAATTTTGAAGTCTGCAACAGTAGTTCAAAGAACTCTAATAGCTGTCTGTGAGGATAAACTGTATCTGGATTGTGTTTGATTTTCTGACAAATGTTGTCTAAAACCAGTATGCAATTACATGAGCTGAATGGCTGTAGCTGCACTGTTCAGGCATCCTGAATGTGTAAGGATATACATATATAAATGAAAATTGTTAGCTAAAGAGGAAGCATGGGTCTGTTTTGTTTCTTTTACTGGATCTAGATTAATTTTGATGAGATGTGTGCTATTTATTCTAGTGTATAATTGTTGTTTATCAAACATAATTCAAAGGTAATCATCTAAGTAACCAACATACTTCACTGGGAGTTTGATGTCCATGCATACAAATCTAAAGTGATTTCAGGTTCTTCTGTGAAGTTCCCACCTTTGCAAACCTAATTTTGTATCTGGGCCAAATCCATCCTCTTTCCCTATGATAGATATATAAACTGTAAGGAAATGCTCCTTGGAGGCACATTTTTTCTCCCATAATATATCAATAATTCTGGCCTAACCTTCAAATGAGCATCTAAATTTCACATATGTAAGGCTCAAAGAGATGAACCAAGCCAGTGTGTTTGTGGGAAAGTGCAAACCATATAATCTACCAGCTGTTAAAATTTAAGCATTCAAAAAAATCCTCTGTGTAACATGTGCAGCGGATTGCAAGACTTCTTTTGTTTAGCACTGTGAGATGGAGCACATCCTCCATTGAGCTTGTTTTTGTGAAGAACAGTCTGAAAAGTCTTCCTTCTCAAAAAAACCTAAAACCTCTGCTATTACCCTCAAGGATCATCATCTCAAAGCTCAGCCTTCTCCTTCACTCTTTCAACAATCCACTCAACAGCAGTGCATAAATTATTCTAAACCTACTAAAACCAGGTGCTGTGCTTCAGATAGGTTTCTACCAGTAAAAGGGGGTCTGCCAGAGGCGGAAGTCCCTTGCCATTTTATTGCTCTGTACCTTCATGTAGAGCAGCGCTGTGTGCTACCACACACTGAACAGATGTGTAACACTATGGAGTTGTGCAAAATGTCAGTGGTACTGCATTTCACCATCATTGCCCAACAATTGTTTCACTGAAGCCTCAGTCCCTGCAGTTCAAGGTGTAGTGAAACAATGCTACTGTTGGGCAGCTGCTTACAGTTCCTCATCTCTACTGCTGCACCTTTCTATTGCCTGTGCAGGATGCTTTTACTGCTTCTTTTATATGGATTTTGACACCTCACTCTTGTGGATCAGAGACGCATTCACTATCTGGTAGCGCTGCTCTGCCATAACTCAAGCTCATCTATAGTATTTCCTGCAAGAGATCTGACCATAACTTGCATGGGGGTCCAGAGTTAGAAGCCTTGTGTTGCCATGTTAGGTACTGAATGCATTACTGTTGTTTCTTTCTTCACTCACCAAATTTGTGGCTCAAGGTGAAGCTAATTATTTTGTCCTTGTAACACAAGCACAGTGGTCACTGACTAATCCTAGGCTGCTTGCTGAGTTTCGCTAGTTTCTTTTCTATCCATAACTAGATTCTTTCTAAAATGAAATGTCTTTTCAAAGCCAATGGACTTGGGGGATTTCCTCTATCTACTACACTCTATTCAGCCATCTATAGTTTCTATTATTAGTGATGGTTTAATTTTGTTTTTGTGTCATTCTCTGGTGGATTAGAGAAAGCCATTCCACTACCCAAATGTTATAGACTGCTCTTCTCAGACCAAAGCTGAGAGAGGAAAAAAAAAAAAACCAAAAGGGAGAGAACTGTTGCCTACCATTCCTTAACACAGAAAACACCTTGCTGAAGTTTCTATGTGACCTGTAATCCTTGTTTGTAGCACACAGAAAAAAAACCACATGAAGTAGCAAACAGTCCAAGCAGTGCATGTGTTAATTGCACATGCTGAAGTGACAACCCCCTAATTTAGAAGCTCAGGATCCTTCCATTGCCCTGGGCTACGTTTTAATTGCTGTAATAATGTTCGTCTTGTTTCCTAGAAATCGTGGAAGGCTGTTATTTTGGTTTTTTCTTTAATCCCATCATGTAAAAAAAGAAACCCGATGTTCTTTCTGTTTCTTGTAAACTTTTTCTGGTGTTCATTAAAACAAAGCAGTCCAACTCCCAGCCCACAACAGTAATTTTCCATAATCCCCTTCAGGCTTGGCAAAAGAAAAGGGCAATTTTGCATCCAATTGTTCAGTGAAATCTCCCAGGCAACCAAAGATTTTGTCACACACAGAGGAACTCTTAATGGTCTCATCCAAATCCAATAGAAGACTTCGAGTGTTATTGAGACTTGGTTCAAGGACACTAGTGATTTAGATTTCTTCATGGGTGCTCTTAAGGATTTAATGCAGTTCTCCAGATTCCAGAAGCCAATGAGCACTTGTCAAATTGGGAAGTTTTGTCAGATAATTTGTGATTATGATAACTCTACCGCAGTCCTTTTTGGTTTTTTTCTCCTTTTTTTTTTTTTTTGTTAAGAATTTTGAAAGCCAGTTGTATTTGGTAAGAAGTGAGAATAAGAAGTGAGAATATTAATGTTTTCAATTAACCATTGCATCATTTCCCACATCTGTACCAGCTGCCCTGCGGAAAAAATAGTTCTTTTGGCATTTGGAGAAAATCTTAAACAAACTACATCTGAAGTTCTCAGTAACCCTCTCCTACACTGTCCTCATTCTGGTCTGTCCCTCTGTTACATCCACCACCTCTTCAGAGGTTCATTCTCCATTCACCTTTTCCTCTGGGCTCATCTGCAGATGGGGCAACAGTCTGCCAGCAGATGAGATCTTCAGAGTTCCCTTTGCCAAGTCTCCCTTACACTATGCCTTGGACATGTCTCTTGGACTCATTTTTACAAGCTCCCAGATCTCAGGGTCAGCTTGGCCAGTCAATCTCTTATTATGGGAAAGGAGATCTTTTTCTTGTCACATTTTTTATACCAATCTGGCTTTATACTGGGAATTAGTGGAGAGTTTGTGTGGTACAAAGCAGTATTCTGCGAAAATATGCCAGGAAATTAACTTTTGTTCAGACAGCCAGACATCATGGACTCCTGCTCCTTTTAGAGACTTTCTGCTGTTAGTATCTGACGCAGAAAAGAAACCACCACCTGTGTCCAAGGTTTGTACTGGCACCCATTGCTGGGATTTATAAGTCACGCACCAGAAAGTGATCAACTGAATGTCAGAGCTGAGGTGCAGATGTCCCTGTATGAACACCTCTGGTAGTGCCCGTTGCAGACAGACAGCTTGTAAGCCCATATGTAAGGTGAAAAGAGAGTAATACACTTCCCAACCAGTGCTATTTCTGAACAGGTGATTAGGCAGTCTCTGAACTATAACATGTTTTTGCGGGAACTGCCCAGGCTTCAATTTTATAATTTCTCATAAAGTACTTAGTGCCCTATGAATAAATGCATTTTGTGTTGTAAGTCAATGCCCTTACCTAATATTATGGAGCATGAAGTTACTGGCATTGTCATGACTATAAACCAGTGGGTCTATGCTTCAGTTATTGACTGTTTCTTAGCACATTGACAGGTTCTAGTTGGAGTCTAAAATTTCTAATTATTTCCTTCTTTTCTGAGCCCCACTATGACTTCAGAAACTGGGTCTTCTCTGAAACAACCTGAGACTTATTCATATATTGCTTGTTCATCAGGGTCTGGAATCAAAGGATTTAAAATCCATTGCAGTCCCTGTGCCAGGAGGTTCCTCCTGGCCAAGTATCCTGACATGCCTGAAGTCAGAGGAGATAGTATGCAGAGCATTTTCTCGAGACATGTGCCAAGAAAGTTATTTCATTTCCCTTAGACCTAGCTTTACTTTGTTTGATGCAGGAAGTAGGAAAAGGGCACAGCAACAAAGAAGGTTTTGCTCAGAATATGCCTCCATGCTTCACAGCTGGTATTTTAAGAAAACACAGATTATATTGGATAAATGATAGCAACCTGTGCACTACGTGACAAATGCCAATCAAATATTCAGGTTAAAATGATGTGCTTGCTGCAAACCAGACATTCTCACTTGAAGGCTGAAGTGTAATCTGTTTTTCTCTCCACCTTTCCAAGCTGTCCTTTATGGGGTTTAGGCTGTGTTTCAAAACTCTGAATTTTAGGATTTTGATTGCTGTCTCAGATGTGCTTATTTCAGTAAAGTGCTATGCACAGCCATCCCACTAAAATGAAACAAAAATTTGCAAGTATTTTGGGCACATTTACATATCTGGGTTTTAGCGGAAGCTGTCTATGTAAGTAAACTTTATTAAGAGAAATTGAGATTTTGAACACATTAAAAAACTTTCAAACATGAATTCCATTCCTTTTCTTCTGGCTAGAACTCTACATTTCCTCTCAGACTTTGTTCAGACTGCTCTGGCTGCATAATTTTAGACAAAAATTGAAATAGTTTCAGGTAAAAAGCTAGGAAAGCAGCGTTGAGATTTGTGGCCCAGACTACATGGTCAACATACACCTAACTTTAGATGTTAGTCCCAGTGTCTTCAGTCTTGAATCTGAGCAGAAGTGAGTGGGTCTGTCTTGGGTTACTTTAGGAAGTTAATAATTTTAAAGAAATTCATGACTACTGGTCACTTTTCACTGAGAGAGATAAAATTGGGCAGATACATGTATACAATTGTAGACTGTTTAGAAGGTCATCCTGCCAGAGACAGCAGAGAAAACACCTGTTAGCAACAATGAAGAAAATAAAGAGATGCACACATCTGTGTTTTTCCTCAACTTCAGGAAATTTTGCAATAGTGGTAGGACTGGGGTTAAATCAGACCGTACAATTAGGTAGTCAGGGTACTAAAAATTTACAAGAGACTAAAGGAATGTTGATGTTTCACTAGCTTGAAATGCTCAAGATCTTATGAAATTTAATTAAATCAATACCATTGCCTATTCTTTGGGACATAATGTTCAGTTACTTTGGAGGGCTGTAGAAATTAGGGTCTTGTAAGAATTTCAGTTGGACTTGTTCAATATCAGAACTCTGTTTTTCATGTAAGTTTATGAAAGTGAAAGATGAAGATTAACTGGAACTGGGGGGCATGAGGAACTTTTTTTTTTCCTATTATATTTTGTTCCTTTTTTCCACTGAAATGCTTTCAGAATGATTACTTTTATTGTGTGTGAAAAAGAAAATCCTCAGCTTTCATATGCTTCCGTGCTGATGTTCTGGCATAGTTACTTTGATGTATCAGGAAGAGTCAAGAGGCACTTGCCTCTTTATTTTGAACTGAAGTTTCCCCACACACATTCAGTGGCAAAGAAAAATGGATTTAACAAAAGGCCACTCTTCTGTTATCCCATTTTCAGGTATATTTAATCTGGACAAATGTCTGCTCCTTCACTTTCACATTATTTGGATGCTCAAACCCTTTTATCAATATCTACTCAGTCCAGCAATAAAAAAGGCTGGTAACAAAAGATACTATAGAGCAAGTGTTTATTATGGATCATATGGATCAAAGGAGTCTGGAATCCATATTGAGAGCTGACCCGCTGAAGGAGGGAATCTCGTTGGTACATAACTAATTTTCTGAACATGTGTGCTTTTAATAGTATTCAAATGTGAATTCAAGCTGCTGCTTGCAATGAACTGCAGTTGTAAGAAATGGATTTTTTTTTTGTGTATGTGTGGTTACTTTAATTACATCTGATAGTTGCTCAGAGCTTTATACCAATTTTCTTTCTTTTCCCCCCCCTAGGATTAACAAACCTTTAAAGCACTCTGAGGACACATTTGTCATTTTGTCAGTCTTGACCAATGAATTTCATAAAAAACAAAGGATATTTTAAAAGGCTCCTGTCCAAATTTCAGTCAATGGGTGCATCTTAAGAGAAAACATGTGGTACATATTTACCTGTGGATAACGTTTTGGTTCTTCGTCATATGGTGGAAATCTGCTGGTGGAGAAAGAGAAGACTTCTTCTGGAATATTTTCACTGGTGGAAAAGAACTGTCTTTCCCTCATAATATGAAGCCCATTGAGAAAAGCTGGTTGTTTCTACTGCTGCCTTTGTTACTAAGAGTTGTACGCTCCTCCTTTATTAGTGTCAACCTTGGGGTGAAAGTGATGAAGGGACAGTCTGTCTTTCTGTCAGAAGATGACCTCAAGTTTTCCATCCCCAGAGAGAAGGATGCCTGCAAAGTAGAAGTTGTGATCAATGAGCCAATAACACAGAGGGTTGGGAAACTAACTCCACAGGTATTTGTGCTCTGTGCTGCTCTGAGTGTACATGTGTGCACAGTTGTGGTAGAAACTAGAAAGAGCTGCTTTATTGATTTTTTTTTAATTCTGGTAATGACCAAAAGGCATGGAATGGGATGGTCTGTGAGATTCAGCCTTATCCTGAAAATAGCCAGCTGACAGAGAGCTGCACCCCTGAAATCCTAAAGTTCACTTTGGTATGAGTGAGGTTGATCAGAGTCTCCTTTCACAGGCAGAGAATGGGTATTTCAAACCTTTTGGTTAGGAGGCATTCTCCAGTCTCTCATCTGCTTTATTTTCCACCATGAGGGTAACCGGTGCCCCTCGGATAATGCGTAGCCTGCTAGAGCATTTCACATTTCAGTCACGCAGCCACTACTTAGGGAGCAATTAAGAAAACAAAAAATCATCACATACAATAAGCACATTGTGTACACTGTTGCTTGCTTTGCAACAGCTAAATTGCTAACAGATGGTGAGTACATGAAAAATAACAACTGTTTCTGCTAAAATGTCAGGATCGTAAGAATAATGAAATGTATGTCACATATCACCATTCTGCTACTCATTTGCCTTACAAATCTCCCCACCTGAGTCATGGCAGGAAGGAGCTGAAAGTAATTGAAATGAAGTTGTGATGCTAGAGACAGAAGATGAATGGTTTGAATCAAGCATAACTGAAGAGGTTTTGCCTGTTTTCAGAAAGTTTTGTTTGTTGCACCATGCAGCATATGCTCCTTTATGTTTGCATATGTATACTGTTTTAAACATCCTCCCTGAGGTTTCTGGAGGTCTCTGTGAAGGCAGATGCAGGAGCTTAACATATTTTTCAAAGCTTCTGGCTCAGTCATTGACATTATTTTTGCATACCACTGACAAGTACTGTGGCTGAACCAGCACCTAGAAGGAGCAGAGGCATGCTGGGGAATGCAGGAGGCAATGAACAAGGCAATGTGTGATCTTCTGTAGAGACTGTCCCCAGGCAGTACAGTTCCTCTGCTGAGACTATCCTAGGGCTTGCTGTCTACCAGCACAGGGGCTCTGGCCATAGTCCCCCTACTCCACTTCCTCTGTCTAGTTTGGCCCATGAGAAGAAAAAGAAAGACTTAGGTGTGTCATTGCTGGAAGACCTCTTTTGTAGGCAAGCTGTCTGGCTGAGGGATTGACTTTGGTTTTGATTTCTGCCTTGGCCTCTACATGCAGCAGGACCCAGCTACGTTGAAAAAGCTACTTTGTCCTTTGCAACTTGACATGCTTCTAGCAAAGGGTTTTCCAGAGACTCTTGGGGATCTGTATTCACACACCTTATTTTACAAAATACCTATGGACCCAAGGACTTTCTCCACTCCCAACCCCACCTGTGTTCAGTGTCCATCCATCCAGGGCCTCAGGGCCAGCCCAGCCAGCTGCGTGTGGAGGCTGCAGACCTCCCTGCAAGGAGTGGGTGAGCTCTGCTGGACTGGCGGCTCTGGGATATGAGTCCAGAGGGATGCTGTGGCTGCAGGTGATGCTTGGGATACCCACCCTGAATGGCTCCTGATCTGAGTGCTATCCTGCTAGGAAAGGCGTCTTTTCCTCTCTGCAGCCATGGGGAGGTGTGAGTTCCAGAGACCACAGCACAGTGTCCCCCAGGGAGACTGCCAGTGTGATAGGCATTCTGGTTATCTCAAGCCATATTTCCCTGCTGGAAAACACCAAGACAGCATTTGTAAGTTGAGGGCTTTTGTTTTAAATGACAAAATCTTGAGCCACACACTGTAAAGAGCTGCCTGAGCTTTCACCATTCCTGAAAAAAGGTGCCAGGGTCCGGCCCACCCTGTGCCACTCATGCTCTTTCTACCAGGAAATTGGGCAATGTCTCTGATATGATATCTTTTTTACTGCCATTAAATGAGTAATGTCCTAGGAATGTATGACAATTTAATTACAAATTGTAGTTGAAAAGCAGTTGAAGTGGAAAAAAAACAAAGCTCGACAGTAATTAGGAAAAGATTTAGAACCCCTTTGTCTTACCCAGCAAATTTATAGACAATTAGAATTGCCTGTTCATATAAAAAGAAAACATATTAGGAAACATAAAACAGATGTTTCTTATTGCAAAGCAGATTGTGTCTTATATGTATATACAATGACTGTCAGTCAATGATAATAGACCTCTGTGGAAAGGTCTTTCATTTTCCATCACCCTGTTATCAACTAAGAGGTGGAACTAATAATGTTTTAGAAAGAAGGAAATGAATTCTTTGATACCATAGACCATCTCCTTTGTTGTGTACAGTCCCCTCTGATTTGAACATCATCTGAGCAGTATCTCATTGTCAGGTCCGCACAAGACCTACATGTCACCAAAACTCTACTGACTTTGAGGGCTCTATACTGATTTATGCCAGTGAAGAATCTCATCTTTGGTGTGCAACACTAAACTCCTGGAAGCTATAATATGAGTTACTTTTGTGTATAATGTACTTTTTTTTTTCTTTAGAGTATCACATCACCTAACTACTTCTTGAAATTTTTCTTTTTTTTTTGTAAGACATCACTTCTACTATCTAATTATTTACCTAACTGTTACCTTCCTTTATGTTAGCTTGCATTAAGAAAGAAAAGACATTAAGTAAGATCAAGACATCTTTGTTTTTTGTTAAACACTGAAAAATAACTTATTTCTTTGACATTTGAAAATAATACGTAACAGCCACAACATTGTCAAAACCTTCATCATGTGAGAGCAATTTTGATTTCCACAAACTGTTCCTGTCCTTCCTTTCTAAGCAGTCCAAACAAATACAATCAATTATACATCCCATAACATCCTATATTACAGATTATTTCAAGATTATTTTAGCCATTAGGAAGAAGAGTAAATCTGTGTATATGGATCTGATAATCAACTAATTCATCACTTACTTCAAAATAGAAAGACTTTGTACAGTGTGTTTCTTGATACAAGTTAAAACCAGCAACACATTTAAAAGTCACTAGGAATATAGAACCATTACCACATAGCTTGAGCATCTGAGAATAACTTGAATGGAAGTGGACAAGTCAGTAATAATGGAAGCTGATCAACTCCAGTTATTCTTCCGTTATAGAAAGACAAAAGTTCTAATTCTGTGTAATTGCTAGAAAGAAACAGAAGTCATTAGTTCTTACATGCGTTAGTGTAAATCCAAAGAGCGGTCATGATGTGCTTCAGCTAACTATACATTAACAAATTAAAGTATTTAATTTAATGAGAAATTGAAGTATTGTTTTGTTTTTACGCTGAAAGTCAGAGCATCCAAAGAATTTCTTCATGCACTGAACTTCTAGTCAACATTTCAGAGCCTCACTAAAATCGCCCTTCCATTTCACCACCCTCCAGATCGGGCTGGGGAGATGTAGGTAATTCAGGCAAGGCACTTCAATTTCATGATTCTTTTGGTGCATTTTAAAAAATGACTGGCAGTAAGAAATGACCTCATCTTTCTGAAAAACTAAACAAACCAAAAAGGAATTTGTCAGTCAGATGTATATTTATATTAGTCTGTGTTAGCAATGGCCTCATTATATCTATTACTGAGTACTGAACAGATTTTACTTTAGTCCATAGATGTCCCAAGAATTATATATGAATATGGCCCATAAAAAACACATGCAGTTTCACAGTGAGACATCCAGGAAATGTAATTATTATTTTTTGCCTTCTTGATGACAAGAATTTCCCTGTTTTACTGTAAATATAAAATGCATGTACATCCTCCATCTATGCATGGACTATATAGGGGTTCCCTGTTATCACAAGAATAACATAGACAAGTTTTTATCACTGCTAGCAGCTTTCAGCTGTTAAAAATCTATAAAGAAATATAGCTACATGTGCATTGTAATATGCCAGACTTGCAAACTGGTGTGTGCAGACAAGAAAATCATGTGCCTCAGAATCCAAATCCCTTCCCCAAAGAATGGTGTGTCAGAACTTTCTAAAGTAATCTTTTTTCCATTTGGGAAAGGCATTTCTACTTGTTGATTTAACCTGTGCAAGTCAACAAAAAATTAAACAAAACAACTGGACTGAAAGAAGTGTCTGGTTTATATGGCTAAACTGTGTCCAGACAGCTTTGTAAATTTGGCCTGTATCAGATATGTCTCTTAACCTCTTTTGAATTTGGTGGTGGACAGAATATAGAAATTCTGCTTGCTTTTATGCTGTGGGATTACACTGACATTGGGGCTAGGTGTTGGTATGGCATGCAGATGACATTGGATCTCATAAAAGGCTACCAGTACAAAGTCAATATTCCAAAAAATTGTAGCAAATCTGAGCTAACAAAGTTTCCAATGGAGAAATATCACCAGATAATACGTTTGTAGTCCAGCAGTAGTGGCCATAAAGCAGGATTTACTATATAATCAAGCTACTGCCACGAGCAACTTTAAAAGCTAATAAATCCAACAGTAAACTGCAGGAATTTGCTGCCTTTTCGGATCCACTGAAGTTGTACTACTGAATACAGCTGTGTGCATGTGTGAGCTCAAACTAGTTGTTGCACTGGAGGAGGGACTCAGCAGCCTGCAACAAACACATTTATGTGGCCCATTCCTTTTCCAATTGTAGAGTGCCAGCAGCCCCATGTTAAAGTGGTTACTCTGACTCTCAGTGGGAGACAACAGAATGAGTGAATACCTATTCATAAACTACAGGCTAAAAATTTCCAGTTGGAGAGAGGTGAAACGGAAGCTGTGAAATAAACACCCTTGACAGTGTTATATCTGTCTATTCTTTCTCCTTCGCAGGTTTTTGATTGTCACTTCCTTCCTAATGAAGTCAAATACACCCACAATGGCTGTCCCATTTTAGATGAAGATGCAGTCATGCTCAGGCTGTACAGGTAAGCAGAGAATTCACTGTTACTAGAAGCACAGCTGCCCTTGGGAAGAGCAAGCAGTTAATTTTTCATGGTAAAAGCATGTTCTGCTGTATTTGTTGTACTTACTTAGATCCATTAGCGGCATCATTAGTCAACAAGTGACCAGCTGTTCACAGAAACATTTCTCACAATGTATTTCAGCTATATTTAAATAACACTTTTGATAATATTAATGGATATCATGTATTGCTTGTTTATTACATATAATCAGAGACTTATCTCTTTATTACTGAAAATGACAACAGAACTTTCAGAGAATTTATGCCCTGTGCTGTCCGGCTGATAGTGACACAAACCCTTGTATATACACAGCGATCAACCTCTTCCCTCACACAGACATCCTTTTTACAAGTATGAGGACGTCAGCAGCAGGGTCTGGCACCTTGTGGGCTCTGGTGGTCTGGGGTTTGAAAGCACAGGAGAAAAAGTGCTTAGAATACTCAGTTTAGAAGGTGAGGCCAATGCCAAAGTCACAGAGTGACAGAAGATGGAATGAAGCAAATTAATTTCCTTCTATCACCTGCAGGTTTACAGAAACTGAAACGTTTGTAGAGACATTCAGCCTTCGTGTGCAGTTGCTTGAGCCAGACTGTAACATCATCAAAATGCGTTCACGTGCCCTGGAGGTCCCTGAGTATTATGGTCTATCTAGGGCAATTGACAAGAACATCCTCACTTTTGACTATGACAGGAAGATAAATCTGGATTGCACCATTTCCATAGCCTCTTCGGAAACCCACCTGCCTGCTCATGGGCAGCTCATCGCTGGGGAAGTGCAGCAAGAGCAGCTCCATGGGGATCAGCCACAGAGCTTCTTCCCTGGCCCTAGTATGAATTGCTTTAGTTTTTTGTATTAGCAGATTCAAAGAGTCCCAGCAGATTAAGTATGCAGAAGTGGGTTGCTTCAGACATGCTGGGTAAGAGTGGGTTATGTGAAGTTTAATGAGCAGCTTGAGCTTTTGCATAAACTGAAAGGGCCACGAAGTTTGTGTGAGGCATATCACAGACCACAGAACTGGGTCAGTAGTCCCCTGACTGGAGTCTGGTTTTGTATCTTAGACACATGAACTAATGTGACACTTAGTGAGTGTCGAGACTCAGTAGAAACGGCACATTGAGTTTTTGGAGGCAACACCTACCCAAGAGAACAGGGGAGGTTGGAGCTGGGAGGTGTCAGTTGAAAACAAAATCCTGTAGGAAAACCTAAGTCATGAAAGGAACCTTAATTCTCAT
Source organism: Melopsittacus undulatus (assembly GCF_012275295.1). NCBI lineage: Eukaryota > Metazoa > Chordata > Aves > Psittaciformes > Psittaculidae > Melopsittacus > Melopsittacus undulatus. The sequence goes on along the minus strand of NC_047557.1, from coordinate 33,853,486 downwards.
CACTGGGTTTTTATCAGGGTTAGTTTAGCTGTAGGGACAGACTTCCCCTTTCGATTTCTGCTCTAGTAACTCTTGCTTCTGCTTCCATTGGATTACAGAGAACAGTCCAGGCCAGCAGTGCAGAAATGGGAGCTGCACACTGGGATTGGGAGTCATTCACAATACAAAAATGAGCTGTGAAGAATTTCTGCGGATGGGGATTCGATATCAGCATCTTGACCCTCCCTCACCTGACACTGACTATATTCCTGTGAGATTGGATCTCACAGACACCAGGAGCAAAACTCTGCATAAGGTAGACTTTCAGACAACCTCACAATGTCTGATTGTCCTCCTGGCTTTCAAAACATTTAAGTTTGTTGCTTCTTTTCACATTTGGAGAGAGACAGTGAGCCTGAAAATTTGTTCAGTTCTTACACTATTGCCAGCTGGGCAAATGAAATGCACCATCTCCATGCGTCAATGCTTGGGTACAGAGAAACATCTCTGCTTGTTTACTGGCAGGCATAAGTCATTTAGCCCTAGAACAAAATTAATTCTGGCATAATTCCACCTTTTAATACAGAATGATATGCACTGAATTCAACATATACAGTAATTAGTAAGTTAAGAGCTGTATGAACATATTCAGTTAATAATAATTAATGGCTCATGCGTCCTTCTGTCACATAAAGTTATACATTACACTCACATCAAATTAAGCAAGTTGTTTTGGCCCAAAATTAAGAACACAAATAAGATTAATGAACCTGGAAGGCCTTTTAATGAGGTCTAAATATTTACTTTAGGCATTTTCTCATTAAAATGTTCCATTTTTTTCCTTTAAAATAATTATTGCTTTGACATGTACCCCAATTAATTTCATGAGGGTAATAGAAATTTAATGTATTCTGTTTGTTTCACTTTGTCTTTTTATTTTCTCATTTTTTTCCTGTTGTAGACTGAGCATGCATGGCTTCCCGTTCAGATTAAAGGCGCTGTTCCCAATCAAATACCCAAAGCTGTCCCAATGGCAAAGTTGATCTTGGAAGTGGACCAATTTATTTTAACCACCATTACAACCACAACGGTTGATGCTGAAGACAGTGAAACTCCAAAGTCCCTACTTGTATTCAACATCACCAAGCCACCTCCATGGGGCTTCATCACTCATCTATCTGACCACACAAAACCTGTTGGCTCCTTCACATGGAAAGATCTCAGTGACATGCTCATTGCTTATCAGCCTCCAAATGTCAGCCACACAGAGAGGAGGAATTATGAGGTAAAAGTACAGTGTATAGGCATTTTTAGGTACTTTCTGGTTTCCACCTCACCAGGATTCTTTTTCTTTTTTTTAACGGGTTTTTTTTTTGTTTGTTTGTTTGTTTTTAATGAGAATAGGGGAATAACTACACTTGTGGATCCACCCAAGAGCCTTTGGAAAGATCAGTGGTGCTGCTTCCACACAGATTTTACTCCTCTGTGAAAGTACTGCTTCCTATGACCTGTAGATAGACAACATATTTGAAGCCATGAAAGATGGACCAGCTAGCTGTCAGGATTACCATTTGGTCTCACAGTTTACGTGCCGCAGCAGTAGCGGTGTAGGGATAACAAAAAGGAGCTCCCAACAGTTTCTGCTGGGAGTAGTAAAAGCATGTCAATAGCATAAAGAACATGCAAACAATGAGAGCAGGATCTGGAATGAGTAAACGAACAGTGCTGACTTATGAGACCAAGGCTGTAGGAATACATTCGCATTTTACAGGAGCAAAAAGAGAACCTTTTCTACCTTTCCTATGTTGGCAGCTAGGTGTACAGTGTTACTTCATTTCTTCAGTAACTAGTACTGGTAGGTATTTTGTATAATTTAGTATTGTGCTAGCACTCTCAGAAATAAGCAATAGTCTTAAAAAGGAGATATGAAAGGAAGATAAATGAGTTAAAGGAGTATATGAATATGCTGGTAGTTATAACTATTTAATAGGATAGTTAAGCAATATCCCAAACAAAATAAAATGGTTGGTGCTAAAGGTATGACACCAAAGAAACAAAATCAGAGCAAGGTAAGCTGGGGAAAAGGTGGACTGGAAAGCAGAGGAACAGTAACAGTAACTAGCACCTGATCCTGACAAATACTGTCTCTTTTTAATCTTGGCTGTCACAGAAACCCCCTTTCTTTCTGTCCCCTCAGTATGGGGGTCAGTCATCCCACCAAACCACTTGCTTCTTAGGTGGTTCTTCTCTGTTTTGCTTTCAGTGTTGTTTCACAGCAGGTTCAAGAATTTGACAATTCAGGAATTTTATATTTTCTTCAACAAATAATTTGTCTGTTTTGACAACAGGTGGAGTTTGAGGTTCACGACTTCTACTTTGAAAGGAGTTTACCGATTACTGTGCATCTTTCCATCAGAACAACAGATACAAATGCTCCTCGGGTTTCATGGAACACAGGTGAGATCTCTTTTCCTGAGTTTATTTTGCTACAGAATTTATAACGTTTTGACACAAATGTGTGACAAAGCTCTAAACTTCGGATTTACTCCTGGGGCTTAAAGACCATTAAACTGATAGAGTGTAAATCTATTCTTTCCCTTTATCCATTGTGGGGGGAACATGCTACACCAGCTTCAGAAAATCTTATGTTTTAGCTGGAATGAAAAATAAAGAAAAATGGTGTTATAGGAAAATCTGGATTTCTGTATGTAGTTTTTTCTTCAAGAATGAACTGGACATAAATGAGTATAAATAGTAAAGACGAATATGTGGTAGAAAAACAGTAGCAGGGTAGTGTGTGGGAAAGACCAGTGTTTGCTGATGTTGCTTAATCTGGAAGTTGGTAAAAACAAACAACTAGAGAGGGCATGATACACCACCAGCCATTTGAAACCTGGAAACCTTACAGGGTTAAGGTTAATTCGAAGAGATTTATAATGCTTACACTGGAAAGGGGACAGGCTTTCCCATCTAGGGTGAAAAGTACATTGATATTTAATCCTCAGAAGGCAAAGATATAAGATCAAAGAAGTCTTGAAGTTAACACCAGTGTAAGTGCAGTCTCCTCACAATAGAAAAGGAAGGAAGCTGAAGAGGCTTCATGTCTCCCAGAAAAACCCCCACCTGAAATGACTTAGAGTAAAAAGAAGAGATACCATCCTCATTCATGAAGATTAATAGATATTTTCAAGTGCAGACTCATTAAGGAAGCTCAGCGCCCATTTTCAGGCATTGTGAAATTTCAACTGCGGTGCTCCATTTTGTGCAAATATTCAGAAATGTGACTAACTAGTCTATCAGATCATTTGGAATCAAATACATTATTTCTCTGAAAAAAAATCCTTAAAAACATTTGACTAAGGCAGGTATCCCAGAATAAAAGTTGGTACTAAAGTTTTGTACTGGCCTTGAATTATCTGTCGCAGGTAGGTATGTAGATGGGTTTAAAGGTGCCTCTTTTCCTGACTGTACATACCTTTAGAAAGCATCTGACCAGATGTTGCTCATTTTGAATGTCGCAGATGCTTTGGTGAAATAAAGCTCTGCTCTTTACAGGCCTCAACCTCTTGGAAGGACAATCCAGACCGATCACATGGCAACACTTCCAAATTGTAGACAATGATGACATCCAGAGTGTTCGCTTGGTCACAGTTGATGGCTTACAGCATGGGCGGCTCACAGTGAGAGGTAAAGAATTTCAACTTGAGGGCCTGGGAACATTCTCTAGTGCAAATGGATATGATAATGTGGCAGTCAATAAGACATTGATTGAGTCTGTTTTATGTCACTCCCTACTGAGGGCTGCCAGCCTAAGAGCCAGCTTTACAAGAGAATAATGGAACAGAAGGAAATATCTGGATGCACAGTAAGAAATTAAAAAATGTTCACAAGCTCATAAAGAAAACCAGTTGCTTTACTTTTTCAAACAGTTTACTTATGCTGTCCATATCCTTAAATGGGAGATACATGCAAGTCTGGCATTTTGCCTACACACCACTTCCATTTGAAAATTAAATTGGTTCTTAATTTCTCCATTGGAGGTGAATTCAGCCCAGTGAGCCAATGCACCTAGTAACATGCTTGGTGCTGACCTGTCTCACCGGGGCTAAATGTCGTGAGATGCCCGTGATGGTGCTGTGATGCCACTGCAAAAACAAGACTAACACCAGCATGGCCATATATTGCTCTGGGTTTCTCAAAGAAAGCAAGAAATTCTGGGGCATGAGAATGCATCTTCTGCAGGTTTACCCTCCAGAGCAAAGAGCAAGACCAGCATGTATGGATGCAGGCAGCACTCCCTGCTACAGGCAAGCTCCCTCTGCTGACCAGCTTCCCAAGAATACAAGAGTACTGAAAAATTCAGTATTTAAACTTTTACTTTCTTAGCATACATTTACTTTTACCTTAAAATTTTGCTTTCTTCTACTTTATTTTAACTTTCTTAACATACTTTTAAAATTTTTACTTTCTTAACATTAAACTTTTACTACTTATTTAAACTTTTACTTTCTTAATATACATTTACATCCCAACGCTAAAATTTTAAAGAAATCAGGCGTGTTATCATTGAGCAGGCATGACCTAGGCAAAATGCAGTCATTCTTACATTTTTGCTTGAAGATGTTAAGGAATGAGGAGTGATTTTGATTTGTTAGCAAATACAGACAGCATATGGATAGTGTTGCTATTTATTGGAAGCTCTAAGGTTTATTTCAAAAAGTGGCCATTAAATAAGACCTAACTTGCTAGTAATTTTGCTTTGAACTCTCATGAGGCATCATAGTGCTGCTTTCTTTGGGAAAATGGTTAGGTTTAAAACGTCACTCTGCTGTTGGCAGGGTAGAAAGATGCTGCCTCTGTCAGTGCTGGATTTTTTTGGTAGTTAAATATACTCATGTAAAATGCATACCCTAAAGACATACAACAAGTATTTTTTTTTTAAAAAAGGAAGGTGATATTTGGAATTTAATGGAAACAGAAGTCATCCAGTAAGTGTGTTTCATCTCAGAAAACTACTGCTGATCTGCAGGATCATCCTCCTGTAATGCTGTCATTTCTGGTGGTGAGGTAGTTATTTCTCCATCCTAAAGTTTGTCCATAATCTTCAAGCAAGGAGGAAAGAGAGTGAGTGTGTGTCTCAGCTGATGTTACACAGCCTGGAGGGCAAGGCAATATTCTCCTTGGAGACGCTGGGAGATCATCTCTTCCAGCATCAGCTTTCAATTCTCGAAACCTTTAATCTGCACGAATATTTGTCTGTGTACATGACATGTCTAGAGAAGCATATCTGTAAAATTATCTTATTATAGACAGCAGCCTCAGTATACTGAAAAACAAGAATCAGAAATTAAATGCTGAACTGTAATTACAAAGCATATTCTCTTTGATGCTTAAAGTACATATAAAATATTCTGATAAGAAAATAAAGTTTGAAATTAAAATGGTAACAATTGCAGTTAAAAATCCTTTGTATCTTCTGTTAGCTTTAGTGCAATGGACATTTGGAGGATTTTCTTTGCTACCACAGTTGCAAAGTCTGCATTCTTATTAACTGTTCCAACTTCTACAATCTTGTTTCCAGTAGGAAAATTACATTTGATTCTTCTTGCTGGAAACGCATTCTCTTTCTCTCTCTCTTAATAACATTCGTATTTGAAGGATTCTTCTCTGGGCTGAACTGGACATTTTTGACATATTTTCTTCCATTGTTTTGACAGGAGGGAAAGGATTCATGTTCACAGTCTCTGACATTCAGGCTGGAGTGGTTCACTACCATCATGATGACAGTGATTCTACTAAAGATTTTGTGGTATTTAGGATTTTTGATGGGTCCCACAGTATTCGCCATAAGTTTCCTATCAATATCCTCCCTAAAGATGACAGCCCTCCATTTCTTATCAGCAATGTGGTCATAGAAGTTCATGAGGGACAGACGATCCTGATTCAGGGCTCTATGCTTCACGCATCTGACATGGATTCCAGTGATGATTACATACTATTCAATATTACCAAGCCACCACAGGCTGGAGAAATCATGAAGAAACCAGGACCAAACCTGATAGGTAATGAAACACATCCACAATAGCACACTTATCTTTGTCCGTCCCTCCCTTCCTCGTTGCTTTTTTTCAACTGCATTAAATGTTACAATTAGACTATTTTGGCTCAGAACAAATCATGGAAAATTTGGGCTTCTTTGTAAAAACCCATCATTAATTATTATCAGTCTTTGCCTCAGAATAACTGTACCTGTGAACACAATTTATCCCATAATTCTTCCATTTTCAGTCTATTTGCCTGATGTACTTTTTTTCCTCCAGAAAAGCTGGGCTAGTCAGGAGTTATTTGATCTATTAGGATCCCTAACAAGTTCAAAATTATTAGGTGATGCTAATGATGCTGAAAGGGAAGAAAGTTCTCCTTTCATTGAACTGAACTCAGAAATTCCTGTGCTAGACTGTAGAGGCTGCTAGTCCTGCAAATACTCTTTTGTCCTCTGAACAGGGCTTTAGGCCAATTTGCTGTGTTGCATAATTTTTTGAATGATCTTTAAGTGATGTAAAAAAGATGTTGATGATCTTCAGGAAATGTGGAAGATAATGTGATAAAGGACTTGCTCTAGTTAGGGTGAGAAAAAAGGACGTTTGCTTCACCAGTTACTTGCACAATTAACAGATAACTCATATGAATTATTAAAGTAATGCACTGTTCAATATAAGCTATATTCTCCAACAGGGTATTCTGTCAGCAGCTTTCTTCAGAAGGATATATTTAATGGAATAATGTATTATCATCACTTGGGAGGAGAAGTATTTGAAGACTCCCTTGAGTTTGTGCTGTGTGATAGCCATGATCCCCCCAATCTCTCAGATCCACAGGTATGAAAATGAAGCATCTTTGGCAGAGCCCCACATATTTCCTTCAAATGGATGATTTTATGCCTTCCGATAGACTTTAAAATCAAACTGGTATGGATCTTTTCTGCTTGCTGCTACCCTGCTCATCACAAGTAATGGTCTTTAGAGGTAGCTCTCGTTCTTGCTTCCCATAGGGTAACTCTTTCTCCTGAGCCACAGAGAGATAAGGTCATTGCAAAGGCTTTTTGCTACAGTGTAAAATGAGATGTTGAAAACAGATTAGATTTGGAGATGGTACAAACAAACAAACAAAATAGCCCTCCTGAAGTTAACTGAGAAGAACTGACTCACCCAGGAGTCCAACATACTGAATTTAACTTTGATTTCAATTTAAAAGGAAACTACTAAGAATTATAGGCTTTGCATTTAACTGCTGTGTACATCCATTGCTCCTGTATTTATGACTGGGCACGATAGCCACATCCTGTTAATCATATTCCAGTGATTTACTTACTTGTTTGTGTGCATGTTTATAAACAACTGCTTGGACAATCTCATCTTAAGATAAATGTCTGCTGATGGCACTGTCTCCCTGATTTCAGGTGATGATGGTGCACATAATCCCTGTGGACAATCAGCTACCCAGAGAAGCCCCAGGCGTGACCCGTCACCTGATTGTTAAGGAGACTGAGATTGCTCACCTAACTAAGAAACATCTCCACTTCTTAGACGTGGAAGATCAGGACAGGGAACTCACATACACTATAACCACTCCCCCATTTTTCTCTTGCACACACGGGTAGGTGTGACCTGCCATACCCTTCAGGTGGGACTGGGCAATGACTTATGTAAGAGAAGCAGCCTCAGTGGCAGTAGCATTCTTGTGTATCAGGTTTTTCAATTGTTTACCTAAAGTGCAACAGATGGTGCACCTCCCTATTGATGACTGTGAGCTAGAGCTGAATGCAGCAGAGTAATACATGGAGTAATTAAAAAAGCCCCATAGTTTAGCAAGAAATAAGGAGGAAAGGACCTGAAATATTTTCTGTCCTTTTGCTGGACTTTCATTTTACACTGCCATATGAGATCCCATGCAGCCTTGAGCACAGGTCATAGCATGCCTCTTACTGATGGAGTGGGGCTGATCTGGGCCTGCCCCAGGCTGAGAACATGAGGTGGTATAGTTTTCTTCTAGGATTGTATTATCACCATGGCACTGCAAAGGACTCCTGACCCTGGACCCATGGAACACAATGGAAGCAGAACTGGTTAAGGAGGCAATGAGGGTATAGGATGAATGCATACAGTAGCCATTTACATGTCATTGATGCTGTTTCACCAGTTGGAAATTCATGAGAATTCATTACAGCTTTGGCGACAATTTGTCAAATAGAAAAGTTTCAAATCCAACCATTGTACAGTTCAAGCTGAAGAACATTACTTTCAGTTTTGACCTCAAGAAACAGACAATCAGTGTGCAGATGGGAAGGAGGATGTTTATGCTGTTCCCCTTATTCAGTCAAACAGCTACATGGTTATCTAGTTTGCTGGTTACCACTGTTGGAAAGATGACTTGTTGGAGATGGGTTCATTTCAGAAGTTTAAAGATGCATGATATAATTTATTTTTCTACATAAAAGTAAATGCAGGTTTGTAAGTAATAAGAGTGTGATGGACTGGAATTTCAGAGGGTGTAATTGGTATCTGGGGTGTACAGAGACACATTTGTAACAAACCCAGAGCTTGCCTAAAAGGTATGTAATAAGTTTTCATGACCATCCTGATACACGTTTTTTTGTGGTCAGTTTTCTGTGATAATGTTTAAACGAATAACAAGGACAGAAGAAAGAAACAGAATATAGTTGGGGTGGGAAGTTAATTTGAAATGGAAGACTGAGCTATGTGATTGTTGTTTTTCCTGTTCTTCAGTTTTGCTAACCAGGATGTGACATACTTATTTTTGTACAGCCACTCAGATGCTGGGAAGTTGTTTATGGTGGACACCATCCCCAAACTGGTCAAGGACCCTGCTGCTCTTGCACTGCGGTCCTTTGCTCAGGTTTGTTATGTTACCTAACATAAAAACCTGTTCTAAACAATTTAAAAGTTACAAATATAAGCTTCTTTTGACAGGAAGAGGTTAAAAATCAAAACTTTCATTATTCAGTTCCAGCTTTTAAAAGAAATTTCCATCATGCTTCAGTTCTGCGATATGTAAACACAACTTTCCTTCTGAAACCAGCAGGGGCTGCAATTTCCTAGGATAGCCTGTTTGGATCCAGCATGATGTTAAGATGAAGGAAAAAATGAGATCTTGAGAGTTTCCTGTTATTCTCAGTGTCTTCTCCAATAGATTTGGTACAGGCAGAAACAGGCCTTTTAGGATTTTGTTGCTATGTTTCCACTTAGTCTGATGGATATCTTACAAATATTAGTAAAGTGCCCTGGTTTATATTCTGATGTATTGATAAGGTAATTGTAATAGATGATAATGGTGATCATCACAGTACCATAATGAGAGCTCTGAGCCTACAAATCCTTAATCAGGTGCCTAATACTATGGATGGCAGATTTTGGTGGTTATTTTGGCCTTTTTCACCAGCCTGCTCTCTTAGTAAAGAAAATAAAGGAGGACGTAAATTCTGTATTCAGACATGCAGTTCCCATGTGTTTGTTACTCTTCATTAGTTTACAAGAAAACATTTCATTAGAAAAGGCTTTTGGACCAGCCCCATAAAGGGGTCCATCAAGGAGACAGGCCATTGCCTCTTATAAACTTATAAACTGTGTTTGTGCTTTTTGCTACAGGTTTGTGTATTTGAACCTGTACTTACTTGATTTGTAACTAAAGATGCATTTAATCAAGGTATTGCCAGTATATAAAGAGTAGATGCAAAGTTTATGGAATTAATTTTGGCAGTTCAGATACCATCTGATCAGGGAGTGAGAAAGGTCCCAAATGTCAGTTTTGGCTCTCCCAAATTATGGGTTTATGTCTCTCCCATTATCTCTTCTTACATTTACCCCTCTTCTCTTTTTGCAGCATGCTGTGAACTATATGAAAGTTGCTTACATGCCACCACTGCAGGACATCGGGCCTGAACCTCAGCACGTCCAGTTTATTTTTTCTGTCAGCAATCAGCATGGTGGCACTTTGCATGGGATATGCTTCAATATTACAATTCTTCCTGTGGACAATCAAGCCCCAGAGGTAGGATGGTGGTGAAGGCAAGAGGAAAGGGCTGGAAATGGCTCTGAGTAGGAACAGAAATGCAGAGAGATGTCTTGCTCTGGCTGAAATAAAAAATAAGCCTTCCATGGGATCAGGGTTTCAGTGCATTATACATAGCCTGTATTGGGACTGCAGTGGAAGGGAAAGTGTGGTGAGTGTGCAACTTGATTTTGTGTGCTGAATAATTTGAGGCTTACCTCCAATGCCTGAGTGGCTGTACAAAAACATGTATGCCATATCCTGGTTAACAAAATGCATCCCTCCTCTCTTTATACTGCCTATTGCCTAAGAAAGCGAGGAGCCTCCTTGAACAGGATGGAGACTTGTCTGCATTTATTAGGGCCTACTATTAGTAAATTCCTTAGGTTTTCCTAACAAAGCCATTGGCATTTTATTTTTTAAGGTGTCGCACATCCTTACACCAGAGCAATCTGAAATTGCCCTGTTCGATGTATGTTGGGAGGTGCAACAGAAAAGAGAGTTAAGCATTTTGTCTTCCATGCAGGTTTATACAAGCCAGTTAAGAGTGGAAGAGGGTGGCCTGAGCCCTGTCACAGAGGAACACATTCTCATTTCTGATGTGGACACAAAACAGGAACATCTCCTCCTCCTCCTGCAGAGACAGCCTCAGCATGGGATGTTGGAACTGGATGGCATTCCCATCAATGAAGGCGACAGACTTTCCTGTGGGGATCTGCGTACCCTGGCAGTCAGGTTAGAAGAGTGGCTGTCTTCTCCTCTTACAGTGGCTGAGTTTTTCACGCAGATGAGTGAAAGCCCTGCAATGAATTGGTGAGGTGCAGGGGCCTGCAGCTAGCAATACTCACCATAGGACAGCTCTGGCAGAGCTGCTCCAGGCCAAGATTGCTGGCTGATCCTCAGGACTGCAACAATCACTGCAGAAGCTAAGCTGGCAGAAAGTGGGAACTAGTGACCATGTCTGGTTTAGATAGGTTTCCCTATATAGCACTGCCCCATAGAGATGAAGAGGCAAATTCTGTATTCAGATATGCAGCTCCTGTGAAGAAGGCAGTGGCTGTCAGCTTTTTAAAGGAAGTTTTATGTTTATTAAACTTCATTAGTTTGCAAGAAAAGTTGCATTAACACTAATTAACCCAGAGATGAAAATATTGCTGGTATATTTGTGGCAAGAACGAGACTCGACTTCCTACATGCATGCAGAAGAAGAGTTCTCTGACTCCCTTTCCATCTATTAGTCAAAGTAGGCACTTACCACAGCAAGGGCATATATGCTTGGTAGACACCTCACAAGCAGCCAGAACAGGGATGACAAAGCCTCAGTGAAACTTTTTTTCACAGCTGTTGTCCTGTTTTTACTGGCAGTTTTCTTCATCTAGGAGACCCCACAAGTCTTCTGAAGACATCCTGATCCAGAATCAGCAGTCTTAGATGGACACACTGGCACAGGGATTAGCTTTTTATACTGGGAAGGATCCATATTGTCTCTGTCATGACTGGAAAGCAGAAAGCAGAGCTTCTTTGTCTATGTGAAATACGTGTAGCTCTTCTTTTCTTTATTTTTCCCCTCACAGTTACCAGCACGATGGCTCTGAGACTCTCACTGATGATATCCTCTTTGCAGCCACAGATGGCATCCACTTTGTAGAGTTCATTCTGCAGGTCAAGGTCAGTGTGTTGCATATTTCTGAAGGCAATTGTCTCTGTAGAAGAGTGCAAAGCTTGATGTCTGAAAGTCTTTGCATTCCCTTGGAAACTGGAAGATAATGGGCTTGGTAGGCATCAGGAAGACAAAGAACTTGTTAGGCACCAGGTTTATGTGGCAGATTGAGACATTTGGCCTGTACTAGCTGAAAGGCATTTGCACTTGCTCTCGGTTCTTTTACCTGGAATTACTCTCTCTGTACTTAAATTTGGGGACTGACATTTTTTTTTCAGGCTGAAATTATCTAATTCAGTTTACTTTTGTCTTTGAATTTTTAATGTGACCCTCATTCAGCTGGTTTCATTTGGTTCGTAGGGAAAGCTCAGTGTACTCTGACCATGACAACATACTGCTGGTTTGAGCAGTATGGAAGGCAATGTATTAAAACAACATATTTACACTGAAATAAAAGATAAAAGATCTTAACTTATTTTTCTGATTAGGTGTTGCCTGTGAATGATGAGCCACCTGTTATACAGACAGGCCTTGTTCCTGTGCTCCACTGCCTGGAGGGTGAAGAAGTGGTCCTCTCCTCAGCATACATCTATGCCACAGATGCAGACAGTGATGAGATGAAACTGATGTTTACTCTGGCTAACCAGCCCTATCATGGGCTGGTGAGGAAAGCTGGCATTACTGTGGATCGTTTCTCCCAAGCTGATGTAATCTCTGGTTTAGTCACATATAAGCACACCAGTAAGTGAGTTAAGGACAGAATTTGGCTGGAAGACAGTCACAGAGTGTTCTGGAAGAAAATCTTAACCAGAATTAATATAATCTTTGCAGAAGCTCAGCAGGAACTGCTGAGAAGCCACATATGTTTTGTCCAGGGAAAAAAATAAGGTGGCTTTGAAAGAGGGCTAATGATATAAAACTACCAAATGTTTTAATGAGCTCTCCAAACCCCTGTTTGAAGTGACAAATTTATCTGAACGGCTACATGAAAATATCATACCCTTAGAGGATTTCTTTCACTGTTCCTGGTAAAATATTTTGGGCAGTTTTTTGGTTTTGTGGTTTGGTTTTTGTTTTTGAGGGGGGGTATTACTGTTCCATTAGGTACAAAATAGAGCCTTTTGTTTCATGACATTAAAAAAGCCCACTGCAACCTTTTTCCATAGTCATGTTTAGATAAAAGGATGTAATGCTGTAAATTAGGATGCCATGTTTTAACAGAAAACTTCTAACAACCTGAAGTACTACTTGCTTGCCTCTCCAGTCTAGATGGCTATCCATTTCTGGAATGTTTATAGTCTTTCTGTACCATAAGGTAAATTATCAGATTTTCTTCAGGAGAACCACAATGCTGAAAAGATGTTATTTTTGGGTTTTATTATAAATTAAAAAAAAAAAACCCACAAACTTTTTTTTTTTTTAAATTAGACACTGAAATCAAGGGCCAGTTAACCCCATTTCCTATTTAATGTCATCTTTTTATTAGCATTAAAGAGGTTCTCCTCTATATCTCTGATGACAGCTTTAGTCTTGTTTGTTTTTTCCTTTTTTTTTCAAAGGCTGTGGTTTTCTATGTAATTAGTCTGTAATTTTGTGCTATATATGCGATATTTTCAGGCTTGGCACCATCTAAAATGAGCAGCTGGTATTTCAGAAGAGAAGCAAGTACTTGATTATGACCACCCATAACAAGCTTTTCTTCAGCAACCCAGAGATACCAGGAATATTATTTCAATGGCTGTGTTTTTCAGAGTAATGAAGGGCAGGAACTGACTTTCAAGGGTGCAGTGCCGGTGTTTTTTCATTCCCAAATTTCTGCATGTGCCTGCAGTCAAGTGTTCTAATAGCAGATATCACAAGAGATGGTGGGAATCACTGCCTTTTCTTTGCAGACAGCTTACCAGAAATATCCTGCAACAATGTAAGACACAGGCTGTCAGAAGTGCTGAGAAATGCACTCAGCCACAGACGCTTCTTGCAGGGGGTGGTAGTTCCCAGTCCTGTGCTGTATCAGCCCAGATTCCGAACGTGATTACATATGGGCATGATATACAGTTGCACAAAAGTACATACATGAAGCACAGCCCTTGTTAGAGTCCATTTTGTAGGAATAAGAGGCATATACAAATATATGCATTTTTAGGTGTGCAAAAATATTTTCTTCTGGAACACTGTGGATAGTACCATTTGTCACAGAGAGAGTATATATATGTATATACATATATAAAAGAACAATCTTTTCCTACATTTTTTGAGAAGGAATGCAGGAAAAACTCTCTGCATGAATATATGTTTTGCAAACGCCTTAGTGAACAAAGAACAGAATTATGAGTACCACTAGAAATTTAATTACAATTACAATATAATATTACAAAAGTGAACAAGTAATGTTATAACTATTAGTAATATTTAGTTATATACTTTTCTGCACTTTTTATTCTAGAATAGAAGCTGGTTAATTACAAACAGCAAACCAAATTCTTAACCAAATAGCACCCCCACCAGCCAGAACTGAGAATTCTAGTAATTTTGGTTTTTCTTCTGATTGTGAATACTGCAGACTGTGCTTGCAGGATACAAAACTGTTCTTCATGAAGTTTTGGTAAGACATTTCCTCTGAACTGCAATATTTTTTCCAGGTGGGGAGATAGGCCTAACTCCTTCCACTGAGATCTTAACCTTCATTGTCTCTGACAGTGAGGCTGGCATAAATGTGAAAGACTGCTGTTATGATGGACCTCTTTTTCCTCCTCTTCAAGATCCATTTCCAGTATATGATCTTAACATCACTGTACTCCCAGTGGACAACCAGCCTCCATCAATTGCAACTGGTGAAAACTTCCTCTCACTACACAGTTATAATGTGGGCTTACACAGTACTGTAATGGCTAAGGACACAGGGATTTTACTTGTTTGTTTCTTTATTTGTGATTCTTTTTTTCTTTAGCATCAGAAAGAGTTAGCTGAGATCAGCATACAACAGTTTTGAATCAGAATATCCATCAATATATTTTTTTCTTTTGCTAGTACAGTATAGCCACCAAATTCAGCTGCAGGTGCAAGTGTGAGTAACTGCTTGTGGCTCTTCAGCTACATGTTTAAGTCATGTGATTAGAGATAAGAGTGTTCAGATCTACTCCCCTCTATCTATACATGTCTATTGCTTCATATGTAGCTATCACGGTTTATCTCCAGCCAGCAACGAAGCGCCACACAACCTCTCACTCACTCCCCCTGGTGGTACGGGGGAGAGAAACAGCAGAATTAAAATGAGAAAACTCACTGGCCACCCACACACGCAAAACAAAGCAAGACAAGGAATTAATTCACTGTTTCCTACGGTCAGTCAGGTGTTCAGCCACCTCCAGGAAAGTATTCCATGTTAATGGTTACATGGGGAGACAAACGCCATTGCTCAAAATGTTCCTCCCTTCCTACTTCTTACCCCAGCTTTACATGCTGAGCATGATGCCATATGCTCTGGGATATCCCTATGGACAGTTAGGGTCATCTGTCCTGGCTGTGTCCCCTCGCAACTCCTTGTACACACCCAGCCGGCTCACTGGTGGGGTGGTGTGAGAATCAGAAAAGGCCTTGGCTGTATAAGCACTGCTCAGCAGTAACCAAAACATTGCTGCACAAATCCAAAACTTAGCCACATACAACCTATTATGAAGAAAATTAAACCCACTTCAGCCAAAACCATCATAGTAAGCTATGTCTGAGTAAAAGTGATGAATACCTTCTCCATGAACTGAGCTTTGGCCAGAAAATTGTCATATGCATTGTTTATGCAATAACATAAGTAAATATCTATCTACTTTTGCATGTAAAATCTACAAAAGAAATTTAGACTCTGGCCCTTCGGTAAAAGGAGAGAATGTTTTAATACCAGTATTTAACTCTGTTAATAGATGAAGGCAAATTCATGTTCTATGTGCAACGGATCAAATGAATAGATTTGAACCTATGTTTTTATTAATACTCTTCAAAATAAAAAATATTCAGTTAAAATGGAAATAGTTTTGGTAATGCACATTTAGTCTAACAGACCTCATCATACGAAATTTCCATTGACTTCCTGGGCTTTTGATGTGGTCTGTAGTATACACATTCTGTATTCCTTCCTTTTCCAATGTCACTTGTTTGTTAGCATAAAATACATGCTGTGTATCTCAGAGAATATCTAAGCATATGTATGAGTAGTTTCGTAATTGGCAGGCTTTCACCCAAGTAATGTTCTGGAAAAGAAGCATTGTCCCAGCAGGGAAATTAAGCAGTGTTGCATGAAAAATTATTCATTATGAGCAATTCAGAACAGCTCTCATGTAATTAATGCTCTGACTAACAGAGGTAACAACTGATTTTGAGCAGCACATAGACTATACCTAATAACTTACCAGCAAAATAATTTCATGATCCCCTTCCTCTCTACATATATGATGGCAAAAGTAGAGTTGACAGCGTAGGCACATTAAAAAACCTTAAACCAAACCCTTGGTAACTCAGTATTTGTTGCCTTTCCCCCCTTAGTTACTACTTTAATTTGTATTAACAAAAGCAACAGTAAAATGAGCTAAAAGAGTAATAATGCGTATCATATTGTTTGTGTGCAGGTGCAAGGTTTGTGGTGGACGAGGGCTCCTCAGCAGCCCTTACCACAAACCATTTGCTTGCCACTGACCCTGACACCACTGCAGATGACTTAGAGTTTGTCTTGGTTTCTCCTCCCCAGTTTGGTTACATTGAAAATATACTGCCTTCTCCTGGGTTTGAGAAGAGCAACATGGGTATAAGTATAGGTAAGTCTTAGTGATATACGGTAATCAAGCAGATGAGATACAGAGGGCTTCTGGTGCTGTGGGCTCTGGTGGTGTGTGCATTAATATGGACTTACTGAGGAAGGCAGGTGCTGGCAAATGGAGAGCAAACGGGACTGTGAGGGAGGAGTTCAAAGGCAGACTACAGATCTGAAAATGTGAAGAATTAGCACTTGAAGTAAATAACCCAATCTTTGCTTTATGAATTCCAGCTGCATTCTATTAGAAATGGCAATATGAGACATTAATCTACTCTCTCTGCCTTTGCCTTGAATTCTCCATGCAAGGATCCTGCACTTCCCTTCACCTAAACCTCTGTCACATAAATGCTTTAGCTGAGAACTTAAAAAGCCTGAGTCCCGTGTTAGTTTTCAAGACAAAGTAACAGAAGTGATAGAGAAGTTGGTTGGCTTGAGTGTCTTCCCTTACCCATCTTCAATCACTGTAATGCAGTTTCATCCTCAGTGGAATGGATTGTGGCATGCTCTGTAATGCTACCAGCTTTCACCAGTGTCTCCAGACAGACCACTGAGCCTTTTGGTCCTTATTTTCCTGGTCTATCATAGAAACATAGAATGGTTAGTGTTGGAGTGGACCTTAAAATTCCTCTAGTTCCAAACCCCACAGCCATCGGCAGGGATACTTTCTGCTAGACCAGATCAGTCAAGTAACAATCAATTTAACTACATAAAGTCCAGATCTTACCCATCATTTGGGTCTTTCTTGAGGATCTCATTTCTGCAGACTGAACTGGGAAGCATGAAGCTGCACAGTCCCATAAGCAGCAGAAAGACGCATTTTTTTTCAAGGGAAGGGTATGTGTCCTGCAGTAACATGTGCAGTGTAACTCTTTTAGGCAAAAAAAAAATAAATTGAAAACTTATAAAAACCCTTGCAAAATTCAAGATATTTGTTCTTTGAAGTAATACATAGTTTCAGAATTTTTTATGAGAAGACCAGAAGGCTGGAAAAGATTGTGTTAACTCATAGTCTCTTTAAAATCTCTAGCTTCATTTCAGCTGAAGCACCTGAAAGCTCTGAGCATAAACTATGTACAAGCCAGGCATGAGCAAATGGAACCAACAGCAGACCACTTTGTACTTTATGTCACTGATGGGCTGCATCGCTCCTCAGAGACTCCATTGTATGTGCGGATCAACCCAACCAATGACGAAGTCCCAGAATTCATAGCAGGAAATATTACTGTAAGGAAATAATCAAAATGTCTGTTACAGAATTATTTTATACCAGAAAACACTTTTTCACATAGATAAGAACATTGTTCTGACACTTGTTCCTCTGCATCTTTCCTTTGTTTGTGTAGTTCAGCCTAGTTCAGGAAACAGCCCAGTTAAATCCCATGTAAACTGGTAACAGAGACCTGCAATGAGACTGTACTAGTGCACAGCTCTGGTAACTTGCAATTAAGAGAAAAAAAAGTGCTTAATCTTTAAACAAACAAGAAAGTAGAAGGATCTTCATGCTCCTTCTGGTTTCTCAAGAGCTTTTATATTTTCTTGTAGTTTTTTTATGCTTCGGACTTAGCCTGTGTCCTCTCTGAAGACTGCTTTTAAAATAAATAATAATTGTGCCTTCCCCTGGGTTTCAGAAGAGCAACACTGGCAACCATGCTAAGGCAGTGTAAACTAATCTTACTGTGAAGAAAAAATGCATACATGTGTATAAATATATATGCATCCCTTATTTATATATGCATACCTTTATATATTCAAATTCTTTCCCCTTGGCACTTAATATGAAGTTTATTTACCTAACAGCTTTTCTATTAATTGGGGGGTTACAAACTCCTTATCTCACCTTCTTTTTTCATCACTGTAACCATTTACTACTCTATGTCTCTTAAAGTGGTTGAAATCGGTAGCCAATTCAAAAGTGACTGGGAAAGGGGTGGAAAAAACAAAGAAAACTCATACACAGTAACAGCCTACCTAGGAAATTATTCTAAAATTCTCTGATTCTTTTTACAAAAACGAATTTGACATTTTTTCCTTTCATGCTTAGGTTCAAGAAGGGGAGATGAAAGAGCTGGATCTTTCTATTATCAATGCAGTTGATCTGGATGTGCCTCAAGACCATTTGGTATTTGGGGTTGTGCAGAGGCCCCAGTATGGGTTCCTTATTAATGGAGTTCATGGCAATGATATTCTATACTACAAACAGTTAATTAACAATGACCACCACAGCCATGAGTTGCTTGTTCACGAGTTTTCCGTGGAGCTGCTGAAGAATGGTAGGTGCAGCATTCTTCTGACATTGGTCTTCATCTCTTTAATGAGGCAAGGTGGCAAAGTAAGAAACCTTCAGCACTTATTTAGTCACTTGCCTTATGTGTATTTCCAAGATGATATTTAGGAAGCCTACTGTAGGAGAAGATCAGTTTCGAGGTCATCTTAAGAACCTGAACATGCACAAGTCCATGGGACCTGATGAAATCTATCCGTGGGTCCTGAAGGAGCTGGCGAATGAAGTTGCAAAGCCACTGTCCATCATGTTTGAAAAATCAGGGCAGTCAGATGAAGTTCCCAATGACTGGAAAAAGGGAAATATAACCCCCATTTTCAAGAGGGGAAAATGGATGACCTGGGGAATTACAGACCAGTCAGTGTCACCTCTGTGCCTGGCAGGATCATGGAGCAGATTCTTCTGGAAAGCGTCCCCCTTCAAAACCTGAGGAGAGATTTTTCTTTTCTCTGTTGCCTAATACAAACCTTCAGAAGTGTCAAGTTCCCACCCAAAATTCCTCAGCCTTCCCAAGTGCTGTTTTTGTCTCTCTTTCAATTGCTTGGCTTTTCTCTTTTCCCATCAACATTGGTGACCAAGCTACCTCCAGCCCAGATCCTCTGATTGGCTATGATCACAGCCACAAGGTCAGCTGTCCTCTCCGAGGCTTGTTTAAAGATCCCTGAGGATTAAGGCACAGAAGTGTTGCCTGATAGTCTCACCCTTGCTATGGTCCCTGTTAAAATGAATCAGAATGAGGAGAGAACAAATGTGCCTTTTTCAGACCAACAGAGACCTTCTTGTGGAGGGAGTCACTCCTTACTCCAGTCATGCCGGTGTCTTTGAGACAATAGTATGTTGGTAGATTAATGAAAATCAGTGGCTCACCGAGCTTCTTTTCTGGTAGCTGAAACAAGCTTGCTGTGACAGGTCATATGGGGAAGGGAGATAGAAGAAGGGTGAGGGGGAAACAGAAAGAAATTATGTGAGAGATTTTGCTGCAGGCAGATTTATTTGATTTTTCCATTTTAACCCCTCTCGTTTTTTTCCCACCTCTCCCTGCATAGGAATGAAGCTGATGTACATGCATGACAATTCGGAAAACCTCACTGACAGCTTTAGAATCCAGTTATCAGATGGGAAACATAAAGTCATCAGAACCATTTCAGTAAAGGTCATTCCAGTTAATGATGAGAAACCAGTGCTGAGCAAGTAAGCCATATGTTCCTGTCTCTGACAGAGGGATAAGTTTAGACAAAATGATTCAAAAGTGATCAAAACAGCAAATTGGTGACTCATGGGGAGAATCACAGACTAATGTCAATACAGATGTTTCCATATGGGTCTCTATCAGCCTGTTTAACAAAAACATTTCTCATGAAATAAAGATATGCTTTAATGTTACTCAATATTAAAAGAATAGTGAGAAAAAAAAAGTGGGGGATCATGCTTGTTTTGCCTTTTACAGCTTACTTGAAAATGTTTGCTGGAGAACTCTCATGTTTGCACACCACTACTGGCTACTGACCACCATGGTATTGACTGCAGATTCTTTTCTTTGTCTTTCCCTGGGACAACTGTGTGTCTAAAACATCTTTCTGAAAGCACTTATGTATTTTGGCATGAGATAATCCACAAAGTTGATGCCTCCTTGCCTCACAGGGGAAAGCTTTTCAGTTTAATGATTCTTTTATTTTTAATTTGCTTAGCTATAATTCAGCTTCTTAAAAGATGCATGCTAACTTCCCTTGCAGTTCAAAACTAGGAAAGAGAAATGAAATAGGCATACTCAGAAATTGCTTGGCTGACCATTTGCAGATAGGCAGCTGGCTGTGAGAAAGATGGACCCCCTGGATATTTCCCTTGGGATCCCCAGTTTTTAGCTGATGCTCTGCTACAGAGCATGAGGTCCTCCATCTTCCTGCCTCATTTTCAGTCCCAGTCAGGCAGATGGGGAGCTGGGAACCCAAAAGCTTTGGGCACATAGCTTGAACCGCTGAAGTTTGCATTTCAGAAATAACTCACAGTCTGTTCAGCAGGCTGCCAATAACATGGGCATTTCTGATCCATCAGGATATTTGGCCTACCTTCAGATCAGACATACATTTCCCATTGCAGAGAATTTTGAATGTTTTGTTTACTATGCAGAGCTTCCTGCATTAACGAATCTTAGTTTTATAGTTGAAAGATTATCAAGGATCACATAATGCTAACAACAGAGAGTGTCCATTTCTAGTTAGAACAAATGATAGAGTTTATACATTCATATCACATACTGATAATTGCCTATTTGTTCCTCATATGGTAAAGACTGATATGACATTTTCCACCCCTTCTCTCTGAAGGAAGGTGATGGAGTGCAAGAAGTCAAATGTTTTTAGATTTGACCAGCTGGATCCAGAAACTGTTGCTGCCTTGTCTGGTGTTGTTAGAACTCATCATTTGCTGCTCCTGTGATGAACAGCACACAGTGAGCCACCTACTTGAAAAATATCTGCTCTATTATAAGAAGTTACTGCTTCTTGCCTGTTACTCTTCTACTGATACGCAGTATGCTCCCAGTGCATAAACCCAGTGCAGTAGTGCTTTGAGGAAATGTGCTCCATTTGGCGTTTGAGTGGTTTAGCTTCTACATTCAGTCATGACGTCTTTGCTGTGGGGTAGGAGCTCCCTTATGCTACTGAAGTGTTTTACAGGTGAACATTTGACAATACTTGTAAGCTTTTTCTCACCTTTTGATCTGGGGACACCCTTTCACCTCAGGGAGTTTCAGGTCTCATCACCATTAGCGGTGGTTGACAGACTGAAGAATCTGTTTTTAGCTGGCAAACAGTGAGTGCCAAAAACTCAATCTGTCAGCTCTTGGACTGCATCCTGTAGCAAGGAGTGCCCTTGGGGAATGTAAGGCCCTAACACATTCCCCTTGAAAGCTTCTTCTGAAGATGAGACATTGGTGCTAGAAACGGGATAGAGAAAAAGTTGGTTACATCTTTGTAGTATCTCTTAAAGATTAAGTGACAGACTAGTCAGTTGAAAGACAGTCTTTAGTGAGCAATCAGTTCATTGGAGCCAGCATTAATATTGTAGCAGTAACATATAATTCAGCCTGCTTGTTTACATCACCCTCATAAATTTTATGAAGGTAAGTGGAATAGATTCCAGATTAAGACAGATATGATAAATCCCTTATTGCTGTGTGTATCTGCTTTGCTATTTTTCACCATTCTAAGGAGAAGCTGGTCTACCCTGTTTGTTTTGTTGGGTTTTTTTTCCTGTTTTGAACTGAAATAAGCACCCTTTTTTTAGTCTTTCTGTAGTCAGCATTTCTGTCAGAATTTGGGTAATTCATATTCCTGGCAGAAAAATTACATTGTCAGAAAGGTTACTTTTCTTTTACTACATCAATACATGACTTTTAATTTTTGCAGAAAGGATGATATAGAGGTGAACATGGGTGAAACTCGAATAATTTCCAGTGCTGTTCTGTCAGCAGAAGATAAAGACACCCCCAGGGAGAGAATTTATTATATATTTGAAAGACTTCCAGAAAACGGTCAGCTTCAGCTCAAGGTTAGTCTTTGTACTTCAACAAAAAGCAGGCGTACAAACAACTCTCTCTTTTTTGTATAGAATGAAGTTCATCTTCCTTTTCTCCCAAATGTCTGTCATGTTTTGAAGTAGACAGCTATGGCCTGTTTGACTGTTGAAAGAGTGTTTGAACCAAACAATGATGCTGTCTCGCAGTCTTTGACAGTAAAGGCCAGATCCTCAAGAGAAGGAGAGGGTGAAAAGCACAGCAGATCATCTAAAGTGACAATGGAGAGAGATGCTGGGAGAATCAGCCCATGGAGGGGAAAAACAAAGTGTCAAAGATGACAGAGGTGAAGGGGGAAAGTCCTGGATCAAAAAAAAAAAGTGACAAGGAAGCCATTACTTCAGTTACTTCAGGAAGAATAGAGGGAGATATGTGTGAAAGAGTGAGAAATAAATCATAAGCTAGAAAAAAAGTATAAGGGGAAGGAAGAGAAAAACAGAAGAAGATGAAAAGGATACAGCAAGAAGAAAGGCAGAAAATAAGTTTGGAAATGGAAGGAAAGATGACCATTAATTGACCAAATATAGGCCATGGGAAGGAACAAAGTTAGAAAAAAAGCCTCTTTTAAATTGCATGCATATATAATAGAAAAAAAAATCAGTTTTTAAGACCCATAAGCATGAAAGTATTTTGATGTTGGATCCTTGCAAGAACCTGTGGATCACAGGATCATAGAATAATAGAACAGTTTGGGTTGGATAGGGCCTTAAAGCTCATCTAGTTCCAATCCTTCTGCCATGGGCAGTTACACCTTCTGCCAGACCAGTTCACTCCCAGCCCCGTGCAACCTGGCCTTTAACACTGCCAGGGGTGGGGCATCCTCATCTTCTCTGGACAACCTGTGCCAGGGCCTCAACACCCTCATGATGAAGAATTTCTTCCTGATGTCTAATGTAAATCTGCCCTCTGTCAGCTTAAAGCCATTCCCCCTTGTCTTGTCACTACTTGATTTAACAAAAAGCCCCTCTCCAGCTTTCTCCATTTAGGTACTTGAAGGCTGTTCTAAGGTCTCTCTGGAGCCTTCTCTTCTCCTGGCTGAAGAAGCCCAACTCTCTCAGTCTCGTAGGAGTGGTGTTCCAGCCCTCAGAGCATCTTCATGACCCTCCTCTGGACTCACACCAACAGGTCCACGACCAAATCTCACATGAGACTTGTGAATTAAAGGGATCCCACTCACTGGTTGAAGTCTGACAGTTTGAACATTCAGGGATCCCACGTGTGTTTGAACTCTCTGTCCTTGATAAGCTTTGCTCCAAAGCTACTAACGCTGTTACTGCAGGCTAAATGTCAAATACACAGATCAGCCTGGGTACTGTGCTATCTTCAGAAAAGCAGGATATTTTATTTGTCAATTCATTTTTTTCCATTGAAGGACAACCTCTGGGGCTCTCAATTACTCTGCTTTCCTCAAGCTTCCCATAGGCTCACTTCTGATATCCCTCTAGGTATGGTTTCGGAGGGAACCAAAGGCAGCTTTGTGAAATTAAGAATAGAAAACATATGCTAGGTCAGGAACCATTTAATGTTCATCATGTTGGTGTTTCAAATAAAAGTGTGCAGAAATGTATCTCCTGGAGTAAAAGTAACTGAGAAGGATGCATAGGTGACTGTATGTTTAATAAAGGGTGTTTATTCTTTTTAGGTAGGCCAAGGCTGGATAAGTCTCCAAACTGGAATGAAGTGCAGTCAGGAAGACCTGGATATGAACCTTGTGAGATATGTCCATATGGGAACTGTAGGCTCAAAGAACCAAGACAGCTTGACATTTTATCTGTGGGATGGGTACAACAGGTCCCCAGGTGTGGAGTTCTACATAAATATCAAGGACATGGAAAAGGGTAAAGATCTGTCAGACCTGACATTTTATAGTGCCTGTTTCTGAAACAAAGATGATGTGAATATGTGTCCTGATACTTCCCTGAACACTATATAAGCCCTTGACAAGTCTCCCTGCAGATCCTGAAAGGTCTCTGCATGGATTTCACTGCTGGCCAGAGCCCTGATGCTCCTGTTGCTGAAGAAGTGGTCCTGGGACTGGAAAAGGCATTGCTTAAGGCAGTGTGTTGCATCTTGCCTCTCAGGACTTCCAGCTACTTTTTAAATAGAATGGAAAATATCCTTCTGAAACTAGCTTTATGTCTGAATAAAAGCACAAGAAAACTGCAAGAATGTAATAAGGCAGACAAAAAGCTGCTCAAGAACAGCTGTCTCCCAGGTTTATGCTCTATTCTTATGTTCTCTCTTCCTTTATTGAATTCTTATTAGAAACTGAAATTAGGCCAAGTTAACGTGACACTGCTAAAATGGGAAAAAAAGTTCAAAAAGATTGTGCTGTCTGCATCCCTGGTAGTTTTTAAGCCCTAATAGATAAGGACCCGAGCAACCTTGTTACAGGTGGTCTTATGGCTGACCCTGCTTCAAGCAGAAGGTCAGACTAGAGAGATCATGAAGTACCTTCCAGACTGACTTCCCCTATGATCATACAGCCCTATGATTTTTCTGCTGGTGATGGCTTGCATGTGGCTAAATAATGCAAAAGAGATCAACTTATGATTTAATATGACTATGTTAGTGTTTTGTCTGTCTTGCAGGAGACATTGCTGTTTTTATAAAGCCTCTTACAGTGCCAAAAGGGGATCAGGGCTACATTACAACCGACGTCCTCCTTGCACTGGATGGTACTGACAAGCCAGAAGAGCTCCTGTATGTGATAACCTCCCCACCCCAGTATGGACAAATAGAGTATGTCAGATATCCTGGCATCCCCATTACAAGCTTCAGTCAAATGGATGTAGTAAGACAGATAGTCTGCTATGTTCACCATACAAAAGCAGTTGCTCC
Source organism: Melopsittacus undulatus (assembly GCF_012275295.1). Taxonomy (NCBI): domain Eukaryota; kingdom Metazoa; phylum Chordata; class Aves; order Psittaciformes; family Psittaculidae; genus Melopsittacus; species Melopsittacus undulatus. The sequence continues at coordinate 33,828,282 of NC_047557.1, read as the reverse complement.
TGAAGATACATTCAGGTAAGGGATAACAAACACTTCATCTCTTGAACTTTCCCCTTTGTTTTTTTCAGTATTCAGAAAAACCTACAACACAGTACAAACAAAACCAAACTATTAAAAACAGGTGGAAAGCCTGTGGGAATTCAGAGTATTCAGATAGCAAAGATATTTCTACAATAATATACACAGTTGTGATTTCTTTGGTAATAAATGCATTTTCTAATTGATGTTGAAATTGTAGCCAGAGCACATTCACTCAATGATACTAGCATCAATAGTATTATAGCACCCAAACATACACATCTGTAAAGATATAAGTGCTGGAGAAGGACTCAGAACATACTTTGTGGAATTTTCCTTTGGTTTCTTTCTACAGGTGGATGTGGTAAAACTGGTCCATTCAGGTACTGAATAGCTTCTTTCTTGTCTATTTTTATTTATCGTATTAATTTGGCTCCAGGCTTTTTAAATCCGTAAGTGGTTCTTGAACAAAGTGAAAATCAGTCCACTTAACCTATTTTTGACACCACAATAGCTCAGAAATTCATGTAGACAGTTGGACTAATGAGGTAAAGCTTGTTACCTATAGATCCAGTTCAGCAGCCTAGTGATATTTGTTTACTTTCACCCAGTTCTGAACTTCCCTCTTAGGCCTGCTTAGCCTAAAGTGAATACTTCCTTATTTTATTCTTAAATGAATCTCCCTTGTTTATAGAGTGGAATGATGTAATGAGTTATCATCAGGTAAAGACAAAGCATACTCATTGTTGCTTAAAGTCTTGGGGACAGTTTTGTAAAAGAGAGCAAATTCAGTGGAAAAGAACCTCTTAGAAACAAACAAAATGTTTCTAAAGGAAAAACATCTGTTTCTTGCTAGCATTGGCTATTTTGTCTGAAAGCATCTTTTGACAGAAAATGAACTTTCTATAAAATTCAGTTTTTCCACCCAAAATGAAAAGTCCATTGTTTTTTTATTTTTTCAATTTTAACCAAGAAAGATTAAGGATTTGTCTTCTAAGAGTTGAGATTTAGAAACAACCACTTTTTACACTCTATTATGACTAGATTCCTGATGTAAATGGCATTTTCCATGACGCATGACAAAATTTGAGAGCATATTGTGTCATTTGTTTTGAAAGTATTTTGCAGGGAAGTCAAGCAAGTGGGGCATGGAGACATGAAACAAACCTCCCTATGACATGGGGTAGCTCAGGTGACATTATCTGAAGTTAAGCCAAAAGTAATTTTGGCATTTTCCTTGGTTAAAAGATTTTAAACTATCCCTCCCACTAAATTCCATGTAATGGATACTTGTCTTATCTACTTGAGTCGTAACAGAAAAAGTGAACAAATATTTTCTGGTTTTATGTTTCTTGACTGTGAAACACTACAACCAAAACTAGGATTAGCTTATATAAGCAGGTTTGCAGTCATGCCAACCCTAGGCTGTAGGAGTGTGACTTCTATACCACACTTATGAAAAGCAGACCAAATAATTCCAGGGAAACTGTGCATGTGGATAAACCCAGTGTCTTCTGTTTAGATCAATGGCCATGAGCCAAGCTAGAAGAGTGAGATTATTAGCCTTATAAAGGTGAGTTTATAATGCTTTAATAAATATTGATATTCAATAACTATTTAAATCATAATAATTAATACCCTTAATGTCATTTGGAAAAGAATTTGTTTTTGTGTAGACATACAAATATTGTGGCAGAGTATTATGATTACTTAAACAAGGAATGGTTACATTAATTACATGGGTAATTATAGGAGGAGGAGGGATTAACTGATCAAATTTTTACTGTCTGCTGAAGTACTTCCTTCAGACATAAATTTGCCTGCATTCTTTGGTGCTGCTGGCCTGGAAGAAATATTTGGCAGCGCTTGTTTGGACAGGCAACTTCAAGTGATTAGCAACCTGACATCAGATGCTGGCAGCAGGGTATGAAAAGAACATGCTAATGTCCTCCATTTTGACACACTGGCTCGATTTTGCAATAAGATGGCACTATTTATGATTCCATTTTTATCTTGTAAATGCCATGACAGATGGTAGGTCCTGCAGCCAACTTTGTTGCCATCAAACTGCAGAAAGCATGAAATATTGGTAATGGTGAAATCAAACCATGCAACATGTCCTCCTAAATGTGCCTGAGAGTTGTCCCCTGAATTTCATTAGAGTGAGGAGAATATTGGATGCTCTCTATTTCTAAGGAAATGATGAAGCAGCTATAAACCAGAAATAAAGAACCAAAATCCCCCAAAGTGCAGAAAAAAGGACATCTTGGACACAGGCAGGTCACCACCTGTGAAATTAAATGGTGTATGACATTTGCATGGTAAATTTCAGTCTGATATATATCCTGGAGGTTTGCTCCTATCTGGTGTTCTGTAGAAGACTGGGTGAGTCTTCAGTTTCATGAACGGAATTATCTAATTTTTTCACTTAAATCATCCAAATTATTTTACAGTCATCAAAAGAATAAGAGGAAGCTCACTTCTGCTTCAATCTTGCAGACTCTTTGAGAAATGGCTAAGGTCTTGACTGAATGTATTTTGCCCCTTTTTGACTTAGCATAGTACTATTGATCATTATTCTAGTTCTGTATTTGATTACAGCTAAATTACTAATAGCACAACCCTTTTACCATTGGCACAATAGCATTAGGTCAGTGCAGACAGATGTCTCTAGGTTCCCAGCTGGGAATACCATCCTCAGTAAACATATTTCTAACTGCTATATAGTTCCTGGTCTGTCTATGCTCATTCCCATCTGTTTCATGGCATACCGCCAGTTTACAAGTTGATCAAGCCCTAATCATCAAGCAGTAGTGAAGGCAGTGAGTAATTTTAGATGGACAACCTGTGTGACAGAGTAAGTTACTCCATGACCTAACTGAAGGTCACTCACATTCAAGGTATGCAACCATAGGCCAGGCTTTGACCCTAATTAGTTAAATATTTCTTTGATCTGTGCAGCCAAGAGAGCAAGGGGGCACAGGTAATTTAAATGTCAACCAGTTCCCATTTCACTTCTGAATGGTACAAGCATGTTATGTGAAAAGCAGCCCATTAGGCTGGTCCTCATAGTGCCTGAAACAGCTGTTTGTGACAGTGTCCCATACAAGATCGACTTCATGAGGTGTATGTAAGCCAGAGGGTGCAGGAAGCCTGCAGCCAGCCTGCCATTTTAGATCTGCTCCAACTGTATCTAAGGCAGCAGATTAGATCAGCTCTGTTATGACTACTAGGCTGATGAGTACACCCTCAAAGCCACTCTTCTAGCATCTACTCAGATTCCTACAGATGCAATTGTAACTCTTGATACATACCCAGCTATCTGCTTTCACGATTTTAAGTCATACACCCACCCCATCCACAGCCTGGCTTTGAGCTCAAACCAGCTCTACTACTTTTTTGCAGTATCAACACAGGCAAGTCCTGTAGTAAAGGTGTGTATTGTCATTTCATTTCAGTACATGGTGAATCAAGAACATATGCTGAAGACTACCTTGCCTCTCTTTGCCAGATTCATCATCAGCAATGGACAGAGGACTAAGCATGGGACATTCATGATCTCCTTGAAGGCGGTCGACCAAGCTTTGCCCACACTGTCTAGGAACATGGGGTTAAAATTAGTGGAAGGCACTATGGCATTCCTTTCTCCTGACCTCTTGCAGCTTTCAGACCCAGACACTGCCAAAGAAAACCTTACCTTCCTCTTGGCTCAGCTGCCCCAATATGGTCATCTCTATTACCAAGGGGTTGTGCTACTGCAGTACAATTTCACACAGCAAGATGTGGACAACAGAGATGTTGCATACAAGCACCGAGGTGGGGATTCCCAGACTGACAGATTTACATTTGTGGCAACAGATAGGACAAATCAAGGATTCATCGTGAAGGGGAGGGTGCAGAGTGAGCCAGTGGCATTCACCATTCAGGTAAGTGTGACTGTAGGATTACTTAAAAGAGATATATAGCATGGTAAGGTGGAAAATACAGTAATTTTGATGAGAACTGGTACTTGCTGCAGTTTATGATTTAACTGAGGTATTTGTCAGCTGAAATGTTTGCTTCCTGTGTTCCATCAGTAATTAACTACTTGCCACAATGTAATTAAAAGTATTTAACTACTTGCCACAACTCAGGCAAAGAATTTTAGAGAGTTCAAAGAGAGACTGTATTTAAGAGAGGAAAAAAAAAGACATTTTGCTTATATTTGCAAAAATATTTTACACAGAATACTCAACCCTGAAGCTGAGCCCAGCTGTTGGGAGGAATGAACTTCCTCCTGCTCTGCTTACCCACTTGGTACCTGACTCACTAATTTGCATGTGAAGGACACTAGTATGACTGTTGATCTTCATGTCACAGGAATCTTGAATTACAGACACTTTGCTCCAACAACTAGACAGTCTGTCTTCCCTCTGGAAGTCTTTTCCTGCTCTGATTCTTCCTTCCCTTACTAGACTATTTCTGTTCACTTTCCATTTTCCTTATTTTGAAGTTCTCACTGTGTCATAGGCTTAGATGCTTCTGCTCTAACTTCTTGTATGTATCTATCTGGCATGTTTCAGTATGAAAAGCAGGCCTGGTTGCACTGTATGTCAAAATTCTGTAGTTTTCAAAACACTGATACTAATGAAAATGCTCCTAACTTGCCCTCATTACAAAGTCTGAAGTTATATGATGAGCAATGATGCTGTATCAGCAGAAGATTAGGTATAAAACCAGCAACAACTGTTGCAGAGTGCTAGATTTATCAGAAGTTGAGAAAGGTGGAACAGGTTTTAGGAGACATATTAGCCGTGTCTATGACTATGATTATCATAACCTTTAAGTTTCCAAGCTTTTTATTGTAAGATATTGGTGAGAAACCTTTGCTTTGCTGTGACAAAAATTACATCAAAAAGGAGAAAGACTATGGGGAGTGTGGGACATCAAGGCAGAGGTACACAGAATTTGTATTGCCCTCCCCAGTGTGTGCCGTAGCCCACTGCATTCATCAAGTAACTAGGCAATGTGGGCCTGGAAACCTCTCATGGGAAGTAGTGCTTTAGTGGGGGTCAGACTCTTTGAGCACACTGCAAGTCAAAGTGGCTATTGCTACCCTAAACAGGTTACAGTGCTTTTAACAAAAGTAAGACAGAGAATATTCTGATGCTGTGAAGTTAATATCCATTAGTCTAACTTTGATTTAGGTGGATCATTTGGACAAAATGGCACCAAAAATTATTCATCTCCATTGCTCTTCTGATGTGGAACTGCTGAAGAATGGCAATTACGGGATCTATATTACTGCCAGATCCCTGAGGGCATCTGACCCCAGTACAGAGGATGACAAAATAATTTTCAAGATTTTACGAGGTCCTCGTTATGGCTACCTGGAAAACATAACAACAGGTGCTGTCTTCTATAATCTCTGTATTTTGGCACAAACATACCCTGTTCATGTTTTCTTGATAGAGGAAATAAAAATTTCTTATCAAATTTTAGACAAGGTTTGAATGTAATAAGAAAGCTCTTACACTAGAATTTGAGTGTCATATTCATCATGAATGCTCAGAGAGTTTGAGATGATTGTTACTAGCTGCCTTTGAGAAACTTCTCGTTGTTTGTGTTAAGATAGAAAAAAAAGAACTTCGAACTTGGCCATTTGATATATACTTCACTTGGAAGGAAATTGGTGGGGGCTTGTAACAAGCTGGTACGTTGCTGTTTGGCTACAAAACCACATTTCTGCAAGTTCAAATTTTCCAAGTGCTCAATAAAAAGTTGAAAGCAGCCTATATGAGCTATGTGGTTCTTATTAACAGGCTTCTGATTCACCTGAATGTTTCTCTTCTTTCCTAGGTGGATTTATTCAGGAAAGGTTTAGCCAGAAAGATTTAAACAGCAAAATCATACTTTATGTCATCAACCCATTGTGGGAAGTGAATGCAGACAACTTGGAGTTTCAAGTCACAGACACCAGTGGGAACTCAGCAGCGCCCCAAAGGTAACGCTGACCAACCCTTGGTGGTGTGTGCTTTCCCCACAGCAAATGAACACAAGTTGGGCTTGAAGCCACACAGGTGTAAACATAGCTGTGAACCAAACTGCCTTTCTGTTGAAGAGGAGAAAGGTTTCTTCCCTCAGGAGGGTGAAATACAAAGACCTAGCTCCAGGTTAGACCCAGGCACAGTAATCAAGAGCCTTTGGGTCCTCTTAGGAAAACATAATGGGGTTTACTGTAAGTGGCAGTTGGGCTTTTGGACATGGGAGACACTGGGTGCTGAAGAACAGGACTGCTGTTTCATGTACATGGTCCTGCAGCTGGAGGTCACTCGTGCCCTGTGCTGATGGCAGCACTTTTTTCACAAGCTTGAGATTGCAATGGAGTGAATGCTCTCAAGCAGCAAAAGCTAAGACAGACATGTGTCTGCAAAAGAGCACTGAAAGAAGGTGGAGGGCACACATCCACTGCCAAAACTTATATGTGACATATGATAACCCTCTTGAACAAAAATTAGAGAATGAGGGTGTCATCTGAACTGTGCTTTGATGATTAAGGGCAAAGTGAGAGTAGCTCTACAGCAAGGGCAATGTTTCTCTTTATTTCTGAAAATAGGGCTGAATGTTCAACCACTTTATTTAATCACAAGTAACTGAGAAAAATAACAAATGCTATTGTGCTTCTTGGCAACCTGATCTAGTCAAAGATGGGGGATTGGACTTGATGACATTTGAAGGTCTTTTCCAGCTCATACTATTCTATGATTCTATGATTCTGGCTTTCTGGGCTAAAATGGCTACTCACAAAGCAGGACCCATGGCGAGAGAAAAGCAGCAGAGAGCTGGCTCCAAGGGCCAGGCTCCTCTGTGAAGTGCTACCCTGCACTCTAGATTGAGCAGAGCCGAGCCGGAGAGAGCGTTCTGGCAGTTATGTGCTGTGCCAAAAGATGTCCCCATACACAAACACATAGAACACAGCCAGCCTGGGCTCTTCCCAGATGCACTGTGCTGGCTCACAGATGTATCATTAAAACCACCATCAAAACGCTGCCACTCCTCATGGGAAAGCAGAGCTTCTTGTATATAAATAGCAATGCATAATACAAAAAGAGCAAGGAGAAAGCACCTTTTGTATGGAAAATGGGAGTTTCAGAGAAGTAGAAGTTCTCTGTTAGCTGCACTGGATCTCAGAACAAAGGGATTTTGTTTTTTTTAAAAAAAGGCAGTAATTTTAATATTGGGTTTGAAAGCTTGTGAGAGGTATTTTTTTGTTGTTTGTTTGCTTTTTGTTTGGTTTTTCTTCTGTTTGTTTTTTTTATTATTATTTTGTTTGTGGCTTTTTTTGGTGGATTTTTTTTTTTTTAGAATTTATCAGCTAATGGTCACTGGTGCAAAATACAATTTTGATGTTATTAAAATTAATCCCAGTTTTTATCTGAATGCTGCTGGACTACATCTGGTACATGCATCCTCTTTAGCAAAAATAAAGCAAATCACCTTCTAAATGGGTTCCCACAAAATTAGTATCAGAGGATACAGGAGGACAGGAGGAAACTTCCACTGATGTTAAGAGTTCTTTTGCCCTGAAAGGTCCAGAAGTTTGTTAGAAAATTTAAAAATGTTTTGTAAGTAAGTACCACAGCTCGTTTTCCTTCTTTCTGCTCTCCTTTATTTCCCTCTGACTCTCACAAATTCTTGTCACAGCTTTTAAAAAGGCAAGAACTTTACTTGCTATCTTGTATAGCATGCAGTCATCTGAGGAGGATCCTAAATTCAGTGTATGAGACACCTGGACTCAGCCACTTCTACGGCTGAAGAGTGAAGTACACAGAGAATTCAAGTAGGGTGAATGGGCAAAGTCCTAGAATGTGCCCTATATGCTAGAGGAGGAGAGTTAGAGGATAGGTGAAGGAAGGTGGGAATAAAGGAAGATATTACAGAGAAAACACAGGAGAGTGAGAGTAAAGTAAAACTACAGGGTTAAAGGGAACCAGGAAGAAACAGTGATAGGTTGCCTTGGCCTATTTGCTGTTACAAAGGCGCTACAGCATCCCTCTAGATCTGAAACAAGGTTCAGACTTGGCATGGGGTAGACTAGGGCTTGACTGGAAGATTTATTAACTGACTGGAAGATCTGTTAACTGCCTCTCCTTATTTCTCATCAGCCAAATCAGACAAATATGTGGATTTGGAAACAAAGGGTCAGTATGTGTATTGGCTAAATCAGCAGTCAGCAGAGAAACAGCTGCTCGCTGAACCTGGCAGCGGGGGGGTGGGGACAGCAGCGGAGGTGGCTTTGCTTCCTATGGGCTTTCCCTCCTCTCCTGCAGGCTGGAGCTACGGTGGTCTCGGATTGAAATGCAACAGACTGAATATGAAGTGTGTGAGACCGTGGGAGTGGTGTCTCTGAAAATCACCAGGGCTGGACACTCTGCAGAGTCTGCCTTTGTGGCTGTGAAGGTAAAGCTAAAAGACAAACTCCTAACTGTAAACTTGACAGTAAGCAGTGCAGCCCATTAAGTTTTCCCTTGGACTTAAAAGGTACTTAAGTAATCAGCAAGGTGGCTGTGCAATTCAAACCAGACTCACCGGAACATTGTCCTTGCTATGCAGATGGTTGAAAAATTACTAACAAACTTTTCTGAGTTTTAAGTAGAAATGCCGATTAACCACAACTGGAATGTTTTGGAGTGGTGGTTCAGTTCTGATTACCTGCTGCATCAGAGCAGGCAGTTTTCTCTGGCACTGTGCTCAGAAGCTGGTTTTCCAGGATTTGCCACATTAAATCCCAGGCTTTGGGCAACGTGGGCCCTTGCAACTTCTCATTTCCCTGCTCAGGCTGGAAGAGCCAGGGAGCTATGGGATCTTCAACTCCACAGTCACGACAGCCCTCCTCATTTCTCCCCCCACTGCCGTCAGCCTAGGAAAAATTCCCAGGAACCCCCTATATATTCAGTAACAGTCTCTGTCCTGCTTGGGAAAAAAAAAAAAAAAAAGAATTAGTCTGAAAGTGACATGTTATAATTTTGCAAACCAGGTTTTGTGCAATTACTCTTCTCAATTTTTTTTCCTCATAAAATGGAAATACCAGGATTTTACCAAATTCCTTTGCTAGAAAAACAGTTTCTAATAATGATGGCCTTAATTGGAAACATAGTTTTGATTTTTCTTTCATGGAAGTCACTGAAATTTTGTTATTGACTTCATGGGGAACCATCCTGCCCTGTACTTCATGAACTCCAGTGACTCTACTCTGGCTGTCACTTGGCTAAAAAGACCAGTGAAACTGATCCTAGGACTGCAAACAAGGGTGGAAACTGATGTCCTCTGCCTATGAAAATCCAGGTAGTCACTGGTGTTCCCAAACTTATGTATATAGGGTCTCATGACTATCCCCATGAGTCTCTGGGGCCTGCCAGTCAGCTCTGTGTGCAAAGACTTTTTCCAAGACCTCACAAAAGGCTAATTAGGCAAATGTGGCCATGCTGCTGCTTCCAGGACACTGGGATGTGCCTGTCCAGGAGACAAGTGTGGCTGGGTCCCCAGGCATGCTGAACAGCAGTGTTGTCTGATGCTGTCAAGTAGCTATTTAAAAGAGAAGGAGGCAAAATTTTAAGTTGAACAAGTCTTTTATTAGGAGTTTTAAAACATGAGTGAGGACAGAATGACAGTTGCACATCACAAGGTTTATTCTTTAGGTTTTTATCTTCTTTTCTTCAGCCTGAGCACATGTATTATGGGTTGGCATGTATTTTATAGACTCTGTGGAGAGGCACACAGTAACTTCAGCACACAGCAGAATGCAGTGGTCTGGTCACAGCATGGCATTCACTGTCCGCTCTCTTCTCAGGTGAATGAAATATCTGCTGTTCTGGGACAGGACTTTACAGTAACTCCTTCCAAGCTTGTTCAGTTTGATCCAGGTATGAATCAGTGCAATGAATAATTTAATAGTTAATTCACTGATTTTGAAAGTGTAAATTCTCATTTTTGGAGAGTGTAACCTATTATCTTTCTGTAGGTAGAGGAGCTGAGTGGGATCAAAGACACTTCATTTTCTGGAAGTGCAGTAGTCTTTCTTTGTGAATTAGTGTCCTTGTTAAAGTATCAAAACTGCTGTAATTGTGCCTCCGTATTCCCCTACAGCTAAGCTGCAGAGGACTCACACTAAGCTGAGCCATGAGATGCTTTAAAGATTTCAGGCATAATAGGTAAAATGCAGGATGGCTGGCCAAATGTGGACAAAACTGAATACAGCTGAAGTTATACAAGGTATCCAAGACCAGAAAGGTGCAAAGGATTTCATCTTGTTTGCACTGTAATCACTATAACAGCAGTCTGACCTTTGCTGAGTCCAGGATTTGAGTTTATAAAATGGGGTCTGCACAAGCCTCCCAGGATGCTGCCTGCTGTGTCAGCAGAGGTTATCCCAAGACTGTAAGCAGTTAGATTTCAGTGGGAGAAAGTCACAGTGGCTTTCACAGAAGAGACAAAACACATGATCTGTGAAAGGCTGAAATAAATGACATCTACTTGATAATAAAAATTGGTCTAAGTGCATACCTGCATTTGAAAAGCAGATACAGGGAATACAACACGTCAGTTCCAGCCAAAGCCCGGGGACTTTAGGAAAAAAACCCACTGCATCCCATGGATGAATTCATATATACCCCAGCTTTGCTTGTCTATTCCATAATAAGAATTGTGGCTTTAAGTTTTGAATCACAAATCTGATTACTTTGTAAATCTTCAACTACAGTCCATCTTGGGAAGGCAGATTTTATGTAAAGGTATAGAATGAGCAAATGCAGGTTATTTTTCAGAGGTGGATAGAGAGGACACCCAGCAGACAGCAGTAAATAAAATAACCTGTGTGGAAAGGTAAAAATCTGCCCTGATTTCCAGGGGAACACACGAGAAACATCTGAAACCTATGACCACTCTCTGAGACCCTTTATTTATCATTAGATTTTTGTTTGCTTGTTTTAAATTAGAAGATGGAAGAAAGATAAGTATTAATAGTCCTTCATACTGTGCTGACCGAGGATTCCACCATTCTTTCCTCTAATGCACTAACACTCAGGCTTACCAGCCTTTGAATTAAAATGGCTTAAGATTGTTACATAGAAATTGTGACAGGAGAGAAACACACTGTTCCCCTTTTCAGTTAAGCCAGCTGAGTTCCCTCACATAATCCTTTTTGTGTGGCTCTCTCTTTACTTAGACTTAACTGTAGCGAAAGACCCTCCAAACTCTTATGTTCAAGGCATCAGTTTCTTAGTTCTAAATTCAAGTTTTTTGACATTTATTAATTACTAAGTAAAGCTTTAAAAACAACCCTCAGCTGTGCTCTTGACTGGACTGACAGGCACATCAGACTGTAAATAATAAACTGTAGTGGAAAGGGGCAGAAGATCCTAACCAAGGATATGTGACTGTACTGACAGCTTCTCTTAGCTAGAAGATTCATACTGGAAAGGAGCAAGGAAATAGAGGTCAGGCAGTGTCATAAGGATGTAGAGATTTATTTTTACAATGTTGCACATGTACCTTTGATACTAATTTTGGATGTCCGTGCTGACTTTTGTGATGCAGAAATAGTTCCCAAGAAGTTTTGTTGACAGCAATGGGTATGTTGAGGTCTGTTTCTGTCCTGCTACCTCTGACCTTTCCGGAACAAATTTTCAGCCTTTTGGGTTAATAACTAGCCTCATCCTTTTATCTTGAAAGGATCATTTCCATAATGCAAGCCTGAAGTTACCCAGTAAAGGCAAGCAACCCAGCAAAAAACTTGTAATCAAGTGTAAAATCTGCCTAAAAAGTTGTACTTCAACCTAAGAGAGTCTTTGATCCATTTGCAAGTATTTTAAATATTCAGTCTCTAGAATAGATCTTTCAAGATAAAAACTATATGATTGTCTCCTGGAAATTGCAACGTAAGTCCTAAATCTATGCATTGTAATGTAATATTGCACATCTGCAGCAACTTCTTGTTACAGTATGTGCACTTGAACTTGAATTTGTTCAGGAAAAAATTCGAACTTAATGTTACTTGGGAGAACAGCAGGAGTCCAGTCAGTTGGTAAGAGCACAATAGCATACGCCAGCTACTCCATTCTCGCTGCAGACATGTTAATTAATATATTCCTTTGACACCCCGATTGATTGAAATAGCACTTAAAGAGTAATTAAAATGTTTACTTCTATTAGGAATGTCAACCAAGACATGGAATATAGCAATTACCTATGACGGATTAGAGGAAGATGATGAAGTCTTTGAAGTAGTTCTGAACTCCCCTGTGAATGCTGTTCTTGGCACCCAGACAAAAGCTGTAGTGAAAATTTTGGACTCAAAAGGAGGTATTCTCTTTTGATCTTCATCATTAAGAAGGTGGGACAATCTTGGCTGAGTAGCTACTTATTTTCAACCATAAGTAGTTCCTAACACTCACCTTCAGATCAAAATGCTTAATTTCTTTTAGGGAAAACAGGCTTGACAGTTGCAGACTCTTTATTCTCTCACACAGTCATATGCATCCTCTTAGGAAACACAGTGTGGAGTAAGCATTAAGTACAAAATGAGAAGGGTGCAAGAAAAGGAACCACTTTTCATAACAACATGAGTTCAGTTCCCACTTATTAAAGTGGGAATAATGTTTTTAGGTCCATTAGAATTTTTTCCCTGTTACTGTTTAATGGTTAATGTTGCATACCTTTGAAAAAAGATTTATTTTCCTCTCAAAAAAGATCCTAACAACTAAACCCAGCTCTTAGCAATATGTTTACTAATGCTTAAGAAACAGAGTCCACAACATTAAAGCACACAGCAGTGATGATCACAGTTTAGGCTTTTGTGCCTGCACTATTATTCTGTTTTCCAGTCATCAAATCAGGTGTTCCTAAAATCACACTAAAAAACAAGCAACTGTAGAAAATGAGAAATAACTAGCAAGGCAGCAGAGTCCTCTGAAAGCACAAGAATGTTTTAAACTCTGGTCCTTAGTGAAACAATATTTTAAAAACTTGTGTTGCAATGAATTAGGCTTCAGTTTACAAAAAATCCTTTTAAAATTTCAAATCTATTTTCTTTATAACATTATAATGTAAATCAGGAGTTAATTCACGTAATTAGTTTGTAGGAACAATAGTGTCCTGGATTTCTGAAGAGAAAATTATCTGGGCATGACAGAAGTACCACTGACATTAGCCAAATGTACCTGGCTATCTATGATCAGAATCCTAGTACTCCAAGCCCCAGTCTATGCATGAAAATAGGTAATTTCAGCAGATGCTTGGCTGAAATTCTGATCTGTAGATAGACAAACACATTATGCATAAAAACACATATACAGATAGTAGTTGCAGTCATAGTCATAGCAAATCCCACAAATGAGGACGACTGAATGAACAATAAATCAACTACACCAAGTGAAAGAATCATCCAACTTTTAATGACAAGCTGTTTATGTGCCCATGTCAACGTGACCAGTTATCTGCTCATGCAGTTAGAACTGACCATCTGCTATTTTTTATGCTTTCAGGTCAGTGCAGCTATTCCCATTCTTCTGGCCAAAGCAAGCATGACTACTGGGGGAAAGGCACACTGTTTCCAGTTTCCTCGGGCTCCTCATCACCTCCCAGGCCTGGCAGTGCTTCCTTGGAAAGGGTCCCACTGCCTCCTTCCAAAAGGATAAGAGAGAATGGAGGGGACCCACAGCAGGAACACAGCTTGGTGAATCAGAGAAGGACCAGGCTGAGAGTGACTGGAAATGGCAGAATAGTAAGACGCTTCTGTAATGCAGTGATGGACTGATTTGTAAATTAATTGGGATGTGATATCTTTATTTAGTGCTTTTTGTAGTGATCCTAACTGACTATATAATAACCATAAGCTACGTGAATTTTCTCTGAGTCATAAATGAGAGGTATTTTAAAATGTCGTGAGATAAAAATATAATAATAATATGATTAATAATAATAAAAATCCTAATTTTGATTATCCACGTATGCAAGAGAATAAAAACAGAGTTGGGGGAAGAAACATGCACCAGGCAACTTCAGCAACTACACAGTTTCTAATCTTGTCTAAATTATGAGTCAGATAGAAGACAGAAGTCACTAGAGCCAGGCAAATGTACAGAAGCTGTGCATCTGGTCCTGAAGTATTAGAGCTGAAAATAGTGCTAGCTTAAACAGGGAACTGTCACTTAAAACTTGCCAATTGATTTTCCTGCTTAAATTATATTGGTTTATCTAGCTGGTTTAGTAACATTCCACTACTATGATCTTAAAGGTTAATGAAATCTGTTTATAAACACTTTTGTAATAGGTGACTTTTAATAGCTGGTTTCAGAGTTGGTCAGGTTCCATTCTGAAACAGAAAGAACTAAACCAAGATACATTCTGTATGACCTGTGACCTAGATGATGTAGTAAATCTCGTATAAAGTCTTTCTCTTTCTATAATGCATGAATATGCCCATCTCATTCTGCTATTCTACTGTTTTCAGGTTCATCCTTCATCTGTATTTAGAAATGGAACTGATGTGGTTTTCAAAGTAAGAGTATTAGGAATATTTTTCAGACATTTCTATGATTTCTTTCTGATTCTGTTCTTTCCAGAATATTTCTTTCTTAATAATTCACTATGACCCATACTTTATTTTTCTATGCATCTTTTTTTTTGTGATATCACTTTCCCTTGATTTGCAACAATTTCTATTGTAATTATATTTTAATTATTCTTTTTTTTTTGTTTTGTTTTAGAGTTGCTTGTATGTGCTAACCTTCCCTTTTCCCTCTCCTGTTCTCTTTGTGTGTGTAATACTGTGAAACAAAGTATCACGGGATGGTATCACTCAATATAGAGGATGACACCTCATCAGCTAAAGCAAACAAGAAAGCTCAAGTGTCAGTAATTAACCAAGCACAGCCACAGATAAATGTCATCTCCTCTAGGAGCACAGAAATCCCACAAGCTGATAAGGCAGAACTAGCATCTGGACCAAGCTCAAGACATCAGGTATGAAACCTTTTGTTTCATAGGCATTTTCACCATCTGCTTTCAGACATGCTGCTTTCCAAAATGATTTAACACATCTCAGATCTGCAGCCTAACCTTTCCCACTTGAAAGCTGAGTCTAACCAATACACAGATAAATTAACAACTCAGCATAAAGTTTAACATGAGACCTATTTGATCTGTTTCAAGTAGCTTCCGTTATTTTTTCCTTCAAGTGTTCAAATGACATTTCTCTTTCCAGGACTTCTACTCTTTCCCAAAGGCCTGTACAGAAGATTTAAAGGGGCTCTTGCATTATGAAGAAAGCACTCAAAAGTTATTTCAGTGTGATGGGATAATGTGGAAATTCTGGAATTCCCAAAGCAAGGTAAAAATGCCACCATAACTATGCATCTAGATGGAGTCTACAAGGAGTGAGACTTTCAAGCAAAGAACCTACATGTAACAACTATTGACTTGTACAGTGAATAAAAGAATTGTCCAGAGTCAGGTTTGCTGTCCCCAGAAGATTCCCAGAAACCTGATAAGGGTTCGATTGCCTTTCCTTTCTGCTATCCATAGGTACCCCTGTGCAAGACACATGAGCACTGATGTCTTGGTGCTTGTGGGGATGTAGATGAGATAGTCAGTGAATGAAGTCTGTGACAGAGCGAGTGAGTTCGTAAAATTAGCTCACTTAGGTATCCTTTTCCATTCATTTCCACATTCATTATATCCATTCCACGATATAAGATGCTGTCTGTGCATAATGTCTGTGCATTGCCTACACAGACTGCAGGAGACAGAAAATAGTGACAAAACTAATTTGGCCTCTTAAGAGGGTTTTTGGAACTGAAACATCAAGTCACTTTTAAAGCTACTCATTATAAATTGTAGGCTCCCCAGCAGGCATTTATTTCTTTACATCTTTCAAGCAATGCTGTAGCATTATTGACACATAGCAAAGTTCATCTTCAACTTAATTCTGGGGAGGCCACAAGCAGCATCTCTATCCTTCAGCTTCATTATTGTGCACAGAACTAATGGCTGTGAGCAGGAGTTTGTTTTGCCTTTTCCTCTTTTATTTTAGGAGGTAAGCACGAAGAAATGTCCCTCTGGATGGAGCCGTCATGAGGGCAGCTGCTACTTGCTGGTAGTGAATCACAAGGTCACCTGGAACACTGCTGCTCGGGCTTGCAGAGAACAGTAAGGGACTTGCCCGACTGAATGTGTTTGCTCTGCACTGCTGTTGCCCTGAGCTGAATGCTGCTCTTGAGGCTAAGTTCATTCAAATAAACCACACTTTGGTTGTGCTGCACAGCTCCCCAGAACAAGAACAATGAGCCCTGGGATTCAGACCCAGTGGAAAATAGAAATATTTTTCAATATTATAGTCTCAAACTGTTTCAGGTTATTTACAGCATGAATTCCTGAAGATATCCATTTGCAGTGAGGATACTCTCCTAACAGGAGAGTTAGACTGGGAGGACAGAAACAGAACAAAGCAGTCTTTTGTCCTCTCTGACACACCAATTTCTTGGCTGTTTCTTCACTTTATTCAGAAACAGTATAATGTTGCCAGCCCTTGTGTGCCTCACTATATTCTTCTGAAGATGCAGTTCTTCAGATTCTGTAACTACTTGAAAACGTTCAATTATAACAGTAAATTTCTGAATGCTAGAAATGCCAGCCATGCTAAAATGGAGCTTGCCCTAGGGTTGTGCATATTCTGTACCTTGTGTTGCATTGTGTTGCATTGTTGAAGACCAAGATAAACAATAGGTGGGGCTTTAACAGACCTCTCCACTACCCCATGACATGAGAAATGAAACAGGGAGAAACAGGATATGAAAGAAACAGATTCTATTCTGTAAGTGGTTGAAGAACATGTAGATACATGAAACACGGATCAGCATGCATAACAAACATCGATTCATTCCACTCTGTTATGCCAAATTATGTTGTCTTGGTAACACACAAAAGGGCAGTCTTGATTCTCATACCTCCCAACTGATGGAAGTTATTCTTTACTAAGATATAAATGCTACCTGCTTTTTGAGGTTACCACAAAGCTCACATTGTTGAATGGTTTACTTCAAATTTTGGCTTCTGAAATGTTTTTCTATCACCTGCCTTTATTTTGTTACTTACCCAAGCAAATCTGTAAGCTATGAATGTTCTAATATATTTTTTTTTTCCCCCGGAGAATTCAACATTCAATCTATCCCTTGGGAACATATGCCACTCTGCTGGGAAGTTTTTTTTCCTAAAAAGTGTGCTCCTGGTGACCCAGAATATTTATAGGAAGTAACTTCTTGCTGAAGGCTTTAGTGTGCAATGTAGATGTTAAACTGCATAACAGTAAGTTAATGACAGTGTTAAATACCTACACAAAAAGTCAAGGCATCACTGAATCCACAATGAAATTAATTCTACTGCAGTGATGATGCAATGAATGTCAGACTATTACAAAATAAGAAAGCTTTATCCTGGTAAATGGAGTAATCCTGGCCTCCATCTGGAACTGATTTAAGAAAGTACAACCCCATGCACACATTGAAAAGTGATACAAGAAGATAACTCTATAAATCTTATTTTGTGCTTTTGCCCAGCTCCTCCCTGGCAATCACCACTACCACCAGTTGTGGTACTTCTGTTATTAATAGTTCTACTGTTGACGTTTAAATAGCTGGTATTTCCAGCAAGGAAACAAAATCAGTATAGATGTCAATCCTCAGTTTTTTTAATAGATCGAAAAAAAATTAGACATTTAATAAAAATATTAGAACCAACTTTCACTAAATCACTCAATTTCACTGAAAAATAAGAATTATTTTTATTACTACAAAAAAGGCATTATTTTAAACTTCTTTTCAATTTTATTGCTAGACTTTTTCTATTATACAGAACAGGAAAAAAGCACAAGCATTGATGAAGTTATTTCAGTAAGCTGCAAACTAACTGACTTGCTAACCTCTTAGAGAAAACAGTGTTATCCTGAGATGGTGGAATTGAGACCAAGCTATATAGAAAAGATGTGGGCAGGCTGGAGAGGGTACAGAGAACAGTCACAAAGATGATCAAAGACTGGAAAACCTGCATTTTGAGGAAAGGATGAGACACCTGGGTTTGATCAGCCCTGAGAAAGGAAGGTTCAGGAGAGACCTTGTCACCCTGTTCCAGTATCTAAAGGGTGGCTACAAAGAAGACAGACTCCCTTTTTACAAGGAGTCTCATGGAAAAGATGAGAAGTAATGGGTTCAAGTTACTCCTGGGGAGATTCTGACTGGACACAAGAGGAAAAGTTTTCACAATGAGAACAATCAGCCATTGGAATAAAGTGGTGGAATCACCAGCGTTGGACACTTTTAACATTTGCTGGACAGGTTGCTATGCCATCTTGTCTAGGCCATGCTTTTGCCAAGAAAGGTTGGAGCAGATGATCCTTGAGGTCCCTTCCAACCTGCTACTCTATGATTCTATTTCATAAAAGCAATGATAGCAATTTATTTCAGAAGCAATTGTCTGGATATAACTATATATACATGGGTATATGGCAACCTATTTGGGCTTCTAATGAGCTTTGACAGATGTTGCAGTCATTTGTTGCAGGTGGCATACCAACTTTATCTTCAATTTCCACAGGCAGGGACAGAAGCAGACACAAAAATGTGCTTGTCTTGATGCAAGCTGCTGTATGCCACAGTGATAATGTGGGTGGAAAAAATCTCAGTTAATTGCTGTGAAAACCTTGGGTGATTTCTAACCCTTCTCTGATACATCACAGAGAAAGGTGGGTTAAGAACTCATTTCTCTAGCTTTGTTTGTTTGCATGAATTGGCCCTTGGCAACATGCAGAGAAGCATCTGGGGGATATTGCAGCTGAGTGATCCCACAGTGGCCTGATTTAGCAGCAATTTTGTGATTTATGTTACAGTTCTTGTTTTTCCCACAGGAACATGTCCTCCCTGAGGGTCAGCACAGCAGGGTTCACTCTCATGTAAGATGGTTTCATTACTGCCATGGAAGGGAGTCTCCAGCTGATGGACAGAGCCCACAATTCTGTCTTTTCTTTTGTTAGCCAGGTTATACCTTCATCTTCCTAAAGCTGAACATTGAATTAGAACTTAAATACAGTCAGATTTCAGATTCTTTACTGCCAGCTTTATATAAGGCAGGGGCTGTTATTTTGTTTGGTGTTTGCATATTGGCAGCATGTGGCTTTGGTCCTTGGGAATCACAGGCAGAACCACATCTAAAATAATAGGCTAGATCTTTCATGATGGAGGATTGTGTTGCCTAGTACAAAGCAGGATGGATCCTGCTGCCCTCCTGTCCTAATGCTATGCTAGTTGTATAAGTGACCGGTTTGACTTGTGTTATTGCTAGTGATTGCAGCATGGGGATTTGGGTACCTAGAGTCATTTAAAGGCCAGTGTATCTCGTCTGATTTTCAGCTGCCACTCAGGAAGTGCAGGGCTCCTCTAAGCTCTGTGTCATGTCTGACAGCCTCACCTGAATGCCACGAAGTATTGTAAGCTACATTAGACACCTATTGCAAGGCACGAGGATTACTCTGTAGGTGATCAAACAATAGGCTGGGATAATCAGGGCCTCTCAGTCACTCCTTCCTGCCTTCATCATCAGTACAGGACATGGATTTGCTTCAGCATGTCAAATTAAATGTCCTTCTGTTCTGCATAGATCTTCATAGCTAGTCAAGTGTGCTTTTGCTGAAGTTAAATTTATTAGAATGGTACAAAGCTCTTTTAATATTATTATTGGATAATAATATCCAATTAATATTATCCTTAGATAATTTGATGTAAAATCAGCAAAGTCTTCATGCTAAGTATTTTGCATATAATACTTCAAGGTCAATGGCTACCCAAAATATTTCCTTAATTTGGGCAACTGCTTTAAGATGATGGATGGTAAATGTTGATAGCAAACATTTCAAAGCACACAGGAATAATTTCAGATGGTCTAATTTAGCACAGAAATCTGTGATGTGTGTGGGTTTTGCTTTTTTTTTTTTTTAAGATGATATTATGGCCCCTTCTCTAGAGTAATTTAAATTAGGAAGTGTTAGATTAACATAACTCCGTA
Organism: Melopsittacus undulatus; assembly: GCF_012275295.1. NCBI lineage: Eukaryota > Metazoa > Chordata > Aves > Psittaciformes > Psittaculidae > Melopsittacus > Melopsittacus undulatus. Next base: position 33,808,176 of record NC_047557.1, on the reverse strand, counting down.
ATTAACATTATCTTGTCATTTCCTTTGTCTGGCACTCTGCCTAGAGGTACAGTTAGTAATATTATCCTAAGTGATATGTTCCTCCACGACTGTTCTCATTTCCCTACAATACACCAAAACCCTTGACTAGGTGTAACAATTGGAGAGGCTGTTCTCTCTTCAGCCATGTGTGCTTTTCAGACTGCATTTAGGATGCACTCCTATGGAGAAAAGATTAGATAACGTTATAATTATTGCGGTGCTTTCCTTTCACTGTGATGAAGTCTCTCCCTGGTACTTGGCTTGAAGTAAAAGTGTGAGACTGTTATTGCTTAGACCACCCCTGTATGTCATAAATAATATAGCAGTTACTGATACACATTGATGCTTTTTGGTTTTACATTTCCTAAAACAAATGAAACAACAGGAAGTAAGCTATGCTTATTGAAAGTAAATTACTTCATTCCAAGGCTTTGATTGTCCTTAAGTAGAGGCCAGACAAAATGCCTTATTTCTATTCTTGCTCAGCTAGTAGTGACACCACAAAAACTGCTGCCCAAATCTCTTCTTAGCCCCAAGTTTGGTCAGTGGCCGACCATAGTCACTGTGAGGGGGAATGGCATTGACTCAGTTACCCTGGGAAGACACCCTGAATTAACAGAGCCTGCTTTCCTGGATAAAGCTTAACCATGAGCTTTTTACTGTCCCAGCACAGTCAAAACTTCTGTTGGGAGCTTCCCTTGGTGAACTTCTGGGAGCCTGTTACCATAAGTGGGTGTATAACCCTGACCCCTACCAGACAGCTGCTAACCACATTGTGCTGGGACAGGCTGTAATGTCATTATCAGTGTTTCTGAGGCCACCTTGCCAAACCTCTACCTGAGGAAAGTGTACAAAGATGTCTGCAAGATCCTTTACACTTTGTTGTTTGGAGGTTCCTGAAACTGGGGGGCCTGGAATGGTACCCACATTACTGTGTAGTGCTTGGTCCAGGGCAGCTGTGATTACAGAGGCTGTGGGGGCAAACCCTCAGCTGTCCCACAGGCCTTGTCAGACCTGCTGTGCAAAGCATAGCACAGAGTGAATCACCTGCTGCTTGTTGGCTGACTCCAGAGATAATGGAGGAGGCCTTTGCAGCAGGAGCATTCCATCAGCATTACAATGAATTTGGTCCATACAGTGTGCCTAGTGTAAGGAATGGTCCAGATTTTGTGCAGTAGGGAGTATGAATATTGTGGGCTAATACTTTGAATTCCTCCTGATGCAAAATTTGCCTGTTTCCCTATCTCATGTGGTATTATACTGCATCCATTTGAGCAGTACTGCTAGAAGAAATTCAAGGCAGCAAGCAGGAATGGAGCTCCAGGTATGGGTCTCTAACTGGGCAGCAAGCTTAGTGGTGGGCTTGCACCCTAAGATCTGATTATGGTCTTGAGTGAATTCAAGTTTGCCATAACATTCCGGAGGTCTGGTTGTTTCCCACCTCCTAAAGAAGACAGTCTTTACTTCCTTTGGAGCAATACTGATTTTCTGTCTCTGTTATCTGGCAAAAGTCAAGAAATTAGCAAAATCCTCATGATGCCATTGACTTATCCTGCTGCTAGAAAAGTTTTTGGCTCTCTTAAAACATGCTTTGATAAGCCATGTTTGCTTGGGCCCTATCAAGCATCACCCAGGATGTTCTGGGAAGCTGGAGGGTTTGGCATCACTGTTAGACTGAACAGCAGTCAGAAATATGGGACAACAGAAATAAGAGATGCTCAGCATCAGAGGGAAGGCAACGGTAGGTGTGACAGGTAAAAAGGCGACATGACATCAAGGCAGGCAAAAAGATGGATCAATAAGAAAGTAGAGCCACTGATGGCTGACAGTTCCTGGCAAACGTGAGAGATACAACTTGTCTCTTCAGGCAAATCCTGCTTCAGGATTTAGCCTGATCTCTAAATGGCTTAAAAGCAGCCTGCTGGGGCTTGCATGCTTGGTTCTAGGTGGAAGACTTCTCAGTGCAACAGTTTGCAAGTCCTCCTTTGGGGTTGTCATACTTTAACTACAAACACACAGCAGAGCTTACAAACTGGCTTCATTCTGGAATAGTGTGGTTAATACACAGTTTGCTTTGAGCTGAACTGAATGTGTAGTCACTGCTGACAATATCACTCCCCAGAACCGCACTACCCCTCTAAGTCAGACCCCTAAATTACATGCATTTAGTTCAGTTTTGTAACATGACTAAGATTTTAACTGTGACTCAAAGCTTTAATTTTGTCAGAATGCAATTTAAAAAAGATATAGTCTGCTCTGCTACCAAATGGATGAAGCTGTATCTTTCAGTGGCTTGGGGTTTAGTGTGAGCAGATTATTGTTTTAAATAAAAGAATGTATAGGTGATTGTGTCAATGGTTTAGAACATGGTTTGTGAGTATGAGGTACATATTCCCTGTATACACTTCTTTGAATTGTCTGGGTGATTTTAATTTTCTGTTAGTAAGTCAGACCAGGACTTAGATTCGTTTCCAAGAAATCCAGAAGTTTTAGACTTTATTTTCATGTAATTATTCTGTCATGCCAGTAAGTGGTGGTTTTCCTGCAAATTTTATTTACATGCTTTACTAGAATCTGTATCCCTTGTTGTTAAGTGGATGGAGCTGTCTGTCACTGTGGAATGGTAATTACCCTGTCCTCTCTCCTTGAACCTAGATACCTTGGGACTCTAGCAAGTGTGGCTAATGAACAAAACATGCAGTGGCTGTGGGACTTCAGTGGGAGAAGGCCTTTTTGGATAGGCAAGTACCTCATCTGACTGTCACTTCTGAGGATTACAGCTCCTCTGCACCTTGGAAAGCAGAAACTGCTGCAGCAGTTCCAGTCCAGTTTTCAGACACTGGATTGCCCTCCACTTTCTGCTGCTTTTCCTATTTCAGAGCAAGGCATAAGCTGAAAGCCATAATTTACCTGGCTACTTTTATAAGTCTTTATAAAAAAGAAGAGTTTATCATGCTGCCTTTTGATGGGTTGTTTTGTCTTTAAACCTTTCCCATTTTAATACTAGCTGATTAAATAAGATCTGATGGAGCTGTATTCAGCTGTATTCAGATGACACCAATTGTGATTCAGATGATCTTTTAAAATATTAAATTGTATTTTGCTAGTATTTTTCCAGATGTTTGTTTTGTTTTGTTTTTTTTTTCTCAGCACAATACTGTATACATTTTTTAACAAAGGGATAGAATAGCATGCCTCTGTTGGCATCAGCTCCAGAGATGATAAACATCCCTGACTTGCTCTTACCAATTTCACACAGGCTTGAATGACCAAGTCAATCCTGGACACTGGGAGTGGAACGGAGGAGAACCTGTAACCTACATAAACTGGAGGAGAGGCTCCTACCGCTCTCCAAAGAAAGGAAGAAATTGTGTATTGGTGCAGAAGCAAGGAAAATGGCAAGCAACTGACTGCAGGAAGGTCAAACGGAAGAGCTATATATGTTCAAGAAAGCTGTAAAGAACAGACGATCCTTGTAAAAGCATGCAGACATTCATGTTGTTTCAGCTTTATTTACCTTCAGAAATATGAGGGCATGCAGTCAGAAAACTGTGTTAATTATCAGCAGGATTCATTTTGTATGCTAACAGTGGCACAGATGCATGGAACTGTAACCCAAGGAACAGAAGTCAGTTGCAGAGATTAAGTCCAGGCTAAGATTTTGAACTCTTCCCAAAGACTTGGATCTGTCACTTACTTTTATGTATTTCTACACCAAAGAGCTAGACCTGAAGACTTTCATCACATTTCTGTGTAAAAATACTTTCTTTTTTTAAGAAGAGAAAGTAGCACATTGGTTAATGTGCCTTGCTCTTCAGGTTGTGAATTGGCTGTTTCTTTAATTCATCTGCAGAAAATAACGCAGTTTTACCCAAAGGCAGGAAGACTGCTTGGGGTGGAAGCGAGAGCAGACTCTGCTGGATAAAAACAGGCCCTTTTGGGTGATGGAGAGGAGGAACATTATGTTGGGAGATTGGGGCTTCTTGGGGGTACTCTACTACAATTTCTCACAAAAATACCAACACCAGGATTTAGTGAAAGAGTACCAACAGAAGTAAAGCCTTGTATTTTTTTTTCTGCCTCCCAAGTTCAACTACAGATCCTAACGGATCTGCTAACACAGAGCTGCATATTGTTTCACATTGCTACTGAAAGTTGTTCAACATTTTCTGGAGTTGCAGGATGATGTTATAATTTTTAGTGTAATTAAATAACGGGACCTCTGTAAATCTAATTATATATCCAACGATGATTTACACAAAAAAATTAATACTGAAGCTTAATCCTAGAATATTATCTTCAGTGATACATGAACATCTATAGGATTTATATGTGTGTATAAATCAATGTAATTGTGAGACATATTTTGTACTACAGCATCTATAGCTTTTGAGAAGTATTAATCTAAGTCCTTATTAGGGATTTGGGGTTTTTAAAATAATAATTAAAAATCCAGATTTAGTTCTGAGAAAAGCTTAAAAATCAAAATGTAATTGGAAAAATCCAGCTGCTCATAACTTAATTTTAACTTACTTCAAATACACGCAGTCACAGTGTTATAATTTCCTAACATCAGACCTGTCAAAAATCTTGCTTGAGGACATTCTCACTGCCAGCCCTAAAAATCAGAAAAATAAACAAGTTACAGTCTTCATAAAAAAATAATCAAATCTCCTCTCAAGCCCTCCCTCTGCATGCAATGAGTGTGTGACTGTTGCCATGGCACTGAGTAGGGCAAGTTTGCCCTGCACCTCAAAGACTCACAACTCCCATCTGCCTGCCTGCTGCCAGCAGTTGATTCTTCCCTTGCCCCCTATCAGCCTGTCTATTTGGTCAGACTCTGGATCAACCACATCTGTACGCTCTTTGCACCAGAGATGCAAACCCTCCTCCTCGGGTTCCTCATCACAATGCCCAAGTCTTGCAATGGAAAGATGCAGCATAATCACCTTTCCTCTCTGGGCTGAGGGACACTGTGTCTGGGATTATTTATACCTCTTCCTTGCTTTTGGCATCATAGGTTATTTATCCTTCCTCCTTGCCTGCGACATTATTAAATGAATATGCATGTGAGTAGCTGGACAGTTTTTTTATATAGCAGAGAACCTTTCTGAAAGGGCTCCCACAGAAAAGCATGAGTGCATTGTAAATTGGAAAAATACTGTGGACAGAACCTCCTGACCATTATTGTTGGCATCAACAGACACAGATAAAAATATTTCTAAGATTTACTTTTTCTTGGTAATCTATACGCCAAGCTTCTAGACACCTTTGAAAGACTCTTAACACTTTTGCTTAGGGAGTCTTCTAGATCAATACAGATAGACAAATTGCTTCAAATTCTCTCACATAAGTATCCCTGAGTACCTATATAGGCCTGTTTTTACTTCTGATAGTCTTCACTGCAAAAAAAAAAAAGGGATATAAGAAAGCACTTTTGCTGTTGTGGTCTGGAATTCCAGGGAAAACTGACTGAGAGAACTGGTTACACAAACATAACCTTTGATTTCTTTAGGGTCTTCTTTTTATAGAAACTGCTGAGTTTATTGGTGCTCTCTTGACAAAGCCTGTCAAGATAATTTAAGTATCTGTCCTAATTATTCAATAAATTAATGATTTAAATAGAGAGGGAATTTTAACCAAGGTGCTTACTAGTTGATCAGTAACTAATAAATGACTCATGGCTACTCTGAGACAACACTGATCTCAGAGGTTGGCTATTGTGAGAAGGGAGGATTTCCCTTTTCTGTATTTTATTGAACCACTTTAAAGTGATTGAAGAGAATGAAGGTTTTAGTACATAATAGACAGTTGCACAAACTGTATGAGCTTACTGGTTTCATTGTATCTAATACAATACACTAATGAGACTAAAATTCTTACATTGCAGTACAAGGATATTTCTGCCCTGAAAGGCTACAGATTTTTTTTTTCTCTCAATACAACAAACTGTCCAAAATATTTATTCATAAATTCTAATTTTTCAAGTCTTAAAAATAGAGTTGTTTTTTTTTTTCACAAACTTTTACAGCTTTTATTATAATAGCAGAGTACAAACAATACAACATACTTGAATCAGGGAAAGCACAAATAAATCAGTTTTTCTGCTGCCTGAAAAGTTGTTGTCTCTAAGAGGTTTAGTAAAGGAAGGGCCTAAAATCCTGAGAAGTTATTGGGAATATTTTCAGTCTTCAGTACTTTTGATTTAGGCTCCAAGTAAACTCAGAGGAAAATCGTTCAGCAGATCAGCAGAAGAATTTCAAGAGGCTGAAAGTAAGAACAATGTAAATTCTGGCATTCACCTATGAATGCCACACTTTTAGGATAAAAAAAGGATTTATTTCATCAGAGCTGTCCATATGTCTTTTAAGAGCAACAGAACCAAGACACAACAGCTCAGTGAACTCAGCAGTTAGCCCAGATCTCTATAAAGGGATAGACAACATGAGATCTTTGTGTGCCTGTCACTTTTAATCACCTTCTCTGTCAAGTATCTTTAAATGTGTTGAGCTATTTCAAACAAATTTGACCGAGAAGTAGTTGATTCAAACACAAAGGTTATGAAAAATATGGATAGGCAACTGGCCACAGGAGCACTTCTTCCAAACCAGAATACTCTAAAACATTTGTATTGTTATTAATGACTTCATTGAGACTGGGTTTTTTATCTGAAAAAAAAAAAAAATCAGGAAAGTTTTCCATATCTATTTTGTACACACTGAAACTTACTGAAAACCTTCAACTCTTTATTCACTCATCCTAAAACTTTTAAAATAACTTTTAATTATATATATAATTCAGTGAATATTGTGATTCTACATTATTTTCATCACAACTGGTGCTATTGTAACTCTTGTATTCAGAACAGTATGTTATGTTTAACTTTGTTATGTGTATTAATACAAAAGTGAAACACATTATGCTGAATATGTATTTCTTCAGTTTCATCATTTCATAAAAGCTTTTCTTCTAGAGGTCTAAACTATAGTGCTGGGCATATAGAAATGCACTTACAGTTAAGCATACTATATATACTGTTTATTCTACAGTTTCTGAATTCTGTTTCTTCTTCTGCATGAGCCTATTCCTGAATTACTACTATAAACCACATTTGTATAATGAGCAAAACATTTTTAAAAGAGAAAATTATGTTTATTTTGAGAAGTAAATTTAACAAAAGTTACAGGTCTGGTGGCAATTATACAAAAAAGAAAAACAAAATTAAATTCTGATATGATCCTTGATTTAAAGGAGAATGTGATTAAATGTAATTTTCCCTCAGTAACCAGTAATCAGAAGAGATGCAGATGTCAGTTCTTTCTTATTACCCTTTAGGAAGCTATGCAGCTTGTAATAACGAGAACTCTTACTTTAATTCCATTGCTTAACTACTATCATCTACAGCTGTACACAAATCATAGAAGGTCAGAAGACAAGAACACAATAGGGTTTGTTCATTTATTTTTATAGCATTGAGAAAATCATAGAATCATAGAATGGTTTAGTCAGAAGTAGTCCTAATGAATAGGAAGCTGGTATCTGAACTACTGGATATAACTACAATAAGCAAAAAAATACAATTTTATTCACACAGGTGAAATGTTCAGATAAGTCTAAATATACTTTTACTTAATAAAAGAAACCTCATCTTCATCTTCCTCCCTGTATTATGTTACAAACATTTCCTTGGTGGTGTCACACTCTTCAGTGAATCACCACTGCTCTCTTCAAATTATTCATGGCAATCTAAGAAAGATGCATCTCCCTGAAGACTGAAATGTCTCTTTGCTCAGACTCTTTCTCCCCTGGCTCACTGTCCCACAGCTTAACAACCTGAAGTAATCAAGCACATACACATACTCAACATAGCTCCTCAGGCTGGGTTCAGAATTGGATACAATCTCAACAGGCAGCATGTATGTGCCAGTACCATTCAGGAGATACCTCAGGAGGTAGACACCTACCCAAAATATACCAGTCTGAGAAGTACAATATAAAGAAAACCATCCATTGTGCCATGTGTATGTACCAACAGCCATGAAAACATTGGCCAATGCACATGAAAGGACATTTATCCTAGCCCTGCTGGACACACAGGTGAACATTTTCAAGTGTGAGCATCTCCATTTTGACACCAGCTTGAAATTTAAGACTGTTCTCAGTTCTGTTACCACAGCACAGAGAAAAGAGAAAGCAAATGTGAACAGGAAGTTATAAATGAGCGAGAAAGAAACAATGCAACAAAGGACTTGAAATTGAATAGCAAAGGGAAGAATTAATGCTGTACATTATCTGAGGTTGAAGGTACAAAACTAAACAGATTTAGTCTGTTATCATGCCTTACACAAAGCCTTTTGGTTTCATAATTATAACTTTCCCATGAGGCCTGTATGTGATCTGTTTCCCCGAAACTCAGTAAAACAAAGACTACAGATGGCTTTCTTTGATAAGTACAATAATTGAAGAATAAACTGCACAGTGCCAATTCATTAGTTCTGAGGTCTTCATATGGGTTCTGTAAAAGATATATCTGGATACAAGTCTGTCTACATGGGATGTGTTTTGAAAATGATAGGATATTGAATTGGGCTGTAATATATAAAATACGTTTTAATTATTTAATCATCAATCATGCTATGATGAGACTATTTAGCTCAACAGAAGGCAAGTAATTCAAGCACTGCCCAAGAATTATTTTTAGACATCAACGGGCAGTGTACCTAATTACTCAGTTTATGTCCATAATGACTGAATAAACTCCAACTCAGAAACAAATGAAAACTACTTTGCATTTGCATAGGCCTTGTCATCTATAGATCTCACAGTTTTAGAAACATGGGCAAATATTCACGGTGTCTATTTCTAGTGAAAACAGAATGTCCCAAATAAATTGCTACTATGAAGGCAAATCAAAGCCTGCTTGAAAGACACCACTGCATTTAGCCACAAGATTCAACCACCAAAATACAGTGAAAACATGTGCTATGCTTATATGAAAGGGTAATCAGGCAGGAAAACAAGTTTTTATAAAAGACACTGCACTGCTTTTTGTAGAAATATGAGATTAGCTGTATTTGCAGCATAATGGTTATGTGTCCGGTCCAATCTGTATTGTCAACTATTACTCTATGCAGTTGATGACACCACAAAGAGACTTCTAAATACTTACTATTTTTAACTTCAGAATAATTCTTCAAACTTGCTGCCTGAACAGGGATGCCTTCCCATAATGCAGGCTGGCTCCTGCCTGAGCTGAGAGGCTGAAATCTGCTAGCGGTACACGGTTATACAGGCCGCTGACTCCAAAACATATTTCGACAATATGTAAATACAGAAAAAACTGTGCCAAGATGTACCAGGTTCCATTTCTTACCAACTTGTTCTCAGAAAGCAGCCACAGCTTACTATCGTAGGCATGAAGGAGCAGTATCAGATTGGCCTGGCAAAACCAGAGCTGAGTATGCTCCTTTTGTCTCTTAACAGCTCCCAGTAAAACCACCCAACAAAACCCAGGAACCAGAACTGGCTTGACCCAGACAAGAAGAGAGCTCTGTTTTCTGCCTCTGTGTGACATAGCGGCTTCTGGAGTGACTTGCTGATACTGCTTTGTTTCAGCCTTCTTTCCTACCCTTTGTAAAAAATATTTTCTGCTTTTATATCCGAAGCCCTCTAAGGCAGGGCTTTTTTCTTTCTGTACGTTATAGTATAGAACAGTACATACCATGAACAGATCCTGCACAGGTTATTTTCAGTGCCATTGCACTGCAAATGTAACACTAGCAGCTTAACATCTATGCATATATGTCAATACTACAGTTTTTTATACATTCCTTGGTTGTATCTGCACTACATCAATAAAACCCAGACCAGTTTAAGTTAGATAGAAGTGTCTGGCAGCCCAATCATTCCAGTACTATTATTTACTTAATTTTTATCTGTTCACTGACAGAGACATTTTTAGGTGAGCTGAAAAAACATGTTGCTTCAAACAGTCAAATCTTGTGTTTCAAAGGCACTGTCAAACATCAGGCCTGTCTGTATCTATATAATACAATATGATACAATATAATACATAGGTCTGACTATCAGCCAAGTCTTGTAACTCTCTCAGCAACTAAAATAAAAAGGAAAAAAGAAGTAAAACTGAAAATGCAATGTCCTTGTTCTTGCTGAATAATTTTGCATAACTACTACCAAAAAGCACCAGGTACAAGAAATTTTAGTTCCAAAGGTGAATTACTTCAGTTTAACTTGTTGCCCAATAAAGATAAAATGGGGATTTAAACGGCACTTCTAGATTGCTTAATTACCTACCAAGCTAATTACTTACCAAATCAACCCTGTTGACTCACTGTTGCTGCACCTCAATACTGTACATGCTTGTGTAAATATGATGCAAGGACTGATCTTCCTGCAGATGCCAGTATTTTTCATGATTTCACTCCTGACAGCTGTGACAGAATCTGCCCTCCCAGGGCACACCTGAGACTTCAGGAAGGCACCAGACCAGTGTCAGAGTTAAACTGCCTTCAGCTGAAATGATGGGAGTAATAAAGCTTGTGCTTCATGGCTGCATTTCCCTTAATAAGATCATCCCATTCAGGTCAAGTAGCAAATACACTCTAAAAGTGGTGTGGGAAACCCATTCTTGCTGGAGCTCCATGCACTCTTGTCCTAGGGTGGACATCAGGATTACAGCAAATTTTAACTCAAGTGAATTATGAAGTACAGAAAAGCTTTAGAGCTCCTCCAACTTCTTGCTAATGTTCTAAGTGCCCCACAAGCATGTTGTTAAGAAATTAGTCTACTTTAATTATTGTGCAATAAACTAATTTGCTGGAAATGAAAGTCAAATAACCCCATACACCTAATACAGACCACCTAAATTGTCACGAATAATGAAGAGATTAGCTACAAAATTTAGAGTCTATCAGTAGATTCTTTCTGAAAGAAACAGGAGTCTGTAGAGATTAGAGTACCTAAATAACAAATTATCTGAAGCAGAATTTCCTTTTAGTATTTTCAGGTGAGGATCAGTGTTTGCGATGTTGACCAAAAATGTCTTTTCCTCCTCCCAACACTTTCCTCTGTATGTTCTGCCAGATTTCTCTTTGTCCTTATATATTGCATGGTAATTTTGTGAAAGACACCTCCAGTTTGGGGTCTGGCAGTCTTCAAATACTTCTGTTGAGTCACTGATGTCTAGAATCACAAAATATGTCAGTTTCAACAAGTTTTGCTCAAATCCCCAGTTTGCTTACCAACTTTATAGGATGCCTGTAGTGGCTTTGGCATCCAAAAGAGATGTAGCAGTGTTAACTAATATTTGAGAACGTGGGGCGCAGTGTTTATTCGCCCCAGGACCTTTTATTCTAGGTTAGTGTTATGCCTGCATCCAGCAGCTGCAAACCTGCTGTGATGGAAGTGAAGCAAGCGCCAGATTCCTGTGGGTGTGTACCAGTCTGCCAGTGTGCAGTAGTGCTGCTGCAGCCCTTGGGTCAGAGATGAATTAGACTCAACTTTTGAAAACACAGTCTAATTTGATGTCTCCAGATCCAGCTTTATGTTTTAACAAAGTTTAATCAGCTTGCCTTTTCCTGTTGTGATGAAATAACATTCCCAGTTTTGACAGGCTCTGGCTTTGTGGAATGGAAAGTCAAAATAAACAATGAAGACCACACTGAACGTGCTAATACACAACCTCAAACGTTTCCTTAATTCCTAGGCCTAAACTAGACAGCTTATCCAAACATTTCCTCCTGTTGACTCCTTCTGTCCCTCACGCCATCCTGGGTTACGAGATTTTAGATAGGAACTTCTAATACACATAATCCAGATTGAAAGCAGAGTTTCATTAGCACAAACTCCACTATCATAATTGTAATCTACAGTAAATGAATGCAATTAGCCACACCAGGTCTCCCCTGAGACCTCCCCTCCTTTGCACACAGACAGCATCCACAAATTGACACCAGGCTCTTGTATAAAGCTAGCACACTCTAATAGCTGCAGGTCTACAGGCTTGCACTTTAGGGGGTCATGTCACTGCTTCTCTTTCAGCTGTTAGTGCTCTCGTGTGTTGGAGCCACAGAGCCAGATGGAGATTCACCACAAAAGAAAATCAGAAGGACATTTCAGCACCTCCTCTATCTGGACAAAACACTGCTTGAAAGTCAGAATTTTCATGAGCTGGCAGGAGAAAACCCTGTAGGTGTCGAGGAAACCCCAGGAGAACCAAGCTTTTTTGTAGCAATTCCACAGACAGCATTTAAAACTGAGAAGCAAAAGGACAAAAAAATGTCCAGATTCATCCTTCCTGATACAAAACTCCATGTAGAGCAAGGCCTGAGAACCTGGGCAGCACCCAGAGAGATCTCTTCTCTGGAAAACCTCTCTCCACCCCCTTTTTCCAGCAAGAGGGAGGCTGAACCTTCCTATAGAAGAGATGCCAAGAAATTCTGGGATCACTTCATGTTAAAGAAAAATTCAGCATCTGAAGAGGTTGTCCTGCCAATCAAGACCAATGAAATGCACCAACAAAACTGCAGAACCCTGCCTTTTTCCCAGGTAAGATGGGGTGTCCAAGATCAATAAACTTGTTCTTTCCCATGCCCCTTGTAATCAGAAACTAAAGATTCATGGGTTATCTCATTTGCTAAGTCATGGGGCTGCTTTAGAACATTCACACACAGTAAGTGCCTGAAAAACACTTGTGAAAAAGTCTGGAAAAGCTTTAGTATGATGAGGCAAATTGCTAAATTGCAGCACTGGAAAGCCACACATTAAATTTTCAGTTATTCATTCTTATGTTCTGACCCAGTCTGAGCAAGCAGGACAGTGGTTAGTAATTATCTATTCAATGAATATACATCTAAACAGCTTTTATACATTGATTACCTATATAAAAATATGTATATTCAGATACGCATATGCAAATATACAGGGTTCCAGAGCAAGTATTTACAGGGGAAGCTGTTTGCCTAGACCTAAGCAAGGATTTCTTTCTGGTGTATTAATTGTAAGACTGATGCATACATCTAGTTCTGTGCTAAGGATGCTAGAGAACTGGTAATTGTCTCATGGACAGATGAAGCCATTCTGTCATACTGTAATACAAAGACAAGCAAATATATAGATATAAAAGCTGTGTTACTTGTAAGGCAATGTCTATTCTCAGTGTTCCTGTACTCACAGCCCATCAAGGACTACGTTTTTTCACATCCTTCACTAAATTCAGCTCACTAGCTGACAAAATATAAATGTAAGTTATTAAATATAGATGTGGCCTGGAAACCTGTACTATTTTACTTGTGTCATGTAACATGGCAAGAATTCTCTAGGATGGCTGCAGTTATGTCAGTATAAAAGGGCTCACTTCAGTCTAGCTTTTTAAGGCTTGAGAGTTGACATAGGCCCTCCTGATACAAGGAACTGTTATTCTTGCAAACCCAAGAGATTACAGAACTTCCATTGCACTTTCAAGATTTCAATTAAAAAAAACCCCAAATACTGCTAAAGCACATTGTATCTTCCATGAGATTTGAAGACAAATCTTCATGATTACAGCTGAATCTAGCTTGTGATTCATACATAAGACTGAGCCAAAATTATATTTTAAGTCCTGCTATATGGGTAAGACTGCTTAACCACATCAGAAAGGTAGAACTCAAGGAATAGTTAAAAGAAAAATATGACTAAGCCACCTATTGAATTTCCTCCATAAACTCACAAAGGCTCTGACTGAAGCTGACTTTGACTTTGTTGTTCAATCTAAGAACTGTTCATAAGAGGGCTATAATTTCTTTTTAAAAGCTCTTATGTTTTGTTGCTTGCTTGACAGAAAAAAAAATAAAGTAAGTGTTCTGAGAAGAAAAAATAATAGTATTTAGAGGGTATAGGGAGGTGATACGAGGGGAGAGTGTTGCCTTCATGCCTACTAGCAAAGTTCATGTACCAGAAACTTAAATCTGCTTTCTGTTTCAGGGTGTTACTCATGAGAGCTGTGAGAAGGTGATGGTGCAGAATAATCTGTGCTTTGGAAAATGTAGTTCCTTCCATGCTCCTGGTTCAGAAGATCATCTTCATACATTTTGTTCTCATTGCTTGCCCAGCAAGTTCTCCATGAAGCGCCTGGATCTCAACTGCGCTGGTTCTGTTCCAGTGGTCAAAGAAGTCATGATTGTGGAAGAGTGTAAATGTGAGACTCAGAAGATTAAAGGCCCTGCAACTGGATCTCTACGATCAGACTTGCATGCAAATGTACATCAGCACTATTAATCTGTGCAAAGTACCTCTTAACAACTTGATCATAAGAATTTGTAAATGGAGAAAAAAAAAACCCAAACCCAACAACAAAACTAAAGCTTTCATCACACTGATACACAAAAATATTAAACTGCCTGAACTGTTTCTCTGCTTCAACAATAACTTCACCTAACATATAACAGATGTTTCCTTGCAGCTGTTAAAGAAATGGAGATGAGATTACTGGGCTTATGTGTACAGTTCTTACTTTAACAAGGGGAACCTTTAAAAAATTTTCCACCCTTCTTATCACTGTTTCTAGGATGCCAGTAAACAACAGCTGAAGAATGAGCAAGATTTATCTGTGCAAAACCAAGATGTATTAGCTGGTTTACATTCCCTTTGCTTCCAGGGACTGCCAACATAGCTTTATTGGCAACACAGATAAGGCTTTAGTTTCTTCCTTGCAAAAACAGGTCAGCTTTCAATCAAGATAGTGGCTGAAGAATGTAAAATATAAATGGGCATAAGGCAGATAGAAGGCTGTGACTAGTTAAGGTCATTCTGACTGCTTGTAGCTGGGGTCCAGCTCCCAGGGAAAACTAATATACTTCATAAATTACACACTAGGATAATGGTTGCAAGGGCTGTTTTGCCATAGAAACCACTTACTCTCCTTCTATGTGCCTGCATTTGCTCTGCATGGCTTTTTTTAGCTGAACTTCTGGCTTCCCTGCTCTCCTCAGCTGCTTCTCCCTGAATTTGACTCACAAACCTGGCACACCAGGCAGTGATCAGCTTCCAGCAACTAGACTTCAGCCTATTTCTAACCTAGTTCTCTGGAAATTCAGTTCTCTGGAAATCTGCTCCGCTGCTATTGCCAAACTCTCAGATCTGAGCCCCTGTTTTTGAACTATCCACAGCTCTTTTTTGGGATACTGGAAATCAGTATTGAAATAGCTGGCCAAGTCAAGGTTTGGGTAAATGATTCCTTGTATATGAACTGCTCTGTGATCGAAGTGTCTTGATATTCTGTCAAAAAATACGTTCAGCATGGCTTTGGAGTGCAAGAGCCATGTTTAATATTTACTGAAAATTGCATCTGAATGATATTCTGCTACTGGATCTGAACTGCTGCAACAGCTGTTTGCTTCTGCAGGTCAGTTGCAGTCAGCGAACTGAAGATTAGTATATAATTATCCTACATTATACATAAACCTGGTTTTAAATAATAAAAATTGTATACTAAAACTGAATAAAGCCTTCTCTTGATCCTTTTACGCTAAGGACTGATGTGCAAATTTTGTATGGCTGTTTGTATGCTGTGGCATCATATATGATGTAATTCCACGTAAAAACAGTAAAGGCATTATCATCCCTGTACTGAATGCAATAAAAGGCATACTTATTTTAACTTAATATTTATTCTAGCTTTATAATGCTGATCGATATCCGCGGGGTGCTAGTGCAGTGAATCAGCACTCAGATTCAGAAATCCACCTTCACAAGTTAGACTGCATTGAGCATGAATGGGCTCATGTTATGACCAAAGAAAGAAAAGCTTTTCTAATAGGCAAAGTAGCACCAGCTAGCAACTGTATAGTTTCAGAGAAGAATGTAATTCTTTAAAACTCATGCTCTTTTCAGTAAATACCTCCTCACTGGGCATGTCCAATTGCACATTAAGCCTTAACAACTACTGCTTTGTTAAAGCACACTTATGGAAGTGGAAAGAAATAGCTTCCTGCCTTACCATGAGGTCCAAATCTCAGCACCTTACTAAAACTTTGTGAGTCATTGTGATTATAAGTGTTCATTTTTAATTGTGCCTAAGGAATAAAAGCACACAAAGCATCAAAGTTCCAAACTTTTCTCTCTTTCATTCCCATTTTTTTTTTTATCTGAAAAAGCTAAATCTTCTGGGGCTTCTAACCACTGATGTCTTAAAGTTGTGCGAATATATAAGAATGCTTGCCTGCATTTTCTTTTTTTCTGAAATGCAAATATGTTTTAGGTTTGATACTTGCAGGGAACCACTTGAACACAGGACCTACACACACTCCCTGCAAGATGACAAGTCAATTAAAAAGAAAAATCTGCCAGTCTTGTAATTTTGGCACGGCTCACTGAAATGTGACTTTTGCACATAAGGATAGCACAACTGAAACTATACTGTGGACTACACAGTATTCAGCCTAAATTTTAAAGCGCTTTCTGTGTGCTGAAGTATTATTGCAGTTAAAGAAACATATTCATATAAGGAGTTTGCAGGACCAGATTCTTACTGTGAATTTCACAGCTTAAAAGTAGGTGAGAAGAGGTAGTGACAGCTGTAGTAACTGCTAATTAGATTAGTGCTGTAGGTTTTTTTGATGAATGTTTAATTAACCCAGCAATGACTGGTTGCATGTAATTAGCACAGTATTCTGCAAAATCAAGAATGTGTTAATTGGATCAGATTTCTCAGACTTTAAAAACTTTCCTATTAGGAATATGTTGTGCCCAGAGGCTAACAGGATTTTGCTCTCTCTGCACAACTATGATGGCCTCTACTAGTATAATGATGTGGGTCAGAAAGGTGAGGGGTGTGATCCGCATCACTATATGGATGCTTCCAGTAGTAATTCCATTAAAGCAGCAAATCTGCATGACTTCAGTTGTGTCCACTCAGAGGCTGCATGCTTACAACAGATGCAGTTAATGTGATCTCTTCAATTTCAGAGCACTCTTGTACAAACCTACCATATAGAGAAAGACTCTGTCTGAAAGAACATGGTTGCAGAGGTCTCTGAAAATTCAGCTCAATTCCAAGTGGAGTTTGTACACTTCTGCTATTTTGTTTGACTTACTGCCTCTTTTCCAGATGGATGGGCTTTATCTTGAAAATAACTGAAGTGCTGTTTATGATAACTGCTTAAGCAAAATAAATCTTGATTTATTCTCTTAAATAAGGTTTTTATGCAGTTGGCTTTAATGCCTAATGTAATTACATCACACAGTAAAGTTACATAGAACTCTTACTAAATTCTGTACAACTATGTATTCCAGGGAAAAGACTGTGAAGTTGTACTCACTACTTCATGTTGTGCTTGGTAGTTTGTTCACCATTTATGAAATATTCACAGCTAACTCCATGGCTTCAGCTAACAACCTTTAACATGTTTTACTGACAGGTGGTGAAATCTCTTGCGGTACTTCCTTCTAAATGTACTAGCTCCTTGCTGAAATGGCAAGACGATGAGATTCTCTACTCAGGGAGAAGCTCCCTGCCAGTCTGTACAGCTGCATAATCACATCACGTCTGGGAGCTCATGCTGTGCAGGATGGTGCAAGTGAAGAGGTGTGGGGTTGAGGCTACCTCAGGTGCTCCACCAGGCAGCTTGCCAGTGGAAACATGAAACATTTATACTGAATTATAAATATTTTGTATTTGCTGTTTTGCTAAACCAAACTCCTTGAAAATCTGGTATGCAGCAATCAACTTCAGCTCCCCTGGAATCTCTCCCTGACAGCTGCACACACTCCCTCTGCTCAGATAAGAAAGAATGGGGATAAGAAGACTCTATAGCTGGCCTGCTGCAAGAATATTGATAAAAATGTTAATTGTCCAAACTGAGAAAAAAATCATCCTGCTTACAGTGCCTTGGGCTCCACAGCACCAATAAAATACACTTCAACTTGGAAAACTAAAAATGGAACAAAAGCTAAAATGAATAATAATAGGAAAAGTCAGGGACAGCTTTTATGTTTCTCTAAGGCCTTTTCTGAGGCATTTTACTTCTGCTGGTTTAGGATGTTGCTATTACCAGCCATTTAGTTCAGCTGGCAGCTGCAGCCTGCAGTCGGGGTGTTCAGACAGAACCGGCATGTGCCTAAGCTGTCTTCATGAAAAGGGCAGTATCTCAGCTTAACCCTCTGTTGAAGCTACTGCAATAGATACAAAAGCATTCAAGCAGTGTGCTGACTGCATTTTAGTCAGCAACTCCGGGAAGGAGAGAGGTGTTAGAAGAGCTAATACTAGGACATCCACTGTAATGCCCACTGGGCATTATCTGAACAGAGCTCCTTATATTTAGTGAGGCAGACAGTTCATAAAACATACCTTGCCTTTGATTTTTCTGGCAATTAGATCAGGCAGAAAATGGAGCCTGAGAGACATTTTCTTTTCCTTCCCTCATATCTATTGCCTCATCTTCAGTATGTGACCTTATGACTGACAAAACTGGGCCAGGACAGCTTTTGTTTCAGCACAGCACGTCATTAACACAGACGTCTTTACGTTTTTATGACATGGATCTTCATGACACAAAGGATTTTGCGCCCATTCTAGAGTTAACACGTCTCCTATGGCCATCAGCAAGATTTACAAAGATGTAACAATGCAATAGTGATGCAGAAAAGAAGTGGCAGTAGCAGACTGTACAATTTAGAAGAACATAGGAAGATGAGCACTGTAGAGAAGGCTGATTTCTCAACCTAGGAGATATCTGTGCTCAGTATCCTTTCTGTACAAGGGGCACAATTGGGCTCAAAATGAATCCTGGAAAACAGTCTCATAAAACAAAGGGCTTGTAAGCAGTTAAGAATCACTGGAGTCACAGTGCATACCTCTCTCCTGCATGTGCTCTCCATAACCGAGCATCAGCTGTTACTGCACATGGCTTCATTTTAGCATGCTGATTTAATATTTACAGAGTGCCAATAAAATTTATATGATGACAGCTGGTGGCTCCTGTGGTAATTTATAAACAGCAACAACACAGCACAGGCATCAGAAATTCCAAGAGGAATTCTATGCCATTGTGCAATATTCAGCACTGAGGAATGTGGGTATTTTCTAATTTTGCAGACTTTATTTAATAATCTTTGTGTAAGGCATCCATACTGAACTTTAAGTAAAGTCCACATTATACAAAGTTATTATTTCCCCTAGGTATGTTGTTTTCATTCAGAATGGAGCTCACCACAAAGACTCCTTTTCTATCTATCTGGATTTGATACTCTGTCAAAAGTGTCAAGTAATCTCTGTGGTCTGAACCTCTGCAAGTTCAATTGGGAAGTCCAGCAGACGATTGCCTGCTTTTCTTCTTGTGCTCTGCTTCCCCAGAAGAGATACTAACAAATGTGAACTGCTGTGAAGATGACTGAGCCAGAATAGACTACTGCCCTTCTTCTGAAACCTGTATTTACTCTGTATATATATGAGTAGAGAAAAGTAAAACACAATCTGTCTGACAACAGATCTAATGCCTGGCCATTACCAGCATACCACTACAGAAATGCAAACACCTGGTACATCATTAGACGATCACATTATTGACTGACTCTTCTTCATTCTACCAAAAAAAAATCATTAACCACATTATCCCTCTTAATCTTTCCTCTTTATTTCCCAAATCCTTGATTTCCTTTCCACTCCTTGTCTGTTTGTTGTCATTTACATTTATTCTTCAAATCAGTGAAAAGCTTTCACCTCTTACTGTATCTTTTACATATAGCCATAAATTCAGATGTGAAATTTGTCATTGAAGAGAAGCAGAGGTAGTTTTTTTTTTTATTACAACAACCTTTCCAGGATTCTTTTCTCCATATTTTTGATAGTCCAATTAATGTATCTATTCTTTTCGGTGCTACCTTTTCCTAGGGACATACGTAAGTTGTTCTGGAGGAAGTGCTGTCTTCTGTCTTGAACATGCTCCATTCTCCTTCTAGACAATCTCCAGTTCCTGCTAAGATTATGTATTTTCAGGTCAGAGCAACTTTAGCTTCAAATGTTAACAATTGCCCTGTATAACATAAGACTCTGGACACTGAAAAATAAATCAGGACAAAGTCCACAAAAGCTTGAAAACTACCTAAATACTAACCTGGCTTTCTAGGCACTATCTTTTCAGAAAAATCACATTATTATTTAAATTTTAGGCAAAATGTTATCAGTAATAAAGAAGAGTTTTCTGTGGTGATCATATTACTATTTCTCCATTTCATCCATCACTGTGTAGGAAAAATGCTCTGGGGCAAGAGCCCGTAATTTACAGTGGGAACTATGCCACTCAGGCAGATGGGGTTACCTTTAGGTAGCCAAAAGATCATGTTTGTGCATCAGCAATGGGTGCTCAAGGCATGACTCCCAGCTGGGAACACTGAAAATGCTGCCCGCTACAAGCTGTCTGTGGCTTTTAGCCACTGCTAATCCCTTGTGGATCAGAATTATCTTTTAAATAGATTGGCTTCTGTGGCCAGGTAAGGGCCCTCTGTAAGCACCAGGGGCCGCAAGTGTCATGAAAGTTTCACAACTGGCCTATGCTGAATGAGGAGAGGTGCTAAAAGTACAGAATTACAAGAATAATTCTTTATCCATGCTCATGAGGTGGCCCATTCAAATCTGAGCACACCACATGCAGTTTTTTTCACACGATTCTTACACCTTTCAAGCATTCAGATACAACATGATTTCTTGCACACACATACTTCTATTTTCAAAACCAACTATAATTCTACAATGCCATCATCCACCTGCATCTTTCTTGATCTAGGTGTCCCTAGATCCTAAGGAACCTAGTCCAAGCCTGGAGCTGGTCTTGCTATAGTTACTTATCTATGACGCTGCATAATGGGATGATTTTACAGAAGTGCTGGAGGGGCTGGGATGCTAGAGATTACATGAGTAGCACATAGGCATCCCTTCTACATGGATGTCTTTAAGATTCTGAGAAAAAAAAGAAAAATGTACTTATCTTTAAGGTGTGAACTGTCTTTCTCCTTCTTGCAGTGAACTGGGCCTTTCAGTTCTGATTTAACCATGATTATGCTTATATATATATCAACGGCTATAAATATATATATATATGGTTTTATATATATATAAATGTGCCTTAAGAAAGGTTATATGGTTTCGTACTATTAAGTTACGCAATTTCATACCACAAAGACTACTTAGTACAATAGTTAGGGAACCAGCTTCTCCTAACAGGAGGCCACTGACCGAAACAGGCCCTGCCGGCAGCACTTGGGTTTTGCCAGGGATTGCAAGAGGATACGACACGTAAAGGAGACAGCAATCACCTTGACAAGCGGCTGCGCTCGAGAACGGCCCTGCACTGGAAGCACACGGCCGCACACCCAAAAGCGGACCAAGAGAGCCGGTTTCGCACAGCATCCCGACGGACAGGAACGGCCATAAGCACAGACATCCAGCATCAGCCCACAGCCCAGAGACAGCCTCACGGACAACTAAACTCACCCCACCTCCCCTCAGGCTCCGCCCCCCTCATGAGACCCCGACTACCTAACGCCCCTCCACGCCGGACGCGCTGTCGGTAAGCGCATGCGCGACTCGCCCGGCGGAAGCGGAAGGGTGTCTGTGCCGCGGGAAGGGGCGGAGGGGCGCGTGCGTTGCCATGGAGAGCGGGGGAGAGGAGGGCGCGTGACGGCGGCGCCCCCCTTCTCCCGCCCGGCGTCGTCCAACGGTTGGTTCCGCCTCGCGCCGCGGGGGAGGGGGGAGGGGCTGGCGCGGGGTAGGGGGGTTGGGGGTGACCGCCTGCCCCGCCGTGTGCCCGTGCCCGAGCGCTGCGGGCCGCTGCAGGGGGGGCCGCTCTGCCCTTGGTGCGGCGGGCGGGGGGCAGCGCCGGAGCCCTGCGGCACTGGGGGGGGGCTGCAGCAGGCTGACCCTGCCGGCCAGCCCTGGGTGCTGCTGCACCTGTGTTCACTGTAACAGCAGGAGTGCTGGGTTCTGCACAGACACCTGGGGGGGAAGCCCTTAGCCGGGTTCCTGCCGATATCCTTACCTGTAAGATAAATGAATACTGCTGTCACTTCCATCAAGACCCACAGTGCTGCTTCTTCTGCCAAATGGCGAGGAGGACGAGTGCTGCCTTTGGGGTGGCAGTGGGAGGGATGAGTCCTCCGGCAGCACGGCATAAGGAAGCACAATGCCCTCTGACCTCTCCAAATATCATACTTCTATTTTCCATCTCCAGGAGTTAGTAAAACAAGATTGTACATCTTTATGTCCTTCCCACTGAGGATCCAAACACTGATAGGCTTAAGTAACATAGGTGATTTGCCTACAAGTATATGATTGCTTAGCAGTGGGTTAAGGTAGTGTTCATGGGTTGTGATCAGTGAGGGTATAGCGGGCATACATTAACACTCAGCCACACCGCAGGCCAAGCCCATGTGGCAGCTCTGTTGAACGCAGTAGGTGTTTACTGCTATACCTTGCAAGAGCCTATCTATAGAAAGACCTTGGGTGGGAACGTCTTTGCCAGCCTTCAGCAGCCTGTCAACAGCCACCTAGCAACTGTATTGCCAAGAGCTCTACTAGCAACCATCTATTGTATAGATACCTGCAATGCTATGTGCATGACCTTTAGTCATGGCAAAAAAATGCTGCTGCTTGTATTACCTGGTTGTTCAGATACTAATTTGTTAGAGCTGCAGAAGGCACAATGGTAATTGTATGCTGACACCTGATAACATCATGTAAGTGGTTTCTTTAAAATGTAGTTGAAAGTAATTTAGTTGTTTGGTTTAAGGTTTGGGGTTTGTCTGTTTTGTTTCTGGTGAAGTATATTGTTTTATATCAGTAAATTTTGGCAGTAATTGTTAAGATTTAAAGAAAGTCACAGATCTAAAACCACAGGTGCATTGTAAATTGATGGAGGCTGTTGATTGCTGTGGCCTTGCCTTGGCTGTCGCTAATACTACAGCAAGTGTTGTCTTGTGTTTCTACTCTCTGTTCCCTTTTCTCTTTCACTTGCTTAGAATGCAGCCTTTTCAGAAAGTGGTGCTTTTCTCACCCTAGAAATGTATTTTGTAGAGGATAGTATTGTTCAGTCTGTGTGGAGTCTTAAAACTGGTTTCACAGTTGCCTTAGTTTTGGCTGGGATAGAGTTATTTTTCTTCCTAGCAGCTGGTGCAGTACTGTGTTTTGGCTACAGTCTGAGAACAATACTGATAACACACCGATGTTTTAGTTGAACAATACTAAATATTATTGCTCTGTGTCACTCTGGACTTGTTTAAGTGTTTGGGAAAAATGTTATGGAAGTCAGATGTCACAAGTCTCACTTTCCTTACTGAAGTCCAGGGCTGAGCTGAGGCAGAATGTCTAGGGTCTTGTTTTCCAGTTATGTATCAAAGCAGGAACCATAAGAATGCAAGGAGCAGGATGTCACCATGAGTAGTTGTCATCCTTCTTAGGATGGGAAATTGAGTAGTCCTTGTATTGAGTGTATTTATGAAGCAGAATTTTCTCAGAATGTTTTGGGACAGTCTTGGTGCAAAATTATATACTTTTTATTGAAGGTTGCAATCAAATGAGCCAATTAAAACAAACTATTTCATGGTAAGATTCCGGGTTAGTGCAATGCTTTCTTGTTTCTCAGAAGTGAGTTTCTACTGCCTGACTCATTCTGTGGTCTCATTATTCAGTGGATGTTACATCAAAAGTGATACTGGAGGTGACTGTAGAGACCAAATATGGAGTTTACGACACTATTGATTTGGACAGAAATGAAAGGTTTATGAAAAGATGCTGTCCAGTCATTGCATAGTAAAATTAATTTTTGGAAAGGCAAGAACAGTTCTTGATCATGTAGGACAGTCTCAGTCATATTTTGGAAAATCAGAACTTTTCACAGCCACAGCTGCTGTTTGTTTTCAAATATTTTGAGATGTTTATTTAGAAAAAATGGATATAAATTAGGGTAAAAGGGAAGAAAGCCACAAAACCTCCAACATTAATGTTGTGTATTTTATCCTAAATTATTTTATTGGAAAATCTTCAGGCATTGCATGTGTGAATGCTGAGTGTATATGGATATAAATCACTTAATTGTTTCTTTCCAACTGATTTGTTGTAAACCTGTTGATAAACTTTTTTCTCTACATATTGTAGTTATTCTTATCAGAAATGATGCATCCTAAAGTACAGAATTATTTGAGGTTGGTCTTCCTTTCTTTTGATGTTGTATTTAAAAGAGTAAATACAGATTTTTTTAAAAAAGCATGTTTAAAAAGAGAAGAATATAAATTCACTTTGTCCATGTGTTGAATTGTAATCTACTGCTTTCTACCTAATCATCAGAACATGCATGTTGTAGGTTTTCTTTATACCACTTCTTTCCCTTACATATTTATTTATGGTATATAAACCAAGAGGGAGAGGGGGGAAAAATCCCACTTTACTGGAGGGAGCCAGTATATTAATGTTGCATATGCCATATTGTTGACAAAAGTATACTGAAAAATATGAAACTTGATTTTTAAATATAATATGCATGCAGGAAGCAACTGCATCATAGTTTAAAATAACTAAACCACATTGGCAGTAGTGCAGTTTTATACGGACCTTTTTTCAGGAACACTCCCATCTTTTTAAATCTATATTGAAATTATGAATGTTCTAGAACTGAAATTCAAGGAACAATAGTATCAGCATGTCAGTTCTGATGTGAGATGCAAAGCATCTGGGTATTTTTGTGAATGGCTTGAGAGGAAGCTCTACTCAGTGAAATGAGGTACGAAGAACAGAATAGGAGGTAATCTATACGCAGCCTCTGAAAAAAGGGATGATGATTATTTATCACTCTTTTCTATCTCTTTCAGAAAAGATACAGAAGACGATGGTGAAAAAAATCACTTTCTTGAGAATGGGGCCTTTTTTTGCATAATTCCAACTTAATTGTAGAACTTTCCATCAAAGGTATGGATTTGGGTGTGGTAGTGGTGTTTGGTTTTGTTTTGCTTTGCTTTTTTTTAATTATAAAAGTAAATCATGTCTTGCAGGCAAAAGGTAGGCACTGAGTTGTAAAAATTTGGTATATATTTCAATCACAGGCATTCCGTAGTTTTCTCCAGAATCTCTTTTTCTGCCTTATTGCTCACACATTATGCTTACTAGGTCATTTGTAAACAAGTACTTCAGTACTTTCATCTCTCTTTTGTTTGTTGACTTGGTATTTTATCTTCTGAGGAAGGACTGTGGACTCACAGGATCTCTGCTGCCCTAGTGAGATAGAAAACAAGCAGATTCCTGAGCTGTCAGCAGTGTTTCTAGCTCCCTTCGGTTCTTTTTGCCTCTGTATTTCTGTCAGTCTGCATGATTTCCCCTTCATAAATTCATGCTGACTACTACCAATCACCTTGTTGTCCTGACTGTGTTTGGAAACAGTTTGCAGGATTATTTGCTCCACCTTCCCAGAGAGCAGGGTGAGGCCAACAGGCCTGTATTTGCCTGGATCTTCCCTTTTTGCCCTTGAAAACTGGGTTGATGCTTGCCTTCCTCAGTCCTCTGGATCCTCACCCACCAGCTTAAAGCTTTCAGACAGTTGAGAGCTCTCTCAGCACTCATAGTGGCATCTCATCAGGTCCCACAGAAGTGTTACGTCCAATTTGTTTAAAGATTTCATAATCTGATTCTTCGTCATTTAGAGTCTTTATAGATCCAGATTTTGCCACTAGTCTCAGGGGGCTGGAATTTCAGAAAGCAGGTCTTACCTGTTGAGCAAGGTGAAGAAGATTCTTTGACATTTTGGCATTGTTTCACCAAGTACTCATCCCATTTAGCAGCAGGCCTGTGTTTCCCCTAGCCTTCTGTATGCTGCTCATGTACCTGTACAAAACCTTTGACCTTCATATCCCTCACCAGATTCAACTCCAGGTGCACCTTGTTTTCCCTAACTCCATCCCAGTATACCCAAATGGTGATCCTGTGTCAGGTGTGTGCACATGCTTGATGTAGCTCCACTTCACCTTTGTTTTGTTGATTATAAGATCTCTACTGTTCACATAACCTCGCATCCTTTGCTTGCAAACCCTGACCACCACTTCATAGAATCATATAATAGTTAGGGTTGGAAAGGACCTTAAGATCATCTAGTTCCAACCCCCCTGCCATGGGCAGGGACACCTCACACTAAACCATGTCACCCAAGGCTCTGTTCAACCTGGCCTTGAACACCACCAGGGATGGAGCATTCACAACTTCCCTGGGCAACCCATTCAAGTGCCTCATCACACTCACAGTAAAGAACTTGCTGCTTGTATCCAGTCTAAACTTCCCCTGTTTATGTTTTAACTTGTTACCCTTTGTCCTATCACTACAGTCCCTAATGAACAGTGCCTCTCCAGCATCCCTGTAGGCCCCCTTCAGATACTGGAATGCTGCTAAGAGGTCTCCATGCAGCCTTCTCTTCTCCAGGCTGAACAGCCCCAACTTTCTCAGCCTGTCTTCATATGGGAGGTGCTCCAGTCTCCTGATCAGTCTCGTGGCCCTCCTCTGGGCTTGTTCCAACAGTTCCATGTCCTTTTTATGTTGAGGACACCAGAACTGCACCCAATACTCCAAGTGAGGTCTCACGAGAGCAGAGTAGAGGGGCAGGATCACCTCCTTTGACCTGCTGGTCATGCTCCTTTTGATGCAGCTCAGGATACGTTTGGCTTTCTGTGCTGTGAGTGCACACTGAAGCTGGCTCATGTTCATTTTCTCATTGACTAACACCCCCAAGTCCTTCTCTGCAGGACTACCATGAATTTCCTTTTTGCCCAACCTGTAGCTGTGCCTGGGATTGCTCCGACCCAGGTGTAGGACCTTGCACTTGGCATGGTTAAACTTCATGAGGTTGGCATCAGCCCACCTCACAAGTGTGTCAGGGTCCATCTGAATGGCATTCCTTCCCTCTAGCGTATCAACAGAACCACACAGCTTGGTGTCATCAGCAAACTTGCTCAGGGCGCACTCAATCCCACTGTCCATGTCAACGACAAAAATATTAAACAAGACCGGTCCCAACACTGATCCCTGCGGGACACCACTCGTTACTGATCTCCAGCCGGACATTGAACCGTTGACCACAGCTCTTTGAGGGCGACCATCCATCCAGTTCTTTATCCACTGAGTGGTCCACCTATCAAATTGATGACACTCCAGTTTAGAGACAAGGATGTCATGTGGGACAGTGTCGAAAGCTTTGCAGAAGTCCAGGTAGATGATGTCAACTGCTCCACCCCTGTCCATCAGTTCCGTAGCCCCATCATAGAAGGCCACCAAATTGGTCAGGCAAGATTTCCCCTTAGTGAAGTTATGCTGGCTGTCACCAAGCACCTTGTTGTTTTTCATGGGCCCTAGCATGCCTTCCAGGAGAATCTGCTCTCAGATTTTGCCAGGCACAGAGGTGAGACTGACTGGTCTGTAATTCCCTGGGTCATCCATTTTCCCCTTCTTGAAAATGGGGGTTATATTTCCCTTTTTCCAGTCGTCAGGAACTTCACCTGACTGCCATGATTTTTCAAATATGATGGCCAGTGGCTTTGCAACTTCATTCTCCAGCTCCTTCAGGACCTGCAGATGGATTTCATCAGGGCCCATGGACTTGTGTACGTTCAGGTTCTTAAGATGGTCTCGAACCAGATCCTCATGTACAGTGGGCCCAAGGTCTAGGTTTTCACAGTCCCTGCGTCCGCCTTCTAAGACTTGGGTGCTGCGGTCAGAGCCTTTGCCAGTGAAGACCGAGGCAAAGAAGCCATTCAGAACCTCAGCCTTCTCCAAGTCCTGTGTAGCCAGTTCTCCCGAAAGCTTCCGGAGGGGGCCTACATTGTCCTTAGTCTGTTTTTTAGCCGCTACATACCTATAAAATCCCTTCCTATTATCTTTAACATCCCTTGCCAAGTTTAGCTCCAATTGGGCCTTAGCTTTCCTAACTTGGTTCCTAACTACCCGGACAACATCCCTGTATTCATCCCAGGCCACCTGTCCTTGCTTCCACCTTTTATAAACCTCTTTTTTCCTGTGGATTTTTCTCAGCAGCTCCTTATCCATCCAAGGAGGTCTCCTGGCCCTCCTGCTGCACTTCCTTCTGGTCGGGATGCAACACTCCTGAGCTTGTAGCAGGTGATCCTTGAATGTTAACCAAGAGTCTTGGGCCCCCTTGCCCTCTAGGGCTATATCCCATGGAACCTTGCTAAGCAGGTTCCTGAAGAGGCCAAAGTCTGCTCTCTTGAAGTCCAGGACAGTGAGCTTGCTGCACACTCTTCTCACTGTCCTGAGGATCTCAAATTCAACCATCTCATGATCACTGCATCCAAGACTTCCCTGGAGAGTCACATTTCCAACGAGCCCTTCCCTGTTGTGAGCATGAGGTCAAGCAGGGCACCTCTCCTCGTCGGCTCCTTTATTGCTTGCAGAAGGAAGTTGTCTTCCACACAATCGAGAAACCTCCTGGATTGCTTGTGCCGGGCTGTACCGTCCCTCCAACAGATGTCAGGGTGGTTGAAGTCCCCCATGAGAACAAGGGCCTGTGAGCGTGAGGCTTTTCCTATTTGTCTGTAGAGTTCTTCATCCACAGGTTCCTCTTGATCAGGCAGTCTGTAACAGATCCCCACAGTAATGTGTCCCATCACCGATTTCCCCTTAACTCTGACCCGCAAACTTTCTGTTAACTGATCACTTGTCCCCAGACAGAGTTCCATACTCTCCAGCCTATTCCTCACTCAATTGTACGTCACACCTCTTTCCATCATTTCTAGTCTAAGCTTTCCTTTAGCAAGTTGATTAGCCTGTTGGCAAAGATGCTTTTGCCCCACATGGTCAGTGGACTTCATCACCTGGCAGTTCATAGAACTTAGTGAAGGTCTCATCATTGTAAAGGCTGAGACCCTGTTGTTGTCAGCTGCATAATGACTTGGTTTTGCTGGTGGGATATGTAGATTCCACCAGTCCTTCCCCTTCATGCAGGATAAAATATACATCACCTGTCTACCATGCACTGGCCAACACCCTCTGAGCACTGTAGCTGTGTTTGATACGCTCCTGGCCTCCCTTGGCTGTATCTGTAATACCCATAGGGAGGAGCAGCTGAGGATAATAGTTTGAAGGCCAGACTACTACTAACCACAGTAACAGCCTATCCGTGGTGTCCAGGAGCCAAGCCCCAGGCAAGCAGCAAACCTTGCTGGTGGAGGTGGCAGAGGTGCCACTGTCCCAGGAGCAGAGAGTTTCCAATCACAGTTCCTTGCCCCATCCTGCCACGCTGCCATAGGATGTCAACTCAAGAGGGTTCATTGGACAGAGCTCTCTGCCTGCTGCCAGCGCTCAGAACCTGCTTTGTAGATCAGACCTGCAAGGGGAGCAGGAATGGTCTTCCTAATGCCAGAGCTTGCAAGCTCACAGGCTTCACCTGACTTGGTATCTCCATGCCCATCTTGACAAGATATGGTTCTGCCTGTACCTCCTCTGTGCAGCAGGGGCTCCTGTAGCTTCAAGGTCTTGGAGGGAATCTGGCCTCTCTCCTTTTTCTGCATCCCTGATGTTACACTGTCTGCCCACCTCCCACAGCTTCTCTGCTTGACAGATCCTCCGTTAGTGCATGCTTAGAAGAATATGATATGTTTTTTTAGTTCTGAACCTGCTGGTTGCCAAAGTTAACTTATAACAGAGGAACACTAATAGCTGGTGAATTCAGGAGCATAACACTAAAGCAATTATATGTCTAGAGACTGTACATAATTTTGTAGTGTATTAATACTGTGTATACAACAGACTGTGGCACTTGCATGCTACATATAGTAAAATTTAAAAAAAAGAACAGTAGATGTAGGCCTGAACAGTTTTTATGATTATCATGAAGTTATAAACAGTTTTAATGGCATAGTAGCTGTATTCAGTATGCAACATGGATTTATAAAAAAAAAAGTGGTGTGATGAATTTTTAGGATAAAAATAAGCACTTAATACTCTGCTATACTTGAATGGAAACACTGTTGCACCTGAAGATAACAAGCAAAGGGTTATGGTAAATAGTGCATAGAAGAAGTGTGAAAAAATGCCGGATAGCTTATTTTTGTCTGATTTTGATTAGACATCTAGGAAAAGAAGAAAGCAATACATTAATGAAGCTTGTCAGTAATGTTAAGCAGAGAAATTGAAAATGCAAGTGAGGAAACATGAATTAAGTAAGAAAATCCTGGAAACAGACACATAAGATGAAATTTCAGAGCAAGAAGAGGAAGCTCAAATGGATAAATCGTGAAGCCCAGAAATAAGGGAAACTAGTGGGTTAGAATAGCTTGGCGTTTGTGTGTTGCAATAATAAGACACATATATGAAAGCAGCCTGACAAAAAAAGCAACAGTAGTAATCCTTCCCTTGAAGATTCTGCTGAATAGTGCTTCCAGTTTAATGCTGCATTTTTGTGAAGGTCAGTTTATGAAGCTCCAGTGTTCATACTGTAGGACTTGGTGGAGTTTCTTCAGTCTAAAACAAAATATAACCCAGCATGCTAAAATATCAGAATGGAAACCTCAATGTTCTAATAATGAGAAAATTTGCTATTTTACAAGACCTCTTACTGATCTCCATGAAAGAGGGTAGAGTGGTTTCTTTCCCTGCTGGTCTGCTATAAATGCCATGAAGGAGGTTTTTTAAGCAAAGGAACATAACAGATTCCTAGGGAAGCTTATGAGTATTTTAGCATGCAAGCTTTTAAAAATAATCTTGAAATACAGTTGGTAGACTGCAATAGGTAGGTGGGATGAATCCTTGTATAACATAAGGCATTCTCTGTGTTTCTGTGTTTCTTTTTTGCTTTGCAACCTTTATATTTTGATGGAATATTTGTCTAATATTTATATCCTTTGCAGCTGCTAGCTGGCTGTCATTTGCTTATTTTACCTATTACTTAATAGTTTTTCCAGGTACATGTTTTACTTGCATCTTGATAAATGTTTCATTTTAGTGAGATATAACTAATGAAATAATAAATTATTTCTCTTCCTGATACTTTAACAGTGCATGTGAAATGTCTGTAAGTTTTCATTTAATTCCTTAAGTCAGTAGCTGACAGGTTTGGTTGTTGTTTTGTTTTGGTTTTTTTTTTCCTATTTGAATGTATGTAGGTTGCATGATACTAGCTAATTTACTCTTTTTTTTTAATGATTTTTTTAATTTATTCCTCTAGGATAATTTTTGATTCCTGGGTCGTGACAGATTATTACCTGTTTGCATTCAATGGGACGACGAATTCATTTTGTGGTTGACCCTCAGGGTTGGTGCTGCATGGGTCTGATTATCTTTGTCTGGCTGTACAACACAATATTTATTCCGAAAGTCATCCTTTTTCCTCACTATGAAGAGGGACATATTTCAGTTCTTGCAATTTTGTGTAAGTCAATTTAACTTAGCTCTTTTTTATACCAGTAAAAATAGTATATTTGGGTAATAGTTAACATGTATGGGAAAGATGAAAACGAAAAGACAAGAGGTAAAGCATAAAAGTACTGAGGTGCATCCTACAATTTTGTGTTCTGAGAAGCTGAGACTTTCATTTCAGAGGTGTTCCAGTAAAACACGTTTGTGTGGAAACTGGGGAAAAGCGTTAATATGGTTTTCAGATCCTGTAGCTAAAACTTGTTGGCCTAATTTCAGGCGAACAACTCTTAGTGCTTGTCAGAATTCGGGGTGGTAGTACTGGCAAACAGAGTTTTGGTTTTTTTGTCATAAAAATGACAAATGACCTGGGTGCGTCAGCTAATATGAGTTATGGTAATGGGTTTTCTGGAGAAGGGCTTGGGTTATAACTGGAACTAACTTTAAAGTGAAGATTGACTGTTGGGAATGTCCTTTGCATGTGTAGGCTTTTTCTGCTAATGCAACGGTGAAGGAACTTCTTAAATATAGTAGTAAGGTCATAATGTCATTCTGTTGGTGCTGTCAAAACAGTGTTCACTGCTACATTTTCCTTTCCCTTTTTAAGACTGGGGAGTACTTAATAGTTTAGACTGCATAATAACAAATATATGCCTGGAATTGAATGAGAAGGCTGAGTAATTTCTAAGTCAGTGCTGGAGCATCTATATTTTTGGTGCAGTGTATAGTGGGTATTTTGTACACCTGAAGAAGACTAACAAGGTCTTACTTATTTTTTTAGGTTATTATTTCTGCTCATTGTTTTGTATAGCTTCATTACTAAGAGCCTCAGTTGCTGACCCAGGAAAGCTGCCTGAAAACCCAAAGATACCGATTACAGGTACATTGTTTATGTATAATTGAATAAGAATTATTTTAGTGTCCTCAAAATAATAGGAATCAATTTGATTTTGTGAGATTTGATGAAAGCTATGAGCAGTTTCTGCTGGAGCCTATGTTGTTAATGATACTAAAATTGGTATGGCGCTGTTTTTAACTTGTAAATTCCTAGGACTTTCCTTTTCATAGACTTTTCTAGGCCTTTTCACTTGTATAGAAGTTTTGAAAGCTTCTTTTTCAAAACTTGTATTCCATCAGAAGTTTAGTTATTAATGAACTTCTGCTAGGAAATTTTTCCACATGAAGATCTTCTTTGCATTTGAGGCTTTCAAACATATTGCATATACTTCTAACTTGATAATATTTAATAAAAATGTTTAGAGATGGTTAATCATTATAATTTCATAGCTGTTTTCCTAGTAGATTTGTAAGATATCCAGGGTGGTAGTAGAAGGTACAGGATTTTACTTATGTATTTTCTACATCATTTTTTTCAGTGACTTATGTTTGTGTGGTTTGTTACCCAAACAAATGTGATGCTAATTGCATTGCATTGCTATGGGGTAGCAACATGTTAGATTTCCCTTCTGTCCTTGTGATTTTATTTCACAATTCCTTAATGGTATCTGAGGCTCCAGAAATAGAAGGAAATTTGAAACCTTAATAATTCTGCTCAGAGAAAGCCAATATTTTTAGGAACTGTTGAATGCTATAAAGGTACTTGTCTAATGCAGAGAGCTTTTATGTAGTAGTTTTGAATGGAGTAGGTCTATTAAATAGTAGGTCTAACAAATAGGTCTATTAAAATGAATGAAATGGAGTGAGGGTTGAATATTTCAGTCTTTTTTTTTGTTGTTGTTCCTGGCATTTGCCACATTGTATTTCACTCTCTCTTCTTAATGCTAGTAGAATCTAGGATAATGTGTTTGGAAATATGATCAGTTTACCCTTTGCACTGATGCTAAAAGGTGTCCAAGCTAAGCAGCAGATAGTTGGAAGGGGTGTATCTCTCTGAGCTTCAGATGTAAAATACTGATTGCAGAAAATCTCATGTCAGTGTTCTTTCTGCTTTTGGTAAATGATCCTTTGATCCACTAAAAGCAAAGGTGGCTCAGACTTGGGTTCTGCAGTCAGAGTTCTTGCTGCAGGAAGAACAAAATGGGTTCTGCAGCCCATGCTGGAGAATGAAGATACTTAGTACAGTTACAGACAATATTTATGACTGAATGTTCATTTACCTGCAAGATACCAGGACCAGTACAAATTCCTTTTGTGCAAATATTTCTTCCCCTTTTCAGGGATCCTGATGAATAGCCCTCCAGCCTTTTTGTGCTCCATTCATTTCATATGGCAGTGATGCTTTATAAATACTTGTGAAGATGGAATGCTTATTAGGCTTGACTGTGACATTGATGTGATGATTTGTATGCTATATCAAGGATTTTATATTTTCTGAAGTAGCACTTCAGTTCTCTGGTATTCTCTAGGTTGACAGGAAGATACATTTTTACATGGTATAAATTGTATTAAAAATTAGTTAGTGTTTTTGAACTTTGCTGGTAGATATCCTATTAGGGAGTGACATCTTTGTGACACTGGTTTTATGGGAACAGATTGTAAATCAGTTTCCATCTGGTATTATTACTAGTTTAATGATCTCAGATGTTTGCCTTCTTTACTTCCAGTGTCCAAATGTTATTTTGTTGCAAAAAAGATAAGATTAGAGCTGCCTTCAGGTAACTCAGAAGTACTAAATTTAACTTATTTATTTTATATTAGGATAGTGCTTCTTTATGTAAAATTTCAAATACCCTACTCCAAAAAGTAAGCTTATTCCTTTCTGACCTCCTCCAGGATTCAAGATATTTCTCTGCATCAAAAAAGTTCTATCTAAGTAGAAACAACCAGTCAAAGTATTTTAAGATTCTCAGTCATGCACCTATTTTCCTAAAGACAAAAAATAAATGCTTTTGTGAATGGAAGTGTTACAGTGTTGGTGTGATTTGTTTCCCCTGTAAAAATGAACTTGCTAATATATCATTTGAATTGTCATTTTCAAAGGCTTCCTCTAATTTGGGTGGTGCATTTTGAGATAAATAATAAGCTGAGTTGTAGCAGCTCCTGGTAGTCTCAGCTATTTAATATCTCTGGAGATCAGAATCTCACACTGGGCATCCAAACATAGCGTATAATTTTAAATACAAGTCTATCCTCTGTTCTGTGTTTCCCTTGTGTAAAACTGCATGTTGCGTGGTATATGTCTGAAAATGTTTTGAAATGGAAGATGCTCCTCAAGTGTTCATTCTGCATTTTATTTTAATTAGCTGGCTTCAGCAAATTTGAGTAGCAGTATTTCCTCAGGAGGTTTTGGAATGGCAGGGAGATTTTATGATGGTTTTGCCTAGCAGATACATTTTTTTACAATGAGCATGTAAGAAAATAATTGAATTACAGTCTTCATTGTTTGAGTGACA
Organism: Melopsittacus undulatus; assembly: GCF_012275295.1. NCBI lineage: Eukaryota > Metazoa > Chordata > Aves > Psittaciformes > Psittaculidae > Melopsittacus > Melopsittacus undulatus. Next base: position 33,773,412 of record NC_047557.1, on the reverse strand, counting down.
GCTTTCGTGCTGTAATAATTACTCCCTAGAAACATATAGGAGGAGAGAAGATTTTTGGGAAGATTGACACAGATTGGCAATAATATTTTCCAGTTTAATTAAGGTGACAGTGGGAGAAAAGTTTTTCATATGCTGCTTACCCTTCTCAGATCATAGTAAGATTTTATTTTTCTTTCTAAATCACTAGCTTACAGATTTATTATGAGTGTACTTTACTGAGTCTAAAGCTCTCTAAAATGTCTTTACATTTTCACCTAGAACGAGAATATTGGGAATTATGTAACAAATGCCATATGATGAGACCAAAGCGTTCACACCATTGCAGTCGTTGTGGACATTGTGTGAGGAGAATGGATCACCACTGTCCATGGTAAGACCAGGATGTTTGTTTTAAAACTCTACTGTTGTTTTAGTGAATCATTTCAAAGTTCATGGTCTTGACGATGACAGTTACCATATTTCTTTCCTGGTAGTGCTTACATATTTAGGCATTTAGAGTAGGGAAGAACAGCTTTGGGATTTTCATATATCTGCAAGTAAAACTGAAAGTAGGGACTACTGCATGTAACATTTTATCATTGTCAAATTGCTATATGACATATAGTTTTGAAAAATTAACATACTTTTTTTAAGTAACTGGATTTTGTACTGCTAAAAGTGATCTCAGCATAATTAATTTCTACACTGCAGATGTATTTCAGCAGTTGCAATTCAGTTTCTGATGGTGGAAAAAATATCTTTTTGGAGGACATTAAACAATGTGTTTCTTGAATTGAAATAAAAGATTGCAATTTTAAGATAAGAGAGGATGTTCTTTGTATTACAAAAATGCTGATGGTTTCAGACAGGTTTTGATTTTTAGTTTACCAAATGGCAGGGCTGAGGAGAAAATGTTAGTGATTCGTACCATGCCCTACTTGTTATAGCTGTTCTGATTTTGTAGTGAAATTGCTTATTTTAGTGTTCTCTAACTAGTTTCACTCAAAAGGAACTAATCTGGGTAAAATTCTCTATTTAAACTGATTGTAGCTTAAAATTAAACATTTCTGTCAGTAGTTCTAAGATACTGTTTGCAATAGGACAGGAATGAAAAACTGCAGGGACACAACTGACATCAGGATCCTTCTATGTCGATTTAGTAATTTTTCAAACTACCCATTTTGTCAATTACTGCTTCAGAAAACTGTGCCAATATAGTGCTTTTGTTATCTTGGTACTGTGCCAAGAATGTTTGTATGAAATTGCACCCTGACCATGGTTTTTGCATCAATGTAACTTCTGTGAAGCAGATAGATATAGAATTGAAAGATTTTGAATATCATTATTTCTAGAATCCTGGTGATTTCTTTACTCATTTATGTTGGAGTTTGCAGAAGGAGTTTCTGAATAAAGATGCCTGTTCTGTCTTCTGTGTTTTAGGTTCCTACCCAAGTCATGCTTATTTGTCATTGAGGTATCTTGTGATGATATTTATTCCAGACCATTCATCTGCATTTCCAGTTTTTGGACTCGGTAGAGTTCACAACCAGTCAAGTGTGTTGAGTAGCTGAAGATAATACATATTACTGTGAAATTTTGCAGACTTTTAAAACCCAATTTTGTTACTTGAGTATTGCTTAGAATTGTGGGAGTATCTTTGCTGTATGAAGATACAGAGAAATATGTCTTCTGTTCTAAGCAGTGATCTCAGTAATACAACCTACACTTTAAGTGGCAATGTAAAGAAAGCATTCCTTATAGTAACTGCCATTTCTAAAATTTTTATTAAGACTGGAGTGATTAGTCAGTAGTTCTTATATTTGTCTTATAACTTCTGTTATTCACAATATCATAACTCTACTGTTAAAGGCTTTATATTTCTGTCTTTATACATTTCATTTCTCTGCAGGATTAATAATTGTGTTGGTGAAGACAATCATTGGCTGTTTTTACAGCTGTGTTTCTACACTCAGATCCTTAGTTCATATACGCTCATACTTGATTTCTGCCATTACTACTACTTTTTGCCTCTGAAAAAAGAAAATTGGGTAAGAATCTGTTTTCTTTACAAAGTGAGTAAGTAGCTTGTGCTGTAATGTAATTTATTTTGGTATATAGTTACCACATGCTTCTGCTAGCTCAGTCATTTACAGTGAAGAGTTCAACCAGATGTATGCTAAATGAGCAAACTGGTTTACAGTAAGTAACAAGATATCTTTCCAAAAGGGTATAAGGTTTCTGTTTGTTAAAAACACAACATTAGTTTTCTCAGAAATCTAGGAAAGGAGGACAGAAACAGTTAGGTTCCTTTAGAATATATTAGTGAATAATGGGGAGAAGCAAGATAACTGCCTTACGTCTATTCAAATATCTTTTTACTTCCTCCAAAGTAAATTTTTGCAAAGCATATACCTATTGTAAGACTCTATTTAAAAATATTAATACTGCCAGAAAAATGAGAAAAACATACAATAATTCTGAAAGGAGTAAAAATTACATTGGTTTTGAAGCAATATTTTGTGTTGCTTTCAAAAGGTTATGTGGGTTAAGGGAGAATTGAGTTTGTGGGTTTATTTTTTGATTTGAACTCTGTGGCATTATCATATTTCAACATTTTGTCATCAGTAAAATGCAGTTGAACACATGGAGAATATGGACTTATGGATGTTTGCTTTAAAATTGTTGAAGGCATGAAAATGCTAGAACAGCAAATATTATGAGATCTTGCTCATAAAGAAATGTAAAAACTTCTACCCAGAATCTGAAATAGACTTTTTATTGGTATTGGTCTGTAACAAAACAAGCACCCTAAAGAATAAACCTAGTTTATTCTAAAGTTTAAAATATACTAAAAATTAGATAACATTCCAGATGTCCTAAGTGAAGAGTCTAAAACTATCACAGAAATTGGTAGTGTACCCTAAATTTGTTGAGATTTTTTCCAAGTACTGAATTGCTGCAGATTTTTTTTTATTCCATGTTGATGTGACACCCCAGCATATTCTCTGCTGGTGATGTCACACCCATCTTTCAAGGCTGCTGGAGACTGGCTTTTGGTTATGGGTAAGGTAAGCCCCTTTTTCCATTTTGTTGAACAACTTCAGATTGTTATGTTATTTTGTATTCCAAATGGTATGAAATAAGGATATTAAACTTATTTTCAACTTTCAATTTCTGGAAAAGAATGGGGCATACATAGCCTTCCAGTCTTCTTTGCTTCCTTATCTGCAGTGGATTTGATGTTCCTAAGAAGGCATATGTGAAGATGACGTGTCAAAGACTGTACTCCTTTGACCATCCAGAATTCATAAAAGTGTTATATTCAAGTTGATAGAGACCAACGTCTTATTACATGGAATGCACCAAAGTTGAGAATTTTTGCAAATCTCTCTTAAAATAATCTTTATTCTAAAGGATTTATTTTTTTTGTTCATGTCTGTGTATTTCCCTTCTTTGCCTTTAAATGGCTTAATGTACTCTAAAAATAAGGAAAAGAGAAGAATTTGCTATCTTCTTGGAGCATCTTTCCATAGGCACTGCCCTCTAAACTGAGACAGACCTTTAAAATTTGTCAATTAAAATGGAGTACTCACATTTTTCACTATGATTCCAGTTTGTTGCAGATAGGCTTTTCATATTTACATTGTTTTACAGGCATTGTGAGATTTGAAGGAGCTATTTTGATTTTTTGCAGCTGTATCCAAGTTAAAAGGGATACGAAATTGCAGTTTCTCTATTAGTCACTAAATCTGTCATCTAAGTAAAATTTCTTAGGTTTTTAAAAGGTAACTAAATGTAAATGCCTTTGCTTCTAGTTTTAGTAAATTTGTAAACTTCTTTTTTGATTTATAAACTAAGTAAACCTACTGTGTTTCTGGACAGAGTGATCTTACATTTTGTGTATTCTGAAGGCTTCCTGTACACAGAGTTCACAGGTTTCAAGTGCCAAGACTTCTCTCTCAGTGATACTGCTCTGAATTTATTTAGTTGTCTAGTCAATATATCTGCTGGGAATATGTCATCAGAGCCCCATTAAGTTGTGGTTTTTTTACAGTGTTTCTAAGGATACAGTGCCATATAACTTCGTGTCACAGAGTAACATGTCAGAATTGTATAATTTTGATATCAAATGAATAGGATCACTGAAAAGATTTACTTACTATTAGGTAGGCTTTTAAGTAAGCATGCTGCAAGGTTCTTTAGTCTTTGTATATCAACTAATACTGAAAGTACCATAGCATTCCAGAGGCTGACATACTTCTACCTCTCCTGGAAGTGCTGCTTTTGGTTGAAATTTTGGACGTAACCAAGAGGCTACATTTTCTGAATTGAGCGGAGTGAGTGTTTAGCACAGATTCAAAAAACTGCATATTTTTTTCTAAACAGCCATCTGGAATTTGCTTATCCCTGATCATTAAAAATACATGTGAGGTTTTTGGCAGTGTGCCTTCAACTTAATTTTATTTCTTTGGATATAAAATAGTACAGAACACAGAAGCAGTAGAGTCAAAATTGCTTTTAAGGCTGTTGTGAAATAATTACAGTACTGATTAATGCATTATGAAAATAAGATCATAGTATGCATGCTAGTATTTCCTTCTGACTATAAACTTGTGGTTTTATTTTAAAAGGGTTAAGTAAGAAAACCCCAAACATTTTTAGTAAGTGCTCTGAATATAGTAGCTTTAAAGCTGATAGAGGAAGCCCTTTCAATAGTGATACAATCTTTCAGCTCAGGTTTTATAGCAGAAAATTGCTTCATAGTATTCTTGGCTCTTCTAATTGATACACTGTCAGAAAGATGGTTTTTGGTTATTGCCTCTGTTTGTCCAGCAGGAGGAGTACAATTACTGCTAGGAATGAGTGAAATGGTAATTAAATTGTATATGGGGAGATCCTAGCAGAATAAAAATACCTCCTATGAATAAACCAGCATATGAGCTCCTCTGTTACCTTTAGTGGTTTTAAGAGGCTGAAACTGGAACATTCTTAATTTTGCATCTTCAGTAAAAAACATCAAGGTCAGGAAGTTTGTATCTTTTAGGAAGCATTAAATGTTGTGGGTAGTGAGATGACAAGAATGAATACTAGTCTTATCATGACTACATATGTAGTTGCTGTCTACTATGGCTGTGCTGGCAAAGATTCAAGACACGGCTAGTTGAGTAGAAACAAAAAAAATGCACTGGCGGTATATTTTACCTGATTTATAGAAGGCTTTCAATCTTTTAAGCAAAAGATTTTTTAAAAAAACCAAGAGTTTTTCAAAAAACTACTGACCTATGAAAACCTAAACCTCTTTGTTCTGATTTAGTTTTACCAAATTGACTGTTTTTTAATGGGTTCTAGGCTCTGTTAGTACAGGGGGAGGAAAGATCATTGAGGAAGCATTGTAGCAATATCAGCCTGCTCTGTCTGGAACCCAGCTTTCTCAATTCCAGTAAATGGTGTTGGAAAATATTCATTAGCCTTTGTGAGATTATTTACAGTACTATTTCTTTCAATATATGTGGTAGCTGTAATATTAATTAGAATCTGGAATTATGTATTATCCAAAGTCCATTTATATTGTAAAGAGGACCTAAAGGAAACCTTTTCTCTGTTAGGGCCATTACATGACCTGGAGGATGTGAGAATTTAAAAAAAAAAAAAAGCACAACAAAATTTTCCTTCTCACTGTTCTGAAAAAACAACCTAACCCTCCTCTCCTTTTGTATAATTATAGGGAGAGTATATGAATATTAAATTAGGTTTAGAAATTAAGTTCTGTACAGAAAAATATAGGAACAACTGAAAGGATAATATTTTGTTAAAAATATACTGATAGTGTCATTTTTACATGAAGATTGTGTGACCTTTTCTTAAAATCTTTTCTAGTCTGAAAAGACTTCAGGATTATCACTTTGGATTGAAGTGTATGTAGACAATTGTTTTTGGAGTCAGAGTATTATTCCCATTTTCACTTCAAACCAAATCATTCATGAATCAAACTGCAAAATTACTCATTTAGTAGAACTGAAATGGTCCTGAATCAAAAAGTGCTTTACATAAACATCAGTTGTTATTAATAATAAATATCTCTGCAAAAGGGCTTATTAGAATGTAGCTTGTGTTCTGTGAATTATTTTTCCTTTTTTTTTTTAACTGTTATCTATTTTTGTGGAGTCACATATTTCTGTTTCCATGCAGAATTGTGAAAGGATCTCTGTTACTAAGATCTGATTACCAAAACACTCTATTCCTGTGTATACTTAGCTTTTCTGTAGAAAAAATGCTGCTCTGTCTGTACAGATTACTAGGTGAGGGTCCAGTATGGATTTCCAGGTCATCATTGCCTCAGAGACTTTTATTCCCCTTGGGTTGTGTAATGGCTGGAAAAACATTGGTGATGTTGCCTCTTCAGCAGCTCCCAGTCTTTTCCAGTAGATGCTTTCACTTTTTAGGATGGGAGGAAGAAGAGTAGAAGGGAAAGAGGGAACGAAAGGAAAAAGGAAGGAGAGAAGGAAGGCAGGAAAGAAGGAAGAAAGAAAGAAAGTAGTATTCCTTGGTCTTCACTTCAGTATGAAGCATTTTTCCTTTTCTGTACCTCTAGTTTTAATGTAGGTTAGAAGGGCCAAGAGCAAAATGCAGTCTCCCTTCTTTACACTAGAATTTTCCTTTCTCATGCTTTGGGTTATGTGGTTATGTTTTTGCTGAAGAAGGTGATGCTTAAGAGAAGGAACTCTTCTAAATTAGAGTGTTGGAGGGATGCCGAGAGCTGTGCCACAGACTTTTTTCTAATGGGGAGTGTGATGCTAGATTCAAAATGTGACTTTGCTGTTGGAACTGTTCTCTTACATTTCACCATTTTCTGATGAGTTTGATTATGTTAAAACTTTTTTTGATAAACAGTGAAGATAAACCTTGTTCAACAAGGCAGAGTGCTGTGTCCACACGTGCAGTTGGGCCACAAGATCTCATGTAACACCTCAGGCTTAGGGAAGAGTGGCTGGAAAGCTGCTCAGCAGAAAAGGGCCTGGAAGTGCTGACTGGCAGCTGCTGCACATGAGCCAGCATGTGCTCAGGCAGCCAAGAAGGCCACCGTCATCCTGGCCTATATCAGAAACAGGCTGGCCAGCAGGGCCAGAGCAGTGATCATCCCCCTGTACTTGGCACTGGTGAGGCTGCACCATGAATCCTGTGTTCAGTTCTGGGTCTCTCACTACAAGAGAGATATTGAGGTGCTGGAGCAGGTCCAGAGAAGGGCAATGAAGCTGGTGAAGGATCTGAAGCACAGGTCTGATGAGGAACAGCTGAGAGAACTGGAGTTGTTTAGCCTTGAGAAGAATCAGGGGGCACCTTATTGCTCTCTACAGCTACCTGAAAGGAGGATGGAGCAAAGAGGTGGCTGATCTGTTCTCCTGAGTAGCAGGTGATAGGGCTAGAGGTAATGGCCTCAATCTGTACCAGGAGAGATTTAGATTGGGTATTGGAACAATTTCTCCACTAAAAGCATAGTCAGGCATTGGAACAGGCTTTCCAGGTGTCATGGTTTGAGCATGTTTTGAGGGTGTTTTTTGTTCAAGGTTTTTTCCAGCCAGGTGGAGGAGGGGAGTCCGGGAGGAAGGAGAGACAGGACACCTGACCCAGGCTAGGCAATGAGGTATTCCATACCATAGCACGTGATGCCCAGGATGCATACTGGGAAAGAGAGGGCTGGAGGGGTAGAGCTCTAGAGGAAAATGGAGGAGGGAGCACGCGGTGCTCAGCCGGGCAGGGTGGAGTGAGTTATGGGTCGGTGGCTGGTGGGGTGTTGTATTCTTTTCACTTGCTGTTTGCTGTATCATTATTATTTGTAGTAGTAAATGGCAGTAGGGGTTTTGTGTTATGCCTTAGCAATTAAACCGTTCTTATCTCAATCCGTGGGGGCTACATTCTTTGGATTCTCCTTCCTAACTCTCCGGGAGTTGGGGTACTTGGTTTAAACTTCGACACCAGGGAAGTGGTGGAATCACCATCCCTGGACGTGTTCAAAAACGTGTGGTTGAGGGACTTAGTGACATGAGTTAGTGGTGGACTTGGCAGTGCTGAAGTGACGGTTGGACCTGATGATCTTAAGGGTCTTTCTGAACTTAGCTAATTCTGTGATATGAAAAGAATTTTACACCTAGGTTGTAATTTTACACCTAGGTTTACATCTAGGTTTACACCTAGAACTTGTGTCTTACCTTGGTGGTGGAAAGGGGAACAAAAATTAGTATGAATGCTTTTATTTTGAGTTAATATAATTTTGAATTAACTTGTTAACTGGGTGAGAAGAGTTTAAAAAGAAATTGAAATGAAGCAGATGTTTTCTATAGGCAGGAAGAAAGGCCAACTCTAACAAGATCTGGTTTACCAGTTCCCAAAAGATGATGGAATTTGCTTTTTGTTTTATCTGGTTAACTAGTGATTTCTTCTTGTTCATTAAACATCAACTCTCTTCATAGCCTTAGTAGACAGCATAAACTTTTTTTCTGCATAAACCTTTTTCCTGGGTTTATATTTTGAATGTTCATGGAAATAATTTAAATCTAAAATCAGACTTTTTACTAAATATAATTTGCTTTAACTATTTTCTGTTTAATTAAACCCCGGTATTCCCAAACCCTTAACCATTACACTGAACTTAAAGAAGAGACGTTCAAAAGCAGTGTTTTTCAATTGTGTTTGTTTGGGTTTTTTTTTATGTTCTCTTCCCTCTTTCAGTTCACTTTTATGTTGTGGTTGTAATTTAAAGTATACTTGAAAAGTTTTAATAGTTGCCTGCTGTGATTTGGCTTTTCTAAGTGGGAAAACAGATGTGTACATTCAAAAGAGCCTTGAGAACATAATCATAACTTATAAATAACAGAATGGGTGTGTTAACTCATTATTGAAGGGTAAGACAAGATGTGAACTTGCAGTACACCTACAGTAACTGCCATGTGCAAATGTTTTCCTATTACAAAAATAAGGTGTTTTAACCTTTGAAAAAGATCTAGAAAACTTTCTTACACTTTTCATATTTTCTGCTGGGTGAGAGCAGAGCAGGTGATACAATAAGTTTGTATTCTCCTATACCTTGAGGCAACTTAGTTGTGCACCCATATCCAAAGTTAAAATAATCCGCTGAAGGCAAAAATTTAAAATATGAAGATAAGTTTATGTTGGATAATAGCAGTACAGTGAGACTCATCCAATACAAATACTTAGATTTTGTAGGTATCATCTTTAAAAGTCAAACCAGTAATGTTATTTTTATTCTGAAAGATGTGATGTTAAAATTAGATTTGCTGTGGGTTGGAGCCAAGGGATAGGAATCTTATAAATCAGAGTATTTAACTAAATGCTGTTCTTATATTTTGGAGCTTTTTTTGTAGCAGTCTGGCACAGTTTGAGATGAAAGATTCAGAAGTAACCCATTTGAGCGTGCTCTATTCCCAAACCTTAAATACCCACATGAGGTTTTTGAAAATCTGGCAAGCCCTACCCAACAATAAGATAACCAAAAAGATTATTGGTTTTTATAATTTCAGCCCATAAATGTATCAATTTGCAATGTAGCTCAAAAAATCCAGTATTTGCCTTTAGTTGTAAGACTTTGGGAACAGCTTTTATCTAGCATTTCCACGCAGTTCAAAGACTTCAATTAATTTCTGTGTGCTAAAGTCTCTCTCTTCTTTCTGTCTTGTTATAGGATGTTTTTGTATTTAGACACGAACTTGCTCTCCTAAGAATATCTGCCTTCATGGGTATAATAATGTTAGGTGGAATAAGTGGACTCTTTTACACTCAGCTTATGGGTATTTTCACTGTAAGTATCTATTTTTAGAAGTATATATTAGTTTTATTTTCAATAAAATGTAAAAAAGCAGAAAAGTATATTGCCTTTAAGAAAAGAGCAGAAAACCACTTGTACTCTGAGGCATCTATTTGGTATGTGGTGTGTCAAAACTCTTGTTTCCAAGGGAGTCTTAAGAAGCCATCTAACAAGTAGCTAATGAAGTTCACCTATCAAGGCAATTTCCTCATTTATATTAGTAAAACAAAACCATACATAGTCCTGGAATTCTGCAGTCTACAAGGTATGTATTTGTGGGTTTTGACTTTCAGTTTTATTTTAAACTTTCATGTGCCTTGGTGTCGATTATACTTTGTGACAGTGAGGGTCTCTGTTAAATCATACATTCTAAGAACACAGACTTTCTGTTAAGTATTTCAATAAGTATGCTTACATTTGTATCTCTTCAGTCACCAAACTGTGGAATGGAATCAAGTAGAATTTACAGTCCAAATGTATATTCTGTATTTAAAGGTACAGAAAAAAAATCCTCTGCATGGAAAATTTTCCAGTTAAATGGATTTGGTAAAGTCATAAATATCTACAAGAAACAAGTGTCTGTTGCTGTGGTATCTTGTTGTGTACATTAGAAGTTAGTCACTAACAGTGAATTCCTTAATTATCTTGAGAATCCATGGAAGTGTTTGAAGTACTGCAGTGTTGAATGGAGAGAGTATGGTAGCTGGATCTGTATATGTCTCAAAGAGTGCATGATCTGGCTTGCAAATATTTTTTTAAAGACAGTAACGTACAAGATGACAGCATCTTTGTCACTACAGCTGGTTGAGATCTGCCAGAGGTCTCATTTTGGGATTATGAGGGTTTACACAGTATTAACCTTTGTAGGTGCATAATGGAAAACCTCCTAATGGTATAATGTAATTCCTTTGTATAGAATAAAAGACAAAAATCACTGCATAGTTTTTCCTTCTGTTAGATAAAACAATAACATTGCTCTTCGGCTTTATTGTATTACCTTTACATAACTTACTGCCTTCTGCTCTTTGTGTGACTGTAGCTATGCTGTGTGTTACTTTTGCCATCTTCCAGCTGCTCTACTAGACTGCTTTCTGCACTTCTGTCATCCCCCAGGTCTGCAGATTTGCCTTTGTGCCCCTTCACTGTGTGCCTAGTTTCTGTTCCAGGATCTTGCTGACAGGTTCTCACCTCCCTGTTTAAATGCTGGCACACAATCTTAGTGTTTTTGTCCTCTAGAGCTAGAACTTCTTTCTAATCTGATACTATGCCTTGCTGGGTACCTAGCTGAAGTGGTGCGCACATCTGAATTCTGCTCACCCTCGCTCCCAGTAGTGTAAGAGGCAGAAACACAGGGAGCCTTAGAGTTCAGATGCTGAAATACAGAATTTTTTTAGTCTCTGTTAAATGAGTATTTGAGAAGGAACAAAAAGCCATAGGATCAGTACTACACTAAACCACATAAATGATGCAGCAGAAAACAAGGAACAATCCCTAAGTCTACCATTCTGTTCTGTGTGCTGCCAGAAGTTGGACTAAATTTTGTTAGTGGCCATCAGCATTTATTCAGCTGCTCTTAGTACACATGAAATAAAAGCTCTCAGACTGAATCCTGTTCTGTCAGCTACACCTGAAATTTGGGACATTTCTGTTCTGACACAACACAAGTGGTGCTGTCTCTGCAGCAGGCAGTATGTTCTTTCACTGTTCTGAGCCTTAGCACTGCCAGGCTGCTACCACCACGGCAAACTCTTATGAAATCCTATAAAGCCCTTTTGTTCTATGTCAGTTGCATTATATACTGTGAAGTGCATCCTATACACTTACTAAGCTGGCTACTACCCTGGAATAGATGTGGGCTAATTATGTTTTCAAGTCCAGCCTCTTTTTATGTGGTGAAATCATAATTCTGTGGGTTGCTGAGCTGCAGTATGCCTGTATATTCTGTTTTGTCCTCTTTGTCCAACTTTGCAAATAAACCACAATAACTGTGGATATGAATGGACTGTGAGAAGCAGATGCTGGAAAGTACAGCTCTTCTGCATTAGGGCATCCTACTGCACCCTACCTGTAGCAGAGGGGCTATTGTGCCTCCTATGGACAAGTTTTTAAGTTTGGGATTAATGGAGAAGTAGAAATCCATTACTGGGATCTCCAAACTGTAACTCATTCACAGCACATGGATGCTGTTGCATTGACTCATTGAAGAACACAGGTCATCTAGTTCGTCCCTCACTCAAAGCATTTCCATATTAGCAGCATAATCTTCTTTTTCAGTCCTTTCTTCATTAATGTAGAATTGGCAAGAATAAACAATGCAGTCATTCTGAGGAGTTCTACTTGGTAACAACTAGTCAGACTTCAATCAAAAAAAACCAAATCTGTTTGGTGAGGTTGTGCTTAGTCTGCAAGTTATGTCAGAAAATCTTTCTGTACAGATGATTTTGATTGTCAGCGTTGTAGTGCGGGGATTTGCTTCCTCCATAAGCACTGACTAACAGTTTTGGCTAGCCAATGGAAATGGCAGGGGAGAGGGCAGCAGATGAGTAAGTAGTTTCTTTGCAGGCTCCCCAAAGACATGCCTATGATGCATAGAATAGGGAAACAAAGAAACTGGGTATACCCACCCACAGTGCTGAGCACACAGCGTGGAAAACATTCAAGTCCTGTGGAAGCAGTGAACCGTGATCACTAAGAGACAGTGATATTCCTACTGTGTACTATGCTGGAGTTATTGTTCAACATTTAACCTTCCTGCATAAACTGAGTAAATTGCAACTGAAATGAGCTGTATTTAAAATAATTAATTAATGGTGACATGAAACCTAGCTTATTAAAAGATACAGATAAAAATTCATTTAACAGCAGAATGCGATTGTTGAAGTATAATTCTGCAGACTTGAGGTTAATTTAAAACACTTGAAGGCATAGATATGCAGTTAAAACACTCATGTTATATTGACTGATCCATAGCTATTCTTGAGAGCAACAGTATCGGTGATTGCCAGAGCTGCCCAGAGATGTGTGCAGGAGTAGTGGACAGGAGCATAGGCCTTTAGAAAAGCTGAAGCAGAGTAACTCTTGTGCTTTTACAGGAAAACAGATAATAAACAGTTTCCTAGTTTATGCTCTATGCCCGTGTTTGCAGTTTAACATCAAGACAAGATTAGTTCCACAGCTCCTGGATAAAAGTGATTTTTGCATAATAAGAGATAGCATTGCTTCTCTGTGATCTAAACTTTCACTGATACATACTGTTGCTAAATGGGTCCAGTAAGTTCAGGGTTGTAGGGATTTAACATTATTTACCTATATTTCAAATGCTGCCAATATCGTATTTCTGGAAATAAAAATAAATGTCAGGACCTATGAACCTTTGATCATTTTTGTAGCAAAACATCCCGATTGCCTGAAAGATAAACCTGCTTGATGTTATTATTTGAATTTCTGAATACCAAGACAATAGTTTCCTTTCCAGCTAAGTAATACAAAGCTAAGTCTGATTTTTTTTCCAGGAATATTGGACATGCATGTTAAGAAAAAATCCCCACTTCTTGGTCTTTCAGTACATATATAGAATGTGCTCTACTTAATGTCAGTCTTACAGAAGCAACTTGGGATAAAGAAATCACAGACTTGTTTGTCCTCTTTTAGCATCACCAGTAATAAGTAACTGGGACCTGGAATGGTAGCTTCCTACTTTGTTGTTTATGGTTGATTTCCACATCTGAATGGCTCTGCTCAAATGTAAATGATTGGAATGTAGCATGCATTGTGAATTGTGATACCTACCCTAGTCACAGCACTTGTGCTGTTTTTTCATATTTATGGAAGTTTATCCTTTTTCTACTGCAGCAAGATAGATAAAGTCGAATGTGTAGAATTAATTTGCATTAAGTGACCTAAGTGTACAGCATTTTATAAGCAGAGTTGCTCTTTACTATAATTGATCTGAGTGATAGTTTGATGAGACATAAGAATGAGCAGAAGTTGTTTATAGGATTTTAAGGGGAAATACTGGCATTTTATCTTCTTTCATAATTTTTTTCTAAAGTCAAAAAATGTTGCCCAAGTGAACATACAATAGGAAGGATATAGTGATTGTACTCCAGCATGCTTGTCTGGAACAGAGCAGTAGCTAAAACAGGAGAGCAGAGCAGCACATTATGAAGTACAGGTGAAACATTCTGCTGTGTGTGCTGTCAGTTTCAGAAATTCAGTGTTGTGAGTTGACTGATTTCTGTGCCTATGAATTGCATGACTTGCATAGGTTATAACAGTATCTACTGTATAAGTTCTTTCAGAAAAAGGTGCATGTAATCTGCTGTTACCCTATTTCATGTGTGTTTGACAGATACCAAGATCCTTGTAAAAAAATGTGATTTCTGGTAAAAGTGAAAACTCTGTGACTCGTGTACTCAAATTTGGCCCTTGCACAGAGAATGTTCTTAAGACTGTACTTACTGCTTGAGAAAGTGATTAAGAGAACAAGTTGCCTAACATGTAGTAATTGAATGCATTTACCACGTCTCTTACTTTGGTATCGCTGTTAGGGTATCATTAGCATAAGGCTGTTCATAGCTCATCTGGAGGTGCAAGAAGCCAAAGAGCAAGGGAGGTGACTTCCTACAATGAGAGAACAGCTGGCTGGCAAAAACTGTCCTTAGAGGAACTTTTGACATGAATTGTTCCAATGAAGAGGGGAGCAGCTGAGGTAGCCTCTGTATATGAGATTAGTGCTTTCTCCCTTGAAACTAGCATATGTGAAATACACTTCTAGCAGAAAGGGGCACACAGCTCTTTTCATCCTCCTTCTGCAGTTGCTTTCCCAAGCTCTGTTTTGACTCACTGACATCCTGAATTTTAACACTTCTTCCAGCATGTACCTGAGATTGCTCTTGGAGAACTTTTATTTGAATACTTTGGAAACAGAAGTACTTCAGTTCTTTCTGGTTCATAAGTCTCTGAAATAGGGAGAAATTTAAGATCCTAATTTAGGAACTGTAGGATCCTAAGAAGATACTCCTAAAACCTCAGTGTAACAGTAACATAACTTCCTACAAGTTTCATGTTTCTAGAGAACTGGGTAGAAGAAAACAGTTTCACCCATGAAGAAAGCAATGTCTAATGTAATTTTCAAAATGATAATGTATTTATATTGAAGGCCCGCTTATCTTCCATTCTTGGTGCTTGTTTTACCAGGCCTCTACTCCCTGCCACTGCTTGTAGGAAAAATTTAAATTTTATATTCCTTAAATGGAAATTAACCTGTATTCTTACAATCCCAGGTAGCATGATATTTTCTAATGACAATGCTCGACAAATAAAAGCAAGCTTAGCATATATCAGTAAGTGAAAAAACCCAAAACCCCAAAACCAAGGGAAGCAACAACAATCCAAACAAAAAAAAAACAAACAAACAACCCCCCTCCAAAGAAAAAACAACCCAAAAATCCCCACCCAAAAGATATTTTTGTCAGCTGAACCTGACAAAAACTGAACGTTCTCCTACTAATATATATATATATATATTTTTTTTTTTTTTGTAAATTATTGATGCGCTTTACTTCAGACTACTCCTAGCTGCTTGTATTCTCACAATTATCCTGTACTGTTTTGCATCAAACAGTACAGGACAACAAGATGGCCCTAGTATAGAAAAACTCCATGAAGGTAGAGAGATGGGGTTTTTATTTGGTGGTTTGTAATAAATATTAAACTCAGTATTTATAAATAAATTATAATTTTGCTTGAGATTGTGTTTCAGAAAGTTTTTAAATTTTAAACAAAAAAAAAATATCCAAGGCATCCACTGTCTTGTACAATAACAGCAAATAGCTATTAATTATATTGTATTGCAATGGCAAATGCAAAGTTTATGTAGAAAATAATATTGTGCACTGAACCTAGAAGAAAGTAGACATGTCTATGTACCTAGACATACTTGTCTTATTCAGTTTTATTTCTAGTTTTTTTCTGTAGTTATCCTCATATCAAATAATAAAGTTTAATTGGAGCTAGTCAAATGATATGTCTTGAGAAAGAAAGTTTCTGGATATCTTCTTGACATAATGTTTTTAAGAAGTCTTCTCTCATTTTTGTATGTAACAGATGCTTATTTACCTTAAAAAAAAAAAAAAAGAGCAAAGCATAACTAGCCTATTTATTCATTCAGGTTTAACAAGGTATATTTTATCAGCTACAGGTTGCTTCTGGTTTATGATTGCAGGAGGTAAAGAGCTGCAATTCAAGATCCTTTTAAAAGATGGAACTGTCCGGATGCTTGTGTGTATGTTAGTTCAAGACTAGTCCTCACACTTTCGTTATTCTTGCTCATGCTCCATTTTTGCTTTAAGAAAATACTTCTATATGTCTTTCACATCACTTCAACAGTTAAATGATGGTAAAAGCCAATTTTTCTATTTATACAGTAAGATTCTGATATCAGTTATATTTGATCTACAAGGCATTATTGTAGAACAAGTAATAAATTATATGGGACACTTTTTAAAAAAATGTCTTTTCTGATTATTTTGATATTTGTTCATCTATAGTGAGGTTTTAAATTGCACCATACACTACGAAGAAGCATTCAGTTTGCTGACCTTTTATAAGGCTGGTACCTTTTCCATATGTGAAGTTTTCTTCCTGTCAAGATCTGTATTCTTTATCTTGTTGGCTGCCACCTGTCTGAAGCAATCAGCCACTTCTTTCTCTTCCTCTGTACAAAAGGAAAATCCTCTCTTCTCATGGATGGTGGAAGGTAACAGGATAATCAGTTCAGCAGTGATCCTCTGATGTCATTGTGGGAGCCCTGTAAAAGCAGATTATCTGTGACCCAGATAAAATAATTAGAAATTACTCGAACACTTACAAATAACTGATCTACTAATCTCATTTCCAAAGTTAAAAAGGCCCGTCTCTCAACATAACACTACCAGATGTTTCAGTTAAACAGCATCCTTTGCAGAGACTAATCTGAACCCTAATTTTAAAGGATTACCTTTGATTGTTTTTTATTTCAAACACTAACCAGTTTGTGTTTTCATTTTTCCATATGTTCAAACAAAGTATTTATGTGGAATTAAAGAAATTGTTTTCGTTTTACTACTATGTCTATCTAATATGATTTTATGTGATTTTTGTGGTTAGTATCGCAAAGAAAAACTTTTTGTTAAAATTATTTTGTAATTTACTTGTTCCTCTGGGTCAGAACTATGTAATGGATGGGCTTTCATAAATTTAATAGATACCATGTGGTCTTTGTACAAGATAGTGGATGCATTATTATAAACTAAGTGGACAATGACTTTATTAATTTAATTAATGCTACCAGGGTTTCCTATTAATTAACTGTTTGAATGGTGTACAGTGATATGCCAATATCTTGATACATCACAACTATGTGGATGTGGTAGAGAGAAATTTCCCATTATTTGCTTTGGGGCGGATGTAAGGGAAAATAGTTTGACAGCTGGAATTCAACAGTGTGTCTTGTGCACAGTATAATGCCCACCACGTAGAGTTTTTCCTCGTAGAAGCACTTTACAGTTTTGGTATTTGTTGAGTGCTTATGTTTTATTATTGTTGCAGTGTTTCTCCTTTTCACCTTCAAGTACCAAATATATTTCACTAGCTATTTTTTGTCGTACTTGTAAACAGATCAATTTCCAAGTGAATGTTTTAAACTTATTAATTCATATATATTAACTATTTTAGTTAGTGTGACTGATACTTACAGTGAGCATGTACTAAGGAACATTATTCATTTTGATCAAAGCTTCTTCTCAAAATGACAGAAGATCCTTTTAAGGAAATTTTTGAAAGATGGAAATTGTAAAAATTATTTTTCAGATATAATTATTACAAAAGAATATTTTCAAGCCATTAGTTTTCTTTAGGAGTATCATTTAGTTTAATAGTATAGTGCAAAAATGAAGTGCAAAGAATAAAAATGCCAGTGAAAAAATTAAAATTCTTTGTATAATCAGATAAACTTTTACAAAGATTGAAATGCAAAATAAGGAAAATTTAACTGCAATTGCAAAGGCTTTTAAATTCTTTGAATATTTCATAGTGTTGATCCATTGCTGTTTTAATATGGAGAGTGCACAAGTGATCTAGTTGTGCTAAAATGCTTTTTTGTCTCTTAAGTATCTTATAATTAAACTTATTCATAATCATATCTTTAATCAGATAATCTATTAAATGCTATTTTGATTAATGAAATACTAAAGGTTTTTTTCTGTTTTGTTTTTTTTTCAAACATGGCACAAATGTAATCAAGGAACTATTAATCCTCATAATTAAGTTTAACGCAGAAGAAATTGGGATTGGTAGGGAAATTAAGTTTCCCAGGCAAACATATTCTTCACCTGGCTATAATAAAGTGTAAGATATAAAGTAATTGTAGATGGAGAGCAAAAGGTATGTAAACCTTAAACCCAATTGGTAGTTTGAAATTAGAGCTGTAACAAAAAATAAGTTCATGTTAATGCTGCCTGTCTGTGTCTTCCCCATTATTCTTATCCCTTCCCTGTTTCCTTTCCCTACCTGTAATCCACCTGTAGGTAGATCTTTTATTAGAAGACTGCATGAAGTCGTGTACATTAAGTTGTCAGGAATTCGTGATGCCCTGGTCTTTGGATGGGATTTTTTTAACTGTGTGAAGTCTTTTGTCTGTTTGCCTTATTCTTCACAATCAGACTAGCAATTTGTTTAACATTTTATTAAATGTATTCTGACAGCCTTAAACACATATTTACCGTTAAAGTACAATTTTAGTAAATTTCAAAAACCTCTTTCCTGAGCTATTTAATATTTAAGGATAAATTCAAGTGTAAGGCACACTGAGTGGCAAAAGATCTCATCTGCATTTTTTGAATCATTACATTGTTTTAGGTAAAGTGGGAATGCTTTTATTGAAATTAATTATTTACAATATTATTAAGGAAAAACATACATTAGAAAATTCAATCAAAGACATTTTATATTGTGCAGAGAGCCAAAATATAATGCAAAAAATATCCTGTGGTCATCACTCAAGGAGGAAGTCCTTTTACAATTCTAGTTATTTTATACATTTATTATCAATAAGTATTTAGTATATTTAGTTATTTTTCTAAATAGTAAAGGAAGTACCTTTAGCCAATTGAAAATAAGTAACTATAATAACGTTTGAGTGTTCTGAGTGCTGAGTACATTTTCTTTAAAAGTTGCTTGTCTCATTTAGACATCAGACCATTAAAATGGCTTCTGAGTGAGGAAGGTCAACTTCCTAAATATTTTTTCCCCTTAATATTTTTGTGCTAAGATATTTGTAAGTATCAAGAAAAATAGTATCTTTTGTCACATGCCTTGCTGTCATACAGCTATCTGCACATGACACACTAAGGATTTGAAACAGAACAAAGAAAAGAGATCTGTTTGTAGGTGAGTTTCTAATTTACTCTCAGAGGTTTCCTTTTTATTGAATCATTTTCTAGTATCTGATCAAAGCATTGAAAATCTATTCAACTAAATTCATCAGAGCACAGAGGAGTGTAGAAGTGTTCCTAGAAATAATATAGTTTAGCTTTTTCATTTTGCACACAATTCTCTGATTTAGGGATTTAAGGTTAAAACTGAACTAGTAATTTTCAGGCTGAACATGATAGTAATTGATAAAATTAATCATATGAGCTATCTAGATGTAAGGAAACAGTGCTAAAAGATGACAAAATGGAAATCCAAAAGTAATTAATGTCAAAAAGGAAAATCTCTGGAATATGAAGTGAGATTTTCAGTATTTTTATATTCTTCAGTTGATTACCTGTCATTTACATACACACTGTTAAAGGATGTTAGGTAGAAGGAATGAAAAAACCTACTATTCAGCTAGATGAAATGTTGTCTTGCACTTTAGGATAGAAGCAATGGCTGCAAATCCAGGAAGGCTTGCAAGTTTTGAGTATTTTGTTTGTATGTTTTTCTCCTCTTTCCACTTTATCATATTTTCCTGCTGATTCTTATATACTAAGTATTTGAAAATGCTATATTAAGAAAGTGTGGCACAATGCTTACATTCTTCTATTGGAAGTATTAAATAGAGCTGTACTGATTACATGTCACTTTAAGCAAGCACAGAAGAAAAATCAAACCCAGGATTGTGGCTGTGTGCTTAGGAGTTAGTCCTGTGAATTACAAATTGCAGCTTCTCCTTTGGAGAGCATGAATCAATAAGAGGAAAATATTTTTTCCATGTGCTTCTTCCATGATAAGTTAGTTCATGATGAATACCATCCTATGGCAGAGCTTGTTAAACAGTGCATGTGATCTTTATAAAAAGCCTGTTTTTTCAAGCAGTTGGCTATGCTAATTCAAAATATAGCAATGAAAAATATATTCCTCTTTTTAGCTAATGCAGGTGCATTTGTTTCCAAATGAATCTTAAGTTGGCCTGCAGAATGCAGTCAGTGCTCTTACATAGTTCTTTCCATTCCTCATCTTAGCCGTTGTCCGTTAAACAAGCTGCTCTTTCAGCCATACAGTGTTTTCAAAGCAAAAAGGCACCCCTCATTCCCTCAGCAGAATCAGAAACCTCTACCCTTTTCCTCTTGTTTTAAAGTGATGTGTTTTTAATTATTGCTATGTTTAATTCCTTCAATTTCTTTTGCTTTTCTCATGAAGGTACAATTTTGTTTTTCCTGGTTGCTTTAAGATGCTTATCAGTAGGTATGTATCTGAATAACTAGGTGTAGGAATAATAGTTGTTTCCAATCTGGATGATCACTTCAGGGGTCCACATGACCCATTATGTGAAATCAATCAGTTATGGCTTAGTCACTTTTTTCTCGTTTGCAATTGTGAATTTTATTTCATTTTATTTTATTTTTATTTATTTTATTTTATTATTTTATTTTATTTTATTTTATTTTATTTTATTTTATTTTATTTTATTTTATTTTATTTTATTTTATTTTATTTTATTTTATTTTATTTTATTTTATTTTATTTTATTTTATTTTATTATTTACTCAGACTCAATAGATATGCCATGTTTGCTCATAGCAGTTTATTTTAAACTTTTGGATGATTGGTGGGTCTCCAGAAGATTTTAACATCAGCATTAGGAAATAGGGAGGGAATCTTAGCAGATTTCTATTTGTGATAATAGTAATCCAAGATGATAGTAGATGCAGACAGCCAAAGCCTCTTAGGCTGTAACACTGATGTTGTAACAAAACCAGGGTATACATCAAATGCATAATTAAGAGAGGTGGTATTCTGGTTGAAAGCCATTGTGAGATATGTTAATGACCAGAGGAACACCTTGCCATTCAGAAGAGTGATAAGATTATTCTAATCCTCCAGTCTCTGAAAGAAATAGAAATTGTCTGTCTCAGAAGTAAGCCTTAAACAACGGGCCAAAACTCAACTGGGGTCCTCTCCCTTTCCTTCCTTTCTTGTCTCTAGAGGGGCTACCAAGTTTCCTGGGGTGCTGTGAAGTTTCACTTTCATATGAGTTCAATCTCAAATGCAAGTACATTTCAAATGACCCCAACTGTTTGGCAGTCGTGTTGGCGGAGGGAAGCTGTTAGGGGAATTTGGTTCACAGCCATAGTTCCCAGCTTTTAAAATGTGGCTATAAAGTTTTTATAATTCTGAAAAAGTATCCCAGAATCAAAGGGTTTACTGCTCGATCCCGGTTCCTTTAAAGTATTCTAAAGTGGATGTTGGGAAAGGGAAAGAGGGAAGGAGAGAGAGAAGGAAAGAAGGAAGGATTTCCTTTGACTTTCTATCCAACTTCTATACCCCCCGTGTGTTTTAAAGGTATGGAAGCATGACAGTCTTTTCTGCAGTCATGTTCTGCAGTTCCTGTTTTGGTGCTTTCACTTAGATCGTCAATTTAATGGGTTACATTTTGAGGGGGACAAACCCTCATGAGCATCTTCCAGGTCTTGATAACATGCCATGATAACAATTAAAAAGAATTACAATCCTCAATTCTCAATCTGGGAATTCTTCAAAAAATCTCAAATATATTATTTAAAGAGCTGTATGGATATGTTAATGAATAAAACAGTGTGAAGAAGCATGGCAAGAAGACAGATTTAAGGTGTTGTTTATTCTGTTACTTCTGCACCCAAAGCTACTTTAAGGTTCCTTTAGTGAAATGATAGCATAAATCTTTTGACAGCTAGAAATCAATTATAGTCTGGACTAGCATGTTACTGTTGTACAAGCATCTTTAGCAATTGTTGCTTTCAAACATACCAAAGTTATTTTCATTTTCTACTATCAGGTAGACAGCTTTGAGTTGATAGAGATGATAGTTTGTAGAGCTGAGATATTTTTGCAGTTACAGAAGGTGCATCTCATGAAGATGATACTACGGCCTCACTGAAACATTGTGGAAGCAATACCTGTGTTTACTTAGTCCTTTTTATTCAGAAAGCTGTGTATGGATTTCTGTGGTCAGAAAAGGTGGTATTCTGGCAGGAATTAGAAAAACAGCCAGCCCAAGGAAGCAGAATATCCCTTGACTGTGCCCTTAGCCAAGGTAAACCCACTCTTGCCCTAGGAAGGAGAATAGCTTGTGTCCTGTAATGCTTCCCTGCCACTGGTGGCAGGTGAGGGGGAATATGCTAGACAAGCCCATGCAGTGGAAAGAAGCAGTTTATCTGTGGGAATCAAAAAAACAGACAGTATTTACATTATTCTGTCTCCAGTCCTATCCTCTCTCACTATGGAGCGGTTGTTCAAATCTGCCTAATCGTATGGCTAGAACAGTTTCTGTAGTCTGCTGTGAGCGTGCCTTCTGTACTCTTAACAGGGAAAAACCTATGCATTGTCACCACGATGCACAGGTATGTGCGAGAAGAGGGAACTTCTCTTGTTTGCCATAGCGCATCTGGAATTCAGCTAGCTAGATGATGGGCACAATTAAGATTTTTTGCCATTTAGCATATGGTAAGGGATCCTCTTCTAAAACTCATCAGAGCTGGGAAGCGGATTTACAAAGACAAAAGTTGGCAAGGGAAGTTGAGGCCATTTGTATCTGGTGAAGCTTCTTCCTTTTGTTCCCACCCACATTTCACCCTTCCTCTTCAAAGCTTTATGAAAGATGGTGGCAGAATCCCAGCAGTGCCTGCCCTGAATTGGATGCCCTGATGGCAGGAACAATCGAGGAACACAGTATGGTTTTATTGCTAGGTAGTGTTTCCAGATGACGATGAAGTTGCAGCCTAATTAAACCACAGCCCTTGTGTCTCTGTATAGCTGGGACAATGGAGACTAGTTCTTGGTTTCATTCAGATACTAGTGTAATCTGACAGGTGCATTATGTGCATGCCTAAATCTGTGAACAGTAAAGGGAAATGTCAAGCTGCTGTAAAAGGAGATGGAACCATGAGAAATATTTCAGTTATAGTATTTTGGACCTCATGAAGGATTTTGGAACAGAATGAGTTCTGAATGTGCATTGAAAATCCTAATAATACTGGAATTTAACAAAAAAAAAATAGCTGGCTTTTTGTTAATTATGTAGTGCAAAACTGAGAAAAATTACTATTGTTGGTAGTTTTAAAAGCTTTATTTAGGGGTGATCTAAGCTTTTTTTTAATTATAAAACTTTGTGACTGATTAATCAGTAAATTATGAATTTAATTTACTGCTTGCTTCAGGGATGCATTTACTCTGCATATTGTTTAGTTTTTGCTACGTTTTAGGAGAATAATTTTTATATTTGGTGTTTACCTATAGTGACTGTGGAAACTGATTATATATTCCTAGTGGTGCTGTTTGCATTTTAATACTCATAAAAAAATCACTATTTTAAAACTTCCTCATAGCTCCTGCGTTTCAAAAATGCCACATCTGTTAACAGGTGCATTTTACTAAATTTTTCTGTGGGTATCTCAGTGGACTACTCCACGTCTGGAATAAGTGCTTGTGAAAAGTATGTTAAGAGTCTGTCTTACAACATTACATCTAAATGTCCCATTAATTGTAATATCTAAGTTAATTTTGAATGTAATAATGCTGTACATTTTTATTGACATTCTGTTGCTATGTGCTGTCACAGTAAAACTACACAGTACAGTTTCACATCATGTTTGTGAAAAACATTTAACAGACTGAGTAAATTTGCATGTATGATCTCACAGCTGTTTAAAACTAATCTGGTGTGTGAGTAATATGTAACCTAGCTGCTTTCAGAATGACATTTTAACAGTTAATAATTGCAAATAAATACTTTTTTATTGTGTTTTCTTCAACAGGACACTACAAGTATAGAAAAAATGTCAAACTGTTGTGAAGACATGTAAGTGCTATAATATTTCTGCATTTATTTGCTGAAAAGCTGAAGGAGTAGCTGGGGTTTTTAACTGTGTGAAAGAAAAAAGGAATTGAAGGGACTTTGTTAAGATTATTTTTGTGTGGTGTTGTGCTCTGTACTTCCTATCTCTAGCAGCAGTTCACTAATCTTTCCATATTGGTTGTACACAAAGTAGCCTCACATTAGTCCCATTCCAAAGCCAGTGGAGCTATATTTTCTTTCAACAGGAAAGATCAAAAGATACTTTCTGCTGTGGCTTGACATACATTTAATTGATTCAGAGGTTCTCCTCTGCTTCAAAAGTTGCCTTCGGTTGATTGACGACACAGATAGTTTCTGTTCTCCAAAGTTAAGTCCCAGCTGCGTGCCGTAATGAAAGAAAAGCTGCATTTATGATGCTGGGACACAATTCATCAGAGTCCAGTATTGGATCCCCAGCCAACCTGCATTGTTTTATCTGACTGAAGTGCACTGTGGGCGTGCTGTCTTTCACTAATAATGCTGTCTTCTGTAGATCAAGGCCCCGAAAGCCATGGCAGCAGACCTTCTCAGAAGTTTTTGGCACTCACTGGAAGATCCTGTGGTTTATTCCTTTCAGGCAGAGGCAACCACTGCGCGTTCCCTACCACTTTGCCAATCACGTCTAAACAGATGGATGGTGGGCACAGATGGGTCCTCCATGCTGGAAGTGCATTACAGGTTTTATGATAATAGGACTATGACAGTCTTCAAGTCAATTAAAATCCACCCACCAATCGTAGGCACAACAGTGTGCTCCAGTCTTTATTTTAATAGTGGTCTTGATTCTGTTCTGAGATTAATACAAGTTGTATGTTTCATGTAAGGTGTATTTACTTCCAAATTAGCTTTCCAAGGGGATTTGTTTTGTATTTGAGGTTAATACCAAAACCAAATGACTGGAATGCAGTCTTACTCTATTTGTTTCCTACTGGCTTTTTTTTTATTTCGGTAGAAAACACTGAAGTTTACATTGATTGTTAGCTTTCCCACTAAGTGTCTTATTTGGCCTTGAATTTTTATCTGTAGGTCTGTCTTGATAATATTTATGTATTTTTTTCTGCTACATGTATTTAAAATTCATTGACACTGCCATTTATTTGTGACATGCAATAGTAATCCTGTGTCACTGCACTATAAAAGGTAACATTTAAAAATGATGCAGATTTGTTCCAAAACCCCAGAGAGATTTATAAAAATACATGTCAATGTATGTGTTTGTATAGAGAAATCAAACATGTTACAGTTATCTTTCTGCATAGATATGATCATAGTGAAAAATATTCATGTCTTTAAGTCATCAAAGGCAATGATATGTTCCAGGGTAAAGTATGCAGATAGAAAGCATGTTTTCCATATATCACAAGGATTTCTTTGCAATAATTCAATAAAGAAGTTGTATGGTGCAAATACTCAAATGATTACTTTTCTAAAAATGTGCATTTAATTAGTTTGCATGATGTACCATTAAAAAGGATATATTGTCAATAAAGTTATAAATTTTATATTTAGTTATGATTAGCTGGAATTGGTCTAAGTGTTTGTATATTGGAAATATATGTGAAAATATTTTAAAATATTTATACATCACATATTTGATACTAACATGAATAGTGAGGTACATTAACTGATTTAATAGGTTACTATGTCAATGTAGATAACTTGTTGTGGGCCCTTTAAGTGCAGAAGTAGATAACTGAAGAAAGCATCCTTAAGGTTACATCTCATAAAATGACAATTGCCAAAGTACTGGATCAGCTTTGCTGTATCTGGAAAAATTACATAATTCGTCCTGTCTCTCTGGATCTCTACAAGTATCAGCATGACATGATTTTTGAAAGTTCTGTGAATTTTTGGAGAAATTCACAGCTTTGGTGTGAATTTTTGTTCAGTTATGCTGCTTACTGTGTTGTCTAACAGGACTAGGATCCACCTTAAATGACAGTCATGCAACAGGATATGAAAGACAAAAAATCAGGTAGGTTGAGTTTGGAGAGAACAGCTTGTTTATGAACAGTTCATTCAAAAAGAAGGGCTAGATTTGTCATGAGTATTATTCATAATGATTTTTACATCAGCTCGTTTGAAAGTCCTAACATAGCCACTGCCAATGTTGGGTGTCCCTTTACTGAATTAACAGATTTTAATGACCTGTTGAAAATTCTAAAAGGTGCATCTTTAAAATCACTTGAAGCTTGAGGAAAGTGGGTGAAAAGGCTGCAGTAGTGCTTGGAATAAAAAAGAATGTGCATACACGTTATAAAGTAATGGCAGTATTCTCTCTCTTGTGTTGGGTTGTTTTTTTTTTTGTTTGATTGGGTTTTTTGTTGGGTTTTTTTGTTTGTTTGTTTTTTGTTTGGTTGGTTTTGTTGTTGTTGTTTTTTTCCCCCGGGAATTTCACTAGTTCAGTCTTCGTGAAACACATAGGGAAATAAAAGCAGTTTTGTCATCTGCCGGCACTGTGGAGCATAGGGGTACCAAACGGGACGGAGCACGGATGTCCGCGATTTACGTGGCGGCGCGTCCTCTTTCGCTCCCCCGGCTCCCTCTGTTGGCCGCCCTCGGGAACGACCCGTTATAACCGCAAATAAGCATCTCTGAATGGTAAGGAGCTTACTGTGGAGTGATAGAAAGAAAAGCCTTGAGGCTGAAGTGTCAGCCATACTTTTAGCTAAATCATGCACATGAAAACCCGGCCCGATTCTCAAATGAAAATGGTGATTTCACAAATTGACAGTTTCTCAAATGTTTTTGGATTGTTGGATTTTGGGGTAAATGTTTTTTTGGTGTTTCTTGGGTTTTTTTTTGTTTTGTTTTTTTTTTTGACTCATTCTGCTATTCATCCTTAACATTGGGAATCAGTATGTAATGCAATTGAGGCAGTTACTTCATTTTTTTACCCCATTTCTGTGTATGTGCAGGAGAGAAGGGAGATTTTGAAGAGGCTTCACTTTTAGGAGGCAGTGAGCTACATCTTTGAATAACAGGCCTCTGAAAGTGTAAAAGTAATAAAAATATAAAAAAAATACTTTACCATGTTATTAGTTTATTAATGTTTCTGAAACTGATTATCAGAAAGAATTATTCCAGCAGGAAATGATCAGGTAGACTTTTATGATCTAGTTTGAAATCCTTTGAATCTTTACTTTGAAATCTCACTTATTTTCCTTTGGCTCTCTTTCATGATTTTTTCTTTTCTTTTTTTTGGTGGAAATTGCATTCTTAGGACTAAATAGTGCTTGTCATTGTTACTCATGTTTCATCCTAATGTAATATCAAAGCTACGCATGCTTTAATGGGCACAGTTAATATTAGCTGTGAACTTCATGATATTTTATTTTCTGAGGAGTACAAAGAGATCTCAAAGCACTAATGAAATATAACCTGAAAACACTGGAAAATAACTGATTTATTTGCAGTAATGGGTAGCTCCTGGTAGGACCAAACAATGCTACCTCACTGTCTCCTCATAATACCAGAGATTTGAGATTTCCTCTGGAAAATCTTGATGTCTAAAATAAAAGATTGTGCATTAAATAACTTTTACCAACCTACCCTCTGATGTGTTGGTTTCAAGGACTGGTTCCATTGAACAGATGGTAGACTACCTGAGATATGCAGTCATTCTCAGTCCTGAGGAGGATTCACAAGTAAGAAACTGGCAAAGAAGCAAGTGGTAGGATAGATTTTGAACTAGGCAGCTTTTTCCTTGGTTTGAATCTAAAATTGGCTAATGTGAGTGGAATGTCCATGGAAGCACAGAGAAAATGAAGGTGAAGCCAAAAGAATTGTTCTGATTCATGACCAGAGTTTACCAAATGAGGTGAGATTGTGAAGAGTGGCAGTTATGCAGTAAATGAATACATATGTGTTCATATGTGTACATATGTGCCTTATGTGATGTCTTTCAATGTCCGTCTTACAGTTGTCCAGTTTTGTGCAGGAAATGGTACATTGACCATTATGTGCCAATGCAAGGAATGTAGGTGGCAAAGATAGGATTTCTACAATACTATTATTAAAGTCAACATTGCATTCAGATTAAGTGTGTCAATAAGATGAATTTTCTGGCAACCTGAAGTTCTTAACGTGAAACACTTTTTTTTGTAATGCACTATTTAACTTATTTGTCTAGCCTTCCTGCCAGCAGTACATCACTTACTGCAGTATTTCTGTTATATATTCGAGGATGCTGTCACCTAGGTGTATTATTTAACTTGGCTATCTCCACCCTTTGTCTTCATCACGCACTCAAGAGGTCACAAATAAGAGACCAATGTAGCTCTGTTGGAGCAACCATATCACAAAGATGAATATTATTGACTGGCTCTTCTC
Source organism: Melopsittacus undulatus (assembly GCF_012275295.1). Classification (NCBI taxonomy): domain Eukaryota; kingdom Metazoa; phylum Chordata; class Aves; order Psittaciformes; family Psittaculidae; genus Melopsittacus; species Melopsittacus undulatus. The sequence goes on along the minus strand of NC_047557.1, from coordinate 33,744,943 downwards.
AATATCCCAGCTGCAAATATCATTGCATTCTTTGAAAGTGTTTCCTTTGTGTGTTGGAATTTTGATCTTTTCAGACAAAAATTGTTGCATATTCCACATACATTGCCATCACTAATACTGTACTAGTATTTCTAAACTGTTGTTAAAAGAGAAACTAAGTGTACATGTACTTTCCCAAGAATAAGACTTATGTAAAACAATGTGAATCTTTATTGGTAGTACATCGTATTTCTCATTCAGTCCTGTATTTCTACAGTTGTGTTATGTGGGCAAGCATAATAAATTGTTGGGTTTTTTTTTGACATTGTATATAAGAAATACATTTCTATTCATAATCTTGTAACCAACTGAAAGTTAACTGTCAGAAGGAAAAGGTACTGTTCTGGTTTTTGCTTTCAAGAAATTACTAGCTTTTGTTTAACCACAAAATCTCGTATCTGATTAATATCTGATATTAAAGCCTTTGAATCTTTCGAAGACATTTAGTTCAAAGTCTTTTGAATTAAAGGTTTGAGTCTAGTGAACTGACCTGACTGAGCATTGTCGCTGTCCAGCAGGACCAAGAAAAATAATCTTAGGTTGCATATACATAGCACAAGCCCAGTGTATATACTTTTCAGGCTCTGTGCCTTTGCAGTCAGACCATTTCCCTCTGAAAGGATTTTCACTTTCTGCCCTCAGTATAAATTGCTGTTAGTCATACCAGCTAGCCATGTTGTAGCTCTCCGTTAGCTATTAGCTAAGTTGGATGAGTAGTGGGTGCATAGTGTGTTGTTTCAGCTTTAAAACTGAGTGATGGTGAGTGATACTATGCATTACATTTGGGAAGAACTAATACTTCTAAAATACAGTGTCTGTTCATCCGCAGCATACTGCGTGACTGAATACTTCAGAAAGCATTGTTCATCAAAAGATTTTTTACTACTTCCTCAATGGCTAAGAATCTTGTGTCTTGCCAAGCTGCGGTGGAGCGATGAAAGTCAGTTGTTGCAACAAGCCCATCTAGATATCATCTGTATAACTGTAAAACTAATTGAGATTTACAGCTGAACATGTGCTTTTCAAGTTAGAAAATATGAAACTTAAATTGTAATTTATGTGTGGTTTTGGGTGAATAGGTATTTCTGTGCACATTCCTGAGACTCATACACTGTAGATCACAGTGTAGTGTATAGATAGAAAATTATCACTCTGTCTCCTTAACAGTTTCAATCTAAGGGCCAGGTAGCAAAATAATACTGAGTTTTGTAAACTAGTATTCTGAATTTTGTATTTCACACGTGTGATTGATCTTTGCTAATTTATCTTGACTGTTTTCAAACAATGCTGTTTAATGTTTATACTGTACTTGTTGAAAATTACAAGATCCAGCACTGATTATGCCTGAATGGGTAACGTATGAAGTAAATGGATGAATAATATCAAAACAGGGAAACTTACTTAATCAAATATAAAAGTGCAAGAGTATGTATATCTGAAAAACAATGTATTGTCTTTTGTTTCTCTTTATTTTAGTCACGTAATACTTCTGTTTTTTCTCTTTTTTTTTAAATTCCTATTGAGATTTCTTCTGTATTTTTCTGGAAATCTTATTTTTAAATTAAAAAAGAAAACTGAAGTTTCTTTTTCTTCTCTGGATTTCGTTTACGTTGGTTTAAAGTTGTGTAAATACTTTGCTAGTATTTTCCAAACCTGTTCTTTTTTTCCTAATTCTTATATAAATTATTCTCATTGCTCAGTATTTTTTTTATTGTGTCTAGATTAAACTGTAATCCCAAATGATTGTTTCTGAAAACTGACCTGTGAAAAATCACTGAATAGTTAGTAAGGAAATTATTATCCGAGCTTGGTTGGGTTTAAGAGACCAAATAAGTGTTGATGGAAACATTGAAAACTTTCTCTGTTAGGTGTATCTATTGGTATAATAACACTAGTTACAGTATTGGTTAAATTTCTTGCCTATATAATTCAATTATGTGTATGCACATATTTATGTTATAATGATGAATTAACCCTCCTACTCTCCCACCCCTCCTCTTTTTTTCTTTCTTTATGCTGTTGTTATGGAAGGTAGGGACAATCAGATTTCTAAAGCAAGCTGCTCAGGGGTGCAAGCACAGGAGACCCAGGCACATTTATGCCAAGATAGATTTCACAGTTCTCTGTAACCCACACTAGAGCAGGAGCTTCTGATATAACCCTAAACTAAAAGTTACATGAATTGCCATTTTTTTTTTTATTCTTAATCTTTGGCTTGTATGTTTTTATACAATGTATTAGATCATTCATAATCATTCTTGCAACTCTTTTTGCGAGAGTTAAATGGATCTGAATCAGCAAATCATCTGGTTTGTGTACCAGTGAATTTATGTCAGATTTTGATACAGAGAGTTTTCACACTTTTGTCTCTTTCATATTATGTACTGGATTTAAACATGTAAAAACAAGTGCAGAAGTATTAATACCCATAGAAGAGTATAGGAGAGAGGAATATAATAGAAACTGCTGGGTATGGTATGAGCGAAAGTCTCAGCTTTACAAGGGGTGAAAGAAAGATTTTAGACACCTGGGAAGACAGACTGCAAGAATAGTCAGCTGAAGAAAAGAGCCAGTGCTTATGCCTGAAAGGAAATTATTAAAATAGCTGAGTTGTGGCACTTCATGAATAAAGGAGCACAAACTACATGATGACAGTTTGTGGCGCAGGACTTGCGTCTTCTGTTTCAGCCTAGGATTCGGATTCTGGTAATAACTGTAGTAAAAATCATTTCCATACTGATCCTTCCACAACAGTGTAAAACTGACCTGTAAAATCCTGTGTTCTGTTTGTTTTCCAAGACAGGGCTGTAGTGCCTGTTGCCAACAGTTTCAGTTTCTTTTGTCTGAAATTTCAGTGGGCCTCTTTTCCCCACATAATAATTTTGAATCTGGTTGATCTCTGCTATAAAATTTATTTAGTTTAGTATTTACAGATTAGATAGAACTGACTTATGTGAATGTGTGCCTTCTTTTTGGTGTGTGGAAGCAGAAGTCTATTCTCACTTGCCCATTAGAATAATGTGTAGGCTGCAGTATTTTTAAGGCCTAAAGCTCCTGGAATATTTCTTGATGTGTTTTGTTCTTTTATAAACTGAACAAAACAAAGTATTCAACAGTACTTTTGAGTCTATAAATTAATTTTAAGAGGCTGTCAGGTAGTGCAGATGAACAAATGCATACAAGCACTGGTGTAGGCTGACCAATTACCCATATGAGCTGCAATTACATGAATGTGCAAGGGCAATTGGAGGGAAAATTGGACCCTGTGGACATCCAGCTGAGTAAACAGGCTTGAGGAAGGATGGAGGATGTGTTAGTCTGAAAAAAGTACAGCTAAGCTAATTTAAAAGAAAAACCAGGAGAGAATTTGTATCAATCACAGCATATTCTTTGTATGTCCTCTAGTTTCACAATGTTTTTTTGTTAGACTTCCCCTCTCAAAAACATTCCCTTTGCCGAAGGATCTGACACATGCAGCAATAGGCTTTGTAAGCAGTAAGCCAAAAAGCTGTATTTCAGTCACACAGAGCTGAACATAAAATGAACTGGACAGCTGCTGCTGAGGAATAACAACTCTTTCAAGCCAAAGTAATAATTTATCTCCAAATATAAAACTATTTCCTGCTTAGGATGCTTCACACTCTCACTCTTGTTTCATGAATTTGGAACTTCCTTGTAGCTGCAGCCAAAAGCCCTACTTCCACAGTCTTTTGGCTGCCATTTGGATGATGTGCTCCTCTTTTGTTTCTAAGTAGTGTAAGTGCGCACAGTGCAGTTACTCCAGCCCTGCAAAGGTGAGATTCGATAATTTTTGGTAGCTAATGGATGCTGTCACACTGGATTAGACTGCAAGTGTGGGACTCGGGAGATCTGCCTTCAGTTCTCTGTGTGGCCTCTGGTTCCTTGGTGAAGACACCTTGTGTCCAAAGCAGTGGTTGGGTACAAGTGCAGTGCCAAAGGTGAAAGCTGCAATCCCTTGCTTGAGCACTGCTGTGCATGCCACTGCATCCTGTGTCACAGCAGCTCTCAGGATGTCCAGAGCAATGCATCCCCACTGCCCCAGGCTGTCTCTGCCTGGGGAGCAGCATATTTGCTTCCTGCCTGCAGGACACTGAGATCCTTTCCTGAAGCCTTTGAATGATGCAGCCAAACACAGCTGGGGTGCATGGGTAGGGTTTGCCATATACAGCAGCAGCCATTGCTACATTATGGCCATAGCAGGTTACTGTACATATCTTTAAGCAGAGAATTGCAGTTAGAGCAGTTCCCGGGGGTATTTGGTACTCCTCCCAGCTCAAAGTAGGTCCAGCACATCTTGGGTGCTTGCAACTACCATTCACCAAGTGCTGACTCCCATGGTGTCTTATACTGGAGGTGAAAACCCCAGTATTCACAGCTGTAGCATCCTTTTCTAGGGTCCAGGTAGCAAGTTATTATTGCATCCAGGATCCATCTCTTTCTGCCTGTATGACAGAGTGCGACTACAAGTGTTCTCTGCCTCAGTTATGCTAAGGATAATGTTAAGTGGTTTGGTGAGGTAATTTTTACTTTTTTTTTTATTTCCACAAAATATTCTGACAAATAAGATGCAAAGCTTTTGAATTATGTTGAAAATCACAAGTGTTTAAGGTAACTTTGTTATGTGACAAAGAAGAAAAAGAGATTTATTGTCCCACAGGTTTATGTCTGATGAGGCTTTTTCATGTCGTTTCCAGCTTGGTATTTTATGTAATAATGCTTCTGCACTGAGGCAGAAGTCATGAATTCAAGAAGTTGAACTGTTTAATTGACTTTCTAACATTATTTCCAGGTAAGACAGGTCACTATATTTCTGCTAATGATAAAACAGTTTTACTTTCTGCCCTCATTCTGCCAAAAGGCAGTTAGAAAAATGAGAAAATAAATTTTCTCCTTTATCCCACTCCATTAGAAAAGCAATGAGTTGTTTCATGAAGAGGAGGTGGTTTTGAGTGTATTGTAACAAGATGATGAATAATATACTTCCCTTTTAACTGTAGGGGAAGAGAAGGGAAGGGAAAGGAAGAAGGAACTTCAAGTTCAAAAACTCTCTAGTTTTGTCACTTGAAACCAATGCTTACTGTAAAATGAGATTCAAATACTTCACATTTCTGTCATCTTCCAGTTAGGCAGTGGCTTGGCAGATACCAAAATACAAGCAAGAGTTGGTAGCTGAAGGATTGTAAAATCCCCTCTAAAAGAGCTGCTTTTCTGGAAGATTCACATAAAATCCAGACTATGAAATCTTAACATGTTTTGCCATGTTCTACTGAACACATAGATGGAGAACTCCAGTAGGTCAATTCAACAGCCTCCATAACTTCACAGAAAAAGATAAGGAATAAGGAATGTGACCATGTTAGCATTGCACACCTTTTAAATGAGAACTTAGAACTGCTTTGGCATCTCAGCAGGATAGTCTCTTCCTGAGTATCTGCTGCATAAATACAGCTTTACTTGCAGTTTTCCAGGGTAAAGATATGTCTGAACCTCAATATATAAGTGAGTATGAGAAGATGCAGTCAAGGAATTAAATAAAGAATTTTTCAGGACCTTATTTACAGCTATTCAATGAAACAAGAATGCTATTGAACATCTGATTTTGTGCTGATAGTTTTAGATGGAAAGTATAAATGATAGGCTTCTTTGTTAGAAAATGAGAACATAAATTGGACATTTTTTACAAGAAAAATATTTGGTTTTGAAGAATTTGTCAGCACAGTGGTTTTCACATTTCTGAATCAATGCCATTTTACTGTATTTTCTTACTCAAAGTGACTGTGCTCTGTATTTTTTGATATCTCAAGTTAGACACAGATCTCTGCTTTTGGCAAAAGTACATTTTTGCAACCCACAGACCTCAAATTGCCAAAATCAATTCTTTTCAACAGCACTGCAACCATCCTTTTGTTGTTTCAGTAAACTTTTATCTTCACTATCATTAATGCTTCCTGTCTGTCTCTGGTGGTATTGCATGGGGCATGAAAGCCAGTATTTAGTGCCATGGAATAGGTTTGTCAAGTTAACAGCAGGCCACCATGAAATATATTGAAGCTGTTCATATATTAAAACTATTTATAGGTAAAAACAGTGCTAATTTTGTCATTAAGTTCGTATTCATTTTCAGGTACTAGCATTTTTGGTAAAAATGATTCATATTCACTCAGTTATTTGTAAGGAAAAAGCTGTTGAAAACAGTGCATCAGTATCCACTAATCTTTGAAATGATCAAAGGAGTAGCATTTTACCTCTAATCAGTCAAACATAAAGCAAGATAATACAGTAATATTCAGGTAAGAAATTTATTTGTATGTGGAAATCAGTTTATATTTGAAATTAAGAATAACCATAAATGTGATGAGACATCCAAAACTGGCAGAATGTTATTACTTCATACGAAGACTAGATTAGAATCACAATCAGCAGTGTCAGGTGAGGAAGCAAGTAACAAATATTTAATCCATCGTGGCAGAATTGCTTGAAATTAACCTGCCTAAACCTTAAGAATTGGCAAAGAGAGATTTTAAAATGTGAAGTGTCTTGTCCATCTCAGTTTGATTTTGGCACCTGAAACAAGAATTCTGAAACGTATTTTCGACCGGGAGAAAACATATTACCAGAAACATTCTGTCCTTGATGTTAGCTCTTGTTACTGTTCCCTGTAGTATGTAAGAAAACTGCACCATTACAGAAAAAGCCTTGATAAATCCTCCCTAAAACCTGGCAAAAAGATGTGCAAGCTGACGTGTAACAAACATAAAAGTGTGGACAGGCATTTAGAAACATGGGAGGGCTGAAGATACACATCCAGTTTGATATAGCTCTCCTGAATGAGATGAAAAGGATTGTTGCCCCAAGGTGACTCTGAATTCTTTCCAGTGTTAAAATATTCCTGGCTCAAAGTGGTAAAGAGAGATGCAGGGAGGAGTGCTACTGTTAGCAAACCTGCATGTGAAAATTAGCCTCTTTATCCTTTCTGCTATCATCAGTTCAGATGCTTTTGTTCTTGGAGCTTCCCTGTGGAATTGCTGAGTTATGAATGGGTGCATCATGCTGGGACAGAGTCCACTCTTCCCAAGTCTTCCTGCAAATTAGTGAGAGAGGTGACTTTACAAAAGCTAAACATTTCAAGTCTATTAGAACTGCAGATACTTAAATGGAGGAAATGTCACATTGATGGCATTGTTGACCTTCAGCCACAGTCATGTCCAATTGATCAGATTTCCCACCTGCATGCCTTTACAAAGCAGAAAAATGTACATGCAAGCCATATTGGTATCTGTAGACTTCATAGAGTGTTCCCATAAAGATGTAGCTACTGTTTTCTGAAAAATGAACTCAAAGGCAATTGAAAAGCTAGGGGTTAGGTATTACAGCTAAGATGTGTCACTCTCTAGATGTCCTATTCTAAATGCTTAGAAAAAGATACAGGAAAAATTACCCATTGCAATTGAAATTAGTGTACATGTATGGGTGTATGTGAACAATTTCACAGTTTTGGAGAAGTCTGAACAAAACCACTACTGTTCCAAGTAGATCTTGACTTAGGCTGAGAGGCAGATAATACAGAATAGTACTTAGTAGAAATTATTATCTCAAGAATTGCATTTCTTTTGTTTGAGAAATTCAACAATGGCAAATTTTCTTATAGCAATGTGTGGCTGATTCTGAGGAAAGGAAGAAATTACTGGGGTTTTAGCATATTGTTTTGGTTAATCAAATTTTAGGAGAAAAAAAAGTATGGGAATGGATGGAAAAGAGATTTGCTTTCTCATAAAAGATATGCAGTAAAAAATGTATGGCTGAAGAGGAGGCAGAGAGGAAGGGTTGCACCTAGGAGAATGCTAACAAGGCTGTTCTATTAGTCCGCATGGCTACTTGTCATTGTTAGGTCTAGTAAATGATTTGGTAAACCTATCTTAAGTGGAGTTTCAGTTATAATTTTAAAGGGTTTTGAATATGAATGCCTATACTGTGTAGTACTTGAGTACAAAACCAGTGCTATGTAATCTGATCTCAATCAATTATCATTTAAAATAAATGGTAAAAAAGCACTGGAAAATTACTTTTTGAGGAGGACAGGAACTGCAGATCTGCTGGTTTAGTGAATTATTTGCAGGATATGCTACCTGTATCAATACATTTTATGTAGTTATTTCACAAAAGCCAATCGACACTTGAAGGTAAGAATCTGTACCAACCAAATAGCTTGTTTTGGTTATAATTCTCCAGAGGGGCTGACTGGCTGTTTGAAATGATTCATTCAGTTTGTCTAATATGTCCTTAGAATTATAAATTGTGTGGATGAATTGAACTACATTATTCTATGAATGCCTTTCAAGAGCAAGCTTTCAAAAACAGTTACTGTTGAGATGCCAGGGCCATTATCAGGCAGACAATAATTTTCCCAGGTGGGAGCTGAGTTAAATTTTACACTTCTTTTCATTTACATATTACTTGCTGTACTCTGCTACAGCTTGCTGCCCTGTGCTCCACTGGGGCAAAAGGAAGATGGTGAACTGAAGGAATGAGGCTATCCTGCTAATGCTGGGTCACTGAGCTCCCCATGAACCTCTGATTCACCATGTTTGCAGTTCCCTGCAGGTTTGGGGTATCTAGTGTGGCAGCAGAGGATTTGTCAATTTCTTGGACTGCTTCATCCTCTGCCCACAGTACACTAGCCTGTATCTGGTAAAACTGGACAAAAGGAAGACACAGAAAACCAGGAAAATGAAGAAAACACCAAGCAGACCAAACTTTTATTAAGTCACTTGTAATATAGTCCTGGGTATTGCTAACTTTTAACACATATAGCTGAGTTCTTAAATCATATACCAATCAGTCCAGGCAGTTAAAAGGAATCGAGCTTCTAGATCTTTCACATATGAGATGTTCTTTATCCCTGGTCTATTCTCCCCTTTTTCTTACCTCTCTCATGTAATACAGCTGGGTGAAACCAATTGTAGCCATTCAACAGTGCCAAACACTACATACAGCTTAACACTGCCTCTGTCTTTTTTATTTTTTGCAAGCAAAACAGGCTTTGGACTGTGAAATACAGGTGGGTGTGAAAGAGCATGAAAATGCTCATATGGGGAAATCATTAACCACCACTACTCGAGCAGACAGGTGGAACAAGGATAAACATAAGTCTTACTGAGACATGAGCCAGTAGTTAGTGATACTCCTAGGTTATTCTGAGCAGCACAGTTACACGGTGCCCCCAAACACAAGGACACTATTACCTGTGATTCCTGTTTAGCTAATAACAAACCCATTTTATGTCATTTCAGCAAAAACATTAGAATGAAATATATAAACTAAATGTAAATATTCTTGGAAGAGGCCAGCTAGAACAGTGTCTTCCCTCTTCCTTTTGTTTTCTGAGGAATTTTTTTTCACCAAGTAAAACTGGTGGAGACCATCCTCCTCGCTCCAGCTGTGCCCTCTCCAGTCCCTGGCCAGCACTCAAACCAAGGCAACTGCCATGCCCACTCCTTCTGCCCTGGAAGCATTGAGCATACGCTGTCAGGGACTGAAGCTAGTGCTCAAACATATGAGCCTGGGGGAACAGCAGTGATTTCCCTAGAGCCCTCTGCACAGTACTGTTGTTCATGCCAATGCATGGTGAGCACCAAGCAGGTGTTTTGGTCCTGGCAGATATGATGGTTTCAGCAGGCCCCAGACTCAAGATGTGCTGCAAGCAAAGTGCTTGCTCCACATCCAATTACAAAAGTGCAGTGTATTTCATGAAGCACATCAGTATGCCCCTGTCTTCAAAGAGCAGGCGAAAAGAATCCATTCCTTCTAAGGAAATTATGAACAAGTGGCATAATGACTTGCTGGGCTTCTTAGCACTGAATCTCAGGGGACACACTTCAGATTTCTACGATTCTCAAATAGCTCATAAAGTCCAAGCCACAGATGAGATGGATTATTGTTAGAGTATTATCCTGTGCTGAACACTAACAGCCACCCTCCTCATGAAACAGGGTATTTACTGAATAAAGAACACTTGTGTGAGACACACCATTCTTAAATATCAAATAGTATTTTCTTGAAAATAGCAAGTGTGACTTTACCTTAATCTTTGAATAATGGTTTTCTTTTGGGGATGTTTTTTAGAAATGAGAAATGCCATATACTGCATTTGGTAAAATTCTTTTTAAAATAATTTCAGAGAATGCTAGAATTTTAGCATTTCCACTTATATAACATTGGCTCCATTATTGTGCATGAATTATTTGAGTGGAAACTATGCAAATGAAACATTTTATGAGGCTGATTTAGAATGTACAGTTGAACCCTCCAGTTTTGGGCATGTCTCCACCACTGGCTGTGTCCTGACCAGGTTGCAAGATAAAACAGCACACAAGCATACGCACAAGCAGCAGCACTTTGGTGGACATATTGAAGTTATATCATAATCAGGTTTCCAAGTAAACCATCCCATTTGCCTCTGAGTTTGACTGATGTGTACTTTTAAAACCAGAAGTTTTCTCTGCATTATTTTGCCATATCTGCTTTGCTAGTCGTCACTAAGTATTTATTACTTCAAGAAGTTATTTGCAAACAATAGTTTAGCATTGCTTTGTTCATGAATGTCATCAGCCTGTGAAGTGGGTCTATAGGCTTTAGAAAGCAGCCTTCTCCACCTGCCATCCCCCATTTTCTTTCTGCCCCAGAAGTGCTGTGCTCAGCCTGGAGGGCTACCAGGCAGCTGTAATGGGAGCAAAAGCAGAGTGCTGGAAATACACTACTAGTCAGCCTCCACATCAGCCTTCTTTATTACTTTCAGTGAAGCTACTGCTGCTGCTGCTGTTGTTGCTGGCTTCTCTTAGTCAGGACTGTTTGTGAATTGATTGTTGAGCTCTGCATGTTTCTGGAGGCACCCTGCCAATTCTTGAGTACACTGAAGCTCCAGAAGAGAGGGAGTATTTCTACCCTCAAGAAAATGCTCAGGTGGAAGTGTCTGGTTGTAAAATGCTGGCTTTCATCACTCTGGTAGTCAGTAAAGATGTTTTTTGTATGGCATTCCTTCCCTCCAGCGATCAACTGAACCACACAGCTTGTTGTCATCAGCAAACTTGCTGAGGGTGCGCTTAATCCCACTGTCCATGTCACCAACAAAGATGTGGAACAGGAGTGGTCCCAACACAGACTGCTGAGGGACACCACTTGTTACTGGTCTCCAGCTGGACACTGAGCTGTTGACTGCAACTCTCTTATTATTAATCTTATTATTAAACCTTATTTGTCTCTTTACTAATGTCAAATGGGAAAAATTAGAAAGCCTGAGCAAAGGTAAGTGCAATTATTGTCCCAGCTACCATAGCCACAGCATGAGGGAACCATCAAATGTACATTTTCCAGAGGACATAACTCAGCTGAGAGCAATGGGCTATCAGGCTTCTGTAGCCACATACTGCTCCCTTAATAGGAATTAAAAATCTTGTTGCCATAAAGGACCTCTCTGTGTCAGTTTATGTGAATGGGTTCTGAAGGTGCCAGTGACTATGGATGGAAGGTATTTACCAGAAAATAGCAGGGAAAGAGGAAAAGTGTATGCTGAGGGGAGCATATGAAAGCCTCCTGTTGGACTCTAGAAACCAGCAGTCCTTTTGTATTCTCATGAAGGGCTGAGGCAGGGCTGTGTGTACATCTGGTGAGGCAAGGTGTCTGGTGAGACACCTGCCCAAAAGCCTCTGGTGTCTCACTGCAACACCACGCATCTGAGGAAACGGCTGAGGCTGATTTCCCAGCTTCAGCCCAGCAGTGATGAGTGTGTGTAAGTGTGCGCAGGCATATGAGTAAGAACTATGGGAGGCAGCACAGAAATGTGGCCTGTGGTTAGCTGTCTACTACACTGATGTAAATGGTTTGGCCCTAGTGTTGGCTTGGTTAATGAAAAGTTTCACAAGAAAGATAATCTGTGACCGGTGTCTGTCCAGAAGCCTATTAACTATCATGAAATGGGAATTACTGACACTGCAAGGGTCCCTGCATGCCATGGATAGCCTCAGGTTGCTAGGATAGTCTCTATCCATTTGTGAAAAAAATGCTGCTCTGGACTCACAATAATGAAAGGAGTTTTTCAGAAAAGAAAAACAAGGTTTCAAGAACATCCAAAAATCTGGATGTTGATCTTGGTTTCTGTAATTACTTCAGTCTACAGTACCAGTCTGGGTCTCTCTGTGCCAGCACTGCGAATCCTCCAGAGCAGCTTACTTTGACTTCTTTTTTTGAGCCTCTCTATTAGTAGGTGTTGGGACCTTCTGAAAAGAAATTAACAGATTCCTGAGGGCTCATTAAGGGTGGTGGTCTTCATTAGGTCCCTTCTGGATATGAAATGAGTCCCCTTGAGCAGAGTCAAAAGCTTAGCCAGCCTGCAGAAAACAAATGTAAAAATCCTTACAAAACCCTTGAGGAAAAGTCAGGCTGGGAATCACACTCTTAATGTGCTAGGAAGACAGGTTGTACTGAATTTTATATTTTAATGTCTTCTTTTGATCCTTCAAAAATGTGGAAAATATGTTTATCCAGGAGAGGAAACAAAACAAAACACAAACAAATAAATAAATGAGTGAAATGGGGTCAGTAAAATTCACTTGAAAAATTCACTCAAAAAATCCATCTCACTTGAAAAATTTAAGTTATTCCAGGTAAAACCCTCCACCCTTTTATGGAAATGAAGTCTGAATAACCTTGAAATGCATTGCCATTATATAACAAGCAATACTGATTGCTTTCCTGATAAATCTTTTTCTGAAAGGAAAAAAAAAAAGATAACCTGAAAAATGTTGTCCAATTACATATGTGTCCCTGCATTGTGTATAACTGTACCTATAACTGTATCTTCAATCAGTACAGGAAATGAGACCTCTTCTACATGTCACAGCATTATAAAATTCTCATCCGCAAACCAGACATGGCTGGGAAAAAGGCAGACCTCTCAGCAGGCAGGAGAAGGCATGGGAGCAGCACACGTATGGGAAGCATGCAATGACCAGCACTGCAAACGCTGTGTTTCTGCATGCTAGAAATCCCCATTCTGCCCTCAGCTAAAGCAAGGAAACAGGCAGCAACAGAAGGGAGGTTCATCATTAACTCTGTCTTTCCTGGCTGCACAAGAGCAGACATCCATGTGATGTTTGTGCCTTACATAAGTGTTCTTCCTGAAGCTTAAGGGGCTGTGTTCCTCTGGAATGGAGCAGCTCCACTGCAGCAGGCTTGGTAGAAGAGAATGCTGAGAGATGGCATCTGCTGTGGGCTGGGCATTTGAGAGCCTAAGACCTCTCAGGTAGCTATAGTGTGATAAAGCTTTTATCCTCTTTTAAACACTGTGAACTGGCTTGTGATTACCTAAAGTGTGGGCTTCCACTCCCAGCCATCACAGCGCTGCTGAGGATTTGTGGATTTCCCTAGTAAAACAGATTAGAGGTTGATGCAGTTGGATTCTTCACCTGTGATCAAACTTCAGTGTGTGGAAAACTCCACATTAGTCCCAGGTTTCTTTCCATTGGGAAGTTAGCTGAGGTTAGCAGTTATGTGTGAAAGCAAGTGGCAGGATCCGTTTTCTTGTACAAGGTTTATATCACACCTGCAGCTGACTGTTGTGTGCTGATGGTGAGCCTGCTAGTGATGGTGACAGGAGAGATTTATCCTGGGACCATTTAGGACATCTGATTGCTCGCTGCCTACTGACAGCTGGATAAAACTCTGTTGGTGGTACACTCAGTATCTTATCATGTTTATCACATAGACAGGATGTTTGAACACAATGTAGGGACACAGATGAAGTGAGTTAATGCCTCCTGTGTGCTGCAAGTGTGCTGAGCCAACCCGCAACACCTGATCATAGCCAGATCTTCCACTGATCCAAAATTTTCACATTTCTATTTATCACTGTGACCTAGCTGGAATGAAAGAGAAGAAAACATCCTCATCTATTGCATTGACCTCTTCTAGAAAAAAGTGTTATATATGTTTAGTGGGCTGGGATGTCCAGACTCTCCAGTAATTAATTCTATGTCTGCCTTCACTGATGCTGGCCTCATCCATATATTTAACACAAGAAACTGAGGCAGCAACCTGATTTTAACAGCACACATTGAGAAGCAAGGAGTTTTAATGTTTTGATGCATCTGGTGTTGCTACAGAGCTGTTCTGTTGCTCAGAGTAATTTTTTTTTTTAGGTACTGTCACTGTTTAAGGATCTAATTAAATGGATCATGGATGCCAGCCCTGACAGTCAGCTGAGGGCTGTAGGTCCATGCTTAGACAAACTACTGCCCATCCTGCAGTAGTGGGGTGCATGCATGGGTACCCCCATTCATCAGCAGGAGTGTTGCACAGCTGTGGCTGTAGCTACAGTGGGCTTTCTGCTGCATGAGCCATTAATTCTGGAGGTAATCTTCATGGAAGGAAAAAATACTGGAGAGTGTGGAAAAAGAGGCAAGCACATGTAGGAGAAAGAAGAGATGTACAGCAACGAGGAGTCATGGTAGGGGCTATGTGTGCCATAGTGTTGGTACCTCCATATGCCGGTAGCTCTGGATTCTTACCTACAGCTCATGGCAAATAGGTGTAAGGAGCCTGTGATTGCAAAGACTTCTCAAGTATAAAATACAGAGCAGAATGTCAAAGATGATAAACTGAAACCATGATAAGTAGAGAGATGCTAAGCATGAGAAAACCTCCCTTGTTGATTCTGTGATTCTATAATATTATAATTTTAAAGAGAATTTCTGAAAGCAGAGGGGCTTGTAGCTTAAGCACACATAGAATGTGCAACACAGCAGTAAAACTGATTTTGATTGCTTTGGTCAGGACTACCAAATGTTCTTTCTGTATATCTCCTTTAATGTGAGTCAGGGTTTATTGATTTCCTCTGTGTACTTATACATGCACTTTTCCTTTTCCACAGCTTAAACTAAAGTCAGAATTCTTTCCTCTTCAAAGCCAGCCCTTCCTTCAGGGAGTTGCAAATTTTCCATTAGGGAAAAGACTTGCATGGAAAACCTTTCAGGAAGAATTCCTTCTCTCCCTGCTGGCAGTAGGTAAAACAGGCAGATGACCCCAGGCTGTGGAGTGGGAGGGAGCAGCGATTGAAGTAGTTCCCCGCCCCTCACCTCCCCCTTGCCAGCTAGATCATCCCGAGCACGGGAGATCAGCAGTATCCAGGGTAAGGGAGGGGGGAAAAGTCTGTGGCACTATAGTTCCCAGTCTGTGGCACTGCAATAACCGCAGCCCCTCCTGCTCCTCTTGTCGATTTACCAGCCTCCCTAGTCCTTGTTAGAGGCTGATTGCAAAGAGGTAAACTGTTTCCATATGTCCAGAATAAGAACAGTTTGTAGCCTTTGGCAACCCCTGTTAGATCCAGCTGCAGCTGCTACCTTTGTGTTTCCGCGGGACACCCACCTGTGCACAGCACACACGTGTGTTTGTGTGTGCGAGCATGTCACGGTGCGTGCACACACATGTGTGCTCTCGATGTCTGAACCAAACCCTCACTGTGTCAAGGCAACTGGTGTGGCCTTGCTGGGGAAACACTAATTCAGAGCAGTTTCTTTCCCCTCATTTCTTAGTCTCAGAGCTGACCACGAACCATGTCAAACAATATACAACCGAGAAGAATGCAAATAAACTGAAGTCCGCATAGCCCAGCAATGCAGCTAGCCGCCCACTTGCGAGATGCTGAACTGGTGTGCACATGATACTCAAAGAACGCTGGCGAGTTTCACCAATCCCTTCAGACAAACAGGGGGGGAAAAAAAGAAGGAAAAAAACCTGATCCTTGTCTTTATATCGGTGAGGTTGGAGTTCTTGCTAATAAAGGAGCTTTTCCCATGATGCAGTGTGATAAGGATTGGCCTACATGTAGCCCAGCAAGCCACTGCTGATGTTTTCTTGATTAGGTGTCTTATCTTCCATTGAACTGCATCTGATGAAGGTTGCTGACAGCATAATGGCAGGGAAAGCATCGGACAGCTCCATAAAATGGCAGTTATGCTATGACATGTCAGCCAGGACCTGGTGGATGGTAAGTTGGTGTGATAACTTTCCTTTTCTCCCTGCCTGGAAGCCTTTTTGTTTTCCTTTCTGAACTCCTCCTTCACTGCTGCAATGCACATGCTGCAAAGTTCAGAGCGTGCAAAGTTTCCAGCTCCAGCTCAGTGGCTCTGCAGAGCTCCTAAACATCATAGTCAGATAGTCAGGATTTCTCTGCTGCTGTAGTGGCATGGGCCTTCCTTATAAAACAGCAGCAATGATAACATGGGATTTTTACTTCTTTTTTTTAATTATTATTATTATTCCTATCTCTTCTTTTTTTCCTTCTTTTCTTTTTTTTCCCCCCACTTCCCTCTGAAATGCAAATCTTGCAGCGCTTGCCAAG
This sequence comes from Melopsittacus undulatus, assembly GCF_012275295.1. Taxonomy (NCBI): domain Eukaryota; kingdom Metazoa; phylum Chordata; class Aves; order Psittaciformes; family Psittaculidae; genus Melopsittacus; species Melopsittacus undulatus. Next base: position 33,728,490 of record NC_047557.1, on the reverse strand, counting down.
CTACTTGATGAGAGAATGTGGAGGTGGAAGCAGCCACGGGAAAAAAGAAAGCAGCCTTGTCATCACGGTCTTGGCTAATTGTTCTTGAGTTGGTCTTAAAAACAGAGCAATCTGCCTCTTTATTCTGTTTCCTCCTAATAATTATTTAGAAAGTGTATTGTATCATGTTGTGAGCAGCCTCCTAATCAGTATGCGATTGTCTCCCACGCTTCCCCTTAATTTGGAGTCCTCCTCCCTTCCAATGAATGCAGTAACTGGAGCAACTACTGATTAATATGCCGCTTGTCATAATTAAATTTAGTTAATGAGGATATGCATATTCAGTCCATTTTTTCTTTGTTTGGACGAGCATGGCGGTTTTGTTCATATTTATACAGCTGCAAATGAAAGCGGGGAGGTAGAAAAAGCCCTTACTGAGCTCAGGGAAGGGTGGACTCTGAGAGACAACTTTTTTAATGTTGCTGGGCAAAGGAGCCCAAAACTTTATTTAATGAAAACAGTGGGGCTGGGAGCAAGTGTTTTGGGAATGAAAAGCTTTTCTCCTCAGCAGAGCTACGAGAAGTTTTCTCCATACACTGATTTTGTTACGTGTGGACAATGGTCTCTTGTATGCAATAGCCATGCCATGAAAGGGACCTTCTGCTGGCAAGCATTCCATTATGAATATTAATTTCATTCTTGGGTTGCTTTGTCTGGTGGTGTATTTTTACCCTTTTCATTCCTTCGTTGATTGCCTTTGCTTGTTTGTCTGCATAATTATTATGCTTACTGCATGGACTGTTTTTTTTTTTCACAATTAGTACAGTGCTGAGACAATAGGCACTTTATTCTTGGGAGGTGGGTCTGGGTAGCACCAGTGGAGAGCAAGTCCCGGTGCCTGGACAGAAGGCAGCTTTCCTACATGTACTGCGTTCCTACACGGCTTTGCAAGGACTTCATTATCTTTCTAAAGGTGGATGTTGATACATGCCTTCAGTGAGGGTGTCACACCTGAAGGGAGTATTTAACTTAAATTATGTTTGCTGCTTGTGATTATTTCTGTACTTTCTGAATATGGGGAAGGAGATTTTTTTCTGTCTTTGCTACTTGTTGAACTAGTGCAGTATGAACATTAATGTAACTTCAGAAAGAACACAGCAGGAAAGTAGATGATGAGCTGTTTTGAGAACCTGCTTTTTTTGCTGGGAGTTATACTGTATACTGTTACTATTATGTTTAGATTCATGTTTATATCTTTAATCAGACTTTTTTATTGTAAGAGTGTACATTATTGAAAAGAGCTGTTAAAGTGACTGGCAGATGTTTAGACATGAACATTATGAAATGTATGCATAGCAGATTTCCTTAATAATGCATGTAGTACGGCTTGGTTTTTTAAGGAGCATGTCTTCAGTTTAATAAAATTTTCCCTAAAGATAGCTTTCAGTAAGCTGGCATTGCTTGCAAAAGGAAAAGAAAATCAATACTTTCACTCCATGCAGTATTTTGTCCTGAATGGTAATCTGTAAAGTACAGGTAATGTAAATGTCAACTGTCACAAGTGTGTATTTCATGCACACTTTAGAAAGGGAGTTTAAAAATGCTTGACTGTTAATTATGGGTTAAAATAAAATTGTATTTTAGCTGTGCATTCTATTATGTATCATATTTTTAAAGTTGCAGTTGTACAATCTGAGGTAAACCCCTGTACAGTGTGAACTGTTTTCTCTCAAAGAAGTATCTTATGCTTCAGTGCCGTAGTGTACAAAATATTACCGCAGTTTATTGCACAGTTACTTACAGTAAGTTCCTATTAGGAATATGCAGCATAAGTAAAATATAAACACTTTTAACCAGAAAAAACACAAGAAGGGCTGATTTCATTAGTTTTCTGCTTTTCCTGAATGATTGTAAACATTCAATTGCAAATCCTTTGTGGTGAATAGGAAATAATGGGTTAAAATGATTACTCATATTTATGAAAGGTTCATAAAGACATGGTATTATGACAGGCATAATTACAAAATCTAGTGGTTTGCACTATAGATAAGTTATCTTTTTATTATAGATAAGTTTATTAACTTTATAATTATTTTGTAGCACGGGTGTTCAACATCACACTGAGTTTGAATATTCCTAAAATAATGGCTGCTTTTTTTTTTTTAAGTAATTTAATTTAAACTGCTTTCTGGAAAACAATATTCTACCTTTCTCTTTAAATTAAGTTGAATGAGTGTTTAGTAAGTTAGGTCTGTGTTATCTACTTATAATATTGTAGTACTACTCTGGCATTTCCCTATCAAATTGATTTATTACTATTTAGATAAATAAAAGAATCCGAATGAAATAAACAGTAAGATAGATAGGAAATAATAAACAAACAGAAATTGCACTCTCCATCTGCGCTCTCTTGAATATGGATTGATTCACAAGTAAGTAAAAGTTTTACTGAGAATGCAACAAACAACCAAGTGCAAAAAACAAAGTAAACTTTCAACACATTAAGAAACAGTAAATATATGGAGAACTGTCAACTGATTATCCCAGTCTTTTAGATGGAGTTAATGTGACCATCTTGGTTTCACATCATCTTAGTATTTTTGCATTTAACTTTGTGGTGAGGGAGAGAACATACTCAGTGAAGAGAGAGAACCGATCTGTCAAGTCCTGCTCAGAACAGCTGGCAAATACTCCAGAATTTTTAAATTGAAAAAAGCCCATTTATAAAGTGAGTAGGAATGATTGTAAAGGTGATTGAGAGGTTTATACCCATAGAAACACTAGATATTTTTAAATGTCTCTTCACTAATGGCAAGAATAAGCTAGAAGCAAATAGCAAGTTCCGATTTGTTGCAAATACTGCACATTTCCTTTTGCTTAATGGCTTGATCTTACAATCAAACATATCACCATGAGATCTCGGAACAAAAAGGTTGTCAATACTAAGTTCATCACTTTCCTATTTTACTTAGTATTTTACTTCAGAAAGAAGTATTTTAAAAAAAAAGTATTACGTATCAAATAGTATTAAAGCTGATTAAAATGCCATATGATTCTAAATGGAGGCAAAAATAACAATTTAGATGCTATATTTCAGCATTGAAATAATTATTCCAATCCTAAACTTATTAGTAAAACCAGATTTTAATGTACTTTTTGGTTTAACACAAATGTTAATCACATTCCAAGGGAGTTACAGTATGTCAATATTATGCAGCAGCACATCTGTGCAGTTTTCTAATTTGGATTAAAATGGTATTCATAACACAATAACTCCATCAGTTGTTCAAATGTACATCTTGCTAATGAATCCTTTGTTCTCAGTAATGACTTTTAATTAAATGATTTAGAAACAAATATCACTATAACTGTGGACCTATTAAACATGCTGTGCTTATTCATGGACCTAGAACACAATATCTTAATTCTATAAATTTCAGTGGGAGAAGCGGGTATAAAAAGAATGATTAGCTAAAAGTTATATTTGTAAACTGTTGTTCAGGTTTTTTTTTAACTAAAAATGCAAATAGTGTACATAACTTACTACAAGATACTTTATTAGCTATGTAATGGTTATTCTGAATAATTAGCCAAAAAATGTCTTTTAAGACACACTGTCTACGTTTATGAGACACTATAAGTATTTTGGGTTAGGTTTTGTTCAGAGCAGTTACATTTCAGCCTATAATAAATATCCATCTTGGGTACTATGTATACTTGGTATGTCTCAGAAATAGACTGTTTAAGCTCAGAAAGATCTGTCTGGAGAACTGCAAAAACCTGAATGCACGTTTGTTTCTAATGTTTTGTGGGATTTTTTTAATTATGGAGCAGGCAAGATAATCTTCCTTTATAAAGTAAAAACCAAGAAGAGTCAGGGAGTTTAAATCCAAGCAGTATAAACTTGTGTAGAATGAGGGTGGTGTCACGGATGTTTAACCCTTGGTCATAGCAGATTTTTAAACAGTGTGTCCTTTTAACCAAGAATACTTGTGCTGATTCACAAGCACAGATTTTTCTAATTCTTCTGTGCCTTTTTCCTTCCAGTCCCTTGCATGTTAGTTATGAATTTCCAGTTAGATTTTCTGCCATGAGGTGTTTAGGACCTTCTGAGTGAAATAGCTTTTTCTAGTTGTTTTTCATACTTGTACCTAGCACAAGCTCCACACTAGGAGTCTTACAGTGCCTCCTTTTGTCTGCTCATTCTGGTAATGTTAACAGGTTTCATATGAAGAAAGCTGTACCTCAACAATACCATAAACATATGTTTTTGTGTAGGTATGCGTACAACTGCATCACTAAATATGTGTGCACTGTGTTGGCTTAAGGCATGATCCAAAGTGCACTGAAAACCAGGAGAAAGTGAGCATTTTGGTCTAAAGCATGCTTCTACACCATGTAAAATGCAGTTGTACTTTATATAACACATTTGTAATATATACAGCTGTCGTATTCAAGATGTAATTAGCATCAGTGTTTCATGTACCTGTTCAAAAAAAAGATTTCTTTGTAACTTACCTGAACTTGCACTATGATTGGGGAAACGTATGTGTGAAGCAAGCTGTGTCACCTTGCCATAGCTGAAAATTCTGTAGGACCTACAGAAATCTTATGCAACTCATAATAAAGTTGCTTTTCCTCTTCTAAAGTTATCAGTCTGTTCTTTCTCTTTCCTGTTTTTTCCAGATATCTTTTTTAATTTGCAGCAAAAATTTTAATATGCAAAAAATGCAGTTTTCTAGCTGAAATTTATGATAGTTGACCTCTGATGTTATTTGATGATCATTGGATCAAAATTCTGAAGAAATAAAGCTGAATTTTCTACATTCCGATATTGATATATTGAAAATTCTATCATAACTGGAAACATTTACTCTTTAAGAAATCTTTTCAGGCTCCTAGTGTAAGACATTAGATTCACAATTCTGAATAAACCAACTTCAGTAAAGACATGGAAGACCTAAAGCAAAGACAGACAGGTGAAGGTTTCTGCAATTTCTTATTGCAATTTAAATTGGAAACAAAAATTACTAGTGAAACAAAAATGATAACAAACTCACTCAGCACTTTCTAGAAATAAGAGATGAGTAGGTATTAGCTACAATTGAAATAGCATGCCTCAGATTATAGCTTCACAACAGTTTAAAGAAGCAAAAACTACACTGAGAACAAATAAAATCAGTTCTTTCAAACTTACAAACACAATGCGATTGGGAAGTAAATTTTACCTCTTTACTAGCTGCTACTAGCAACGTTACCACTCTGTGCAGTTATACAGTGATATCATTAAATGTCTTAAAAATTTGACTACAACTATTCAGAATTCTAAACAAAGAAGTCACAGAGTCAATTATTTTAACAGGTCTTGTACCTTACATACATATATACATTTAAGTTCTGTCCTTGCACTAGCCTGAATGTGCAGTGATAAATCTATTTTGATTCAATGTCAAATGTCAAATCTCACATTGTCATTGTGAAATGACATTTTGTTAAAGCTATGATAGATGGGAGAGATTTTCTGTGTAGCATCCTTTTAAATGATGAGTTGCTTCTCAGGGAATCTCAAAGAATATAACTTTCCAGTGAAGTGAAGTGAATTCTTTGTAAGGCAAGGAAAGACTGCACCCAGAAAGGTTAGACTAGATGTAAATCTTCCCAATACTCAAGAAAATATGATATAAGGATTTTTATTTCTTTCATATAAAAAGACTTTCAATTTCTTGCATGTAATAAATTTGATCCAATGAAGTTACATGGTCTTCCTCTTAGGACAAGCGATCCATAAAAGAAAGCAGTTATCAAAACCCACTGGTCTTGAGAATTGTGGTTACATGGTAGATCTGTTCCCCTTTAAAAACTAACAGAGGATCAAACTGAATCCTTTAGTGCTGGGCTTTTAAACTAAACCAGTTTTGCCTTCATGCTGTGGCACTACCAAGTTGTCCTATTTAACCAGTTGTATTCCATTTGTTCTGGCAGAACCATGCCTGTTCTAACTGGCTTTTTCAGCTTTTGAGGAGCTTTGCTTTACAAAATATTTAAAATTACCTGCTAGCTAACCACAAGAGGACATTCTACAAGTCTGTCACTGGAAATAAACAACTGCTGATTCCATATATGAAAGCATCACGGCACTACTTCACAGTAAAAGTTAACATAATTTCAGAAACCACTGAGATCTGTTGCACTACCCTGGATGGCTGATGAGGCTTGTACCTGTCAGAATATCTCTGCAGACATCTCTGCATAATGTCATGCAGACATATTTCTTAAGCAGAGCTCACTGTTACAGCTTCCCAGCCACAGTATCATTCCTGCATATTGTTCCTTACGAAACAAAGATTTCCCAGTTTTATCTTGGAGGACACCGGGAAGCTGTGGGTGCTGTTGGTTCATTTGCTTGTCTAACAACTATGATATCACTACAGTTTCTTATTTCATCAGTCATTGCTGTCAGGGAGCAGTCTTCTCCCTGGTTTGAGCAGTTGCACAGTAAGAGATGAGATTACAGTCTACATAACTCTGCTTGAACATATTGTGAGGTTATTTGCCCCATTAATCAAATTTATTTTGGGGTGTGTTTTCAGGGCCCCAACAGTAGAAGGAGATATTAGATGTATTTGACCTGAAGGCTGACATCTATTCACCCAGAACCCATGTCAAATGCAGCAGCAGCAGCACTGGCTTTCACTTTACACCCAGACTTGAGCTCCAGTTCTACAGAGATAGAGTGGACTCCTAAAGCCCATGAATTTTCTGTCCTTGGTACTGATAATTACCAAGTTAAAGTGGCAGGTGAGGACTCAGGAGACAGAATTTGAACTCAATTTGTCATTTGCTTCATTTAAATTATTATTAAATTCTTTAGTAGCCATTTAAATTGATTCCCACCAGCAGCACCTTGGTGATAGTGTCCTTTTCACTTTAATCCTATCAGTGATGCATCTGACTGCAATTTCATTTTGTGACTTGTCATAAGAATCTGTTCTTTTCAATCAAACTAGTTATGAATCTGGAAATTATTCCAGAGAGGAAAACATACTGAGTTTCATCTAAGGCTGAGACCACCTTAGAGTTTTTGTTAATGAAAGGAGAAAATGTCCTTTTATTCTTGCTCAAGTAAATTGCATTACGGTTAACACTGCTGCCCAAATGACTCGTGCAAACTTAGATTAGAACAAAGTGAATATGTTAATAGAAATGACACATCAGTTCTGAATTACTAAAAACTCTTACCCAAAGTTAATGTAGTACGGTAATCCTCAGGCCACTTCATCCAGATGTGTTTTTCCATTGTGCTACTAGAATTATCTCAAGAAACCTTACTGACAAATGATAGGGCATATAATTAATTAGATGGAATATAATTAATTGTTAGTGTTCTTTCACAAATCAACAAGCAAACTGATGTATCAGTAACCGACAGAAAGTCTACACTGAATAGCATATAATAATTCAGATTTTCAGCCCATCTAATTCAGTCTTATCAGTGTGGCTTACCACATTGCAAGCAGAAATTGTAGGGGGTTTTAAACTCTGAAACATCTTATTTATTCTTGGAGTGAATAACCCAATTTGCATGGTATAATGCCAGGTATTTTTGATGCAGTATTTGTAAATTTCTGTATCTCAAATGATACTGATGTGTAATTAGAATTTTTTTGGTATCTACTGTGAAGACTGTCTCCTCCTTACCTAATTTTAGTGTCTATTTTAATTTTCTGTATATATTTTCAACAGAAAAAAAAAATGCCTATACAATCTACCAAATATGAAAAATGTGGAGGGGAAAAGATTCATTTGTGCTAGCTCTCAGGCAGCTTTCTTAGTAGAAAGCCTGATTTCAGCTTGCTTCAGTTAAAGCTGCTACATTTAATAAGACCCAGTGAAGACAGAACTGCAGCTCACCTGTTTCAGACAGCCAGAAACAGGTATCATAATAAACATTTTTTCCAAAACATTTTTAAAGTCACTCAGACTTTGCCTTTACATTCTCAAATGAGTTTTATAATATGATAGAATTAGTAACATTTCATGTAGACTTCATATGTAGATATTTATAGATTTGTTTAATTTTTGTATCATATAAAATCAGATTTAAAGTGGTCTTTTTCTGAAGTAGTTTGCAATAAGAAACTTGAAAGGGTGCAGAAAAAAACTTGGAATGTGCATTATTAACTGCACATAGAAAAGATCTGTCATTTGTTTGGTTTTGGGTTTTTTTTTTGCACTTCATAAATTGCTGCTAAAACTAATTAAAAAATCAACTATTAAAACCAACCATTTGAACAAAGTGAAAGGGAAGTTGAATTCTGGAGGATATTCAGGCACATTAGCATTTCTTAATAGATTTCACAACAGTGGCAGTACCCTTTGATACACTTTTGTATACAACTGATGCTCCAGGTAGGTTAAGAGGGAGCTGAAATATCAGCACAGTTTGACACAAGGAAAGAAATTGTCCAGAATTATTTTGCTGTTCCTTGGTTTTGTCATTCAAGACATGGATGGTTATCTACCTGCCCTTTACTGTCCTGCACTCTACAGATTGATCCACAATTAACTCATTACTTCTATCTTGTTATCAGGAGGTCTTGATATGCAATGATGAATGTATCAGAGCCTTTCTTTTCCTATCAGTGTCCTACATTTTTGCCAACAATAATGAGCTGTCACAGTGTGAGTTCTGGAGATGAGATTAGTGCATGGAAGAATGAGTAAACCTGTACACTAGCAGCATAATTAAATCAAGCAGAACATAATAACAAGCATGTTACAGCAGTTTGACACAAAACAGGGACAAACTTGAACAGGCTGCTAAATTGTGTACATACACAAAACTGTACTTCATCGTTACACTTTAAAGATTAGCTGTCTTGCTGGTACCATGTTCATTATCTCCCAACTTTGCATAGCTTAGTTTCCCTGCATGCACTGCCAATGCAGACTATGAAGCATAAGCCTGGCGATGTATTTTCCACATGTGATGGTTTTTGGTGACACACTGTTTATATCAGAGCACCAGAAATTACAACAACACAGTTTTGGAAATTGGCATCAAGTGTAACGACAAGCAGTTATGGCTCTAAGGTATGTAATTTGCTTCTGTAGGAGGAGAAGAGAAGCTGAGTGACTGAAAGCTCTCTAAAAATACTCCACTCAGGTTCATCCCTCATCTCAGGCAGCACTGGAAGAGTGAAATTCAAGGTTAGCAGTGAGCCCCAGAGTGGTGATTGTTTTGTAATGGAAAAAATCCAATTACATTGACTATTAGAGATGTCTCTCTGCCTTAGCACTCCTCAATCTATTTAGGGACAGTCAGGAAAAAAAATGAAACTTATCAACAGATGCCTGGCTGCCTGGGTATAGAGAGGAAAATCATAATTTGTCTGTAATCCCTAATGCAAACAGTTGTTCATTAAGAAAGAAAACTAATGTAATCTTGATGATTTGCTTGGATTTCTACTCTATCATGGTGTTTTGTACAGCTGTCAGGCTAATGTAATTTTACTTAGAAACCCAAAGCAATCTGGTACTCAGACAACACCATGTAGATTTAGGTAAATTTGGGGCTCAGATTAGCATAATACTAACTAATCGTGAATATCATTTGCATTAATTAGAGTATTGGGGAAAGATTGTTTTTAAATGGAAGAAAATTGAAAGAAAGATTAAGGGCAAGGGCTTACAAACCTAGCTTTGTTTTATGCAAGAATATAGCAGATGATTTCTGCTATAATGTCTAATATTTTAATGTGTAAGTATTAATTAGAGTATCAGCAAAAGATTGTTTCTAATTGGAAGAAAACTGAAAGAGAGATTAAGGGCAGAGTTTATGAATCTGCTTTTGCTTGATGCCAGTATGTAGCAGATGATTTCTCCTATAATGCCAAAGAGCTTAATCTGTAAAGGATAGGGTGACTAATGTACTACACAGTAGAGACAATATAAGGATTTTTTTTTTCCAAATTAGGCTTATTTCATGCTAAAAGAAAACCAGATGTTGTATGAATATGTCCGTGATATTGCTAACAAAATTACTCTAGTTGGGTAGAAATATTACTTTTGAACATATATTCTGGGCTTAAAATGTGATTGATCCTCAGTGGTTTAGCATTTGGTACAGCTGCTTTCTTAATAATTACAGTATTTCTAGGTTATCTGAGTGATTTCTTTAGAAAAAAATATTTAATAGCTATACTTTAGACTATGTAACAAATACATGCTAATGAGTGCTCTATTTTAAAGCCATGATCCAGTTACACAGCAGCCGTTTTCCATATATTGCTCTGGTTACTCAAGGCTTTGGAAACAGGCTTTACAGCTATTTTAAACATTAGATTAGTAAAACAATTTACCATGTACGCCTTAGCTTTCAAATATTTTCAAGACTTCCTTGTATGCTAGTTATCACTATTTATTACTGTAATACCATACTGTAGTAACTATTAGCATGGTATACCATTTCTTCAGTAGCACCAAAGATTTCTTTGTTAGACAGTGCAATTTCAAATCAATGCCTTGTTGATCATTGAAATGAAAATAAAACTGATTTTACTGTACGTAGTAGCTGATCTAATTTGGAAGTGTGTAAGGTTATTATATAATGGGGCAGTGTTTTGGGTATTCCTCACATACATTTCTTGTTCGTATAGGGCCAGTAATTATGACATCTATTCATTTGGAGTCATAATCCAAAATTTAAATCAATCTTGCAGCTGGCTAAATTCTTGAACTTGAGTTTCATTTGAGACCTTTCGCGTCATCAGGCATTAAAACTTTTATCTATCAAGCACTACCACTCTTTTCTCCTTGGAGAAAATGAGTTTGCAAAAGTGTGCAAAGGGGGAATAATGAAAAACGGATACAAAACATCATCTTGTGGAGGTAGGACAGAAATCATTACAATCTTTCTCAAAACATCCAGGGAGGATTTTCAGTATTGTTGTAGTAGGGGATGAACAGACTGTGCCTCTGTCAGTGATTTGAACTTCTGCATAGATGGGTTCAGTGAGATAAAAACGTGAGGTCAACAGCAGCAGCCCCACAGCTTGAGAGATCTTTTAGCCTTCTCAGGTGTCAGGCCATGAGACAGCATCAAAGCAAAACAACCTTCAGGGTGATATGACTACTTGATGAAAAACAGTGAAATGAGTTTAATGAGATCTCATGCTGCTGAGAAAGTGTTCGGGATATATTCCGAAAATATTTTAATTTTCTCAAAGCTGCTGCTTCTCAAGCTTAAATAGCGTAAACTGTTGTAGGTTAATTTTGCCTTCCAAACAATGCCTCAATCTAACACGTTAGCCTACTTAGTCATCTCTGGATGTGTTTGTAAGTACTGCAGATGCTCAAACATTCAGTGGCTAGAAACCCCTTTTTTTGCTTTTTAGACAAAGCATATCTTGATATCGCCACATTTTACTTTAGATGAATCATCCCTTGTATGATAGAATCATAGAATCATAGAATAGTTAGGGTTGGAAAGAACCTTAAGATCATCTAGTTCTAACCCCCCTGCCATGGGCAGGGAAACCTCACACTAAACTATATCACCCAAGGCTCTGTCCAACCTGGCCTTGAACACTGCCAGAGATGGAACATTCACAACTTCCTTGCTAAACCCATTCCAGTACCTCACCACACTTACAGTAAAGAACTTCTTCCTTACATCCAATCTAAACTTCCCCTGTTTAAGTTTTAACCTGTTACCCATTGTCCTGTCACTACTGTCCCTAATGAAGAGTCCCTCCCCAGCATCTGGAAGGCATAGCTACACATTTTAGCTGTGATATACTTGTCAATGTGCTCTACAGTATTAGTGTAACTACAGAAAAAAAAAAAAAAACTCTGACGAAATTTAAATAAATGTCACCTATGCTTACTTTGGCAATATTTCTAATTTGTTTTCTCTAAGTTCCAATATCTGGAATTTAGTTAATCTGCCAAAATCAGCTGGCTCTACCATATTAGAGAAATTGGATGATGGCTTATGAAATTCAATACATAAACATTTTCCCAAAGCATAAGTGAATAAAGGATAAGTAGTTTTAATAATTTCATATAGCAGTAGAGTTTGTATTTGGCAATCTCCCTGTTCCTGCATGCAGCCTGAACATACTGGTTTTCAAAGTACTGATGAGGGCAAATATTCAAGGAAATACCATTTCTACAAAATGAAGGATAATAAACTGTTATTTAAGGGAAGGAGTGCATCTTCTAAGCTCTTTGCTGAAAAAAGAAAATACAATTCTTTCATCAGAGAAAACAGGACAGAAATTTTGGTTTAGTGTGAGGTGTCCCTGCCCATGGCAGGGGGGTTGGAACTATATGATCTTAAGGTCCTTTCCAAACCTAACTATTCTATGATTCTAAATTCACAACTTTAAGTACATCTATGCAAAATTGCCCAAGTAGTCACTATAGGAAGATCCACAATACGCATGGCAGCACAGTGTAAAAAGCTTTGAACATAATCAAGTCATCGCTGAATAAGTAGCAGGTTAATGATGATGCGCTCTCTCTGTTCTTAGACCAGCTTATATGGAGTGTATCCCTCTGCCCACTGTTGGAGCCTGTGGTACAATGCACTTCATGGCTGAAGCACAAGATGATGCACTCTAGCCAAGAAATCTGGGCACTGTTGCTGAATCTCAATTCATTAGTAGTCCTACTTTGTGCTGAATCCTCCTGCCAGACAGGAAAAATGTCATAAAACATCATTCCTTAACTAATAAATGCACATAGAACAGCAATTATGAAAGCTTCCCCAGCTAACAAAATCATATATATAAAGCAGTCGGGGAAGGAGAGTAGGTCTGAGTTCCTCAAATACTCCAAAAAGAATAAGATAGGAAATTTGCTTTAAGCAAACTTTAATGTTGACGTTCTGTGGATAAAACTGCACAGTGAGAAGCCCTGGATGCTTTACACCAGCCCTTACACTGAACAGAAAGGAAGCTCAAGCAGCATTCCAAGGTGGTGTTCTTATGAGACCTACATCCCTACCTTTGGTTTTGCTGTGCTAAGTAGGCAGGAAATAAAAAATGGAAAATACAATGGTTAATAATTGTAAAATACTTACTTTCAAAAAAGTATCAGTATATGGATTTTGCAAGCAATTTTGGGTTTGTGGATTGCAAATTGGTTTTGTCATCTAAATTTCCCAAGACTCGAGTATTTTCTACTTCACGTCAGTGAAAAATCAATATTCTTCCATTTTTTGTCAACTTACTCCTTAGTACTGGAGAGGGAGAGGGGGAAAGAGCAGACAGGGACAGCAAAAAGGTACCTCACAGATGGGTGGACAGTAACTTGTATGTTAGGATCATAGCCAGGAGAATATATGACAAAGATGAAATTCCCTGCTCTGCCATTTCCATACCTGAAATAGAATCATAGAATAGAATCATAGAATAGTTAGGGTTGGAAAGGATCATCTAGTTTCTACCCCCGTGCCATGGGCAGGGACACCTCACACTAAACCATGTCACCCAAGTCTTTGTCCAACCTGGCCTTGAACTCTGCCAGGGATGGAGCAATAATCCCTGTCTATAAATCAACATGTCAGGTGAATCCCACAGTGATAATCTGATAATAAGAATCACGGCAGCTCCAACAATTTCACCTGACAATTCTTCCTGGAGACAGGTCAGACCCAAAGCTGCACCAAGGCCTTGCTTTGATTCTTTCACAGCAGCACACTGGAAGGGATGTATCTGATGGAAAGAGATTCCTATGGTGTAAGTGTCCACATCTGAGCAAGTGGTAGTAGATTCCCTGTATAGTTAACAGCTACTTGATCAGTAGAGTTTAGGGAGGGATTTCTCTCCTTAGTAGACACCTGAAGCTGGCTAGCTGGAAAGCTGTCTTTCCTGCAGTTTAACTGGTTAAGGAGTTGCCCTTTTTCTCAATGAAGCTACCAACACTTTAAGAGTCATTTCATATCACTTTTGTTGGCAATCGGGAAAGAAACTGCTTGATAAATTTGGTAAAATTCCCCCAGAAATATCAGAGTGTCTTCAGATTAATGCCATTTTTTTTCTTGCTGTGAATGTATTCTAAATCAACCAACCGAGCTGACTGATAAGCAATTTATGTGGACACTGCACTGAGGAAAGTTTTTATAGAAAGTGATTTCCCCTTTAGGAATGTTTGGATAAGGGAACAAAGTAGCCTTTCTCTCCATTAGTTTTATTAAAGATTAATGAATAGCCATATTTCTATGTACCTATAAATCTGAATGATGTTTTAAAGTCATGTCCTATGTTTGATTACAGCTGTTTCATTGTGTTGTACATTCTTACAGTGTTCTGTATTGTACAGGGCTGAGGTATACATGAAAAACAGCACTTCAGAACTGTGCTGGTGTATTACACAAAAGACTTTGGGATTCAGTTTTGCAAAAACTTGAGACCTTAATGAAGTACAACACTTTGAACTGCCTATAAGGCAGTTTGCCTTCACCAAACGGAATGAAAGACTTCCTGTAGGGAAAAATATTTTTCAGAGGTACTTCAGTAACTTACCCCTCTAATTAATCTGAAACTCCAACTAACAACCAGGTGAGAAGCAGCATATGTTTCACAGTCAAAGGCAGTTTGATCTCAATTGCTGATGCACAGGTCATCAGGAGAAATGAAAAATAAGAGGTTTTCCTTAATATTATGAAATTGTTGTTGAGTTCTTAAAATATAAATAACAATATACTATTTTGCAAACCTGGGTTGCTTTCAGTTTTGGTTTTTAATGGTACTTAATGTTACAGAGTTTCTTACTCGTTTTCTTGTGAATCTCACCTGATATTACTGGTCCCTTCGAGGTAAGATGCATTGAACAAAAATAAATTTCGTATTGAGTGAAATTCTAGGGCAGAGCTGCACTGGCCAAAACACACTAACAGACAATTAGGATTTGATGTCCTCGAAAAAGATTCTACACTACTCATAGGTCAGAGAAAGGCATACAAGGCCATTTAAAATCACAGCTTTAGAGAATAAAGATTATCACATAAGGGGACAAATATGCTAAAGGTTTTTTATGGGTAGCTAAACAATGAAGAACAAGTGGAGATTATTCACACAGAGACCCAGATAAAGCATAACAAGATCTACTGTACAGTAAATTTCATCAGCAGGACATCCTGAATACCTTTGAAGCTTTTTTTATGCCTGGTCCAGGCTGTAGGAAAGTGCTAAGACACGGGCCCTGTGGTTTATCTTCATTCAAATGTCTTTAACAAAAGAATAAGTAAGTTTACATTTAACACAAAATCTTGTGTCCATCTCAATAGAAAAATTCCTGAAGGCCACTCTTCAATGTTCACTGAGCGTATCATTGAAAAAATTATTTCTGCAACATTAAGAGACACTGACCAACCGAGCATGAGACTTGTGAGCTTTGGCTTGCATGAGCAAGTGATGATGAACAATTTCCAATCCAAACTTGTGGCTTTTCAACAGAGAAAACGTCAAATAAGTAAAAAAAAAAAAATTTAAATGAAAACTAGATGCTGAAGAAGCTCTGTACCACATGGTGCTTACTTACTAGCTACATGGATTTGATAACTAGATTTGCCAGTGATGTTTCCTGATAGGGCAAGAATACAACCACAAAATGTCAAGAAGAGCTGGCTTCCTACTGTGTAATAGTATAATGATTCTAAAATACTTTTAGGAGCTCCCTGGAAAAAAAAAGACATATTTGTATGGTTTCCAAAGGCATTGCAACATGAATCTCTTCTACCTAGTAGGGAAAAGTCAGAATCAGCTTTATCATCTTGTATAGCCTCTGCCTGCTAGTATCTGTGTTAATATTAACAACTGTTTAAGTGTCAAAAATCTAACTAAAACGTGATATTAATTTGACTTCCTCTGTCTCCTGCCATTTTAGCCTGGACTCTTCTGCCTTTTGGCATCATCATAGCATATCCTCTCATTTTGAAGGGCAATTGTTTATGCCTCTTCCACAGCAGAAACTATCTTCAAGTGTTTCCTTCAAAAAAAAAAAAAGGAAGATGAAAGTGTGGCCAGCTTGTTCTGTTATTCCTGGAGATGACTTCCTAGTTCTGCAGTGACCAAAGCCAGCAGACACGTTGGTTATACAAGTGTTTTTTAAAAAGATGATTACGTTATTTAGCTAATCTTCATTACCACTTACTGCAACTGGATCCAGCAAAAATAATGCTCCTTGTCCACCATTATTTTTCCAAGAATTTTTCTGCTTTAAAAACTTTGCAATGAAACCTATTTGCTTATTTGTGCTTAGAATAAGATTAGAAGGTCTCCTTCTTTCGACTACCTATAAAGAACCTTACAGAGGATGGGCAGCTGAACACAAGCGGTCCCACGTGCTATTCCAGACAGATGCTAGTTTTCTGAAAAATACTTTCAAATTGGCAACTTTACATATCTCTTTGAAAATGCTTTTTGAATGAATACTGGTGCCTTGTTGTTCTGTGCACCAAAATTCCTTATGAGTCCTGTTGTAATTATATCTGTTTATTCTTAGCACTCATTCACAGCCAGAGCTGTTCATAATCATCTCATGACTGGTGCTAAGGAGGATTTCCTTTTTTTCTTTTTTCCTCCCCCTAACCCTCTAAGTCTCTAAGTGTGCTGGGAGGAAAGCAAGAGCTGCTTTGGTCAGAGAAGCACTGGCTGCTGTCCCCATTGCAGCCACAGGAGAGTATGTCTGTTAAAAGAAGAGATTAAAAGGACTAGGATTACTTAGGCTGATAGCCAGATGAGTGAGACGGTATGTAACAGGAATATAAAAGTTACAAGCTGTAAAGAAGGCAATTGATTTATGCTTACTGGCATCCGGACTAGATGATCACTGTAGGTCTATTCTGTTACACAGAACTAAAATGGCAGTCAGTGAGATGAGAGGCCTTTATGAGAGATACACAGAAGTAGCATTTGACATGCTATGCAATTAACCAATGGAACTATTATTGAAGGATATTATTCAACAAATATTCACAGCTTACTGAGCTTGTTGAGTTCAGTAGGGAAAGAGCAGTAGGATTAAGAATGAGCAGTAAGCCTTCAGTTCAGAGAAATTTCTTCATGTTATCAACACAGCTAATCTACACTATAATTCTGTGAAACTATGTTATAAGCAGAGAGAGGTTCAACTTGCAAATGGATATTACACTTATCCTTTGTTTTTCTGGTCCACTCTAGCAATTCTTGTCTTTTAAATTTCTCTTTGTAGTTAAAAAGTGGCCATGTTCCCCTCTTTTTTTTCTGGCTTTTTTTTTTTTTTGCTAGCTAGATTTACACTAACAGTTCTTTCAACTTTCAACCAGTGAATGAAAAGAGAGGGACCTTTCTCTGAAGCCTAAATAGATAAGGAAAAAAGCAGACAAAAAACGCTGAAAATTGGAGGTCTTATATTAAAAGCTAAAAAAAAAAAGAGGCTTTTATATTGCAGCTAATCAAACTTAAACTGCATCATAATTCAAAGCTGGTGAAATGCTGATCTTTTAGTGAAATAGTTTGGAAGTGAATCTGATTAGAACAGTATAGTTATATTGCAGCCAATGTCTTCAGAACTAAAACCACCTCCTACTATTGAAGCATGCTGCACCAATATATGTTAGGGATGCAGAGTTTCAGGATGTTGTGCCCTGAGAAAAATATGGTTCTGTAGGCTCTGAGGAAGCAGAATGAGACCCAGAAGCTCAAAGTGCCATGTTCTGTTTTCTTGCAAACCAACTCTGATTAAAAAAAAATAAAGTCCAGCATGTATTTTTTAGGTATGAAATTTGTATCTGCCATTTTCATGGAGGGAGAAGTGGACTGTGTGGCTGGATACAGTACAGACTGGAAAGAGCTGAAAAACTAGAACACAGAAACTACGAGAAACAGAGTGCTGACTGTGTTGTGTTCATCTAATGTGAACACAATATCATTTATGCTCTTATCTATGAGCTTTGTATAATGTATTCAACTGAAGTTACTTTTGGACCTTGCTTCCATTATCAAACATGCCAATGAGATCATCACTTCAGGAAGAACAGCAGAGCAGAGGCACGCTGTCGGTGGCACCATACAGTTTCTTACAGTTTTATGGGGAGCAGAGGCTTGGACTCTTTCTTTGCAGCCTGTGTGACTTAAGGTGGAATGGCAGATATTTTTTCCCAGTAGTTGGATACAGACAGTACATTTTGTTCTCAGTATCATGGAAGGGGTGTAGGTGACATTTAAGAACAATGCTCTGGGGCTGGCATTAGAATTAGGCTGGGGGTGTTACCCCATCAGCTGCTCAGTGTGTGCAGCATCAGCACTGATGTACTCTGTCAGCTGAGCAGCAGGACTGGTCACATCTGCTGTCAGAGTGCTTCTGAATTTCATTTGTATTAGCTTTATTTTCCTAGAGTTTTCTTGTCTGAGCAATTGCTTCCTTTGATACTTGTTCATGGATAGATCTAATAAAATTGAGGTTTGGGTTATCCTGTGGAATTCCACAGTTCCAGTCCCTTATGCATGGAAAGAGGCATTTTGTCTCAAATCGTGTTTCTTCCTTCTCTTGCTTTTTATGTGCACTTTGCAAATTCTTGGCTAATCCAGATAATTAATAAGGACACTATTATTCCAATATCTAATTGTCTGTGAAAAAGCGAAATATTATTATTCCCCTCTTAAAGGGAAGGCTTGATATTCACAGAGGAATTCCAATTTTGTAACTTCTGCCTTTCCTCAAGAGCGAAAATTATAAAGGAATAATTTTATTAAATACAAAAAAAACCCCAGAGGATTCGAGTATTACTACTATTTTTAATCAGCCTGCTAGATAGGATTCTGTGATTCTGTGATACAATTATCTTGTATCTTTTCTCTGCACAATAGCATAAGCATACTGTTATTGCATATATGCATGTGAATGAACTGTTTTCTTAAACACTAGGGATGACTCCCCATGTATCTCTCTGCTATGAAGTAGCAAAGGGACAACCTGAAGCATTCGTATATAAATAAACCCCATATCTTGTTTCACATATTAATTTTTTTAAATAATGTGGAAGGCATAGCAGAGTTTCTAGAACACGACTGAAGAAAGCAGGCTGTTATTGACTATTGACATCAGCTCCTTTGAATAAGGAAAAATGTATGTTTGCACCACTGGTGTCATGTGTAACTTTTTATGTGTAATCTATAGAGGAGATACAGGTTAGGTAACAGCAACAGAAGTTACACAGCAGTTGGGCAAAATGTCTCAACTCTGATTTCCCAGAGCTCTTGCTGATTCAGAAAGCATAATCTCACAGTTTGTTCCTTTACAGTAGAGCTGCCAACCAACTTCTGATGTAGTACCATTATACTAAGACTTGTAGCAAGCCTGCAGAGTCTACTCCAAGTGAGTTACAGCCATCAGTGAAGGTGGATTGCATTTGCTTCCTATTCACTCATTTTGAATATCTTTGTGCATCTGGGCACTGAGGTGGTTGGTTTCAACTTCACCGTGCCTTTGATGCCATCATGACCTAAAGCATCAACAGTATGAAAAAGGTATGTAAAAGCCACTTGCCTCTGCAGTACATCTACACAAAACGATCAGAAATCCTGCAAACAGAGGAAGTAATTCCTCCAAGGCAAAGTCAGAGAAAAACCTGCTGCAATGCCTATGGTGATATGAGGAACAAGTGTAGCTTGAGGATGAAAGAGGAACCATATCAGGAGAAAGCCAAGGTCAATGACCCAGGAAGCTTCTCTCAGTCCTGTGTTCCTAGTAATCTTTCTGCATCTACCCCCCTTTTTTACCCAAATGAATGCATGTTTAAGTATTACTGCCCAGAGTTTCAGGGAAGCAGTGATCTGTTCCTCACTCATCTTCTTCTTTGTTTCTCTGCTTGTGAGATCATACTCGGTAATCTACCCTGGTCCAAGTGGGGGATCAATATACTCTGTTTAACAGTAAGCTTGTTTGTTTCTAATAGGTGAAATAGAGTGAGGTTCTCTTCCAGTAGCAAGAACTGAGTGATGTTATATAGCTACTAATTCTGGTTGGCAAACGTAAAGAATGAATTTCATTCTTTGTTGACCTTTGTGAAATACAAAACAT
This sequence comes from Melopsittacus undulatus, assembly GCF_012275295.1. Lineage (NCBI taxonomy): Eukaryota > Metazoa > Chordata > Aves > Psittaciformes > Psittaculidae > Melopsittacus > Melopsittacus undulatus. The sequence goes on along the minus strand of NC_047557.1, from coordinate 33,708,441 downwards.
TGTCCTTATGTTTCTGGCAGAAGAGTACAGAACCCTGTACTCTTCTTTTTGGGTCTCTCAAAAACTCTGCATTCAGACTGGATATCAGATTACAAAAAATCCTTTGTGTTGAAACAACCAAGTTAGTATTCACAACCTGTGATCTCCAAGGGATGACTCAGAAATGATAAAATATCACTAAGCTACAAATGTATTTGTTTAGTATTTTCTGCCCTACAGGGGCAAGGAAATTCTTTCAAGCTTAAGGTAGCATCAACTTCTAGAAATAATGTAGATTTCAAGATTTGTAGTTAATATTAGCCAAAGTGACAGTACGCACTTGCATCTGACAAAGCTAGGAAGTGCAGTTCTCAGTTCTTGCCCTAGCATGCCAAAATGAGCCACTGGTTGAAAAAAGGTAGAAACTTCACTGTTGCATGAAGAGTATAGAAATATTATCTAAAATTACAAGCTGCTTACTACTTACCAAACTGTCCTTCATGTCTTGTTTCTAATTCATTTCTATAAAAGGTAAGCCAGGATTTGTATATTGTAATTAGGAGTTAGAGTCATTCATGACAATGTACACAGAGCCAGCGTCTTCCCTCAGTACAACTCAGTTAGGTGATTGCCTGAGAGACTCTCTAGCTTCAGGGCCCGTGATAAACTTGCAATACTGACTTCATAAAAATTGCAAGGCTCCAGGAAGCCACAGTATGAGAGATTTTCGTCATGTTTGTTTGTTTAGCTGTGTTTAACACACCTGCAAAATCACAGCTCCATTGTTAGGACCATATCCTGTATCATGCCGCCACTTAATGCCTTCTTCCATGTTGTCAGGCAGACCTTGACCTCATCCTCCATCTGTCCTGTGTTTCTTTCCATCCCCCACCCGTATCATTTCAGTGCTGTTGGGGACGTTTCCCTGCAACTTCTTGGTCTGTCTTCTGCTGCCAAGATTTCTCCCATTTCTTGTCTCTTTTGTGTCCACATCCCACACTGATGAACTCATGCTCTCTTTTCTAGGTTCCCATTTCCTAACCTTCTGTGGCCAGGATCCTTCCTTCTATCTCTTTCTGCTGTAAGTCATTATACTGTACCCAGGTTACCCTCAAGAAATCTGTACACCATATGGTTGTTCTCTTTTCTTAGCACAGCTCTGCTTCAGCCATATCAAAACCAACAGAACACAGAGGCAATTCTTCTATGCAGATGTGTTGTTGCTTAGATATATAGCTGGTAATATGAAGCTGAGGCTATACAGGACAAGCAGAAAACTTCATATTAGAAAGTATAAGGCTGAAATTCATAAGAAATATTTAGCACCTTTTTTTGCAATTACCATAAAAGTACAAGCTGGCAAGTACATTCCATCTGCTGAACAGTGAGGAATCAGTGAAGTTTACTTAGTGGGCTACTTGGGACTGATTCAAGAAAGGATCAAGACATGAAAGAATGCTCACAATCCAAAAGCCTTTAGAAAAGTTGGAAAAAAAATTGTCCAGAAAGCTGGAGAAAATACTTGTGCAGAGTGAAGGAACTAAGCTTGACAGGGAAGGAGAATGGAATAAATAGATCTCTTGGCTATTTTGCTGTAAAAGCTCATAAGTTAAGGTTAGAAACATACTTTTTTCTTTTTTTCTCATAGTCTTTGTACCCCAGATGTGGTAGCTGAATTGCTTGATTATTTTTCCACTGAGACAGAATCAGAAGTAAAAGTTTCTTCTTTCTTTCCGTAAGAACAAACGCTTGGTTTTTGTCTGACAGAGAGAGCAAGATAATAAACTAAGCTCCTGCCAACTTAATCAAAGATAGGAACAACATAATTTGTCTGCTGTAAAACAAAAAGAAAATAAAGAACACCACAGATTCTGTCTGAAGATGTTCTCTTGCTATATCCCTTTGCTATTTGCTTTGGCTTCCCACTATCCTGTTTCTCAGAGGAATGCTTTGCAGCAGGAGTTGTATCCAGCCTTCCTGTGCTAGTTGCAGAACAGTCCCTGTTTCAAACCACAATTGTCAGGCATTTGTAATACAGCTGCAAAAATTATTTTGTGGCTTAACTGTAGAAAAGAAGGTATCTGAGGAAAGCAAAAATGTTTCCATTTTAAATAGTAAAGTCTTCTATTTCTGGTTTAGTCGGTTCTGTGTAAATGTTAAAACTTTCATGCCATTACTCAAGAGGGGTTTTTTCCCATACTTCACAGAACTTCTCAAGTCACCAGCTTAGTCCAGTTTAGTGGCCCTGCATGTATAATGTCTGCTGTAAAATGCCAAGATGGCTGCAAAATCTGTGCTGCTCCTGGAAATCGTTTTTCAGTCTTCATTTGTGAATAATCTGTGTTTATGTGAATAGTCAGGCTTCTGTGTCTCACCTGGAAGACCAGAAGATTATCAACAGTAGAATGCTATGGGATTTGCCAGAGTAAAGGACTTTACATGACTTTCTTATTATTAGGCTATATCTTTCATAGCGCATTTAAACAAAATTACTTTGAAAAAAACCTGACAAGCAGGTTTTTACAAGTAGTGAACCAGAAATACTGTTTTAGGGTTGTCATGGTTATCTTAGTGATCTTCTTTTCAAAGATTTACTCCTAGAAACTGATCTGAATTTAGGAGTGCAAAGAAATACCACTATTCAAAAAAGTCGCCTTGTGCTTCATATAAAAAAAACACCGCAAACCTCCAACCAATAAGTAGTAAAGGTTTGGACAATATCCTTTACATGAAACAGTGGTATCTGTAAAAACTACAATGACACTGCAGTACTTACGGTGAATCAGACCATTTTTTGCAGTAGCCATAAATCCTTTGACTCTTTCACAGAAGTCATTGGCTACCTGCTTAGTTACATGCAAATCTGAATCTGCAAGCACTTGAACACAACTTTGTGTAAGCTGGAAACAAGTAAAGCTTGGACTTAAACCTTTTTTTTTTCCCCTCTGCCTAGCAGTCAGTCATCTTGCCTAGAAATCACTTTGCTATATTCAGGCTCAACTGTTCTGGACCTTCCTGAAATCACTTTGCGGGCAATTCTGTTTGACTGACTCATTGATATAATCTTGCTATATCAATAGATTAAACTATCGATTCCTATCTTTCTTACAACCAATGCGTCAAACTGCTAGATGAAAATTAGAGCCAAGGCTCGGATGTTTCTGAGCTTGTGGTTGTAATAGATTGTTGTTCCCAAAACTGGTGTACAGCTGAGGCCTCTGCAGGGGATGGGCAGGCTGTCAGGAGGAGAGGCACACATGCCTGTAGATGCAACAGGCCCTTCTTCACGTTACAATGGGATGCTCACCCGGGCTTGTATCCCTACACGCTGTGGGCTTACACATCCTCCTAAACAGAGCTAAGACTGTTCTAGACTGGCTGAATATGTATACATACTTGTGTGAGCGTATACAAACACACGAAAGTGAGCACAAATACATATAAACATATGTCTGTGTATAACTATATGTGAAATAATAACAAAAGCTTAGGGGACTAGGGATCTTTCTCCATCCTTTTGGGGTAGGATTGCAGATTACCGTGTACATCTCTATACAACAAGACAGGTGTTGTGAGACTTAGCAGAGGTTTCAGTCTGGTTTATTTATAATGAAATGTTAAGAAAATTCAAAAGGAACAATTGTTTCTCTTGTGAGGCTTTATAGCACCTTAAGATCTTAGACTGTAACAAAATACGCTTCAGTCAGCTCAGAGTGGAAAGGTGCCAGGGTGGATTTAAGACTCTTTAGTCAAAAGGTAATCCAGCTAGCTGGTGGTTACGTCTTTAATTTCTTATGTGGCAGGCTTAAGGCTGCTATACACTCCACCAGTTATTCTTAGTACCTCTTGTCTTGACTGGTGAAGTGGTGGCATAAGCTAGCCTCAGCCATGCCGTCTTTGTGCAAATAATACCACGTATTATTCGTTACTTATATACATGCCTTGTGAACACATTCAATTACAAAGTGCACAGCAGTTATATTAGTGTCTTAACCACAAGGACTGGACCACCTCCCATATGAAGACAGGCTGAGAAAGTTGGGGCTGTTCAGCCTGGAGAAGAGAAGGCTGCATGGAGACCTCATAGCAGCTTTCCAATATCTGAAGGGGGCCTACAGGGATGCTGGGGAGGGACTATTCATTAGGGACTGTAGTGATAGGACAAGGGGTAACGGGTTGAAACTTAAACAGCAGAGGTTTAGACTGGATATAAGGAAGAAATTCTTTACTGTAAGGGTGGTGAGGTACTGGAATGGGTTGCCCAGGGAGGTTGTGAATGCTCCATCCCTGGCAGTGTTCAAGACCAGGTTGGATGAAGCCTTGGGTGATATGGTTTAGTGTGAGGTGTCCCTGCCCACGGCAGGGGGGTGGGAACCAGATGATCTTAAGGTCCTTTCCCACCCTAACTATTCTATTCTATGATTCTACTGCAGGATTCAGCAAAATAGCACTGTGATTCAGGGCAGGTGTGCCAATACCTTCAGTATTATTCTTTCCAATCCCCAGCAATGTGGGTTTTTCTGAATGTGCTTATGGCAAATGAGTACCCCCCTGTCCTGCAGCTCTGAGCAGCCAACTTGCTCTGTGAAACCATAGGCACCTGAGAATTTAGACATAACTCAAATAAGTGAAAAGTCCTTTTTACCCTGTCCTAAGACTCAGCAGCTACTGTATGCAAATCTGAGCTGAGTTCCAGACTGAACATTGAAACATCTGGATCATCTAAGAGCTGTCTTTACAGAGACATTATATATCTCTCCCTGGAATGGCCAATATGTATGTGTATATTTATATTTATTTTTAATGTATATTTATATTACATATATTTAATCTATAATAATATGCATATATTATTTAATAGAATTATGTATGTATATTTATATATACAAATACAGATATATATGTATGTTTGTGTACATATCTGTATGCATACACACATGAATGCATATATATGTGTATTCATACATACATGGATGCATACATATGCGTATGCCCATGTATATGTGCCTGCACCTGAGAGAGAGAAAGTGCTTAGATTTCTAAAATCATGTATTTCTGACTAAAAGTCACTGGGGGGGTTTCACACTCTGACTGGGTGAAGCCCTGAGCAGCCTTGTGCTGACCCTTGAAGTTTCATAAAGATGTACAACACATCGTGAATGAAGAAGCAGAGCTTGCCTTTGTGCATTATGCTCTGTTTGGAGAGACACCCCTCTGTCTAGTGCTTGTAATAGTCGGCTCTCAGAGTTTTTTACATGCCATAAAATGGAGATTTCTGATCCTTGCCGCATATCTTGTGACAGTTTTGTTTGCTAAGTGAGATCTTCGGAAGGATGATAATTAAATATTCTTGCAATGGTTGCTTTCTAGTGCAATTACAGTGCATTTGCTTAAATTAATCCAGGTGATTTGTTTCTTGCCATCTAAGTCTCATTAAGGGAAGAATTACTAATAACCTCCTGGGTTTTTCATTCAGTTTTTGTGTTCAGAACTTGTGTAAACAGAAGGAAGAACCTGGAGCTGGAGACATCCAGGTACCCCACCTGTGTTTTCAGGAATAAATCACAGAATGGCAGACTGAGGGAAGCTGGAAGGGGCAGTGGGTCCCTCAAGGGGGGCTTGGCCATGAGCTCAGGCAAGGCTGCTCAGGGCTTCACCCAGTCAGAGTATGAAACCCCCCCCAGTGCAAGAGACATCCCAGCCTACCGGAGCCCTAGCCCTACTGCTGGGCTGACCTCATGAGGAAAAGGCTTCCCCTCATCTCCAGCATGAGCCTTTAATGTTTCAGCTTGTGCAACTGCCTCTTGGCCTACCACCACATACCATTGTGAAAAGCCTGGTTGCATGGCCTCCATCCACTCCTGCCAGTGCCAGGGATGCTTGTTGAGTGCTCCCAAAGCCATCCCTTCTCCCAGCTGAGCCAGCTTTGGTCCTGCAGCCTCTCCTCACACGGCAAGGGCCCCACCACTTCAGTGGTTTTACTGCATGTATTTGTGGGTGTCCTTCCTCCACTGTGCAATCAAAACCAGACACAGACCATCTCCTGATATCATGACCTTATCTTCATTCTGCTTAACTCCTCCCATATGCTTTAAAAAAACAATAGTGTTATGTTTTTCCTTTTTTCTATTATATTTGTTTCATGTTCATATGTATGCTAGAATTTCCTCAAACCTTGCCCATATATAAGCACTAAAGAATTAATGGGGAACAAGAAGTTAGATAAAAATCTTTCAGGACCTAATGCACAAAACTTAGTTCTGTAGTTTCATACAGCTAGAAACTTCAGGCAGATTCAGAGGTCTCTGAAAATGAAGATGTACTTTTCTTCTTTTGACCTGTCTGCCATTTCCTTGATATATCCTTCCTTCATCTTTTTTTTAACTTGTCCAGACATTGTTCCTTTGAACATTTCCTTCCAAGCACTTATTCTTTGTCTGTGTTTGCCCTGGCACCAATTTGTCTGTATCATGAGTTTCATGCTCCAAGCAAGGATGATTTAAGTGTGATCTTGCGGGCAAAGGATGTATTGAAAAAGATCATGAATGAACCAGTGACTGAAGGCTAACAGATTTTTTTATTATTTCTGAATACATGTATGCACAAATTTCACATCTTGGTTTGGTTTGGAGTTTTTTTTTGGACAGGGGAGAAGCCAAAACATCAGGGAAATGATAGCCAATTTAGATTTTGGTGTAACCAAGAACAACAACTGATCATACAATTGTAGTTCCACTGAGTGGTGTCTTCCACCAGAGGAACGGGAAGCAAGAAGTAATGCATTAGCTTTCTGCAAGTAAAAGTAACAGGACAGATTGTGTTTTAGGAAGAATAATAACTGTAGTAAGAAGAGAAAACAGGCATATACTGATCTTTCAATAGAAGAAGCAAAATAAAACTGACAGTCTTTCCTACCCTAGAAAAAAGTCATCTGTTTGACATAGCTTGCCTGTGTTGTACTTCCCATGTCTAGCAGTTCAATAAATGGGAGCCATCAGGATACTTCTCTAGTCATCTGTGTGGGAAGCTGAGAAGGTTGGAAGGAAAACAGAGCACCCTCTCTGGGAAGGAGCCTTAAAGCCCTATGTTTTGGTCTTCACTTAGAGTTCTGTGCAACTGTAGCATCAGTGAAAATTAATGTGAATGTGGATCTTTCACTGACAGGTAAACTGGTGGAGGCAAACTGGAAGAAACATAAGTAGGTGTCATCTAGCAGCAATGGTGTTTAGAACATTCTGCTAGGTAAAATGGATAATTTAAAAGAGGCGTTGCAAAGATTTGGTAAAAACCTCAAAGTTTTGCAAGGACAAGTAAAGCTAGCATTTTGCAGTTTTTCAGCATAAACCTTGGCAGAAGAAAGTGAGATTTTAACCTAAACTATATATGAACATTAATAGAATTCTCTCAATCAGATAATTTTTAGGTAAGAAGGAGAAATATCTGGTCCTGTGGATATTAAAGTTATCTCTCTAAATGCTCGTCATCACTGGAGAGGCTATAAATCTAATTTCTGTTCATGAGGCAGACTATGAAGAACATTTCATAAGTGGAAGAATTTGAAAAAAGCACTGAGAATAGAAGGATAATTCTGTTTTCTACAGAATATGAAAGGACTAGAAGGACTTTCAAATTCTCCAGCAAAATGTCAACATCAATGAAATTGCTTTAATTTATTTGAAGGCACAATATTACTCTGAGGATACAATCCTTACGCTTCTCAGAGAAACACTCAACCTAGCAAGAAGAGAGTTGTCTATCCTGAAAAGAGTATAAAAATAGAAAATATGATGTTTGATGTTGAGCAAAGGAGATGGTAAAGTAAAATGAGATTCCTCAAACAGTGAATTTGGGACTGAATATTTTTTCTTACCACAGAACAAAGGAATGGCCTGATCCTGCAAAAGATTGACTGCGAGGCATTCAGGATCACTTATCAAACCACAAAATAATCAGCAAATATTTAACAGTAGACAGATCAAATGGCTACATAGTCAAACGGGAAGGTTAAAACAGTGCTTCTGAAAACTATGGGCTGAGGAGATACATGGGTAGTTCAGACTTGTTGCCAAATCTTTACTGGCTGAATAAGGAAAGACAGATGGATTAAAACAAGTAAATAATTAAAAAATAATGTCAAACTCCACATCTTATTTTATTTCTCCTGTTCTTTAGCGTTCTGTTGCAAGTACAGGTGTGCCAACACGTGAAAGAGCATGTGTCTGTACAGCATCTGTAGTGCTTTATTTATAATGCTCATTAGATATTTGCCTCAGGTAGATATCCCAACAGAATGCAAGATAAATGTCTTTGTTTGTGTTAAATTTTAGCAATTTTTCATGGCCTTTCCTCATTAAAATGTACTCACACTTGCACACATGCATGCTCAAGATGGCACTTCTCTTTCCACAATGGATGAATACCAGCTTTGTTTAAACAAATCTGGCTAACAGATCATTTTAGCAATTGCTGAGTTCTAATATCAGGTTTTGGTCTTGATGGCACAATATCCTTCATTTTAGTACCTGGAAATATAAAAGAACACTGACCAAAGCATAATAGGGTAAACTGTTGGCAAGTGCTATCTACATTTCAATGGATTACACTTGTGTTTGGACAAGAGATGTTACATACCTTATGTCCTTATGACTAAGGAGTTCAGATCTCTTGGGATTAGGAAATAACACAACCTTTCTGCCTTTTAGGTACTTGTTTTTAACAGAAAATGAAAGTGTTACTAATACAAAACCGTTTATATTACATAGCACACACACACACACCAGCTGACCACAGTTTCCTGGTGTGAGGTAATGTGTTTGAGTAATGGCTTCTGCATTGCAAAGAGTGTAAGTAGACATTGTGAGCAAAGGGTTGTGGACCACAGGAACTCTACAGAAACAGTATGCTCTAGGTTTATCTATATTTTTCTCATTTATCTATGAGAAAGGAAAAGGTTCAGCTCTGTGCATGCATTAGTTCCCTGCTATTCATGAAACAATATGCCTACGCAATGAGGCAACAGCTTAGTAGTGAAACAACTAAAAAAACCCTAGTTTTTATGAGGTGTCATGAGGGCTTTTCCTCCAGTGCACTCTCAGTTGTGCAAAAGACTGTGAGACTTGTAAGTCCTTCTGTTTGTTTATGTGATAACTTATGTGCGTATTTATATAAAAATGTGTTTCAGAAAAATAAAGGTGTAAGTTTGTGCTAGTGATCGCTCTTTTCCATTTTTCAGTTGGTTTGGCTTATGATTCAGTTTGACTCTACGTTAAAGTCCTTTGGCTTGTATCTCACTCTTCAACTAGATAATTTCAACCTTTTTACTTCAGTCAGTATTTGGAAGAGAAAATAAGTATATACCTTTTAAAAGACAAAGTCAGTTGTCTGAGCACACACTTGGAAGAAATGGCATTCCCTTGCCATATAACGCAGTATAGTGCAGTAATTCCTCAGCTTTCATTGTAGCGGGAAGCCAAGTTACTTCATCAGTATGACATTTTGCCTGGCTAACATGGCTACTATGCTCTGAAACCAAAGGTAGCATTTCCACATGACCTTGGAATTGTTATTACACATCTATAGTCTATAATTGTACTCTGAAAAAAGGGTTAATCTGCCTACAGCTTGCTCGTGTCAAAATTCCTCAGCCTGATTTTCAGTGATACCAAGTAGGAAAATGGTAACTTTTTCAGAGCTTGCTCTGAAGCAGCAGCTGGGAGTAGTGTGTAAGCACTACATATATGATTCTACTTGATCCTAGATCAGCAAAAGATCTGGGTAAGATTGTCCTATCTCATTGATGATACATATATTTGCTCTTATTTCTCTTGCTGTCCAGTGGAGTTCTGTGTGTAGGACTAATGAAATCTGTGCTTTACAGGATATTGTGCAGATAATGAAACAGCAGAATGAAAGTTTATTCTTCCTAAACAAGGCAGAAAACCAGTGATTTTCATCACTGTGAATACTTCTACTTAAAAAAAAAAAAAATCCATTTTGTGAATTTTTTTCTCTGTAAGTTACCACCCTCTACCAAGAGGGTAGAGACCATCTCAAAATATAAACAAGTGGGTTTGATTTGCTGCAGCAAGATCTTCTGTAGATGCTATAACCACTTCTTACTGATAACAAGTATACAGGTATTTTCCCTGAAGTTTTATTTTTAACGTAGGCAACAGCTCTAACGTGAATATAAACCTGATTTGCAATTCTGAGACAGAAGAATCATAGAGTCCCTCAAGTGGTGACTCATGAGAATTGCAGCAAAATACAGAACGTTTCTTGAAGCTCGGAAAGGAGTACAACCTTTTGCAATGAACAAAATATTTTTCATGTAAGGACTGACAAGGAAAAAAAAAAACCCAACGTTCAAAACCATGGATATTTGCTATGGAATGTATTTTCTATTTATTTTAAATACTGTCATAGACTTTTACTGTGTGAAGTTAGGGTTCCTCCTTCAGAGGCTGTATTCTGATTTCAGATGTTACGGTCTGGTTTTGTTTGTTAGTGGTAGTATGTTATGCTCTAAAATCTTAGATGGAAGTACCTCGGTTTATCTTTACAATTAATCTGTGTTTCACAGTAAGTTAAAAGGTGGCCACATGATCATCTTCCTCTAAAAGTAACAGCAAACTAGTGTTCATTTTCACACAAGGTCCCCAAAACAAATTAATGTTTTAAGGCCTCATGGCGTTTCTCTTACTGAATCTTCTACTAACAAAATAATTTTTAAAAACTGAACTGTGTCCAAAAGTTGTCCTTTTGTATTTTCACAGTTGCCTGAGATCTTTTAAGGGTAGCACACTGTATTATTTCCTACATAAAAGCTAGCAGGTGGGTCTTGGTGGGAACCCAGTCCAAGGAGTAATGCATTTTTGTTTTGTCATGCTTCCGGTTTGTCTGTGTTGGCTTAGTACCACCATGTGCCACTACCTTCTTTGTAGCTGAAAGCTGGTGCCCTTCGTGTGTGCTTCTGAGTGCCTGTCACTGTGTGCAGATGAACAAAAGACTGCCTGGTGATGCTGAAGCCATGCCTTTCTGTCACATGCCTTTCTACACCAGAGAGGGTTTCAGATTCAGTTCTGGATATTTAAGGACTTGTGCAATTACCGTCTGGTAGATTTCTTCGCCACAGCTGCTATTCATCCCTTCAAGTCTGTTCTCTTCTTCCTCCTTATTTTAGCATTAATCTCTCCCATAGCCTCTCAAATGATTAGTACACAAAAATTAGACTGTGAAGAAATCCAAGTTGCCCTTCAAAGAGAGAATCAGAAACACAGAAACACAGATTTCTCCTGTACCCTTACAAATGCCTTGCCTTCATTTGTACACCGCATATTATGAAGCTTTTATTCCTGAATTCAGTAGCAGAATACAGTTGTATCAGAATTAATACAACCATGTTATTCATATTGCTTCCATTCACTAAAATTTTTGTTTCTGATCTTTGAAAGAAAAACCTCCAAAGGGCCCTGATATAGTTTGTCACTTGAGAGAAATCACTCGCAATGTCACCTGTCTCCATGGTTCATTTTTAAATTTAGGCATGCTAGGTACAGTACACCTCAGTGGTAATCTAGCTGTACAAGGCAGAAATCAGAACAGAAAATGATCTCTTGCAGCTGAAGCTCCGCAAAAGTCCCCAGGTTCTTTTTGGAGCAGTTCAGGAAAACAAGCTCTCCCTTCTTCCACTACATTCTGCATCTCCTGCCCCTCTCTTGGCAAAAGTATCAGCTTTGCCAAAGTGGCACATGCCAAAGGCCACATTTCTCTCTGAGATGCATGTCTGTATGCTACTCACTCTGAATACAAACAGAGAAGAGGACCTGGCTTTGTGGTTTGGCTCACACAGCATCTAATTGCAGCCAGGCCCCTGATGTGACCTCAGTGAGACTTAGCTGACAGCTCATGATCCATATTAAATATATGCTTTGGAAATTATAAAAAGTAAGCCAAACCAAAACAATTAAGCCAAAACAAAACCAGAACAATGTGTATGCAGGGCAAAATGCAAAGGGAGGTTTTCAGGTGGGCTTTAATAATCTGTGCTTTACTGCGATGCAGATTAATCTTAAAGTTGCTTTCATAATGGCTGCATTGACACAATTACATGAACCTTTCTCTTTACAACAGAAAACTGTCCTGGTTTTTAACAGGACAGTCTGCTTTGAAGAGCTTTTGAGAGTAAATGTGATTTTTAAACTGTTTTGTATGCTTCCCAGGTAGCTAATAATACACATTCCTGCATAAAAAAATGGAACTCTATAACTATTAGCAAAACAGTATACTTTTATGTAATATTTATCAAAGATAAAGCTGATTTTAAGGAATTCTGTCCATGTCAACAAACCTTTACAGGAAGTTCTCTATAATCAGAAAGACAGAAAGTCCCTTAAACTTGCAACATTGAAAAGTCTTCTTAAGAAAAGAAAATAAATACTTAATGCATGATCAGGATATTCAATTCACATGGTTCTTCTGTACAGTCTGCTGTACAGGGAGGAAGGAAAATCATGTCCAGCACTTCACAGGATCCGAGTGGCTCATGTTTCTGTTGGAACTGCATTGCATCTTTTTACCTCTATAATCATATTTGCCAGGTGTTTATTGCAGTGGTACCAAAGAGGCAATTCTGTCTTTTGGATCAAATGTGCCTGTGAAGTGGGAAAACACTTGGACTCTAATGACAGCCCATATTACAGTTATACTGAGCCAGGAATAGGAATGCATTTATGTGATAGATAGCATTTACTTCAGAGAGATAATCACTGTCTGCTGAATCCCCTAGTAGTACATGGCTTAAAAAGATAATGCAACCTTATTATCTAACCATATCTTCCTTACAGATGTAAGCAGGAGCTGTTGTTAGCATTGTAAGAAAACTTTGTGTTAAACCTCAGCCACACAATGATATTTAAACATAACTTCTTTGTAACAAGAGCCTTATTGTCTTGGAAAATGTACTTTCAGGTTCACTTTGTATTGCTTTTTTTTTTCTTCGGCTCCACTGTTTTTGTTCCAGAAACAAGAAGATGTAGATGTCCATATCAGTCCTTCCTACTGATACTGCAGGAGAGGACTCTATCATATTTATTTCAGCATCATGTTGAGACTAGAGTGAAACAGCTTCAGAGCAAAATGGAGCCTCTGCTCTTACTTTTATATTTGATGGACAGCATTATTTGTTGCCATAATTTTTGTCATATACACTTTCTTAAATATTCTGTTGAAGAATAAGACAGGGCAAAGAAATGCCTAAAGTTCTTAATGAATGTTAGAGGACATTACTGCTGATAACTTAGTATTTTAATCACTGGGTTAGAGCTGTTGCACTGTACATTTTGTTTGTTTCTTTCAGTTTCAGTAAGGGATTTTACAGATGAGCACAGATCCATAAAGTATGGATGGGGGAGATTTAATCAGTGCACACGGGAATGTACTATACCACCAGACTGCAATTATTAGACCATTTCCACTTTCTTAAGAAGATCTTACTCTCAATTATTTGCTAGCAAATAAATGAGTAAACTAATAATAATGCTGGGGTCTTAGTCTTGCTTCCGTAATCGATGGCTCAGAAGAGATCCTTTGTAATTCAGTCTCAATACCATATGTCTCTGTTGACATTAAAGTGCTTAGTTCCAAATGAGTTGTCTTCATTCAAGCATCTTAATTCAAGAGTGGATGATTAGATCTTAAGCTAAAAACCTATTAGGATGTAAGCACTTATGTTGCTGAAAGGTATTAAAGGAACAGCATAGTGTTGTTGCAGATAAATCCTCTCTATCTAGTACTGATTGGTTAAACCTTGTTTCATCTTCAAACAACATTAAAAACTAGCTGAAATGTTCAAAGTTGAATGTTGCATAGGTAAAGCTCCAGGATATGTTGTGCCAAAATAAATTTTAATGACTTTTTGAGAGATTGGGGAGCTCAACTATGAGAACCCAACACTCTGTGAACAGAAATAACATAAGAAAGAACAGATGACACTTTACCTTTTAGAACTGAAAAGTGTGCTTTTTACTTCAGTGAGTAAAACATGGCAAGAATAATAAGCAAGTCCAAAAAACTTCATTAATTCCATGGCACAGTAGCTAGAATTCTCCATAATTCTGCAGACTCTTATTTTATTTCTCATCTGCAAAGCAGTGCAAATTATATACTGAGGAAAAAAATCAACTCCTCGTGTTAAGTGGAAAGAATTATTGTCTGACTCTTTACTAAATAATACTCAAATACTGAAAGTAAAAATTGTTATTTTGGGGGACTGGTTTTTTGGCATAATTTAATTCTGTGTTCACCCAGGCCACTGTAAATTTTTCTTCCAAATTATGTCTTTTGCTTCAAGCCCTATAATAGAATTAGAAGAAAGCGAATATATGAATAACCTTGAAGTCATACTTAAATACTATTTTATACAATTTTTAATGCAAATAACAAAAGCCCTGAAGAAGATGGTGAATTCATCACTATCATACACACTGCTGTAATGGAGAAGGGGAATAGGAAATATGTTTGCAGGCTGTAGTAAAAATAAAGGAATTTAGGACATGCCTACATGTGAAAAAGCCATCAACTTAAGAAATGCTTTTTGAAATGAGCTCTGCTGGAGACACACATTATTCCTTGTGCATTAACATGATTTCTTCTTCCCTTTTCTGAAGTTCTCATGTATTAAGCAGAAGTCAGTAAGGTATCTCTGATTCATTCGAAAACAACACAACTATCATATTTATGTAAGGCAAAAAGTCAAAGAAGTCTGTGCTGTTACAGGACTTGAGAGCCTATTCTCTGGCCTTTTAACCCCACTTCTGTTTGGACGTAGGTGACTGGTGAGTGCAACCAGAAACAACTGTCTCTGTCCCAGTCCTTGGCAATGTTGTGGAACACAGACCATAGCACCACTGTCACCTTGTTGTTCTTGACACACAGCCCTGTGTGCCACTAGATCATCTGGCATCGACATCTTCTTCATGATCCATCTCAGAAGTCAAACATGGTTTTCCCAAGTTAGCCACAGCATGCAATGCAGAGTTGAGGCCTCAGCTTGTTTACATTAGCTGTAGGAGGAGACAAATACTGATCCCCCATACCAAACTCAGGCATCTGTGTTTTGGACCTAATTTGAACAGTTCAAATGAACTCACAGCCCACAGATTCTTTACAGACTATGGCCATGGTGTTCATCCAGCCATAAGGATTACACAGCTGTATATCATGGACACAGGACCAGAGATTCAGACAAGTTGCTCATAGACAGACCAAGAAACATTTTACCATCTACCCTATCATAAAAAAGAAGCTCTTTTTATCCTCTTTTCAGCTCCCTGCATTTATGTATTTGCTAGGGCCTGGTACAGGATCTAAGCTAAGATCGTGCTCCTCAGCTGTGTCAGAACAAACCCCTGCATAAATCCTACATCCATCTGTCCCATTTGGATACATATGCATGAATAAATAAATACTATCAAAATCTGCTGCAAAAATGAAATGAGGTAAATTGGTGCAATAATGTGAATACGCTTCCTTACAGACTGTCTCATTTTGAGTAATCCTCTGAATAAATACTGGTTTACAGGATGAAATAAATACGTGAAATAATTAGACGAATGGGGAAAGAGAGTAATGGGGAGAGGGAAGAGAAGAGGGTGAGTAGTAATGCATGAATTTACATTCCCTGAGACATGGAAAAGGCAGACAAATCAGGGCAACTATTCCATACCCTCTGGCAGCAGAAGGAGCTGATCTTCATCAACAAAACTGAACCTTAGGATTTAGCTTGTTTCATAACTTCAGAAAATGCATATTTTTTTGTAGATATGAGATGTATGCTCCTATTGCAATGCACAGGAATGACAAAGAATTTTCAGACTAAAGGTTAGGTATTCCCCAACCAAAGGGGTATATCTGAAAAGTGGGGACATTCTCTTCCTATTTTCACTGAAAAAGCATCCCATTATATTCCAGTTTCATGAGTGGGAGCTGTGTTTGACTTTAGCTTTCATTTCTAGCAACTTACTTATCTGAATTTGTCCTTGGTGACTTTTGGGTCTTCTGTCCTTAGCCAGCCTTCAGTTTTGGTGTTTCCTCTCTTTGCAATAACACAGTAGCTCTCACTCTCACAGCAGGTTGTAGTAGAACCAGCAGCTACTATTTTCTGATGATGTGACTGGAGCTGCAGGCTGCCTTGGTGCTGCTCTCAGCTCTACCTCACCTTGCAGGCAACACCTGCTCACACACAGTCAGTGTTACTTTCGGGCCAGGGATTCTGTGGCTCTACAAGCTAAAACCCAACTCAGCCTGTAAGTCCAGATTGGAAATACCCCACACACAGATTGCAGGATAATTTACTCCAGTGCTATCCTGTGCCCCACTGTACCCTGCCACCCTCACAAAAGGCACCAACAGATTTCCTTATGTCTCATGGTGAAAGAAATATAAACCAGTTTTGTTTATAATAACAAAAAGATTTATGAGATGAATATATACTGAAGTCTTGGGGGTGCCATGTACTTATGCTCAGCACTGATTATGCCATGAAAGTCTGGCAGGCTAGGATTTACAGCTGCTTACACCTGAACATGCATAAGCCCGTGACTCCATCCCCTTCCATTTGTGGAAACACGGCAAATTGCTCCACCAGGAAAGTGTATGGAGGATAATGCTCACCCTCCTTTGATGGGGTGGGTGAGATTAGAGCTATAATGATCAGAACATCTCAGAGCTTGTGAAGCTTTTCCCTGGAATAGCTCCTGGGATTTAAAAGCCAAAGGCATGACCTCCCAGACTGACAGGAGGTTATGAACTGCATCGGTTCTACTCTCACAGGAGTACATCAAGCCCAACATTTTATTTCCTTAATGGTTTTTTTTTTTCAGCACTTCTAGAAAGCATTCACAAAAAAACATAGACTGATCAAATACATGCTTTGTTAACGAATGTGTAGTTGAAAACTGCTATCAAGACATGTTTGGTCTAACAACAGTTAACATGTTAAAAGTTTATCATACCCTAAATCAGTTTCCTCAGTTTGACTGCCTTGCTCAGTATTATCTTCCCATGAGGAGTTTCAGTTCTCCTTTCATGCTTACAAGTCACTGAGCTGAATGTGAGGTGTAGTTTATCTTGTTGAAAAGGGTGTTTTCTGCAGATTTGCCTACCATGCAACAGTAAACTCACAGAAGATACTGCCATATAGAAAGGTGAAACAACCACCAAAACAAGTTAAAATGCAGCATAGTGGCAAGGAATGGCAAATCCTAGCTTTTAAAAAGACATTTCCTCTTTTGTTCATCAGAAGAGAGACCATGGTGCTGAACAAATGCCAAAACTGCCTAACAGCCATCCTCTAAGTCATGTGTTTTGCAACTGTTCAGACACATGTGGCTTTAGGTGAAAGTGTATAGTTGTGTTATTGTAAAAAACAAATGCATATTTTTAGAAACATTATGTATACAAAAATCCTTCCCTTGGATGCACCTCAATTACTTCACCAACAGCAGAGCGTTAAATAGGAAGTTGTGTTTATGTTTTGTTTATAGTTAAGAAAAACATGTGTTTGACACTAACAGAACATCCTAAGACCTTCCTTATTCTCAGTACAGTATGCAAAGTTTTAAACAGCAGGAATTAAAACTCCCCACTAGAAGCATGTTCAGGCATAGGAATACAGCCTGCATGAGTATTCAATGAGATGGGGAACTCTGCACAAGGACAACGTCAAAAAATAAAGGAACAACAGGTGACACATTCACTTATACCACAGACTGGCAGAAAGGAATGCCAGTACAAGTTTGGGCTGCATACCAGAAGTGTTAGATAACAGGGCAGGAAATTTTCCATGCATTTACTACAAAGAGTTTGGATTTTGTGAGGAGAGATGCATTTGTTTTGTTTGCATGCTGACTTGAGTGCTCCTCTGGGTGAAACCTGTGCAAAAATAGGTGAATACCGGCGATCTACAATCTTCTCTTCATCGACACAGAAATTGTGTTGTAAGACCTATTACATAGTCATGATTGGGTATAAGTAATGCTAATATTATGGGATTTTGTTACTTCAAATGTTTTATCTGTGTCACTTCCTTGCTTTGTGCTATAAATATTTAAACATTCATGGCTGCTGATGTGGCCCCCTGCTAGCTTTGAGATATTGCTGTTCTTGTAAGCAGACAGAGAGCTCTGGCAGAAAAATGTGTGAAGTGTTTCATCCATTCTAGGTCTCTGGCTATGAGAAAGAAACTTGAAATCTGAAGCAAGGGAAAAAAATGCAACTGAAAAGAATAAAATCCTTAGCAGAAGGAGAAATTTGTTCATGAAAAAAAGTTAATGTGGTGTTGGTTAAGGGAAAATGCTAGAAGTTTGCATAGTTGCTCATGGCTGATTGTGGAGAGGCACAAAGCAAAAGAAAAGCATCTTAGCATGGATGTATTTAAATGCAAAGACAAATAGGAATCCCAAGGTGACTTTTCTTGTCTAGAAATCTTTGTGTAGGAGATAAGACAAAAATTAAGAGTGGTTGCAATATTAATAGGAATAATTAACAGAGGAGAAAAAACTACATGCTGTTGGCAGAGCTGTCTAATGAATTTCTGAAGAGCCTTTCCAACCCAGGCTTTACTTCTAATGAACATTAATTGCATTTTCCATCTATACACAAATTAAAATGAAGCTCAGTATAACATCTGCCTGAGAAAGGTACCATAGCCAAGTGGCAAGCACATGCCCAACAGAGAAAACCCTGATTTCTCTATAATCCAGTCACAGTGAAAGTCTAAGCTGTCTCAGTGCACTGTCTCTGTGCCAAAGGCCCAGTAGAATGACAGCCCCTTAAGCAGAAAGAAGAGTAGGGTCTCTTTTCAGCAGCTATACATGGCATTCCCTTACCCTCCCTGTACACGCTTCCATGGCTTAAACATTCAGCATTTATCAGGGGGTTGAAAGCTGAATTCTGGTGAAAGGCCCCCACAAGGCAGGAGGTGGGAGATCTGCTGACTCATTCATGATACACAAAGGGCTCTGCAAAGCTCATACAGATGTGGGGAGTGTTCCTTGTAGGTCAGGTGGTTCTTGGTCCACACAGCTATTATGCCCACATGGAGTAGTGACAATGGTGAATCAAAGGCAGTCAACAATCATTTCATCAGAGACTGAATATCCTGCATGTATGTAGCAGTAAAAAACCCAAAGCCTTGCAATTGTAAAGTACGGCCTAGTTAGAATTGTCTATATACATCACACCAGGACTTCAGGCTCTGCAAATGATGGCACCAGTCCAAAGGAGCAGAGAAGGCCTTCATATGCTTGCCTGAATGGTTTGTAACACTTAAATATAAGGTCATCAATCCCATTCCTTCCTGTTCATTAAAAATACAGTCAGAGAGGATGGAAATGGTAAATGCTGTTAACTTAAATTTATTTAACTTAACTTACTTAACTGAACTTTAACTTAACTTACTGGAATGGGTTGTCCAAGGAAGTTGTGAATGCTCCATCCCTGGCAATGTTCAAGGCTGGACAGAGCCTTGGGTGATATGGTTTAGTGTGAGGTGTCCCTGCCCATGGCAGGGGGGTTGGAACTAGATGATCTTAAGGTCCTTTCCAACTATTCCATGATTCTATGATTCTATAATAAGCTAACTCTGTAATGAAAACTAACAAGCAGATACATCATGGTGTTCACCTTCTCCTACAAGCATGTTGGTTGTTGCTATCTAGACAGCATCAGAGCTCCAGTTGTGCATTATTTCTTCAAAGCAGCTTCTGTGGTCTGTGTGATGACTGTGCTTCACACAAATGCTAACTTTCACTGAATGCCCTTACTATTTTTTTGCATCAACTACTCTTTAATCTGTTATATTTTTAATAGCAAAGAGCCGGAAGGCAAATTTTGTCAGCTTCTAATAAATTCTGGTTTATTTTTGCTGAGACAAATCACCAGTGTGCATGTGTGTGAGAATGGGCTTTCTTGCTTGAAGGCATCCAGGAACAAAACACCAAACACAGAAAATGCCAGAAAAATTCTGTTTCTAATAGTAAAAAGACAGTGCTGAAAGAGTTTAACTTACACATCCCAAACTGTTTTGATGTGGACAAATGCATACAGATTGCAACAACCATTCAAAAATGTTTATTAAACTGGTGACAATTTAAAATAAGCAGTTTAAAGAGAGTATGAAGCCAGTTTTGAGCTTTGACATAGCACCCAAGTCTTCTATCATGTGGTCAGAATAGACATTTTAACTGCATGAAGATAATATGAGAGTCACAGCATCATAGAATCAGCTAGGTTGGAAAAGAACTGTCTCAAGTTTTTCTGTCAAGTGTTACCCTTGCATAGCTAACTCATTGCAAAGGCAAAATCCATGAGCTCCATGGCCTGATGCTGGAGACACTCAGCTAAAACACATGTTGGTAGCCTGGAACCTAGTCCCATTAGTGCTTGCTTATGCTAACAGTAACTGGAAGAGATCATACCAGAAACAATAGGAGAGATTCACTCTAAATTAATTAATAATCTGTTAAGTAAAGAATCTCCTTGGGAAATGAGAAAGAAAAAGAGAGATACTGTTTGTACATGTTTCAAGTCCTCCTTCTTCCAGACCTACCCATGCACCCATGTACCTGTTTGCTGCCTACAAAGTGGAGGGAGAAAGAGGAGTGTCTTCTAATCCCTCTTTTTAATTTTGACCAGAGATTCAATACTGAACAAGATAAATGTTCTGTCCAAAACTGACACTTCAAAAGAAAAAATCATTGTTTTGAAAGATTATTTTTAGACAAAAAGAACAAACAATAACAGCAATGACAAAAATCAAAAAAGGATGCTGCAAATATTTAGAATGTCTTCTCATGTATGTGAGTGAAAACTATATAGCTGTTTCATGAGCCCATGTAATGGTGGCAATGCTGAATCACATGGCTGTACAAATACAGCACAAGGCATGCTCATGTTCACTAACTTTTCTCTGGGGATAACAAAAAAGAAACAGTATTGGCATTTTACTAATAGAAATGAGAAAAAAAAGAAAATATATGCAAAAAATGGCAAGATGCATAGAGACTGGGTGGAAAGCTGTAAAATGTAGCACAACTAATGAAATTATCATTTATCACCTAGTGATTAGTGCTTGTTATGTCACCTCAAAGATCTGTGTACTGATCGTAAAGGATTATGTATGTAACTAATTACATTTATTTTTTATAAACTGTATTTTATGCTCACGTGTATATAGGTCTGAAATAAACACAGTATATAAGTGACTCGACTTGGCAAAACATGCATTAGATGACATTGTAATCTCTGTACAACAAGATGGAACTAGAAGAGCTTTTTTGTTTGTCTGAGACCCAGATTTAAAACAATGATATGAAATTTTTTTTATGGGAATCTAGCAAACCTATTTCACTACTGCAGAAAGGTAAGGTACCCCCATGACTGCCATGGGATGTGACACTGTATAGTAGATTAGTACAGGTTTCAGAGCTTGCAAAGAGCCTGTCTCATCATAGCTGCAAATAATTTATTGATGACTTGTAAGATAGAACACATTTAAAATCTCCTCAATTTGCTGAGTCTTGTGCTATAAAGCACCTCAAGGAGTCCTACAGTAATTTTACCTTAACCTCTTTACTTTGAAGGGGGATGCCATGGAGAGAAACCTGTACCTATTTTTACTAGATTTCTGTCTTTAGGGGAAATCTGGAAGTTATAAGAAATGCAAACAAAACTGAAATTGCTGTTGTTACTTCAGGTCAGGTAAACAGTAATAACAAAATCCAAAATTATAAAAAAAAAAAAAAAAAACAAAAAACCAAAAACCAAACAACTAAGGTTGTTTAGGGTCCTAAGTATGGAAATGAAGTAAAACTTTTAAGAGTTTTATTTCTGCTGGTCTACAACAACTAGAAACCTCAGAGAACTTATGAGTGAAATATTTTTGTTCCAGGTTTGTTTTACCTGCCCATGCATGCATGATGCTAGGCAATGCCATCTTTTAAATGTATTCACATTCACGTGCAAGTGACTAGCTGATGGTATGGTACACTCCCATTCACGGGCAAGACCTGATTTCAGCCCTTATCTACCACCATTCTTTCTAAACCACAGTTTTTCATGAATACATTAAAAAAAAAAAAGGAAGAAAAATAAAAATTTGCAGTAATGAAAAGCACTCGATATGCTGTCCAGTTTCTTTGTCTTGTTTAATCAAGGTTCTTGGAGTACTGGGGAATACCACACCAAAGCTTTCATCCAGAACTGAGAAACATTGTCCAGCTTTTCAGGGAATTCTTTGTCCAAAGGGCTTGGAGGCCAGTAAGGGAAAAGGAAAAAGGCCTTCCCATACTGTGAGTTCTTACAGCTGACAACATACACGTGCTGTCCTAGAGGGATTGTTTTTTCCAGACCCTTTTTCTTGCCCAAAGATTCAGCAGCTTATTCTGCTGACACCTGCCAGACAGCTGTAGTGTAAGAACTGAAAGACTGTTGTTGTTGTGGCTTATTTACACAGTTATGCTTAATTTTTGCTAAGTGTAATGGCTTTGTAAGACAACAGCAAGCCTAAGTTTACTGCTTCTGTTCCTACTTTTCTTTCTTTCAAGCTTTTGATAGCAATACAGTCCCTAAACACATGGCTAAGCTGTACCTGGCAGGACTGGAGATCAGGAAACCAGCAACTGTCCAGTCCTGTGGCAGGGTACACTGACCCTTCCACAAAATGCTGTTCTGGTCACACCAAGCCACCAGGCAAGGCTCTAAGAAGAGGTCCAGCAGTACAAACCACTGTTAGATGTTTGCTCCTTGTGCCCCCCAGCAGGCACCAGAAAGAGAGAGGGACTTTATCCTTCTTTCCTGCAGCTCCAGTGGCAGGGAGGACCTACCCTTGCAGGATGTACCTCTGCTTTTCCCTAAGACAGAGGCAGTGCAATTCTGCAGAGCCTAGAGGCAGAGCAGAGTCTATTTACAATGTCTGCCTTTTAAAGTCCCAACCTGATGTTTCTTTTACACAGTCTGCTTATGTATTAGTCCCCACTGTGCAGTCCTTCGCCCACAGTAAAGCCACATCCCAGCATGTTGAAGACATGTTAATGGTCTCAGGTATGACAGCCTAATAAGTCTCTATGTATGTCTTCCCCCTTCTTCAGAGACTCCGTGTGGCACCGTGGTGTTGCTGCGATCACCAGGTCTACCAGTGAGGCAAGGTGTTTTAATTAAATAATGAGTATTACTACAGGGAAGTTGAGCATGAGGAAGACAGGCTGCATTTTCTGAGCTCAGATTGAGGGCCCCAGAGCTTGCTGCGTTATTCTCTTTCCCCATGATGATCTTTGCTCATGTTGCATAGCTTGATCTCTGTTAGAGCTTTCATGTGAGAGAACTAACAAGTTTTTGCTGTTGTGCCTACTTGAATGTTGCTCAGTCATTTTTGTGTATGATCATCTGACAAAGGGCATGTGCTTCCCAGCAGTTGATTCAGTGTATCACTAAATGATGGTCTTGATAGGAGCTACGTGCTCACTCACCTCAGACATTATATGCGGTATCGGACAACCTTCTTCCACAGCAGATAATGTAAATTCTAGAAAAGATGGGGGCTTAATGTTCTCTGCTTATTGCAGGGGTAAGGAAGAGGGCATCTATATATACAAGCCCTTACATTAACATAAATCATGCCTCGTTCAACTTATCAAATACAGTTTTCAACTAAGTAGATTTTGTTCATTTGCCTAAATATGTCGTTACAGCACACAGACAGACTTTACTGTCATGGCTTTACCTTTCCAGCCACTGATAAAATAGGAAAAAGAATGTTCTCTTTTAAAAGGCCTGGGGGACATGAGAAGGGTTATTATAACTCTCCCGAGCCTGTTTTTAGGCAATCCTGATAAGCATGAATTATTAGGAGAAAGATAAAATAAGTCTGGAAACAATTTTGAGAAGGCAGTAACGTAATTAGTTCTGAGGACGTTTATAACCAGCTGCTGCGAAAACTCAGTGTGAACTGTAGGTGGCACCATTTGTATAGAATTTTGAAGAGCACTAGTGAAGAAAGCTATCTCTAATTCCGAGTTTTCTGATAGCTTGCCGTGATCGTATAGTGGTTAGTACTCTGCGTTGTGGCCGCAGCAACCTCGGTTCAAATCCGAGTCACGGCAACGAAAGGTGCATCTTTTGAAGAGGTATGATTAGCAGACCGAAAGTAACCAATTAGTGATTTCTAAGACTAAAATGAGAAAGCAATTAGAAGCTCTGCAACTTTTACAAGAATGTTTGATACATGTGTATGTACCACGAGTGTTGCTTCAGTTATCCTCTTGTCAACTGGTTTGGTGGTTTTTTTTTTAACTTAAATACTTTTGGATATTTTGATAAATGCACTGGCATAGTGAGCATGTAGTTTTAACTCATTACAGCTACTTAGAGATCAGGACTGAGCAATGAAGTCTGTTTGGGTATGATCTTTCTTAGTTCTCATGCTAATAAAGCAAGCAGCCTGAATTACTTGGAAACACAACAGTGGTAGATGTGGGAATCCTGCATACACAGGCATGAACTGCTGCTAGCAAAACCTCTTAGCTGGTGACAAACAAGAGGAATCACCACTTGTCAGTGATTCCAGTGATTCCCTTTGTTTTGGTGGTAGGAATGGTGTGTAACTTCACTGTCCTGCCTCCCTGAGTAACATGAGCTCATAGTCTCAGAATTAAGACTTCATAAAAATGACCATGTGGATTTTATAAATTAGTAATGGCAACTATGGCAGTTTGTTTAATAAATGATAAATTAACCACAAAATTACAGAGCTGGTAACAACTGTATTAATAAAAGATTGTTATTATGGAGTTTATCACATGATTTGGATGCCACTGAATAGAGTTTCTGATCATTGTCTTCAGTTTACTAAGGAGCTAACTCAAGAGCAAGCACTGTTTTTCTCTTACTGTTACATCTGCCAGAACATCAGTCCTCTGCATAATAGATCTCCACCAGGCTCAGACAGATTCAGCCTTCAAGAGACAGGCCCAGCACTTGCAGAGTGTGAATGGTAGGTACCTTTCTCTCTGCAAAGAAACAAGAACTTTCCTTGCCCTCCTATCCAGTGAGAAAGTGAAACAGAACTTTCTGTGTACCACTGTCCAGAAAAAACAAAGCCCTGTACACCTGTAAACCTGGGAGGGGATCTCACCTCTGGAGGCTGCAGGGTTAGGTGCCCCAGTTTTGGTGTAGAAGGGTAGTGACCACTGGCATCTTATCACCTCCCTCAGGTTCACAAGAGCTTTCTCTGTTCTTTACAATATCTTTGAGTATTTGTCTGATTAGGCTCAGATTTCCTGACTAAATATCACTCAGCCTTTTAGGAGCATATCAGAGCAATTAGCTTTTGACTTCTTAGTTTAATTGGTGAGACAGATGTGACTGATTTCCCAAAAGAAAGTAATTTAGGAACATGACTAGTGTAAAAGAGACCAGCATGATCTTTCATACTCTGTCTCTACTGTAGTCTGTCAGAAATGTCATCTGCTCTGTTACATTTTATAAACCTCAGCAATACAAAATTAACTCATCACAGATGCATATATTCTTTAAAGCATCCTAGTGAATGATTTCCTAGAAAAGAAATATAAAAATTGTAATTTCAGAAATGCTAACAAGGATCCAGGCTTACAAAAAATTATTTCTAAAGCTCTGACTTTTTCTTTTTGTCCCTAAGAACAATTTGAAGGCCAGGGAGAGGAGTTTGTTTCAGCAATCTCTCTCTTTAAGTAGCAAGCTGATCTGGTGGGAAATGAAAAATAGTATGTTAAAAACTAGACAGGAAAAGGGAGTGCATGTCTTTGCAGCATGTCCTTTTGTGCCTGCCATTGTTCTGGTGCATGACACATTCTGTGTTGAAAGTAAAACTGTTAAGACATAGAGGCATTTATGTACATATCTCCAGTATGCCTAATTTACATCTTGGCACTGAAATTAATAGGATGTGTCCATCAACAGTGGTTTTGAAAGATTTATTTCTTGTTATTGTGTGTTAACGTTAGCTGTTGATTAGGGTTGAAACTGCTGGAGTTTTTAAGCTATGGAGAAAGACGGCTAGTTGTTAACAAGGCAACACTAAACTGGAAGACTTTAAAAACTTTTGAACAAAACCTGTCAAAGTATTAATACAATCTAATGTAGATTTCTGTTCCAGCCCCTTCGTTTTTCAGAACCAGCAGAGCTGGTTGTATCCTGTCTGATGTTCATATCAGGTGTTGGGCAGGATAGAAAGCAGTGGCTGTTTTGAATCTGCAGCCATCAAATCAAATTAATTCTGGTTTTCATTCTCTTTACAGGAGTGCAGCTCATATTAAAACTTTTATAGGTCCCCTCTGAAATCCTTTCAAAGGGCTCTGGTCAAGAAAGCTCTTTGAAAGGAGATCTGTGATAAAGAGACTCCTGAAAGCTTAAATAGCTCATTGTACTTCAGCAAAGAATGCCAGGAATTCATTTCACAGGTGGGATGATTTTACCTCTGGAAATTCAGCTCTGAGTTTACAGGCTGTTATTGCAGGATGGGTAGTAATTGGGGAAAATTTGGCAGACAGGGAGATTCCTGAGGCTGATGTGTAAACATCACTGCATAAACAATGTCTGATGCTTGTGCTTCTGTAGCTTTTCTCGTAATCTGTCTTTAGTGTTTCTTGAAAGAAAGCATGTCCCTCTCTAAATAAGACTGTGTGGTTTCTTATTTGTAAAGCTCCAGCAGCCACTCACAGCACTGGAGAGAGCTGCACTAGAGTACATGTGAAGACTGGGATCAATTTTTGAGGCTTTGACTTGTACAACTTTGGGTTGAGCTTTGACTCAGGTTTGAATCCTACAGCTTTGTGTACTACACTTAAAACTACTGACTAGGGCCTGGTTTAATTTCTCCATCAAGAGTTCAGACAAACCCAAAACTACCAAAATGTCCAAAACTAGCTAAGTAATGTTTTATGTTGTTTAAAATATATGTATTTTATATATGTGTGCCTATATAAAAACATATACATAGAGAGACATATTTTTATATATCTTGAATTCTAAATTCCAACTTTTTCATTCTAAGACTGAATAGATATATCCTCCTGATCTGGAATTTCACAGAAGCAAAATAAGCTCTTTGAGTTATGTTCAAATACATCTGATAAATACCTCTTTCACAAAGTTTTGTGAAAGTAATACATAATGTTTTACAACTTTTTCCTCCACTATTTTATAACAAATTGTTGTATATGTTTTCTCTGCACCAAAACCAACTCAGAATATGACACTTGTGATGCTCCTTTTAAGGGAATATCTTCTTTGCTAAGACAGCAAAAAATTTCTCTTATAATTAAGTCTGTAATGTTAACATAATCATGTCTCTGTGCTGCTGAACCAGAACCTATATGCTTCTTGCACCTGAGAATTGTGCACGGAGCCAACAGCACAGTCACTGCACTATTTCATAATAGTGTAATGTTGTTCTTAGAGATTCCTGCATTCCCAGTTTAGATTTTGCGCTTCCAGACTCCAGGAATAATTTTTTGGTTTGTTCTGTTTTGGTTGGGTGTTTTTGGTTTTTTGGTTGGTTGCTTGCTTGCTTGGGTTTTTGTTTTGGCTGTTTTGGTGGGGGCTTTTTTTTTATTTGTTTGGTTAGTTGGGCTTTTTTTGGGGGGGAGTGTTTTGTTTTGTTGTTTGGGGGTTTTGGGTTTTTTTTTGTGTTTCTCTGATATGAGCAGAGAACCTCTTTTTTTACTGTCCAGAATTATATCACTAATTTGTTTGGCAGTGGCAGCTCTATCTAAACTCTTTAGGAAAATCTGGCATAGTAGGGTGTGTTTATTATGGGACCTGCACTGTTGCTGTTATTCACCATGCAGCCAAAGGTGAGAAGGTGTACTGACCTTTATATCAACACAGAGAAGAAAACTTCTTTATGATATAGCCATGAAGGCATTTATATTAAAACCACATGGGGTAAATTAATGTTTCACTATTACACTTAAGAGAGAGAAATGCCTGAAACATTTAGCTAAAGCAGCAGTAAGAAAACTAGCATATCAGGGAAAATTCTCTTCAGAAGCATGTCTTAAAGTTTTTTGCATGAGTACTGAACTTGACCGAAATTCAATTGCAAAAGAACTCTAGAAAGCTAACAATATGTCTTCCAGGAAAAAGAAATAATGATGTCTTCCAGAAAAAAAAAATATAAATTCTAGAAAGAGATTTAAGGTTGATCCACCAGCTATTGAACTGCTTTGTTTCACCATATTATCCTTCCTATTTCTTGTTTGCTGAGAGATGAGTTCAATGGAATTAAATATTCCCTGCTGGTCCTCAACATTATGCAAGTCCCGCTTTAAAAGCAATCTCTTTTCATCTTAATAGCTTCAAGATAGTCCTGCTTTCTTACTGAGCTCTGGACAGGCACCTGGAGAAAGTTTGCCAAGATCTGGGAAGCCTATGTCTGGATGCCTGAATAGTGTTAGACCTCAGAAGGACATACACTGTCTTCAGTAAGGAAAACTTTAGACATTCTGGCCTCAGCTTATAGGAAGACATGCCATTTATCATAAATAAATATTTGTTGCCTTCTCCCTTTTCATCCTCTGGTTTTCCTTTTCATTTGCAGTCAAGCTATGTGCTTTAGTCAAAATTAATAGTCACTTCAGTCAGCAAGATGTATAGCTATCTAATGATGACATTAGAATTGGTTATATGATCTCAAGTTCATTAATACATTTTTATCATCTTCTGTTAAAAAAAATTAGAACTGTGTTGCTGCATGATTCAATCAGTATAAAAAAATGCCTATTTCTAGGCACCTGAGAGTGTTTTGAAACTCCTTGTGCCTTTCAGCTTTACTGCCCATTGTCCCTAGCACAACACCACTTGCCCCTAGCAACCCCACCCCATCAAACAACAACACCCACCAGGCAGCATAGGCAGGAAGAGTGAATACTGTTTAGATAAATACTCATGTCAGACCCTTTTGGCAGAATCCTCATGGCAGCATCATCTTCTCCCCACAAAATTACACTGCATTTCCAGCAGCATCTTGCTTCTCTTTAATCAAATTCCAGACCTAGACACGATTATCTCCCATTTGCTGCTATTGATTACTGGCCTCATAAGAACATCATTCTAGGAACAAAAGTACTGAAAGGCCTCACAATAAAGAAATCGATCGCACACAATTTCATGCCTCCTTTGCTGCTCTTTCCTGAAAAATTATTCTGGATTTTTTTTCTGTGGTGAGTTATCCCTGACAACAAATCATAGACAGAAATCAGTCTTCACTGGGAGAGAGAAAGGAGATATGTTAAAAACCTCACAGAGTGAAGTCGGTGAAGATGCTGTCCCAGACAACCTTAGTACAACAACAGCTGTGTCAACTGCTTGAAATGGCACAAAAAGAGACAAAAAAACTACAGTGAAAAGAGTGTCAACCACCCTATCATGTGTCAATGAGCATGATCTTTCTTTCCTGCAGCTACTGCTTCCTCTCATCTGTTTTGTTCTGTGCTTCAGACACTGTGGCCTGTTCAGCCGTTGTTGCAGAGTGAGGGCTTAGTTGGATGTCACATTCCCCCTGGTATGTCTGCAGCACCAAGCCTCTGAAAGTGAGGACCAAAAGAAAAAGAGTTCCCTCTTCCCTCTGCCGTGACTCGGATTTGAACCGAGGTTGCTGCGGCCACAACGCAGAGTACTAACCCCTATACGATCACGGCAAGCTACAAAAGATGTGTCCTCTGTCTCATGTTCTTTGTCCCCTCCAGCAGAGCCATGCAAGCGTTGCCACCTAGTGCGGGCTGGCTATAGCTCTCTACATGCTGTCCTTCTCCCCAGGGTGACTGCTGCAGCATGCTTGGGCATCCCAGAACCAAAACCGGCACTGCCGACAGAGAGGTGCCTGCAGAAGGCAGGAACAGATGCTATAGTGGCAGAAAAATATTCCTGCTCCTTTTGGCAATGACAGTCTGGTGCAGAAATGTTTTGTTACCTTCTGTTTGGCCAGCATCTATCTCCAAACATAACTTTTGTATTCTTTCTCTTTTCGATGCTGGGCCTAGTGACAATGGAAAATCTGATGAAAGGACATTCAAAGTTACACAATTATTTTAAAAGCTGTTAAAAAGGAAGCATACAAACACACCTTTCCTTCCTGCTGTAAGTCAGATCTGAACCAAGGTTGCTGTAGCCACAGCATACGGCACCAGCCACTGGACTGTCACAGCAAGCTGGCACATTGTAGCAGGTTTTGAACAGGCATGGTAGAAAAATAAGATTTCTAGTAAAATACTAAATGTTGGCATCAGTGAGTCAGTGAAGAAGGATTTCTGCAGTGGCTTCAGAGTTAATGTTGCAAAACACAAGTGCTTATGGTAGAGTTATTCTAGTAATTTCCTTATTAAAGGTCTCATATGCACCACTTAGTTTAACTTTTTAGTTCTGTGCCTGACAATGATAACAAGAAAAAAATGATAATAGCAAGTGTCTTCACAATTTTATTAGTGAAAAATGTAGAAGGAATAGGGGGGTACACCAGAATGTTGTGCTGCCATTTAGAGGGACCCCGTCAAGCTGGAGAAATTGGCTGACAGGAACTCCACCAATCTCAACAAAAGGAATTTCCAAACCCTGCATCTGGGGAGCATCAGGCAGAGCATTGCAGCAGGCCAAGGGAGGTGATTCTTTCTCTGTTCTAGCATTGGAGAGACATTGGAGAGACATACCTGCACTGTGTGAAGTGCAGGGCTCCACAGTGCAAGAGAGACATGGACATAGTGGAATGAGCCAACTGAAGGGCCAGTATGATTACAAAGAGGGAGAGAGACCTGGGACTTCTTTGGCTCAAGAAGAGCAGGCTTACAGGGGAGTTTACAGATGTGCATAAATATCTCTTGGGAGAGTAAAGAAGATGGAGCCATGCTTCTTCTGTTGTATGCAGTGACAGGACAGAAGGCAATGGGCACAAAATGAGATAAAGAATATTCCTTTTAAATCTAAGAAAAACTTACTTACTATGAAGGTGATTGAACAGCAGACCAAGTTGTCCAGATAGCTAGTGGAGTCTCCATCCTTGGAGATATTCAAACTTGGATGGTCCTGGGTAACCAGCTGTAGCTGACCATGCTCAAGCCATGGTGGATCTAGAGACTTCCAGAGGGGCTGTCCAGCCTCAGTGATACTGGTTTTCAGGAAAAAAACAAAACCGAACAAAACCAACCCAAACCAAACAAACGAATAAAACAAACAAACAAACAAAAAACCCCCACAACTCCAAAACCACAACAAACCAGACATTTCTATACCTTATAGCTGTGCTTAACACCACAAGAACTTGAACAGAGGGAGTCAATGAGTGCCAAGAAATGGGATACTGAAAGCTTGACAACTTTCCCTGTCAACATCCACAAAGCCTGTGTGAGCCAGAGAAGTAAGCAATATCTAGAAGATTAACATCTTAGCACAAAAACATTTAGCCTCTTCTCCTGTATTTTCAGAATCCACAGACTTTACATCATGGACCTTGCCCAGTGTATGCATGTGCTATATTTTTGCTGGGCATTAGATGTGCCAAGTTATGAGTATAAATGGTTAAATGTACAGATTATCAAGATTGCCTGGAATTTTCTAGATTCTCTTTTTGCCAAGGTGAACAAATATAGATTACATCGTTTCAGTGAAAGCCCCTGTGATCAAGAAAAAAGGTATTGGCTAATTTTCCTTCTGCTAACCACAAATAAAAAGACGACATTTTGCCAGTCTATTTAGACTATCTTCTTTCATTCCTTTTTTTTTTTTAATAACTCTACCCAATGTGGTTGGTTGTATATGCTGGCATAATAATAGGAACATCCACAACTCAGCTGCAAATTAATTCCATTTCTAGGAGTCTGTCTTGTCCCAGTATTTGCAGTGTCTTGGATTTCATCCAAAGGTCTAAATTATTTGAATAGTGCACAAAGCCATGTTTCTGCACCTGGACACATATGTGCAGCTTTTTTGCATTTCTTGCTAAGATACTATGTGCTAAATAAAAGACTTTTACATCTGTAATACTCACACACAGTGTCATGCCATATACATGCCGTAACACGCCCTTAATTTTTATTAAATGCCTCTCTACATATTTGAGGCTTACATATTTAAGGCAGTTCAGTAATCTTTCTGTGTTGCTTACATCCTCAGGGTTTCTCTTAAACTGAAAGCAAACCAGATTATTGTCAGATAATCCAATGCGAAGCTACTGATTGTGTGATACTAGGTGTCATTCAATAAAAAATAAAAGAGTGATTTTTAAAACCTTCTAAGCTCAAAAGTATGTTTGCAACATTAGTAAGTATGCCTCTGATTAGGATTGTGTATTCATAACTATCAAACTTGACTAGTTACTGTTTGTACTGAGGGAAAAACTTGTTGCATTAGACTATCAGCATGTCTGAATGCAAAACATGAGCCTGCAGAAATTCTTTGATTTGATAGCTTGTTATTTATGTTTCTCTAACTGACTGTGGTTGCTGAAATTTAGGTAAAATCTTGATTAGTTCAGAAATTGGGTATCTTAACCTAGTGATATTAAATGCAAGCAGGTCTCCTTGAAATAATCCTGGCGTACTGTATTTCCAGTATTTCCCCATTTAAAATAACCCAGGAAGCAGTGGTTGGGCCTAACTAGGTAGGAGAAGCAGAAAAAATTTATCTCACAGGTGGCAAAGTTACCTTACATTAGAGTAGAAAATGGCAATATCCAGGAAAAGAGGGCTTCAGAATAAGACAAAACCCAGAGGCAAGTAGATTTTGAGAGGTGTCATCTTTTTTGTAGTTAAGGTATGGCTCTTTGGGCACAGCAAGACCTCTTAAGTGCAGAAGCATCCTAATTTACAGTAGTAGAGCAGACCTCTGTCCCAAGACATGACCCTAAGAAGCACTTTGCAATACAATTGTTGGTATTGCAGGAAATGTTAGTGCTACAGTTAAGATTATGCTGTTGCTGCCAATAAAATCCTGTCACCCTGTCATCTCTCTTCCCCTTATGCTACTATCTTTCTTTCCTTGTGTATCATGACTTAAATTTTCACTGCACTGAATTTCTGCTCCTGTGCAATCATATTAGCACAAAGTAACACATGGGTATATGTGGTGGGTTATTTGCTTCTTGAATGACAACATTACATTTAATAAACAACTTCAGAGTAAGAGGCTTTTTCCTGGGCTACATTAACGATGCAGACTCAGCTGTTAAGCTCTGTGCAATTTTCTGAGGGAAAACAAACAAACAAAATACAAACACACACACACACACAAAACCCAAACCTCCTCCCTAAGGTGTGTTTCAAAGCAAACTCTCTGATAAACTAAATTCCACTGCAATTGTCCTGATTTGATCATCATACCATTAAACGAGCCAGGAAAGCTCTTGTGTTTAAACTAAACATTTGCAACAGAATATTATCTTGGCAACTGGGAAAAATTTAGAAGTTGAGCCTCCTATTATACTTATTTTTAATTGTCTGAGTTACTATGTGTGGACAGATTATATGAGAATTTAACACAGTCAGCAGAATGATTAGTATATTTATGCAGTGTATTATTGAAAGGAAAAAACCTTGGGTTTGAAGTGTATTACTGTTATTTTCAATGTAGTTTTTTAAAAGACATCCTTTATCAAAACCTGAGGCTGATGATGGACATCTCACAATTTAAAATAATTTAAAAATTAATTTCTTATGCTATGTTAGTACTGGCTTAATCCAAGAGCTAGTGATTTTTTGTGGTTTTTTTTTTTTTTTTTTTTACTTAGACACAAATTTTCATAGTGTCTAAACAGTACACTGGGTAATAAATATGCCTTTACGTAAATTTGGGTGGCAAATTAAACATATGTGTGCCTGAGGAAATCCATAAAACAACCCATGACTCTTCAGTTAGAATTCTCCTGGTGCAGAAACTTGCCTCACATAATGCTGAGAAGAAACCAGAGGGGAACAGTGACAGTGACTGAAAGCTAACACATACACATCCAGCTGTGTTTCAGTCTGCATGGCACGCATATGCCAAAACTTGTCTGAATTAATGACCAGTATTTGCTTTACTTTTTATTTTTGGAAGTTGTTCTAGCTCCAGGGCAGTTTAGAAGTGATATATCCCTCCGTAATGAGCATGTCAGACAAGAGCAGACTATTATTTGGAGACTCATGGTTTGAAATCTTACCTTTTATACTTGGATTTGATGTAGATGCATGGAAAGCTACAGTCAAGACCATCTGTTTAAGTGATCAGCAAAGAATTCTCAGACTTTGAGGTGTTACAGTGCAGAGGAGCCGAGCAAATGGAGGTTGTTTGGCTATGCAGATAGTACTGCTACTCAGAAGAAGGTCTTCCATGCAATAACTAAGGTAATGGTGGAAAAAGTTTATGGGAGCCACATTTAACTTGATTTACAGCTTGTTCTAAGAAAAGGATAACCCTGGGACAAAAACACAAAGGAAATATTCACACAGTTCTCTTATGCAATGTCTGCTTAACATTGTGTGTAGAGGACTGACAGCTGTAATAAAGGAATTGCCATCAGGTCATTCCAATCACAACCAAAATGTGTCTGATAATGGATAGTATTTAAGCGTCTTTCAAGTTAGGAAAAGGATTTCAAAATCAGTTTTTTAAATAAGAGATTTCTGATAAAAAGAAAAATTAATGAGAATGCATTAGACTCTCAGAAATTCAGCTTTCACAAAACCAGGTACATGTGACACCCAGAATAACATTTAATCAGGTTTAGGTTTTGCTACTGGAAAAAAAACCCAAAAACAACAGATCTCTCTGTCTTGTTGCTCCAATATGAAGATTTCTCTCAACATAATTATGCAACAAGGAATGAAACGACTTTTCAGCCACAATTCTGCAGCCAAGCAGCTTCTTATCTTCATCTTGGTCTAGGCGGTATAGTCCTCTGTTAACATCAACCAGAAACCACGAATCCTCCTTCTTTCTACTGTATGCATCCCAAGCCTCCATGCTTCTTCAGTCTGAAAGATGTTAGTTTCCTGAAACTTTCATCATAATAACTAGTTGTCTTATTCTTTTAATTCATGAATAGCCACTAGCAGCATAGCATAAACCTTCCAGCAGTATTTTGCTACTATCCCATGCCTGGCAAACATTGGAGATCTGAAGCTCTGGTACTGCTCTTTGCTGTGGAGTCTGCTTTGCTGCCCTGATGGATATTTGTATTGAAGTCTCATGATAGCCATGTTTGCCTACTGTCATCACCTCATAGTGCCTATGGCTGTAGTAACTGTTCACAAATATTGCTGCTGCAGCTCAGCATTTATCTTCAACTATCAGACTGTGCTCCTTGCTGTTGCAAGAAAAATACTACCAGCACTAAACATGGGAGAACAAAATGTTTTTTATCAGGAAACTTACAAACTCCTTTTGACTTTCAGCTGCTGCCTGTAAGCCTTGTGTAAAACCATGTCACAACACAATTAGCAATAGACTGATAAAATATAAGATGATCCATAAAAAGTTCATAAAAATTATGCAGACTGCTGTGCAAATTGATCAAACCCTTGTATAATTTTGCTGAAACTTGACATGGTGCTTCACCTTCTCTAAAGGTGTTTTCAAGTTCCTTCTTTGAGACTTTCTAGGGATATTGCCACTTCCACTACCAATATTTTTTTCACAGAAAGGTAACATCGATATCACCAGAACTGCTGTTACTCAGAAGATCCAGTGTTTAAGTCCATGTACACACAGGACTACTCTTTCTGGTTTTTGGTTATCCAGAAGCCTTTTCACCTCTCTGATTTTAATGTTTCTTTCAGACTTGAAACTGGCTTAGTCCTGAAAACACCCTCACAAGCATAGTAGATAGCATATTATAAACATATCAAAAGTTCATTCTGTATGATGCTGACAGTACAAACTCAAGCATTTGTCTAGTAAAATGCTGCTACTATCAATGAGAGAACAGCAGTGTACCACTGGGCCCATGAGAGCTCACATTCATTTCCCTGTTGATACTGTCCCAAAGGCAATAGTCAGATGTCAGCTACACACATGCTAGTGCTTGTCCTGTTGCTGTGAGGCTTTTCAGACTGCAATGAGAAGATACTGTACTTTTTGCCTTCTTTTTTTTATGTACCATCTTATATCTCTGGGAGTAGATTTTGTCAGTTCAGTTGTGACCCTTATATTGGCTGCACCATCTGCTCCCTAAACACCAGTTCAACAACCTACACTATAAACCATACATAAAAGTATTTTCTGTTCTTGGTAACAAACCAATAGACTTTAAAATTTATTGTAATGTTTGTTAATTAGTGTTAAAATAAGGGGGTTCAGATGATTATAGTCAGGTATTGTTGTGGTAATTACCTATTGAATATGCAGATTAGGAGATGACAAAAAAAGAGCTGCTGCTAGTAGGGACCCTTTAAACTCTGGAGGTGGCAGAACTTTTCAGTGTTTTCAGTCCTAAAGTTACAAAGACATTACACTCAATGATGAGGTCTTTCACTGTATTATATGCTGAATGCAAAAGAAACAAATAAACAAAAAATACCCCACAAACCCCACATGTATGTTGTTTAAAAATGTTCCAATTATCTTACTTATTGTGCTACCTGCAACTAAAAATGCTAAAGAGTCCATATTCATGATACTTCATTATGTTATAAAATCATAGAGCATAAAAATTATCTGGCTTAGATTTGTAAGCCAATTAAGATTTACTTGGCAGGAGTTCATAAAGAATAAGCACAATAATGTCAAGCTTCTGACTTCCTTGAGAAATATAACCTGTGACCCCTCACTCAGCATTTGACTGGTTTGAAAGAGATTTTCTTATGCTGAAGAAACATTTTTAGAGAATATCTACTTTTTTAAAAGCTCAAATAATTGGTTGGTTGATATCTGTGAAATTATAAAATCTTAAGCGATCACCAGGTAAAAAAAAAATCTGTCCAGTACCTGGATAATATCATAACCTAAACCTCAGAACTGAATTAAGGCCATTGATTAACACCATCTGACCCTGGAGATTGGCTCGCACCATTAAAATCTACTTGGTGGCTATTAAATGATTGTTTAAAAAGGGAGCTATTATTTTGCCATGATTTCACCAGTTATGTCTACCTTTTGAACATTTGAATGATTCAGGTTATTCAGAGATATGATCTGATTTAAGTAAAAATCTGTACTTTTTTTGGCAAAAGTACTTATACTGGGGCCAAAAGCAAAGTGACAAGGTTTTCTCATAAGCAGGAATGCTGTTTCCTTACCATATCCCTCAATATCCTTCCCTTTTTTATCTACATCAGAATCATATTAAACATGTGATGAGGGGGAGTTTTTTATAGGCTGGGGCTGTAAAGTGATTGCAGTTTCACATGCTGTTCTGTCTGTAATTGAACTAGGTTTACTGCTGCCACTTCTCATCTGTTAAGCACCACTACATTCACCAAAGGTTATAACCAGTTCACATCTACCAGCATAACAAGCCATGTGTTCACCCTCCAAGGGGCCTCTCATATTCCCTGAACATCTTTCATGGTAGGAAAGCCCGATTAGGAGTGAAATACAAAAACTCTTGATTTTGGAGGATGGTTGCAGGGAACAATAATATTAACCTAGCTCAGCTGTATTTCAACATTATGGTTGACAATTCACCTGTCTGTAATATGGAAGGGACTGGGAAAATTGTCAATAATCTTGCATCCACTGACCACAGTAGGCATGTCATTCAATCTATATATAATTGAATTTTCCACCTCTCAAAGGCACTGTGAGAATTTAATTTGTTAATGTTGGCAAATCCCTGTTTCTCAGAAGAGACAGTACATTGCCTATGATATCTAGATATTAATTCAATTATATAAATGATACATGTTATTTCAAAATCAGATATATTCCCAAGCATAATAAACATCCTTTTAGGGTACGTTACTAGCACCTACAGCCATAGGATCCAAATATGTATGCAATCATGTATTTACGAAACAAATTATTACATGAGCTGTCTTAAATTAATGTAACCTGAAAAGGTTAAAGTAACCTTGAGGCAATTAATCTCTTCTCCTGCGATGACCAGTACCATGAATTGTTTATCAAACATGACCTTATCTTCTCTCATTTCACAGTACACTATCAGTTCCTCAGACTACAGTGCATTTATTGCTGTGGTATTTTTGAGGAGAGCAAATCACTGACAGAAATCTGATTTCTGTTCTCTCCTCTCTCCCAGTCCTCAGCAACATATACAACTGTAACTCCTTATTTTTCATATCTGTAAAATCCAGATAACAAAGTAAACTAACCATGCCTGATAGAAAAATGCCTTGCAAATTAGGGATGAAACACATGAAGCAAGGTCACCCAACACATGTGTGTAATTTTAACACCAGTATCTGTAATACTGTCCTAAACGTAGCTCCAATTCAAATGACTAGCAGCAATCTCAACAATGATAACCAGCTGGAAATATTTAAAGCCTCTATGAGTATTAAGCAATAGAGTTTTATAGTTTTTCAGAGATGTTATTGCTCTATATAAACAATAAGTTGAAGCAGAAAGAGGTAACTGCCATACCAGTCATAAAATACTTTTTAGCATGACTTAAATGATAGAATGAATCCTGATTTTAGACTTCACTTTGACTAAAACTGTATCATAAAGACATTATTATTACTGTCAAAGACTGAGCATGGGTTTTGGTTGTTTGTGGGTTTTGTTGGTTTTTTTTTTTTATTACTATTTTACACAGATGTAGTTACATTTAGTTATGCCCCATGAAAACCACACCAAATTATTTATCTTTTAAGACTTATTAACTCATTTCATGTAATTTTTAACTTACTACATCTGGTTAAGCAATTCCCCCCCTTCCTCTCTGTTCCCACCTGTCACCCCCAAATCTTGAACAATTTAGAATCATAGAATCATAGAATAGTTAGGGTTGGAAAGGACCTTAAGATCATCTAGTTCCAACTCCCCTGCCATGGGCAGGGACACCTAACACTAAACCATGTCATGCAAGGCTTTATCCAACCTGGCCTTGAACACTGCCAGGGATGGAGCATTCACTACCTCCCTGGGCAACCCATTCCAGTGCCTCACCACCCTAACAGGAAAGAATTTCTTCCTTATATCCAATCTAAACTTCCCCTATTTAAGATTTACCCATACAGTCCCTAATGAAGAGTCCCTCCTCAGCATCCCTGTGGGCCCCCTTCAGATACTGGAATGCTGCTATGAGGTCTCCACGCAGCCTTCTCTTCTCCAGCCTGAACAGTCCCAACTTTCTCAGCCTGTCTTCATACGAGAGCTACTCCAGTCCCCTGATCATCCTCGTGGCCCTCCTCTGGACTTGTTCCAACAGTTCCATGTCCTTTTTATGTTGAGGACACCACAACTGCACACAGTACTCCAAGTGAGGTCTCACAAGAACAGAGTAGAGGGGCAGGATCACCTCCTTCGACCTGCTGGTCATGCTTCTTTTGATGTAGCCCAGGATATGGTTGGCTTTCTGTGCTGTGAGTGCACACTGAAGCTGGCTCATGTTCATTTTCTCATCAACCAACACCCCCAAGTCCTTCTCTGCAGGGCTGCTCTGAATCTCTTCTCTGCCCAACCTGTAGCTGTGTCTGGGATTGCTCCGACCCAGGTGTAGGACCTTGCACTTGGCATGGTTAAACATCATGAGGTTGGCATCAGCCCACCTCACAAGGTCCCTCTGGATGGCATTCCTTCCCTCCAGTGTATTAACCGAACCACACAGCTTGGTGTCATCAGCAAACTTGCTCAGGGCGCACTCAATCCCACTGTCCATGTCACCAACAAAGATGTTGAACAAGACCAGTCCCAACACTGATCCCTGAGGGACACCACTTGTTACTGGTCTCCAGCTGGACATTGAGCCATTGACCACAACTCTTTGCGTGCAGCCATCCAACCAGTTCTTTATCCACCGAGTGGTCCACCATTTTATTATATGTATAATACATATATATATCCACCAATTTAGTAATTAACTGAGTATTTCTGGTAAGTAAAACAAGCTCCCTTTGCAGGAAAGGGTATGGATCTGCATAGGTCTTCTGGACGAAGTCTTGGTGCTCATTGGGTCTTGCAATTTGTTTCAGTTAATTGTATTTTCTTATTGATCTTGTTTGTTTAAAGCACCACTGAAAGTACAAAGAATCAAAAATTTATCTGCATGGAGTCTAGACCCACTGATGAAGACTACTGGCTCCGTAAGGACAAAGAGGCCTGCCTTGAGACTGTTTTTCACTAGTTATTAGAAAGCTAACTCCTTTCTGTGAAAATAAACTAAGATGTTGACTAGCAAAGGAAACCATATTATGCCTTGTTCAGTGCTGAAGTGCTTCATTCACTGCCTGCTGTATCTCACATCTTTCTCATGACAGCAGAAAAATTGCTCAGTCCTCTCCTTCAAAAGCATGAGACCAGTTTAAAAATCATGAGATTTGCTATGAAACCATTAAGAGATAAAGAGAGCACATTTTTTGAAGGAGCTGTGCAGAAGGGGGATAAAACCAGACATCTACTTTTTTAGATGCTCTTAATGAAAACAGACATTGTATCATAATAATTTTGTCAGTATATTATTATTAGTTACAATTATATGGTTAAAATTAGAATTATTATATAATCCTTGGTCCCCAAAAATTGCTTAAGGAAAAACACCAAACGTCATGGAAATCAGAATGACATATAACAATACTACAATTCATAAAATCTCCAAGAAAGTCCTAATTTTTCAGTCTGGTACAAAAACAAAATTTGCTATGAGAAGTTTTCTTCCTAATACTAGTTTTCCTCTTGATCGTTGCTCTCCTTGGACTCAGCATATGCCAACTGCTGTGCATGAACCAAGAGCTTCTTAAGATGTGTGACATGTTTCTGTTCCAAGATGCAAAGTTTCATGTTTGTAACATTCTGTCCTTACCAGAAACTGTGACCAATTAAGCCTAGAAAGCTCTCTTGGACAGATGAGCTTGTCTCCAAAACAGAGAGAAAGCATGTTCCATATTAAATTGCATTATTTTGCTCGTCTAATTTACGATCCTCTGGGAACTGGTGTTCATAAATCCCACTGCATCTCACTCCTCTTTCCTGCCTCTTGTAGCAGCCTAATATCTGACTGTTACATACCTAGACCTTTTTTTATTCATATGACTTAAATTTTGACCCCCAATATGTGTATGCTGGAAAAAAAAAAAAAAAGCAAAACTGGAAAGTGAAGAAGGAACAAAACCGTCTTTCCGCATAACTGTGGGAACTCTGTTTTGTTACATGGTTATAGGAAGATTGTGTTCTTCAGTATAGATACATGTTAGATCTGCATGTTACAGTCTGTTTCTGTATCCAACACTGCTAACTACCACAGAAAGGGGCTATTCTTAGACAAAATGGGATTAGTATGCCACAGTTTCCTATAGGAAAAAAAACTTGCTCCGAATCACATAATCACAGAATGGTTGAGGTTGCAAGGGACCTCTGGAGGTTGTCCGATCCAACCCTTCTGATCAAGCAGGGACATCTAGAGCAGGTTGTACAGGACTGTCCAGACAGATTTTGAGTATCTCCAAGGATGAAGGTTTCACAGTCTCTCTGGGAAACCTGTGCAGTGCTCAGGCACACTCGCTGTGAAAAGGTGTTTCCTAATGTTCAGAGGGAACATCATGTATTTCAGCTTGCACCCATTGCATCTGATCCTGGGCACCACTGGAAAAAATCTGGTTTCATCTTCTCTGCACCCTCCTTTCAGTTATTTATATACGTTGATAAGATCCCCACTGAGCCTTCTCCTGCATCGGCAAGACTGAACTGGACACTGCTTCTTTATTCATGTTGTATCTCTGCTCTGGTTAAGGTGAAACTATCCCTAGATGTGTTTGCTTCTGCAGAGAAACAGCATGGTTCATCTACAAACAGGTCATGCCTTTCAATGTGTCAGAGCAGCAATGTTCTGGACATGCTGAAGTCAGACATTTCAGCTGTAGTTTTGGGGAAAATGTTTTCCCTGACAGTATTAGATGGTGGAAGTCCTAGAAAAAAAAAAAAAAAAAAAAAAAAAAAAAAAAGGTCATGTCAGCTACTGGAGGTTTTTTGTTTGTTTTTTTGTTGTTTTTTTTTTTTTTTTTTTTTTGTGGCAGCCACCAGGCAACCTATCACCAGAATTAAGTAAATCAGTTAGGCTTTTTAACCCTAAAGCAATTCTTACTACCACCACTAGAAAGGTGCTAGAATTAATGCAGAACGTCTTCCAGAACAGCTTGAGTTTAGGAAAGCTGCTGTAAAGGATGGTGAAGTGATAATCTGTTGGAAGTAGTCACTTCTTACGTGTAGTGAGATGCCTCCTCTGTCAGATCTAGAATAATCATGCTATGACCAGCCTTTCTCTCAATAAACTGGCAGTTGCAACCAAAAAGCAGACTGAGACAAGCAAATAACATTTATGAGGGGGAGAAAAAAAAAAGTGTAGGAAATGAAAGTACATGCTTGGATTCTGTTCCTTAGAAGTCTGGAAGAGAGAAATTTTCGCTGTTTATTTTGCTCAAAAGTTTCATAATCAAAACATCTGCAAGCAAAAGATTGCTTTAAACACTTCTAGCCCCAGACTCATATCTGCACAATGCCACAGGTTTCCAGCAACAGATTTCATAATGCTGATTACAACATTGTGAGCCTAGCAGTCCAGTAAGTTTTCCATCTACTGTATAGTTTGGCTGTACTGTCTATATCTCACCAGTCTGGCTGTAAGTGTGCTATAGAAGATTGCTCTGAAGGCCTCACAAAGCTCAGGTAAACAGTATTCACTGCTCTCCTCTTGTCTATACAGGATGTTACAGAAGGCAATCCAGTTGGTCAGATATGATTTGCCCTGCTAAATCCATACCCTAAATCACTTTATTCTCCTTCATTCATGTAGATGTGGCTTCCAGGAGGATTCACATCATAATCTTACCACAGAATGAGGTGAGGCTGACCAGCCTGATGTTCCCTAGACCCACCTTCTTGTCCTGTATGATCAAGGCTGTGTGTCCTTTACCTTTTTCAAGTCATCAGAAACCTCTTCAAAACACCATGACACTGTGAAGGTGGCACAGAATGTCTCTCAGGGGTATCAGCCAGCTCCCACAACATCCTGAGATGCATTCTCTCTGGTCCCGGGGACTTGTGTATGTCCAACCTGCCTGAGCACTCTTTAACTCAGTCCTTCTTGACTCTGGGTAATGCTTGATTCCCCAAGACATTGAAAATAGTCTTACTTAGAACATAGTAGGGACCTAGGAGACATGAATAAAAACAAAACCAGTACAAATCAAGGCAAAGAAGTCACGGAGTGTCTTAGCTTTTTCCATAGAAGCCCTTATTGCTGCTCTTCATGTCCCTTGACGATTTCAGCCCCCACTAAGTTTCAGCTTTCCTAACTCCATATTTTTTTGTACCTCAAAAAGTTCTTGAAGCTTTGGCTTGTATTGTGTAACTCCTAACAAAGACACTTATACATTATTTCTGATACTGTTTTTTGCAGACCCATTCTTGCTTTCATGCTGGTAACACAGAAGAGAAAAACGAATTATTCAGGACACATCTCCAAGGTCCAGGGCTACTGCTCAATGTCTCTCAATCCATCCTGTACTGCACCTCACATCAACAGCACTTGTCTGCTGAATCAAATCTTTTATGATAAAAACATCTTATTCCTGTACATCAAAGAAACATAATTAGTCAGAATTCAGAGAAACAATGAAACAATAAATATAGCTAATATTGCCTCCAGTGTCAACTTCTATGTTACACAGCTGAGCGAGAGCCATTCTACAATGCTGCTCCATCAGCTGAAACGCTTATGTCTCTATAGCACCAATAAAAAATAATTTATAATTCTCAGTTCCAGCTGTAGGTGGCACTGCATGATACCATGCATGTTTTTTTGCTTC
The DNA here is from genome assembly GCF_012275295.1 of Melopsittacus undulatus. Lineage (NCBI taxonomy): Eukaryota > Metazoa > Chordata > Aves > Psittaciformes > Psittaculidae > Melopsittacus > Melopsittacus undulatus. The sequence continues at coordinate 33,664,477 of NC_047557.1, read as the reverse complement.
TGCATTCAGATTTGTTCTTTTCTAGGTAGTACAGCTAGCCTCCAATCTTTTCACAGCTTGTGCCTGTGACAGGCAACTGAGGATGTTTGTCTGAGGTTGTAATTAAAACAACACATGAGCAGAGAACTTTTCAAAGTTATGAGAAATTCTGTCTAGAACATACTAAGCATTGTTAGGTGAATATATTTTACTCTATTTCCCCATCAAAAATCTGATGTAGAAAGTTCCTTTCAATGAGCAAATATGGGACATGGAGAAATAAGTATAGTATGCCAGTTAAGGCATACACACCAGCAATCCAAAAATCCCATAATTGAATGAAATCCACCTCCTGCTCCACTATTATATATGGAAAAGCTAATATAACCTTCATTTTTGGAGCTTCAGAGACAGCCTCTTCTTTGAGATTTTTAACCCCTTTTAAATTTCGTTTCTGTTGTATATACAATAAAAGACTGACAGTAGTTTTTCTATTGTCAGAACAGGAGTTCTCTAATGGATTGGTCTTTATGTCCTTAGCTGAATATTCGTGCCTGATCTTGGTGTAAAGCTACACTTTATGCATTTGTCAGTAAAGAGGAGGGGGTGTTTTAAACTTTTAATACTGGAGAAGTAAATGTTTAGTTATCTATGCATGTAACTAGCACTTTTCTGTGTGCTCAGTCAAAAAAATCACAGATAAGAAGCATTCAGAACAAGGTTTTCAATTGAGCTTATTTTCTCTGAACATACTGAATAGCATAAATGCTGAATCTGGAAACTATTACAACATTTTTAGAAGCTGAAAAGTAATCATAATGAGATCATGCAAACAATGAACTCTATTCTCTCTCTGACACACAGAAGGATTGACGAACATATTATTGCCTGTGCATTCAAAGAAAAGTCCCTTGTGCATTAGCACAATAGGACACAAATGTCCACTGAGTTCATCCACAATTACAGTGCTAGTTTTACTCATTTATGGTTTTTTAATTATTATTCTAACAGTAGATGGCAACATTTAGTTGAATCTTGGCAAACAGTTGTGAGTTTTACAGAGTCATTTCAGTTCTGATTTTACTCATGAGACTTAGTGATACAAAAAAATAACGTATAACAGCATATAATTAGAAACTATAAATTAACTAAATTGCTTAATTATCTATATAAATTAATATAACAATTACCTTTTCTTCCAAATTCCAACTTGCCCAGGTTGGTTTTTGACTGAAAGTCAGCTGTGCTCTGAGAGTTTGTCTGGCATTTTGGAAACACATTAATCTCCTGAGGGTTAAGCATTCCTTATAAAAAGTCATAACTGGAGAAAAGTAGCAGGCTAATTTCTTAAAGGGTTAGCAATAAAGCTTTTCCTGAACTGCACAGCTTGGATTCAGATCTGAACTGCCAGCATCTCAGGATGTTTGGATCAAGCTTTTCAATGTAGGCATTTACAGTTCTCTGTCTTTTACCATATCTGTTTGCCCTGATCACACAGAATCACAGAATCCCAAGGATTGGAAGGGACCTCGAAAAATCATCTAGTCCAACCCCCCTGCAAGAGCAGTGTAATCTAGAGTACATCACACAGGAACTTGTCCAGGTGGGCCTTGATAAGTGCTCCATGAATATTTCCATTTAATGCTGAATTTAATGAGAATTCAGTTGTTGATTTGATGGAAACAAAAACATCCCCTGTAACACTAAAGTCTAGAACTGCTCTCAGTTATCAAGAACACAGTAAAACTGAGATCTCTTAATGCTTCAGAGCTTGTCTTGTAACAGATGTCTTCATGCCTCAGGTGCAGGCTCAGGCATAAGGTGAAGCAGTAGGTCATTCATCCAAGATGGTCAAGTATCCACATCCTGTGCTGTATTCTAGTCTTTGGATATATAGGGAAGGTACCTGTGTACTGTCTGGCCTTGGCAGAAGAGGCCAAGGGCTTAGGAAAGGAAATGTCAGCTTCTTGGAGCTCTCTAGGTATACCCGTCAAAATAAGGCTATATGTGTGTTTAATTAGAACAGGCAGCACTTCATGAACTACATGTTTTGTAGATCTGTTCAAGAAACATTTTCCTGGAGTTTTAATTTTTTTAAATAGTAAATACAGACCTCTGTGTAACATACATCTTTGAGTGTGTGTTTTCTTGTCTGGATCCACCTTGAAATCTTGAACTTCAGTTTCTCAACAGCAAGAAGAAAAACTACGTAGTCAAGAAACATTCACCAAATTCTTCCATCTAGATGACAGTGAAAGTAAAAAGTAGATCAGCAAGTATCTTACAGTCATGGTTTTGTGAAACCTTCTGACCAAGGCACAGTATTCTCCATAGACAGTGCATCAGTCACTCAGAGAGGCTGAGGCATTATTCCTGGCTTTTAGAAAAACAGCCTGGGCCTTGTGCTGCTGTGCAGACAAGTACAGAAAGAATGTTTGAGAGGGAGTGGGGGAGCTGAGTGAAGAGAGGGAACCCATGTATGGGCAAAATAGAAGAAAAGAGAAAGGAAGAAGGCCCAGATGCTTGAAAGCGAGATGGCTTTTAGGCTGCCAAAGGTTTAACAAAAGCAAGCATGAGGCTATCCAAGAGGGAGTAGGCTTCTTATCATAAATATACAGATGATTTCATGGGCATGCTCTGGATCTCACCACACTTCCAAGTGTATCCTATGAAGTAGTGTTTGGTCTCTGACTTTTCTTGTAGAAGGATATCTCCTACAGAACTTCACCAGAGGCTGCACATTCCACAGGGCATTGATGTGGATGTGGAGCTGTTCAGAGAATGTCCTGTGTATCTGTAGCTACTTCACTTTTTTTCCCTGATAATGGAATGAAAGTATTAAGAAATGGAGTATTCTGGAATTGTAAAATCTACTAAATGTAAGGCAGCCTCTGTACTCTTCATACTGAGTGAAGTTATCTCTAAAGAGGTGTTTAATTGGAGGAAGACAGAAGCATCTAGAGATAGAGTAAATAGATTAGAGTTAAGTAACTGAGGCTGCCCTCTGTGCTTCAACTGTGACTGCAGAATTCCTTTGAATTCATCTCTCTGCAAGGAAATCCAGTGCAGCTGCTTGAAAAAACTCTGACTGTGGAGTGAGTGAGAATAGGAAGCTGCCAAGCCTTTGGCTGGCTGCTAGGACTAGTTTTGAATCAAAAGCAGCAGAATGTCCCAGCACAAAAGACACAGAGGTTTAAAAGATGAAAAGCAAGACAAATCAGGAGATTCAGGGTCGCTCATCTTACAAAAGAAGTTGCATTACACTTACAAAATGGTATGCCAATGTAGATTTATGTTTACAAAATAAAATAGTCTGCAGATGATTGAATGATCCTGGAAGGAATTAGTCAGGAAGGACAGGCGCACATTTTCAGTAATCTCTCCTACAACAACAATGCATTTAGGCAGTAATTGCCTACTAGCAGTGTGTGCTATTTGATGGAGCTGGAGGATACAAACATAGCCAACCCAGAAGGTTAAATGGGGGAGTTGCAGTATAACTTTTAATACACTGCAGCTTGAAAATAACATGGGTAAAAGAGGGCCTCCGATTTGGTGCTGCCTTTTCTGGAATGTATAGTGCAACTGGATCTAAATTTTGGGAAAGTGCCCAGTTTCAGATGTCTAAAGCCTCTGTTGAAAGCAGTGGAGACTATACACTGCCAAAGTTTTATGTATGCAACTGCAGATTGATTGCCTAATGGCAGTGGTGGGCTTTGATCATGAGTGTCTGCAGAGAGAAGTCTCAGTAGGTGCCCTTTTCCTCTGTTTTCCCTTTACTCGGAATTCCAACTACAAAATCTACTGTTTTTCTATGCTTCCCCCCTGTATTTACTACAAGCCTTTCTTTTACTGATACCTGAGATATAAAAGTTTCTCTCTCCACATATTTCTTTTCTTTAATGGTTTGCTAGTTGAGGACTGTGCAAGAGGAGTTAGCTGAAGAAGGTGCAAGGGTATGCAATTGCTCTAACACTGTCTATTTTGAGCTTTATGGGTGAGAGAAACAGATGAAGATAATTTCCTCTCATTCCCTGTTTCTCATTAGCAAATTGGGAAGAATTCTTAGGTACAGAGCATCTAAGTGGGATCATCATCTGTATGCAAGGGTAAATTCTTTCTTTATGGTTTGGTCAATGTATGAGTCAGAGTCATATATAAGATGTAATAAGCTGCTTCTGATCACAAATAGAGGGTTTGTTCTGACAGCAAATTAAAATCTAAGTCCAGTAGAATTACATGCAAAATCCTGAAGATTCCTAGCTAACCATATAGTGTGATTCCACTTGGCAGCTAACAGGACTTGGAAAATTGCTTTTATTGGCTCTTACTTTCCATTTTATGTACACTCCTGCAATTGTGTAAAGTGACAGCAAACTGCCATGAATGTATCCTTCATCGATATTCATTGCTCACTTCCTCCCTTTAATGAAAAAACTGGTGATGCATCCATTTTTATACCCTTTTACTGAAAAAAAAAAGAGAGTAGCACTTTTAATACTTACATACCCAACAGATGAGGTGAAATGATGAAGAAATGTCTGACAGTTTAGGCTCTGTTCTTTTAGTGAAAAATCTTGCACTTAAAATGTATTTTTTGTAAACATTTTTTTTTTTTAGATCATGCTTGCCCTGAAATCAGCCTGTACATTTTTCTTTATAACTGCAGTTGTGGGGAATCATCTCAGAAGCTTCCAATTCTGCTACAAAGACAGATGTTTGAACGATCCCCTCCTGCTCAGTATCAGCTGTTCAGCAGAGCTTGCCTCTGAAATAAAGGACCAGTTACCTCTTATTCTGGCTGCCTTTTCAGGAATGATACAGGGAATTTTTAAATAAAAAAGGTCCCTTCTTTGTTCTCGGGCTCAGCCAGAAAGCCTCTGTCAAGCACAGATTCAGCTCACCATCAACAGAACTTGCAGTGGCTCATCACTCAATTATACAACTAGTATATTTTTATCAGGGTATGATGCAGATCTTCACCCTGAACTCCCCATGAATTCTGTATCTATTTCTCTCAGGCATGAAGGATTTGTTTATCGGCAGCAGCAGATCAGGCCTTCAGAAAGAATGCAGGTAGCCTCACATTCTGTTTCGCTGCAATGACAGTGAGATAGTAAATCTGATTCAGTGTTCAAAGATAGATAGTCTTGAAGGCTACACTGTCACATCATCTTATACGTAAATCAGTGTCCTTGGGTGTGGATATGAAGAGGATCTAAAGAAATAAAACTGATAACCCCCAGACTAGGTGAGGATATAGTGCCAGGTATGCTCCTCAGGATTGCCATGTGGTTTTCTCTAAACAGGCTTCACAAGGAGTCCCCTAAACATGGAACCAAGCTACATTGCTCTTTTCCTTTCTTTTGATTCCTGGGTTACCATTGCAGGAAAGGTTCTTTTTCTTCAGAATCTAAAAGCTTTCTGAGAGGTGGACTGCAAAGTGGAAAATAAAAATGAAAATTGACTTTGAGTATTAGGGCCTTGACCAGGGAAGGGAGCAGGAGAACATTCCCTATAGATGAACTCCCATTAAACAAAATCATAAAAGCCCCATAAAAGATTAAGTATAGAAAATAATGTCAGTCCAAATATATGGTAACAAAACACAGTAAATCATTCTTGGAGGGAACCCGTTTCATTTTCATGAATTAAGATGACCTCTGCATACTTCACCAAAGTTCTTACTTTACCACTCCTGGGCTCATAAAAGAGGGTATATTTCATCCCAGGGGTAATGTTAAGATACTGTGAGTTAAGCTCAGAAATATGCAGTGAACATCCCCCCATTACCAGACTGGGAGGAGCCTTGTGCATAGGACTAGGACTTGAGTAACCCTTTCAAAGCCTTCCTGCTCTCATGGTGCTCCCTGCTGCTATGCTCTACTCTGAAGAACTTGACTTTGTGAAGAGGTGACAGCCTGTGTGACGCCTGAGCTTGCTGGAGGGTTTGAGAGAGATCTTCATTCACATTTGGTATCGCTTCTTGGGTATTCAGCAGCTGCCAATGGACAACAGGCACCTTTCTATATGCACGGATCAAGCGGGGAAGGAAATTGACATAAAAAGTGTATGGCATACTGTGACCAAAAGTAGCACAAGGAAGACTACTATAACATGGGGTTCCCTCCAGGTCTGATAAATTACACCAAAACCAATTTGGCTTCTCTAATAGCAGTTGTCCTAAGAGCCACCCAGCTTAGCCACCCCAGCTGTCATTTCCAAACATGCCATATGTGCTTCAGTTACCTGAGGTGCAGGACAAATCCACAGACAGCTCCCCTGTCTGGAAATGGTAGGGATGGACATACTCAAATAGCAGGTAAAAAATGTCATCCCTCCTCTGCTCTCCCCATCACCATTAGCACTGTGCTTGAACTCTACCGTGGCTCTCCTCAACCTTCCTTTCAAGACAAAATAAATCTATGTACTTCATCATTCCCTGTTAGGTCTTATTTTTCTCTTATCCTTGAAGATGTCTCTTTATTTTGCTCATACATACATCCAACAAAGACTTTATTTAAGCCTCAGTCTAAATTTCTGCTATTCTGTAGCAACCAAAGAGCTCTATTTCCATTCATGACTAAGGTAGGATCTGATGCTCTGTATTCCAGTCAGTTGTGCAGCTCTGTCAACCTCAATGCCTAAAGCAAAGCAGAGGTCAGGAGCTGCACACTCTCCCCATTGTGGAGGCGATGGCATCCTGTTTTTTTCTTCTCTGTTTCATCAAATGGGATGACACTGGCAACCTGGCTGCCTTTGAAGATTTGGTTGCATGGCTGAGGTGGATAGTAAGAGATTACTTATAAACAGATGATTTATGTTAGATTTAAACTGGTTAAGAAGTGGGATAAAAAAGTTTTATAGGGGCAAAAAGTCCTCAACAGACAATGGTACCTCTTCATGATGAGATGGCTTTTGGCAGCACATGGCGCAAAGCTTAGACAGCAGGAAACTGACTGCTCTGTGGAAAAGCTGTGCATAAGCACCTCTGCAGGCATCAAGCTCGCTGGTAAACCTGCCAGGATGATTCCACAGGATGTTATTTTTCAGATTGCTTAATGAAGAATAAGCATGCAGTGATACCTGTGAACAGTTTTAAGTACTCACTACACGTCAGTAAATTAAGAACTAAGGTGAATTCCGGAGCCTTACTACAAATTTGTGCCTGTAAACATTATTGTGCAGTACTTTCAAACAGGGCACATGAGCTTAGTTTTTACCTTTTTACATTTTCTGCTACTTTTGAGCTACTTTTTACCTTTTCTGCCCTTGCACAACATGAAGCTAATGGCCCCTTCACCTCCAAGGGAGGTGGTATGCAAGTATTCATATGAAGCCACCTTTTCATGCCTTCCCTCATGTACTGTGATGAGAAGGCAGTATGTTCTGTGGAAGGAAGATCTTGGGCAGATGATTAGTACCTGGGGCCAGGATCAGGCATGTGAAGGTCAGCACAGGGAGATGATGACAGTGGGAGAGGGCCAGCTGGTTGTCATCACTGACCCACACATGGAGGAGGATGGGGTGTAGAAGAGTGCTCCAGTATTCCTCCAGCGACAGAGAGGGTCTTCCCGCCCCAGGGGAAGAGAGGGTGGGCACGGGAGTGCTTAGGGGCGCAACCGATACATGTCCCCTGTTGAGCCACTGCTCAGCTGCCCTGCGCAGGTGCTGTGTCCGGGGCCTCAGAGCGGTGACAGACCGGCGGGCGGGCAGCCCCGCGGCCGGGGGCCGAGCCCAATTCCTGCAGCGATTGCCGCCAGGGGGCGCGCGGGTGCCGTGCTGCGTTGCGCGGATGCGCATGTGCCGCGCCCTGGCTTCGGGCGGTTAGGCGCGGCTGCGGCTGCAGGCAGGGGCGCTGACCCAGCTGAGCCACTTTTCCCTGAAGGAGGTAAAAGCCTCCGGAGACCTAAAAACAGCCCTTGCCCAGGCCGGGCCGGCGGTCAGAGCGCTACGAAGGGCGACGAAGGAGGCTGCTGGGTTTTGGGGTGGCGGCGAGAAGGACTGCCTCATGGAACCCCAGGGCAGCCGTCAGCGGAGTGTTCAAATCTGCCTGCGTTTGGGAATAACTAACTCAAAGCCATGGAGCTGTCGGTGGAGGGCAGGGTGATGCTGCGCCAGGCTCCGACCTGGGATGCTCGTGGTGCCCGGGGGCAGCGGGCGGCGGCTGGCACGGCCCTGAAAGTTGCGGGTCGGCCACGGCAAGCGCAGAAATACCCCCCACCTAGCCCCTTGGGGGACTGGGATAGGATTCCCCGTGCTCTGCAAGCGGACAGATGTGCGAGGGGACACGGGGATCTCGCCCTGGTAAAGCGCGGCCGCCTCCCGCTACTCCCTGTCCGGCAACAGAAGCGAAGCTTTCCGAGCGCACCCGTGGCGAACAAAAGCCGCAAGTCGCCCTGTCCCTTCCAAGCTGAGCTGCTCCTTGCGCTGTGTTTGCGGCATCCTGACTTCACATTTAGCCTCTTTACGGAGGCTTTATAACTGTCTGAGGCCTGAAACTCATGTTTGAGGAATGCTCTGCTGCCGGCCGCCTGCGTTTTGACTCATCTTGCGGCGAAGCGCCGCAGCCCGCGGCTCGCGCACGGTGGTGGAGCTGGCGACGTGGAGCGGGCAGGCAGCGGGAGCAGCAGCCCCTGCTCTCTCGGCCTCCCTGGAGTCACCGGGGCCCTCGAAGTCTGCCCCGCATACCCGCGGAGCCCGCTTGTTTCCAAAGCACAGTCCCTGCTGGATCTTGTTACAGGGAGAGAAAGGGCCACGCACAGAAAAAGCTCCTAACGTGAGGAACAATGTCAGTATTGCTCTCCGGTTTTGTAGGTTTCCCTTGCTTGTCAAACAGAGTTTATAACTATCCACCAAGAGCCAGGAAAAGGCAACTCAGGTACCTTACAAATATAGAGGGATTAAAGGCTCCAGTGTTCGAGTGGTGTCGATATAATCATACGAAGAGGTTACTGCATAGGAAAAAAAACCCAAACCAAAACCAAACAGGTATTGAATTTATTGATGAACACATAAAAGGAAAAAAAAAAAAAAAAAAAAACCAAACAACCCAAGAACCCAAGCCCACAGGGGAAAAAAAATCCCAACCGAGCAGTTTATTTTATTTCTCCACGAAATTTCGGACCGTTACTGCTGCAATTAGGGTAAGTGGGAAACAATGCGCATAGTTACAAAGAAAAAAAAAAGGAAACAAAATACAATAATGACTATAAAGGACAGGGGGTTAACATGCAGCACACAAAGCATCACGGAGACGGTAGCCTTGTTAGACACAGGGAATGTTTATCTAGATGGCTGCTCACTCTTTTTTCATAACAAACACTATTTTCATAACAAACCAGTTATTGCTCCCTGCCATAACAATAATACCCTGCCATAACAATAATCAGTATAGGAGGAGGATTTTGCCCCTTTCTCTCGTGGGTAATTATCATGTTCTGTTGCTGAGGATGTAATGATTTGGAGCTACGAAACTCGGATTTTCATCTTTTCTAGACACTCCTCGTACACGCTTTTCAACGCCCCAGTGCAGAGACTAGTTTGCACTTATTTTATTTACTTGACTTCATTTAAGTCGCTGGCCCCTGGCCACGAAGGGCATCGTATATGACGACGCTCTTGGCGGTAACAGAAAACCCTGTAAAGAATATCGCAGTGATCAGGCACTTAATTCAATGCAGTGTTTTTGCTAATGTGTGCAGGTGTCCAGGCGCCAGTGGTACGAGAACTTTCCAAATCTACAGCCATGAAGTTTAAAACTTCTGTTACCATTTCCGCACCTCAGATTGTACCTATTCATATTTATAAATGTGTATGGCATTAGAATCTCAAGGGCGCTAGCTTTTTGAAGTCTGGATTAATGTAATGCACTCTTTGAGGCATCATCTGACAAGCGGATTTCTCCCTTTCCCTTCACACCTGCTTTGTTGTGTTCCTTCATAGTGCTATTTGTATTTATGTTGGACAGCTCGTAGCTAAACACAGGGAGAGGCGTTTTTAAAATGGACACAGTAGTAGTGTAGCTCCCGGACAACGTGGCGGAGGGGACCACGACAACAACATTTAAACGTACTTTAAAACACTCTGTTACAGAAACAGTAGACACAGAACTGCAGCAGGTAAGGGGCAGCAGGGCTATTATAATGATATTTGAATTGGACCCGCATTTTTGGTGCTGTTTATGAAGTGCATATGGGACTCTCCAAAACTGCTCAGCAAGTGCCGACAAAGTGTATTTATCGAGAGGACAGGAAGGCATGCAATATTTTAATGATTTCTTACTTATTTTGATAGCTGGGCACACTGTTAAGGTCATCATAAGGGTAGCACCTACAGTAGATTTACCAGTTTAATATTTCGGGTATTTCCCGGCAACATTTTAGAAACGTTTCTTTACTTGGTCGAATGCGCTTGTCTACTTTGTTGAGAGTGATTTGCCAAGCTAAGGGAGCCATTTCCTGTAACAGGTACTTTGACAAGGAAAACCGACGGTCTTAAATATCAGAGTAGTCAAACCGCAAAGAGATTCAAAGCAGGGAGTGTTGGAACATTTTGTTCCAGCGAATGAGCTAAAAATAACAGCCCCCACCCGTGTTGGAAAGGTTGATTTGCCCACTTCGAAGGGCAAATAGAAATTAAATTATTAAAGTAATCAAACAGTGAAATCCCCACCGGAGAGGCGAAGGGTCAAAAGGTTTTGTTCTGAAGTGTCAGTGATTTAAACACACCCGAGACCAGAGCCGAGGCTCTGAACGGGGTTTGATGGGTGGTTTGCAGCTTTAATCTGATTTTGTACCTTCCTCGTGGCACATCAGAAGCCAGACTGCAGAGCCAAGTGTAAAATCCTGCTACTACAGCCTTTCTGCCACTCGAAGCAAACCTGAAAGTCTCATTTTCAGCCCAGAAGCAAGGTCTTTCTCCACCTTCACATTTTTGCTTACCTGCAGGACAAGCTCTCTAAAGATGTCGGAAACTGCTTTGATATCTAC